>NC_066579.1:372880862-373574612 GCF_024323335.1 Lathyrus oleraceus
CTTCAAAGTAAAGAATCACTCATAAAGAATGACAAATAAGGGCAATAACAATAGAGGTAAACAGAAAGTGAAAAGCATTTAAGGAGTAGAACGAGTTTAAGAATTACATAAGCTAAACCATGTACTGTGCAACAATTCAAATAAAACTTGAGCAGCATGAGATGAAATGCAGTGAAATGAAATGATGATTGGTTAATGGGGATTGTGGCCACCACAGGACTCCTCATCATCTCTATCAGGATCTCTGAAGCTTGGCGGAGGCGGAGGAGAAAAAAATGCATTTAATTCAAATAGCATCAGTATGTGTCGATGCATATGGCCATGGATCGATCCATATCATGCATTGATGTAGTGATGTTGAGGATAGAAAATCCACAACTGACTATGTGTTTATGTTAAGTGGTGCACCAATTTCTTGGAGTTCAAGAAAGGAACCAGTATTAACATTATGGTCGTGTGAAGCAGAATACATAGTTGTTTCTCTTTTTGCATGTCAAGCAACATGGATGGTAAATCTGGTTGAAGAGATTATAGGGAAGAATTATGGAGAGATTACCATGAAGATTGATATCATGTTTGCTATCAATCTGGTGAAGAATATGATAGCGCATGGACGAAGCAAGCACATCGAAATAAGGTTCCACTATCTTCGAGAGCAAGTAGCAGAAGCGAAGCTGAACTTGGAACACTGTGGAACTGAGAATCAAATTACAGATATTATGACGAAAGGAGTACAAGTCAAAGTGTTTAATAAGTTAAGGTCTATGATGAATGTAGATAGCTTAGAAATAATGAATTAGGTGGTATGTGGAATTGTAATTCATGGTTTCGAAGTAAGTTGTGGTCGAAGCACCTAGTTATCAAAGTGTCGAGAGTTAGCTTCGATATAGATTTTTACTTATGCCCAATTTTGTAGTGTTAGAAGAATTAGGTATTTTAGGTTTTTCTTAAGGAGAAATCAAGCCCAAAATCTATAAATATGGAGTAACCCCTGTCATTGTAAAATAACACATAACTTACAGTTGCAAAGAATAAATCTCAGTTTGAGAGCAGAGAGTTACTCTGCATAAGTTTCTTCTTCTTCCTTATTCTAAAACCCCAATTCCCTTTCTTCCCAATTTTCATATTTTATTTATTCTTCCGTTAACCATTGTACAACGATATAATCTTGCAACTTAGTTTGGTTGATTCACTTGAGTGAAGAGTGAAGAACAAAAGGGAATTTAATTGGTGTGATTAATTCTTATTCATCAAGATTCGATTCAGAATTCTCCATAGGTTTTGGTGAATTTCTTGAAGGGAAATTGGTGAATTTCCAACAAAATTAACCTTTCTAGCAATTAATCTTAAGTTCTTGTTGTCGCCTTCATTTCGTCATCAGTAGCCATCGATAATGGTCTCATCGTCACTGTCGCTAATGGTAGCACAAAATTAACTTGGCATTGAGTTATTTTTATTGGGCCTCGTGATAGGTGCCATCGTATTTCTAAAAAATTACAAGACTGTGTGGTACCCCTAAGCTAGTAGAGATGACCATAGGCCTTATTACTTTTATAATGGTTAGGGCTTACCCGTGGCGGCGAGAGACGTTATTTTGTGGTATTTGTGGTGGTGAGAGAGGGCCAACTTACGTGAGATGAGAGGCTCTATGCTGATGTATTATGTGGGTTAAGTTATGATCTCTCCTCTCTCCCGCTTGGGAAGAGGTACTTATATAGGCATCTTGAGCCTAGGGTTTTCTTTGAAATGATAACTTCCCACCGAATCAACAATGAACCATTGAATATCTATTTCCTAGGGAGACGTGGGTTAGACTATTGGCCCTAACATCTCTCTAGACGGGGAATATCTTCTCCCATGTTTCCTCGGAATGGGCGAGCACGGAACACCTAGGGCAAGGAAGTCCCTCGTTGAGGGTGGCAGATGAAAGTCACCTCTTAAGAGCAATTATTAGTCCTCCCCCTTTAATAGGTCTTTCTCTCCCCTTCCCGAGCTAAGGCCCTGGTTCTAAGAAGGAGGCAAAAAACCTGAAATAAAGCTTATTTTGGGAACTGGTGTTATTTTTAGCTTTGATAGCATCCCACTAGTCATTTAGTCAGTTCATAATAATCTTTGTACAATGGGAAAAACTTCTATGAAAGCTCCCTCAACCGCTTCTGTCAAAGCTACGAGTTCATGAGCAAGTGAATAATGAACCCAAATCACACCCTATTAATTGTTAGAATAAAATAATATTATAAATATCTTATAATATCATTTGTATTAAGTTAAAATATCTTAGAGTATATCTAAGTAGCTTAGGGTATATCTAAATTAATATGAAAGATAATTATAATATTCTAACATTGAATAAGAAAATACAAAACCAAAACGATCAAGTCTGGTACTTGCGAATCGCTTAGACTGAAACGTCGTCCACCAGATCAGACATGTTTCCCGTTGGACTTCCCTTACACTGTAAAACCTTCTCTGCCCATTAAACAACCTTTGCGACTCCAGCGTCTTTTGTCAAAATTCTTTATACTTTTCGGCTTTCAGATTTGTGACAATCTTGAAACATATTTTTTTCCCTTCATTACTCAAGATTGTTTAGGCATACTTCTACAAGATACAAATAAATGTGATGAAAAGTGCATGTGGTTACAACATGCATAATACAAATACCATTATGAATTACCTCGTAAGAGGAAAGAGAAATATATATATATATATATATATATATATATATATATATATATATATATATATATATATATATATATATATATATATATATATATATATATATATATATATATAACCATTACTAGAAGAAAGAAGTTTTCTAAGGAGCGATGCAATATTAGCAGAAGAAAATGAATGATGGAAGGATTTTAAAGACTCATTGGCAAGAGGAGTTGCAAGTAGGCATGGGAACATAACCTGTACCCGCGGGTACCCACCCGAACCTGTCCCGAAGTTGTCAGAGAAAACCCGCTTTGATTGGGTTTGGGTTTGGGTTTGGGTTTTCCCCGATTATAAAAGATAGGGACGGGTCGGATAATGGGGACACTAGTACCCACCCCGAACCCGCCCCGTTTATTTCATTATGTGCATTATTATTTATTTTTGATGATTTAGAATATTAAATATGTGGTTAATGTTTTGATATTTTAATTTGAATTTATTATTTAAAATATTTGAAATGTATGTATGAAATTTTTTAAGATTATTTTATTTTATTATTTATAATGTAATTTTATTTTGGAAAAAAATAAATATTTCTATTAAAAAATTGATTTCATTAAATGAATGGTGGCGGGACGGGGATACCCGAACGCGTTTGGACGGATTTGGGTTTTGATTCTCCATCCCCGTTTGGGTTTGAGCGCGAGGAACAGGAATTATTTGGGGATACGGATTTGAATTTGGGGAGGTAAAAACCGTCTCCGACCCGCCCCGTTGCCATGCCTAGTTGCAAGTACATGCCCAAAAGAGTTGGGATGCAGTTGATTCCTATTCTTATGAGATTGTGGAGGATGAGTTAGAAAATTTAAAATCAAGTGCTTAAGTATCTTGAAGTATCGCCAATAATTTAAAGCAATATGACCCATTTTTCACGCAGTTATCGCATTCAATAGCGAGACAATCAAAGAAAAAATGTACAAACTTACGATAATGACAAAAAAAATTGGTATTTATATTTGTAAGTATGAAGGTAAGGTCATCTTTGGGGAGAACAAGTTCCAAACTAGTTTCTTCATACTTTATACTTGGAAGAGAACTCTCTAGTGTATGGAAAGGATTTTGGGGCATTAAAGATGCTTGAATTGGTTCATAATCATTAGTGAGAGCCTTACAAAATTGAGTGAGACAAATATTATTCTGAAGAGTCTCATATGTCTTTAGATCAACCGCGTCTTTTATAGAAGGCTCGCACAATGTTAATTGGTTTCAAATAACTTCCATTTGTGCTAAGAATGAGTAAAAAAGTTGACCAAATTATTATTTCAAATTACTAAGATCCTTAAGCAACTCATATTGATGAGATAAATTTAAGATAGTATGAAGTAGTTTTACAAAATCTTATACATCTTTGGCATTTTCAAATCACCCAAATTGCATATGAAATCTAGGAGTGGAGGTATTACGAAATAATGTAATGATTTGATGATTCTTGATATCTCACTCATCTACTTATCAACATAGGCCTATGAGGTTTCTTCCTTACCTCTTGTGGGGCTATTTTTATCATTTGTCACATAAAGCCAAAGTTGATGACCTTTTAAGAATTCGGTCGTTTCTTCAGTCCACTAGTTATAATTAAAACCATTGAGAATAATTGTAACAGAAAGAGTGACCTCGTAATTTTCCATTATAACAGGATAATGTTAATAATAAGCAACACTATAAGAGTAGAATTGGCATAAACTTATAGTAAAATAGAAAATATGTCACCAAAATATACAAGGAACTGTCAACCTTGTCAATTTCACGAAATAAATTTGGGTCGAAGTCGAAGGAATAAAAATTCAAATGGGAACGGAGGTAACGAACAAAGGGGGAGAAAATTAACACCATGAACACAACTGAGAAAGGGGAAAAATAAATCCTAATTTATTTGATACCATGTATAAACTCGGGAAGACATGAAAAATATTTATATATTCATTGTGGTTGGAGGATTACAAAAAAAGCACAATCAAATACATTAAGTAATTTGTAGTTTGATGTAGTGTGATAAAGGAGCTCAAAAGGTGAGACATTATCAAGAACGAAGGAAGGAAAATGAGTATAATATGGACATCATTAAGAGTAGCTTCACCCCAAATATTTTCAGGACAAGAGGTCAAGATAAGCATGGCACAAATAGGGTCAAGGTTTGTCGTCACTGTATGTCAAATGGATTTCTCTTATAGTGCTTATTATTCTTCTATTTTTACTTAGAAAACAAACATTGGTTTGTTATCTTGCTTATTTATGTCGATGGCATGATTATCACCGGTGATGACCCTATTGGAATTAAAGATCTCAGTCAGTTTCTTTAGCACTTGTACCATTAAGTTAATTTCTAGGGATTGAAGCCTTATCTTCGAACAATGGATTTTCTCTCTCACAAATTAAGTTTTAATCTTATCTTCATTGGTCAATTATGTGATCATGGTCGTAAATTTATTTTCTCTTTATCTGGATGTTCTATGCATGATCCAAAGACGAGATAACTCATATGGAGTACACGTAAGATTAGAAGGTTATTTGAGCTTACTCAACTGCACATTATGCACATGTCAAACATTTATGCTACTTCCACAATTTCTTCCATTCACCTTTGGTATCGTCCATTTGCTCATAGTTTCATTGGCAAACTACGTCATCTGTTGTCTCAATGCCATTTAGGATTTATCACTAATGAGTCTTTTGATTGTACTTCCTACTAAAATACTAAACAACCAGTTTCATCATTTAATAGAAGTACTTTTATTTTAACTTCACCATTTAATCTTATGTATTCTGATATTTGGGAACCTGCCCACACGCCTACTATGAGAGGTTGTCGCTATTATGTGTTGTTTATTGATGATTATTCTCATTTTACTTAGATATACAAGACGAACAAATGACACAAGCTTCCTCAAATTTATATTATTTTTATCAAGATGATTCGAACATAGTTTTCTTAAACCATTAAAAAAATTCACTGAGATAATACAATGGAATAACGTGGTTTTTGTATGAATTCTCTTGTCCATACACATCTAATAAAATGGTCAGGCGGAGAGAAAGCATTGTCACATTCTTAACTCCAACACAACTTCAACACTAGCTATGGTCTAATGGTAAGGGTGTTCAAATTCAAACCGATATAAATAAAAACCGCCAATCGATCTAAAAAAACCAAAAAAGCTTAATATTATTGGATGTGTTTGGATATCATTTCGAAAACCGCTCAGTTCGAATCGGATTTCGGATTGACTTTTCAAAATCGATTCAAATCAAATTGAACCGTCTGTATATATTTGTATTCTTATTTTTAATATGATATGTTGTTATAACTTATTATTTGATGATACTTATTCTTTTAATACTATTTATTAGTTTAGTCTAATCTATTTATTTTTATTATTTCATTTGTTATAACTAAAACTATTAAAATGGACTATCCAACCTTAAATGGGTCGGCCCTGACGGGCCTCAGATTTTTTAGGACTGGGCCAAAAGAGGCATATTATAAATGGATTCGAAAATTACTACCTGAGTCCGACCCTAGATGGGCTTCGGGCTACCCGATCCCCGATCCTAAATGGTCATTTTTAAAATATAAAATAAAAATAAAAACTCTATAATATTTATTATAAATAAAATTTAAAATTATTTTATTTTAAACATAATACATTTTTAAGTACTATATTATCTTTTATAAATATTATAATGTGTTTTTACGAGGAAAGATTGTTGATTATATTAATATATTAGATTTAAAATAGAAAAATTGAATAGAATAGAGGTAAAACTTAATGAAGTGAGAAAAATCAATATATTATTTTGGAGTAAGATAATATAAGTAGTAATATATTTTTTTTAAAATTTTAGGTCTAACGGACTACCACGGTCTATACGAACTAGCCCTAATGTGCAGTGAATTAAAAAAGCCAAAAAAAATATGGACTCAAATTTAAAGGTAATTTTTAGGGCCTGAGGAACGGTCTATATGGGGTAGCACATTTTTACAGTTTTAGTTTTAATCATAATCTATTATCCTCATTTTGTAATATTAACTTTTAATATATTTTATACTATATATTATATCAAATCTATTATTTATTATTATTTTTAAAATCTTAAAATATATATATATATATATATATATATATATATATATATATATATATATATATATATATATATATATATAATTTATATTTTGGATATCCAGAAACGGATCCAAATAAAATCCTATAAAATAAGAATAGATCATATCACTTTTTTTTAATCAATTATCTAAAACCGAACCGAACGGTAAATAAATAAATTTATATTTGAATCAGATAAATTTTTAGTTCAAAACCGATTCAAACTGAATCGCAAACACCATTATCGAATAATATATGTAATAATGAGATAAAGAATTGTAGATCAAATTCTAATTACCATATGAGTTGAGTGACATTTGATATTGATATTATTAATAAATGTCTTTGAATGTGGTAAATATATAACTTTTTGACATGAATGCCACATGTCTAAAATTAAAGTTCCAGAATGTTAGACACTTAAAAGAAATTCTTAAAATACCAACTTTTTTGTTTTATTGTGGTTTTTTTTTAGTCTCCTCCATCCAAGATGGCGGGTCAGATCCCACGTTCGGGTCCGCCATACTAGATGGATGTCTTTTTTTTCATTTTTTAATTTATGATTTAATTTTTATTGTTTTAAAATGTTTTTTATATATAAATTAATAAAAATTTAATTATAATATAAGTTTTTTAAATATTTTTTTAAATATTTAGTTAATTTTTGTAAATATTTAAATTTATAAAGTCCTAATAATTAAAAAATTTAATATATTATTTTTTTTCCAATTTTTTTTAATATTACTTTTTTTCTTCATGTGATCTTCTATAAATAGAGTTGTCTAAGACACATAAAATATAATTTTTCTTGTCTATTTGATTCATATATTTCTTAGTCATGTTTGTGTGGTGTATTATTTTTTTAAAATCAATTGTCCATTTGTGTTGATGGAAGAAATCAATTGTCTGAATTTCCATTGTGGATTCAATCAAACCCTCATGTGTTTATCTGTTTCAAAAAACACAATACATCACAGAAATATGACTAAGAAATATGTGAAACAATTAGACAAGAAAAATGATATTTTATGTATCTTAGACACCTCAAGATTTATAGAAGATCATATGGAGAGAAAAATTATATTTTAAAAAAAAAATGGCGGGAAAATAATATATTAAAAATTTTAATTATTAAATAATAGGATTCTATAAATGTAAATATTTAAATATATTAAATTAAATATTTTAAAAAATATGAAAAAAATTAAATTTATATTATATTATAAATTAATTTTTATTAATTTATATATTATAAAACATTTTAAAACAATTAAAATTAAATCAAAAATTTAAAAACGAAACAGAAATGGACCTACGAGGAACCCCAACATGGATCTGATCCGTCCGCCATATTAGATGGAAGATGTTAAAAAAATAATAAAATAATTACAATAGGACAAAAAAGATTGGCATTGTGAAAAAAAATCCAATATGTGATGTTATGGAACTTTAATTTTAGGCATGTGACATGAAAAAGTTCAAATATATGGCCTGTTGAGGGAGGAGTGTCGTGATAGAAGTTGAGTTGATAAAAAGTTCTAGTGGGATACTCGTATGAACGTCTTACATAAAAGGTGGGACACCGATGTGGTGTGTTCCTGTTGTTTTATGGATGTCCTTTTACTTGAATTTTTATTTTGCTGAAAAAAAAATATGGTGCATCTTGTTGCACTTGTCAGGAGTAGTTAGGTTCACGTGTCAGAGTATATGTTATCTTGGTTGTATTAATCATCATCATGCATGATTTATTCAAGTGTGAACTATGTTTACTTGTGTGGATTGGTTTGAAGATAGTACTATATGTTATTGTTGATGTATAATTTCATGTATCTACATATAAATATTAGATTATTTATATTGTACTATTAGTAGCCAATAACCGTGACATATAATCCCGAACTAGAAAAAATTATCTACATATAAATAAATGAGCCATGTATTTTCACACCATTTTATTCTAATGTTCTTGACTTCTGTATTATTTTTTGGAAAGAAGTTCCATATGCAAATGTCACTGAGGTCTCTTTCACAAAGTTAGGTGCATGCAAGTTTCAAGTGGTAATACACACATTCGAGAAAAAATAATTAATTGTGGATGACAACTATACGCATGCTTCTCCAAAATAAAACAACGCATGCTATATTCTCAAAGTCACACAATAAGAAAATATTAGTATAATTGTAGGTGAGGATGACTAGGCATGGTCCTAGCAAGAACATCAAAATGGGATGATCAGGACCATTTTCAAATCAAAAGAGTGATGTTTCATTAACCATTTGAAAATTGCACATTCCTAATCCAAACTATCCTTTCATCTTATTTCTATTACCATAGTTTATTATTTAAAGAATCTCACTATCTTCTTATTAAGAAATTGAAATGAGCCTCAATTTTAGAAAAAGAAAACTTAACATGCTTTTAAATAAAAGCAATAGTTTAATTTTCGTATCTTCAACCTCAAAACAAAAGTGTTAATATCTTTTTAATAGCAAATTATATATATATATATATATATATATATATATATATATATATATATATATATATATATATATATATATATATATATATATATATATATATATATATATATATATATATATATATATATATATATATATATATATATATATATATATATATATATATATATATATATATATATATATATATATATATATATATATATATATATATATATATATATATATATATATATATATATATATATATATATATATATATATATATAATTGGTGAAAAATCATCAAATTAGGAGCCACGTAACACAAATGACGGGAAATGGTCTATGTCCTCTCCATTGCTTTTACTGCTGCTATTTAACATTCATCTTAATCATTCATTTATTTATCTTTTGTCTTTTTAAAAAACCATTAGATGAAGGACAAAAGAGATGGCATAAGAAAAAGGTAATAGGTGATTTACGTGTGAATCGCAAGTGTACAGTTATGTTAAATATTAGAAAGAATCGATCCTACAAAGAGGTGTATGAGTATCAATTCTTATTTCAATTTATTTAAGGTGATCGCAAAAGGTTGGTTTGATATAAATCGAAAAATAATTTTTTAACGATTAATTATAAAAAAAAACAGGACTAGGAGCTATGATCCTCCATCTAAACTCACTCCTAAGATCATTCATATTTGAATTACGAGAAGTTTTAAGCTATTTTTAAAGAAAATTAAACAAATATGTGTGTCACGTATTTTCGTGGCGAGCGTATCTGAATGTGTTTTAGGCATGGCTAAGCAATTCAATCAAGAGCGTTATGTCTTGTCACGTGATGACGCATCTTGATTGTTTCTCAATTAAAATCAAGTTGCCTTTCAGTGGCGCCTCGAACTCAATTGTTTAATAACCCACTTTCGGATGTCGAATCATTATTTTTTGATACATGATCAACATCTATTTTGACTTTACTTTTGCAACCGACATAAACATGGAACTGAACTCGAATTCTAAATTAAAGTAAACTTATACTTCTCGCAATAACAAATGAATAACTTAGTAGGTGTTTGTCATGAGATAGATTCTCATAATTTTGTGTCTCTAAGGAAATACTCACTTATTGTGAGATGAACAACAACAATAAAAAAATTCAGCGACATTGCAAGAAATTAAACAAACTAAAGCAAGTAAAACAATAACAAACTAAAATGAAGATGAAAAGTGTCAGTCGCATTACATATCCCAAAGGGCATTCGGTGGTAGGCAAATGTACCATAAGAGCGGATAAATATTGTTTTATCTTGATCGTCAGGGTGAATGGGGATTTGGAAAAACCCCGAGTAGCCATCTAAGTAGCAAAAATAAGAGTGTTTAGCTAGACGCTCAAGCATTTGGTCAATGAATCATAGTAGAAAATGGTATTTCCCGGTAGCTTTGTAAAGCTTCCTATAGTCAATACACATTCTTCATTCCATGACCGTCCTAGTAGCTACTTGTTCTCCTTGCTCATTCTTAATTACCATTACTCCCCCCCTTCTTAGGTACCACATGAACAAGACTAACTCACTTACTATCAGAGATAGGATGAATCACCCCGACCTCAAGGAGTTTCAGCACCTCCTTTTTAACTACTTCTTTAATGTTGGGATTTAGCCTCCTCTGATGTTCTCTAGAGGGCTTATAATCATCCTCCAACATAATCTTATGCATACAAATTAAGGTTCTAATACCCTTGAAATCATCAATGGTATATCCTATGGCATTCTGGTACCTTTTTAAAACAACTAGTAATTGCGCAGTTTTAGACTCTCCTAAACTCACGTTTACTATCACAATCTGGTTTGACCCTTCATCAAGGAAATCACATCTTAGAGTTTAGGTTAACTATTTCAATTCTATTTTCATTTCTTGTCGCTTTGTGTCATTAGAATCTTAAAGCCTTGACAAAGGAAATGGGGCCTTTGTCCAATACTTCCTCATAATCTTCCGCTTCGGTGAATTTATTAATTGTATTGCCACCAAGAAAACATGTGTCCAAATCATCAATTGAAAGGTGTTCAAATATGCTCTCTTTAACTCAAGCGTCGATAATATCAACCAAATTACAAGAATCTATTATAGAATGATTTTTCATGAGCTTATCCAACATAAACTCAACTTTTTCTTCCTCTATCTCAAAAGTTAATTTTCTTCTTTTAACATCAATAATGGTCCATGTTGTAACACCCTAATTTCAATTTATTTACTTTAATTTATTTATTTGTGACTTTTATATAATTTTTTTAATTATTATGTGTTTTAATTAAATACATGGTGTGCTTATATGTGTTGACTGGGGGCGTGAAGGTATTGGTGGGGTGTAGAGGAAGACTTTGAAGTTGATAGAAGTAATTTAGAATTATTTTAATGATTAAAATAATAGTAAGTATTTTATTTATTTAATTAAATGAGAAAATGGAGATTTTTGATCAAAAGTGAAAAATAAGAGAAATAGGAGGGAACAAGGAGTAAGAAAGGATTAGATGTGGGGAGGAAAATGGGAATAGTGAAATTTCAATTAATTAGAATAATATAAGTTAGAGAGCCATAATTTTAAAAGTACGTAGAACTTTAGAGAAAAGATAAAGAGGCTAGAGACAAGAGGGAGGCTAGAAGTTGAAGGAAGAATACATTCAAATCAGTTCATATTCATATTGCTTGCTATGAATTGAAGTAAGGGGGAGAATGGATTCAATAATGGATATATGCTTAAGGGTGGAATTGAGGGGACCTTAACCTCCAATAGGTTTGTATAATTATGCATGTTTTGTTGTGATTATGTGTGAATATGAAATTTGGTAATAAATTGGTGTTGTAAACTGTTTTTTATGATGCAATTTGTTTACATTTGTGTATGAGGTTTTCTGTTTTGATGTGTTAATATGTTTTCACCATTATTGAATTTTGAAGGTTTTAGGGTAAATATGATTTTGAGGTATTGATGGATTAAATGTGCTAAACCATGAAAGTAATATGCTATGGATGAATATATGTCATGTATGTATTATTTTTGGTTGGTTTTGATGGTTGGGGTGAAAGAATGGGAGTTTGCTTTTATCTCTATTACTAAAAATATATTTTTGACATGATGAATGTTCATGACGACCATGGTAGTCATACCATGATGACCACAGTAGTCATCGTTCTCAGGTTCATCACGGGTGTCATGCTATGACGCCCATGGTAGGCATGAATGCGTAATTTGCATAATTTGGTTGTTTGCTTATATTGGAGTGCAGAATTTGATTTTTCGATTTTTGTTGGTTGTTTGGCTAATGTTAATCACTGTTTGATGTTGTTGTGATGTCAGTTGATGACCAAACATGTGTGATCAAAGTTATGAAATAATCGATGAATGATGGGAGTATTTTGAATGTGGATGAACATATGGTTATGATGAGCTATGCATATTTTATGATGATTTCGTGATGATTGATTATGCATTTTTGTTGTGGCTGGGAAGTAATAATTTGGTGCGGGATTATTATGTTGTTGTCAATGCATGTTGCTTACGGTCTGGTGTGGACCTTAAACATTGTAGTTATTGTTGAATTGCATTGACTTGTATGACATGCATCATATGTCGTTGTTGTAGTGAAAGAGATAAGTTCACAGGTTCGGTGTGGGACTTTGTGGCTTGTCCCAAGCTCAGTTTTAGGGCTTGGATCTCAGTGTGGTTCTCTGTGTTTGATGCGGAACCCGGTTCGAAAGATGAACCTTTTGTTGAGTTGGTACCATATGCATATGCATCGAGTTGCATAGTTGAGTTATGTTGGATAATGAGTTGTATGCTTAATCATGATTGTGTATGATGTTGATTTGGGTGTGAGAATATGATTGTGTAATTGTTGTGAAATATGTGTAGTTGTACATGTTCTACCATGTAGTTTATACCGCTTAATTTAGTAATGTGAATTCTCACCCCCTCTATTGTTGTTGTGGCTTGTGTTCCTCTTTGGAGTACAGATAAGCAGGTAACCAAGTAGTTGCTTAGAGCTGGAGGATGACGTTGGGTTGTTCCTTTCTTTTCTTTTCGTTTTGCGTTCTTAGAATTACATTGCTCTGATCAAAAACACTGGGTGGGGAGAATGCTGCTTTTTATTTTTGTTTCATATTAATTAGAGAGTTGGATGTTATACTCTCGATATTTTGATACTTGCGTTGATTTGTTGATATGTTTACCGCATTGGTTTAGTTTTAATAAAATATTTTTGTGAGACTTTTATGATTGTGAAACATGCTTATTTGATAAATTATGTTGCGATGATACCCTAAGTGAAGGTGAACATGCGATGACAGGTGTTGGATGTTTTATTTTAAATTATAAGTGTCACAAACCAGGTTGTGATCTGATACACGTAACATCCAAATATGCATATGTGATACCTTCTTGATTTATTTTATTATATTACGCGCGGGGAAATTAGGGTGTTACACATGCCGTAGCTAAAAAGGACCTACCTAAGATTATGGGGATTTCATAATCCTTCTCAATGTACATTATGACAAAATCCACTGGTATATAAAATTCCCATATTCTAACTAGGATCTCCCCTAATACACCCATGGGGTGCTTGATCTTTCTATCAGCAAGTTGCAATGATATGTCAATGGGTCTCACTTCACTTATATCAATCTTTTTGTATAATGATAGGTGTATTAAGCTTACATAAGCCCCCAAGTCACAAAGTCCTTTTTTAAAATTCATGTTTCCTATAGAATAGGGAATTGAAAAACTTCCTGGATCTTTAAGCTTAGTAGGCAACATATTTTGGACCGTCGCACTACTATCAGAAGTCATGGATCTGGTTTCTTTCTCTTCTAAAATTCTTTTGTTAGCCAAAATTTCTTTTAGAAACTTGGCATATACGAGAATTTAGGTCATAGCTTCGGTAAAAGGCACATCGAGATGGATTTTTCTCAAAATTTATAAATAAAAAAATTTCTCTACTACCTTAGCCTTCGCAAACTTCTGCAGAAAAGCGATGGGTGGTTTGTATGAAGGAGGTGTTTCCCCTTCTATCTCCTTGACGACTTACTTTTCAAGTGTTATCGGCTTTACTATATTTTCTTCACCTTTACTTTTCCCTACCTCTTTAGGATTCTCGATTTCTTTCTCCCTTCTTATTGTTGCAGTGTTCACATGTACCTCGGGATTGGGGCCTAAAGGGATACATGCAAATTGGGAGATTTGAGTCTCCAAAGTTTGCTTTGCTAATTCGGAGATTTTGTTCTATAAGATGTACATTTTGGCGCGTTTGCGTTGCAACAAAGGTTTCCATTAATATCTAAATATTGCAATCCCCAAAGGTAGTAATAGTCCCATATTGAGGACCATTTGGTCCAATGGCTTGTTGGGAATAATCAATATAAAAAAAATATGTGTGATTTCCCCATTCTGGATTATAGGATTCGAAAAAAGGGCTTATTAAGCTATTTTTCATGTGATTGCCAACCTCTTGGATTGATTCCCCCTGTGAGAATCATTCTGAGAGAGGAACTTTATGCAAAAAATTAAAATAACAGAAAATATAAAAGTACCTTAGTCTAAACGGAGTTGAAATAATTTTTTTGATATCAACACCTCCACGGTAACGACACCAAAAATTTTATGTGTGTGAACTGCAAGCACACAGTTGTGTCAAGTAGTAAAAAGAATATATCCCACAGAGAGTTGTATGAGTACCAAATCTTACTTCAACTATGCTTATCTAAGGTGGTCACAAAAGGTTTGTTTGTTGCAAATTGAAAAATAGTTTTTTAATAATTAATAAATAAATAAATAAGCAGGACTATAAGCTATGATCCTCTATCTAGACTCTTACCTAAGATCATTTATATTTGAATTACGAGAATGCATCTGAATGTGTTTCAGGCATGGCTAAGCAATCAAATCAAGAGTGTTATGCCTTATCACGCAACGACACATCTTGATTGTTTCTCAATTGAGATCAAGTCACCTTGTCAGTGGTGTCTCGAACTTAATTGTTTAGTAAATCGCCTTCGGGTGTAGAATCATTATCTTTCGATACATGATCGACCTTTATTTTGACTTTGCTTTCGCAACCGACATAATCATGGAATTGAACTCAAATTCTAAATTAAAGCAAACTTATACTTCTCGTAATAACAAATGAATAACTTAGTAGGTATTTGTCATGATATGGATTCTCATAACCCCATGTCTCTAAGAAACTAATCACTCATGGTGAGATGAACAACAACAAAGAATTTTTTTAGAGAGATTGCAAGAAATTAAACAAATTAAAGAAATTCAAACAATAACAAACTAAAATGAAGATAAAGGAAGATTATAATAAAACTTATGGAAATTACAAAAGAGTAGCAAAAGCTTAAGCTAAGAACTTTAAGCAAAACAACAATTTGTGAAGAATGAAAGTAGAAAAAGTGATGTCTTCTCTTGATACTCAAGTTTCTATTTATACTAATCCAAGGCATAAATCACTAAATATTGTCACTAATTTCGATCTTAATGGACACTAATCACTAATCATAAAATAAATGGAGGTTACAATTTCCTAAAGGTCACAAAAATTTATCAAAAGATCAAAGGTTCGTAACTGCCTGAATGCTGACGTGGGCTTTGTCAGACAACAAAAATTGGTTGTGTCAGCCTCTAGCTGCTTGTATGGAGGGATCACCAAGGTCACAACACGAACCATGTCATGGGGCACAACTAGGCCGTGTTGGTCTCGAAAAATTTGTACTAGAAACGCTCCTTTTTGTGTGATCTTCGACCTTTTTCGTCCCGATTCACTCTATTGACCTCTTATTACCTGAAAACAAACATAGGAGACAAAAATGCGTAAAAACAAACTAGAATGATACAAACACATGAAATAAAAGGGAAAACAAGTAAGAAACATGATACATTTACCGCATATCACCTTATCGACTAGACCATTAAGACCCCCTGCTACAAGAAGGAAAATGAAGGGGGCTAGAGGGCCCCCTTAATTTAAACTCCTTTGGAGGTTAATTTCTTGAGCAGGACACCCATTTACCAGCACCTATAGAATACTAGAAAGAACACAAGCTCTAATCTAAGATTTCCATTTAACATTAGACCTGAATTTGATAAGCATACAATTCAAGAAGTTCCAACAAACTAAATCATATACTTTCTCAAAATCAACCTTAAGAATGAGGAAAGTGTTGGACAAGTTACTCCAAACACAAGAGGTGGGTGAGTTGTGTTGCTTTGAAAAACAATGTCCAATTAAAAATCTTTAGTAAGAGAAATTGTTTAAAACAATTATGCAAAGAGTAAGCAGTGGAATAAATGAAGAGAACAAAATCATAGTAGAAAACATATTTGAGCACGACGAAAATAAAAAAAAATATAAGGGATAAGAAGATTACACCAGATACTTATAAAGGTTCGGCCTAACCATTTGGCTTATCCTCTTGATGACATGTTGTCATTGCACGTCATTTAGCAAGAAAAACCGGCCAAATCTGACTTGAAATGAGCAAGTTTGAAGCAATAGAGTGAAAAAAGCTAGAAAAAAACGCTTTTGGGTGGAAAAAAACAATTAGTGAGAAAATTGGTGAAAAAAGAGCAAAAAAAAGTTGGTGAGCTTCTGGAAAAAATGTGCTTGCACCATGCTAGGGCATGCCCGCATTGGACTAATGATTACTCAACGCGTCTGCTTTGACATCTAGCACGCCCGCGTTGAAGCTTTTTGCTGACACGCTTTTGGAAACTTTATAAGGAAAAAGAGGAAAAGAAAAATGGGTTTGATTATTTATGTTCTTAGAATCTACACTTATGGTATTGAATTATTTTAACATGAGTGGCTAGATTCCTCTTAGGTTAGGTCTTATTTGATGATGAACCTATTTTTAAATGATTGGGACATATGATCGGATGATTTTAATATAATTATTCTGACTCATTGTTATATTATTCAGTTATTGATTATGCTCATTACCTTTTGTTTGTTTCGACATTCGAATTGATCTTGATAAGTAGTGACTATTGACCCTAAGGCTATTTATCTGACATACGTTAACTGTTGAATTTGCTAATTTATTAGGGATGGTATGATTAGAAATTGTGATTTATAGATTAATGCATTGTGTTGCCTAGTTTAATGGTATAATTAACCTGACTGATCGGGGAATTAATGCTTAGGCTAGTGAGTTACACGCCAAGGGATTGGGTGTAGTGGTAAAGTTAATTTGTTGTGTAACTCTGTAGTCATTGCATGTCTGTTAATGTGTGTTTCATCAATCAAGTAGAAATATGGGATTCTAACAATAAGACCTGGATGATGTTATCATAATTGTTATCAAAACTTCTCTCTTTCTTTTTCGACCAAAACAATCTTGAAAAAAAAACTCAATTATTGTTTTAATCATATCACGTAATGTACCTTGTTTTAAGTTCGCAGTCCTTATGGAGACGGGTTTTTTGTTACTTCGATAACAACACTGGTACACTTACTAGTAAATTGTCCATCACCTCTCCCCAAGAACTTATTCTTAAGAGTTTCCACTATAGATGTGAGCTTTTCACAGGCTATGCCCACGAACCTTCTTACAAATAGACTAGAGTTTTCCATTGGCTATCCTCTAAACCAAACGTAAGATTTGAATGGACAATATAACAAACAAAATAACAGTGTTTACACCATAAGCAACTCATGAACCAATCGGAGATTTTTATGGACTTTCTCACAAATTAAATGAGAGATTTTATACCAAGTGCAAATCACAAACAAACTGGATATTTTTCACAGACAATCTCATGAACCAAATGAAAGGATTAGCTGGCTTAGCATACAAACCAAACAGATACTTCTCACAAAGGATATTTCTTAAGAGATAAATTCCCTTGCACAAATTACAATAATACCTTAGCACCATAATACACAAGAAAAATCTCACTAATATTTTTCACTAGATAGTGAGAGAAGTGAAAAGGAAAGGAGTATAGAGTGAGAAAATATGTCATTTTTTGTGTTTTAAAAGTGAGGAGAGTCCTTTATTTATAGAAGAGAAATTTGGCTCAAAAAGGAAAATTATATATGGGCTTTTTAATGCTCAAAATTGATTATGCATATCACCTAATAGATTATGTGCTTCATTAAATCGGAAACCCTAATTCCAAACAATGAAACTCTACCATGGCTAATGTCCTAATTGGTTAAGAGTGTTCATAATTGATTAGGAATATTTAAACCTTGTTCTAATTGATTGGCTAAGGGATTTTATTGGTTAGGCAGTGTACATAAACCTCATAAATGTTTAGGAACGCGATTTATCAATTTTGTAAGCACATTGATGATTCCTCTATGGGTTTTAAGGAGTTTTAACAAACAGATAGGTTAAAAATCCTTTTAGGCGAGTGTGTGAATTGCCTTAGTAATTTAAGAATTACTCTAATATCTTTTATAAGACTCTGATCACTCAGACATGGACCAGATGAGCTTTCATATTTACTCTCTTTAAAAAACTATGAAGCTTCAAGATCCCTTGCAAGATACATCAATGGTTCATAAATTAATTTATGAGTTAACTTATTCTATATGATGAGGCTTGATAAGTCTTTTTTATATACACCATCATTAGAAAGATTGCTTGTCTGAGATCATCAGGGATTCCATCAAACATCACTTGACATAGGGTGTTATCCTAAAAAGATTGGATTTAACATCTTGATCTCCCAATCATAACAATTTGATCATAACTTCAAATGAAGACTTCACCTCATATTTTTTTCATCATCAAAACCATATAGGTCAACTGACTTCTAAGGAATTCTACTTGCAAGCAGATAGATCCATATTTCCCCATTTTTTATTATGAAAATGCATCTCTCAGGGAGGTGGTAAAAGAAATAACATATATGTATTTTGAGTGATTAAACTCCTCCTGAGATTATAATTCTCCCCCTTTGTAGAAATCAAAAAGGTGGATAAAATTGTGTTTTTGAGAAGTAAAATATATAAGCACATAAATCACATGTAAAAGGAACAAGTTACCTTATAGAGATAGACATGAGCAATCTAGAGTAAGGTATAGAGAATAGGATCTAAGTTCTTATTTATCTCCACGGATGGTAGCATCCATCTTTGGATTTATCTAGTAAAGGATTTGAGTGGTTAAAATTTCCCTTACAAATATAAAGAGTATACCCTACTCCCCCTGAGAGTATACTTCTCCCCCTTTAGAATTATCAAAAGGGAGGTAAAAAAGTTAACATATATGGAAAACATTCAAGCACATAGATCAATAGAAAACGCATATATCCCTAAACAAAATACTTCATTAAATATAAAGAGAATTCAAATACAAAAGTAAAAGTGTGAAAATCATAAAGAAGTTTTAAAAAAAATAAGCAAGGACAAATCAAAATCCTCATCATTATTACTAATAAATCCATGAGGAAGCTAAGATCCATTCTGAGTGAGAAGACGAGCTAGGATATTGATCTTCTTGTCTGTTTTTCTGCCTCTTGATGATAGTGTTGAGAAGAGCTTATGTAGAACTAGTTTGAGGGATCTCATAATCGAATTCCTCCAAAGTTGAAAGGTTATTCTTGTTGAGGTGGAACTTTTTGACTTAAGGGGGCTTATTTTTCCTTGTAAGGATTGAGGGTCATCACCCCTTTTGGTAATTGTTATGCTCATTTTCCCTATTGCATTATTTCTTATCCTAGTGTAATATTTATATGACTCTTCATCCTCTATGTTGAAGCCATAGTATTCCCATTTTTTTCATCATACTACCATATGGTAACCACATATTCTTTATCTTGCTCCCCGTGATATGATGGATCACCACATTAGCTCAATTTGTTTCTACTATATTGGCAAGCAACAAAATTGCAACAACATCAGTTTTTGCTAGTTGCCCATTGTTGTGTTTCCTTGGGGTAAGTATTTGTGTCACTGCATAATGAATGAGATGAATATATAGGAGCACTTTGCCCATCTTGAAAGGATAAGGAATATCAAAATTTGAATTTTAACGGAAGGAGATAACATCATAGACATAAGAATAATCATTACCTCCATATTCATCAGCTTTGTAATTTGAAATAGTACAAGAAAGGTTGCAAACCTCTATGAACTCTTCAAGAGATAATATGAATGGTTGTTTATGTACTTTTCTAGTAAGAAATCTATCTACATGTTGGAGTAGAGCATCTTCACTAAAGTTTGAAACATTTCTTCTGGGATATAACAGATGCAACTTCTTAGCACTGCTTCATTGAAGAGCTTCAAAAATTCACACTATGCAAAATCTTTCTCCTCTAAGTGGTAAGAATTGAAGAGTCTCCCTTGTTGCATAATATCTATTAAACCTATATTCTTGATCTTGGTATGAGAAATAATCTAAGAAGTAAGTTGGATAAGAAGTTCTTTTAGATATGTGGATTATTTTTAGAGCCATGATGATGTAGATTGCAAGTAATATTTGCACACATACATAGAAAAAACACAAGCAAGCAAGAAGAACAAAAGGCAAAAGAAGGGATGAATATAACATAGGGTGAAATACATATTTATATACTACCTTTAATTTATTATTGGCTCTGATAATTAGTTAGATCAATTAATGGCATACGCATAGAGAAAACACAAGCAAGCAAGAAGAACAAAAGGAAAAAAGAAGGGATGAATAGAAGATAGGGTGAAATACCTATTTATAGACTACCTTTAATTGATTATTGACTCTGATAATCAATTATATTAACTAATGACATACACCCTGATGATTGATTATTGTCGGTGCACACTTATAGAGGTAATAATCGGTTATACCTTAGAGTTAATCAATTATGAGGCGTTAATTTTGAATTTCAAAAAGCCTCTAATCAATTAGACTTGTATTTTAATCACTTATGTAGTCTCTTTATAGCCTACTTGCTCTTTTTGGACCTTGGAATGCATTTGGGTTTGGTCATTTGCTTTTGGCACCCATCTTCTTTCAACATTGCACCCCTTGACTAGATATCTCATTTTTTGCATAGAAATCTTGCTAATAGAAAATTTAACTCACACCATAAAATATGTTATGATAAAATGATATTCACTAAGACTCCCCCAAGTGCATGAAAATACCACATGCTATAGAATTTCATCAGAGTTTTTCAATTCAAATTCTACAAAGAGTTTTACCTCAGAAATTTCAAGGTATCTTAAGAAAACTCCCCCTCAAAATGGAATGATAAACCAATGTCGGTTTTCCATCTCTATGATTTGCATGATACAAGAGTGGTGATATCATTGATAATATGTAAATTTCACTATTTATTTAGCTTGATTCATACTTATTTTAGAGTAAATTCATGCACTTTTATGGTGTTAAGTTGGTTTTATATTGTGTATTCCGGGTACTCATCACCTTGTGACCTCTCTGCAGAAAAATGGAGGGAAGTGGCAAAAGAGGACAAAAATATAACAAACTCTGACTGTCATGACGGGCACAACATAGTCATGATGGTCGTCACCACCCACAAAGCCAGACCTTCATCCATGAGTCAACAAAACAAGGAGCGCAAGTCCAAGTACCATGACAAGCAGATTGTCAGCCCCGGTACCTCCCTTCCTAAACCCGTGTCCAGTTCCCATTTGAAGGAGTCATGGCGGGTAGGCCGTCATCCTAGATGACAACCATCGTGGCGGTCTTAAATAGAAAATATGCACCACAATGGTAGTTTTTTCCCCACTTCCTTCTCTTCTCCACTACTGATTGAATGATGTCCAACAGTTCTAGTATGATGTTTAGCCTATAAATAGGACCTTTAGGCACTTAATTTGACATCTAAGTTTTGTATTAGCCATAGATTCACTTGTAAAAGCAAAAATATCTCACATTGAGGTATTTTGACAAACTTATTTCCTGCATTATTTTGAGTTTATGTTGCTGAATTTATAACTTTAAGCAGGTGGTATTTTCTTCCTCCAAATTTTATTGGTTGTTGTTTCAATTTCAATTGTTGTACCGGATAAAAGTCTCCCTTTGGAGAAATTTTATAAGCAATTTCAACCTTTACTATATTTCCAGGTTCCTTTCTTTTTACTTACTGCTACTTTAATTATGCCTTGTTTAATATCATGTTTTTTTAGTTACCTACTTTACCATGTCTGAGTAGATATGTTGAGTCCGAAACATAGGGACCATCATATCGACGGCACTCGTATAAATTTCTTGTTAAATAATTGTAATGAAAATATTTTTTTGGTTCTTAAAATTCTTTTTTTAAAGCTGAAATTTACTATGACAGTAGCAATACCGAAATATCGATTTCGGCTTGAAAGAGCGAAAAACGCATTTGACTAAGAAAAATTATGATTTTAAATTTTTAAAACAGTGAAAGTGTTTTCTAAATTAATTAAGAAACCACTAATTTTCAAAGTGGATTTTAAACTTGTAGATTGTATCACGCGAAAGTGGACTTCTACGAGTTTAAAACCTGGTAACGGACTGTGTCTTTAACTTAGTTTTTCTACTAAAAATAATTTTCTCATTACAATAAAGTGCTGCAATTTATACTAGTAAAAATGGTAGATGGAAATCCCGTTTCGGTTACTCTTTATTAAAATTTGAATTAAACCCATATTTTCAATTTCGTGCAAATCAAACAATCTGTGTAGCCTTAGATATACAACAAAGTGATAGATGATGCTTATTCGTGATTAGTCTCTGTAGGATCGATAAAACATTTTATACTAAAATCGATAAATTCGTGCACTTGTGACCTATCACATTTTTGTTGTCATTGTCGGGGACCAACTTTGTCAATATCATAGCTATGTTATTACAACGTATAGACTAAGGCCGTTTTCCTATTTTAATTAACTTTTCCCTTTTCGGTTGTATGCGAAGAACTTGAAGTTTCAGAAATCTTACCTAACCGATCGACAAACCCGAAGTTTCAGAAATCTTACCTAATAGATATTACCCACTAAAGTATCATTAATCCTGCAATACAGGCTAACAACTTTGAGTTAAAAGCCTCTCTGCTGCAAATAGTGCATCAGAATCAATTCTCTGGTAATCCAACGGAAGATCCGACCCTAGACCTCTCTGTCTTTGTGCAGTTTGATGATACGTTAAAAATCAATGGTGTCAACCCCGAGGCCATTAGATTGCGTTTATTTCCAATCTCTCTAAGGGATAAAGCTAGAGCATGGCTGCGGTCCCTACCGTAAAATTCCATAATAACATGGAATGAATTAAATAAATTGTTCCTTGCTAGGTACTTCGTCTTGGTGTAAGCCCTAGAGGTTAATTGTTTTGATACTTGTATCGAATTATTTATTAATAATTAAAAAGACATTTCTTTATTATGCTTGTTTTTCCAAAATGATAAAGTCCCTAGAATAATTAGTTTGTTTAATGAAATGATAAATGTGACTTAATCATGAGATCCCATTAAACATAAAGACATTATTCTTAAAGTATCTGTACTTGAACTTTATTATTAAGTGGGATGACATTAAAGCATTGAGATTATTATGTGGATAGACTGATAATCACATTTCATGGGTCATGGATAAGGAGTTATCAAGTTTTCACTTAGGTATGGATATTAGGAGTAATTTATACTGGATTGACCCACTATGAGAATACTATATAGAAAGTTATGCAAAGTGTAGTTATTCTCATGGTGATAGTGGTGTATACCACCCTTCATCCTAAAACCACTATGGACCCTAGATGTGGAGTCGAGTACTTTATTGCTGATCAAACATTGTCCATAACTGGATGACCATAAAGATAGTTAAAGGGTATTCCATAAAGTATGTTGAGGGACATGAGTGGTCTAGATGGAATTTGTCCATCTTGCGTAACAAAATAAATGTCTAAGGATCCAATATTGAACTGGATAGGGGTGACACGGTTTACGCCTTGTGTTCAATATAGACATGAGGGTAAAAGGGTAATTATACACAAGAACATTATCACGGAAAATATTTTGTCAGATCGTATGATATTTTCGTGGCTTAGGTAGCAGTGATGTATTGCTAGATACTGCTCACATGTTATTATATTAAATATGTGACTTAGTATAACTGCCAACGTCACGAGAACCTACAGGGTCACACACATAAGGACGGAATGATGAGAGATAGAATAAATAATGAACACTGTAAGGTACGGTATACTTGAGAGAATTATAGAACATTGTAAGGTACGGTGTACTTAAGTGAAATATGGAACACCGTATAATATAATAATAATAGTTATTAATATTATTATTATAATAGTTATTAAATATAAAAATAATAATAAAATATATTAATTATAATAATAGTTATTAATATAATATTATTATTATTATTATATGGTACACTTAAGTTGGGCCTTTTTAACTTACATTCCACAAGTGGTTCTATAAATACAACCCTTGTGCATAAGCTTTCTCACTTGATGAAATTCGGTTGGTGAAAATCTGGCCGTAATTTCTCTCTTTCTCTATCTCACTCAAAGTCTTCATTCGTAGTAGCTATCACTGAGATTGAAGGCACTCTGTTCGTATGGACTGAATAGAGGCCAACTCTTCATTCAACGCCCGTGATCACTCATATGGATCTGCATTAAAGTTGTTAATCACCACAAGAGATAATTGTTTCTATCAATGACCATGCTCATTCGTAAGGATCAACTAAAGGGAAAATGTTGTTTTCCGTTACGCCTTGTATCACAATTTCCCTTCACTTTCTGTCGATCAAAATGGAACAGTTAAGGAATCAGATTACCTGCTTTAGAAAGATGGACGATGAGTCGCTATCATAAGCATGTGAGCGATACAAAGAGTTGATGAGAGCCTTTTCGCATCACGGATTAGAGAATTGGATAATAATCCATAATTTTTAAAATGGTTATCTTTATAACACAAGAATGACCACTGATGTTGCTATTGAAGAAGCCTTGATGAATAAACCTTTCAATGATGCGAATCCTCTCATTGAAAGCATGGCTCAGAACCATTACCAATGGGAGAGTGAACCCACTCCATAAAGAAATCGCAACCGAGATGAGGGATGTACTAAGTTAGTAACTTTGATCATATGAATGCAAAATTTGATGCTCTTACCCATAAAATCGACAACCCGATCATCAATCGTGCAACTATCATAGTTTTTGTGACTCCTAATTGTGAGATCTATGGAGTCCCTAGACACATCACTACTGAGTATCAACTGTTAGCTGAACCTACCCCTGACCAGGAAAATTATGCTCAAGGGAACCCTTATTCCAATACACACAACCCTGGATGGATAAATCACCCTAATTTCTCCTATGAAAATAATAATTCCTTGTTTGTGCCCAGTCCTGCACCTACTACTCCACCAGATTTCCAAAGCCAAAAAGGAGCCCACGTTGCACTTGCTGTTGTCATACCCTCAAATTTACCCTACCTCCATATGACACTCCATAACCCTAATACATGAGCATACATACCTCATATATCATCTCATATGCATATACCCCCCATAATGATCCATAATCTCAAGGCATGAGGGTTCATCTATGAAGCTTCAAGATCCACTGATCATGTTGAGGTGTGCCCAAGCCACCTTGACCATAATATTCATCCTCAAGCATCCTTGAACCTTGGAGAATCACTCAAGACATCTCACTCGCTCTCCAAAACCCTAATTGGGTGGTGATCCCTCATTGAAGCATATGAAGATTCATCTGGTCACCCAAGGACCTCAACCCTAGTTCTTGATCCTCAATGGCTTGTACATGTTCCCAATCACTTTGTGCATTTACCATACCATTGAGGACCCCTAAAATCCAAACTTTTCTCATACCATAACCTCTTGAATCACCTCAATACATCTCTTATACCCCAAAACACTAAAAAAAATTCTATGGTTCTTGATGAAACTTGTGGTCCAAGAAACCCTAGATTATGCAATCTTTTGATTATACGATTTTCCCCACTTGATCATACCATCATTCAACATTTCACTCACCTTCAATTCAAGTCATTTTAAACCATAATTCATCAATCAAATGCCCATTTCATTCATGGTACAAGTCTTTGGTTTGATCGTGAACTTTGAACTTCCAATGCATTGATTTCACCCATGGACTTGACCCAAAATCATCTCACAAAGCTCCAAGCCTCATTTTCCATTAATATATGATCATACGAGCTTCAAACATCCATCGTGGTGCCTTAAAAGTCAAGAAATCATAAAATGGCACTTCTAGGTCATTTTGGTTGGTTACATTTTGGCAAGTTTGGCCTACCATTTGGTTTCAACCCCATAACTTTTTCACCTTTCAAGATTTTCAAGATACTCTTTGAGAAAAATGTCCTAATTGAATATCTCTCCAAAAAAAATCAAGGTCCAAGACCTAATTCATTGAGCAAGGACCTCAATATTTGGATTAGCCAAGCTGGTCAAGATGCCTAGTCAGACCTAGAATCATGCCCATGACCCCCACTTTACCTCATTGTCATTTCCAAACCACAACTCCTTTTAACCTGGTTCTTTTTGCATTTGATAAATGGAATGGAAAAGAACATTAGGCACAATTTTAATGCAAAATGCACAAGCTAATTTCATTTGGCCCAAGTTCAAAGTTGTTGACTTGCCATGTTGCACAAACCATACCACACTTAACCAAATTATGCATTCACTTGTTTTAAGCACCTAAACCATTTTATTTCACTTCCATTTGTTACTAAACATTGTTGTAAACTTCATAAGACACATTTTGCAAGCTATAATTAAAGGGAACAAGGTCACATGAAGCCCACTCGAAGAAAAAGTCAAAATCAAAATGTTCCCAAAATGGCAAAAGCAAAACCTCCAAACATCTCTGATCAAAGCACCATTGTCCCTCCTTTTTGATGTTAGGGTGTAGACTAACTGAGTGGGGGGAAGAACCAGGTCAGAACCACATCAATACTTCCTCCACAAGTCTCACTTGAGCATGCTTCGACCCTCACATACTTTTTGAGCAAAACTCCTTCATTCTCCCTCCAAACACTTCCCTCGCCTTCCCTATAAATAGGGGAAGGTATTCCAGGCATTTTCTAAGCTTTTGGAGCCATAAAACCTATGCCTAGAAACCACTTTCTTTCATCAAAAATAGAGATTCATTTTTGAAGTTCTAAGTCCTTTCAATCCAAAATAACCACCCATAAACCTTCCTTCAACCTCACTTAAGCTTTCTGAAACACTAACACAACTTGCAACCACCTTCCCTGAGCTATCCATAGTCATCGGAGTTCCCCTCTGAAAGTGATTTCGACCAGGTAGTTCCACTCATCTCTTTCACTCAAACAAGTTACCTTCTTGCTCGAAATTCTTCACTGATGCTTAACCTCATGGTCTGAACCTTGATTACTTCGTATCCAACATTTAATTTTATTTTTAGGTCAAGTCAGCTTTCTATGTTCTTGAGAAATTCTCCATACTCAGAGCTAATCAATGACTCATGAGTGTGGAGATGATAGCGATGAAGTGTGTGGAGGTTGAATCCATGATTGATTCCCTCTAAAAACACGAGTTTCAGAATTAGATTTCGATGTTTGGAGGTTGAAGACGACTTCACATGTTTGTTGCTTCGCGTGCTTGAATTTGAAAATAATTTGTGTTTGTTTCTGATTGGATGTTATATGCGTGTGTTTTTCATTTAATGTTATTGTTTTAATATTTTATTTTGTGAAGCGTTTCCTAACATTAAAGGGCGTTTGGCCCAGTGGATGGGGGTTGTCCCCATGACCCCAAGGTCAGGGGTTCAACTCCCAGCTCCATATGCTTTTTTTTTATTCCCCTTTCTTTTATTTCCTTTTTTCTATTTTTCAACCATTTATTTTCATTTTGATTTTAATTTTTTCACCACCCATTTTAATTCTGATCAAAATATTTTCAACATACACTTTTCTCCCTTTTTATTTTATTCCACCCTTGGTTATTTTTATTTTGACTTATTTTGTTAACTTTTCATGTCTTGATTGATGATGGTTAATGAAATCTATTAGATCATGGCCATGGTTGTTTAGGGTTGATAAAACCTTCAATGCTTCAAATCTATCAATGAATGATCAATGGGTCCTTCATGATACTTTGAGGCATTGATATGTTGCCTCTATTTCAACCATACTTAAGTCATTTGATGCATAGATGAAACCATGTTTGTGTTCCTAACTTGTTGATTCATTTTGACTTGTCTTGCTTCCATTGATTACTAACCCTCTAACACTTATGCTCCCTGGTTTAACTTGTATAGAATTTAATCATTAATTAACTATTAACTTGTAATCATTGAGTGATACAATCTTCCATTTTTCAAATCATTGATAGATGGACTCGGGGTTGTATAACTTTCATTGTTTCAAATCTATTGTTTGATGATCAAAGATCATCTTCAATACTTTACATCAGTGATAAGTTATTCCTTGATGCGCCATATTTTGGGTCCTTTTACCTATGGATAGATAATCCTTAAATGTTTACTTTGTATATCTAACTAACCATTAACTATACTTCACTGACTTTCACTATTAACCTTTGTAATTGTGATATTGTTATTATTATTACCTTGTGATTTACTTTTATGTTATTGCATTGTAATTTACATTCAAGCATTCATTATCCCCATCATTGTATAAACTCCTCATACATGTCTATTATTTTCATTCATTTATTGTCATCATACAATCAAAAAACAACAAAAACATGATAAAATTATAAGACTAAAAAGATGCATTCCACTTGTAATCAATCTTGGACTTAGAGGATTTCATTTAGGACCCTTTCTTGGACACCTTGCCCTCATCTTTTGACATTTTGCCTTAACCTTGGATTTCATATGTAACTTACATGCCCGTTGTAAGAATGGCATCATGGCACTACCCTAGGGAGACATGACTGTATGACCATTATCCTTTGTTAGCTTAGGTCACTTTTGCACACATAAGGCTTTCCTCTTGGGCTACCTTACAATGAGACCCTTTACTTTTCTTACTTGGTTACTTTGTATATCCATTTCATGTCACCAATTTCATAATCAAAACAATAAACCCTTGATCCAACATCAAGTGGAATTTTCATAATCAAACTCAAAAACCAATAAAACTATGATTATTATTGTGAGCCACGAGCCTTAAATGGTGGGGAATGAGTAAGGATAGAGCTTTCCTACCCTTACTCTGATTATTTTATATGCATGATGCTTGGCTTATTTGTCTAGAATATTCACCTCCGTCCATAGACTTTAGTGCAATCTAATCACAAACATCTTTTTCATAAACCCTTTTTCAAGGTAAAATCAACACAACCCATCAAATTCATTTTTGTGCATTAGGGTATCACATCGAAAACCCTTTTCTCAAAGGTAAAAATCAGTCAACCCATAATCATTTTCTACTCCAAACTACGGAGCTCTGATTCTTCATTACCTGATGAATATACGTAGGCACAAGGGCCATAATCCTTGGCGAGCACAATAATAAAAAACCCAAATCTCATTCTTTCAAACTCTTTTTGAAAATAAAGTAATAAGAAGATTGTAAGACCCCAATTTTGACCCTAAGATCCCTCATGCAATTTCATCATATGCATTAGCATTGGGATCACACCTTGGCATCCTCCTTACCCCTCCTTCATTGGGTTTGTTTTGGGAGAGATCACCAAGCACTAAGTGATTGTATCATACTTGTATATTATCATTTTACTAACCAAAATACCAAAAATATGTCTTTTGCATTTGCCTAACTCTTTTGTAGGTAGGGCATGATCCCATTGATTTATCAAGTTCATATCTAAGGTTTTAGACCCTCATGGCAAAGAGCACAACCACATATTGACCCACAAATGGTTATAAGCATAATATATGAGTCCCAGTGATTCCTATATGTGATATTGATCAAGTATTCTTCAAGAGTTTGAAGGTGATTTGCCTTGGAAACCCTAGTTTGACTGGGTATCTTGAGTAACTTCTCCAACAAGCCATCTCACCAATTGATCAAATTTCTCAAGGGACACCTCAAATTTCATAATCTTATGCATATATGATCTACCATGATCCAAAAAAGTCAAAATATTTGAAGGTTAGCAAGTTGGTTGATGGTGGTTGGCCAGATGAATTCATCTAATCAAAATTGGGTCTCCCTAGACCCCATCTCCAACAATTTTCACCATATGAAAATTATTACAAGAGAAAAATTACTCTAAATTACATTCCAAACAACTTTAATGTTGAGACCTAGAGCTAGTTTTTCTTGGAAAATCATTTTCTATGTTGAAACATTATAGGTCATTTTGTCTAAACTCTAATTTGAAAGTCAACTTCCCAAGGCCATAACTTGCTCAATTTTTATGAGATGAAATATTTCCAAGTTGCATAATCAAATTCAATATGTCTACTTCAACTTTTATGTTTTAAGTGAGAGATAAATCAACTTTTATGAGCATGTGATATGAGGATACATTATAGATCATTTTTGACCTATACCACTGAACAAGTGATTTTTCCAAACTTCAAAAACGCATAACTCTACCATTCTAAATCCAAATGAAATGAAATTTGTGACAATTTTCAAGGTCTTTGAAATAGATACAACTTTGATGAAGACATTTTTCTCATTTGAAGCTCACATAAAAAGTTAAGCAAGGTGGAATATTGAGATATATGGCTTGACACTTAGAAACTTTTTCAACATGTTGAAATTTCTAAACTTCCACCTTCAAATTCACCATGATCCAAGTTCCAAATTAAAAAATGTTCAACATCAAACTTGTTCCCCTTGATCTAAGCTTTCCAAAGAACCCAAGTTCATGCATTTTGGATGAAGTTTGCTAGGTATGCGCATGGCTTTAACAGAGCTGCATCATTGGAGAAAATCAAATGTCCAAAACTCCACAAATCATTGCCTTGCCACTCAAGCCTCATTTGCACTTTAGAACAGTTGGATATGGATCATATTGGATTGCTTCATGGGCCTGTACATGCCCATGCAAGCTTGTGCATGAAATGACCAAATTTAGCAATTTTTCAAGTGTGCAATTATCAATCCCAAATGCTATAAATACAAGGCCTCTGAGCTCAATTCAAAGACACCTTGCGCGCCAGTTTTGCCCCCCAATTGAAACCCTCACATTTCAAAGGAAAACCTGAGAATTTTCAACTTGAAAATTGAGTTTGAATCTCACTGTTTGGAGATTCAAGAACTCCAAGATCCAAAGCTTTGTATCATTGCTAAACCTCTCCTGCAAGCTTCTCAAGTGTGATCAGATTAAGGTTGAAGCAAGCAACATCAAGTTCTGTACAACATTGAAGGTAAATTTCAGAAAACTTCGTCTCTTCGATTCTAACTCAATTATCATTAATTCTCTTGTATCTTTGATTGTCTGAAGTCTTACCAATGTAGGCAAGAAGATTGAGTTGCTTAGAGGTCAAATCGAAGCAACTCGGTTGACATACCTCAAAATTCAACTCCTCATATCTTTTTATATATTTGGAGTTAGTTGAAATTAAGGTCAGATTCGTGCTCTACGCCATTTTTTCTTTCAGATCATGTCCTCCTTTTTTATTTTCTTGATGGTGATGAGTGAACCAGTCCGGTGGACCTCGCCTGAGAAGGTGACCGAAGGTCCAGCGCTGGTGGTGTGCTGGACAGGTTATGAGTCATTGATCTCATTTGAAATGTTTTAATTTCACGCGTTGGTTTTAATTACCATCCATGCAGCGCATTGACTTAGGTCTATTGTGGAACGCGCGTTTTTGTCCACTTGATCTGCCACCTCAATTAATGAGGGAGATCAAGTGGTTCAAGTTTTTTTGATTTTTTGATTTTTTTTTTAATTCATTTGATTTTCATTAATTCATATTAATTTTAATATTGATCCAAAAAATATGAGAGTTTCAGTAAAAAAATTTAAATAAATTCCTCTTTCATATTTTGAATTAAAATTATTTTTTGGATTATTATTAATATTTTTCATGATTTAATTGATTTTGTGTTTGTTTTTAATTCTTTAAAAATACTTTTAAGTCTTTAAAAATTCTGAAGTTTTTTCTCCAAGGTCCTTTGACCTTGTTTGACCTATGATAAATCTCATGGCCATTTCTTTGGTATTTTGATGAGGTTTTAGGAATTTGATAAACCATATTTAATTTAAATGCTTTATTTTAGTTTTTTAATTTGAATAAATATCAAATCATTGTGTTGACCTCTTGTGATGATTTGTGTAAGTTTGACTCATGTTGTTAGGCCTTGGTCAAGGTTGATTTGACTTTTTCAAGTTAATATCATTGGATTTAGGGGATTGATGGACTGTATATTCCATCTCCCAAAATGAATGAATGATATTAATTTGGTAAAAGTCATCCTTTGACCAATTTGAATTTTGATTTATTCCCCTCCCTCTTCATCTATTTCCCATTCTTTATGCATTCATCTCATTTGGCCTATGATATCTCTAAGTCCTAAGGCTAGTTGATTGCAAAATCAACATAAGTATGGATGAGATTAGGCCACCTCTTTTGCATATTCTTTTTGTGTGTGGTATGTTTCATGAGCATAGTCCATTATACTATGTCTCTAACATGCATTAACACCAAAATTCTATTGCCCGACCTCAAATAGTTGTGACTTCTACATAAGTCCAAAGGTCTTGTCAAACACAAAAATATAATTAATGAATTCTTTTCTCATCCCCTCACTCTATTTGTTTGTAAACATCACTTTGTATAACATACATATGCACACAAAAAAGGGCTCCCTAGGAGTACCTAGGACACTTTGGGTGCTAACACCTTCTCTCTGTGTAACCAACCCCCTTACCTGTAATCTCTGACATCTTATTAGTTTTGACTTGAAAACTTCTTACTTTTGGGTTTTGTTCGTACTTTTTCCTTTTTCCCTTAGAAACAATAAAAGTGCGGTGGTGACTCTTGTTATTTGATGTCTTGCTTATCCATAGCTTGATGATCATGAATTTACCGCTACAGAAATTAAGTGGCGACTCTGCTGGGGAGTACTGTCCAGTGGGTTTAGCCTACTTTTTTGTGTATATATAATTGTATATGTGATGTATGTATATTTGTTTGTATGATATAATTTGCTTGTTGTGCTTGGTGATCTCTGAGTGGTGAGATAATTTCTAACCCGAACTTGAGTGCAATTAAGATAGGAGGATGGTATAGTCATGTTCGACTTGTGTGGAGTAGTCCTTAACAAGTTGGCTTGAGATCCATCTGCTCAGTGGAGACTCTTTTGGATTTGGAAATGTCACACGAGTATTTGTGGTTAGGCATTACTATCTCTAATTTGGGTCCGAGAAGCTGAGGACTGTAGAACATTTACCCCCTCTTGGCCTATTTAGGACGTAGTGCAGAGACTGATCAAGTGTAGATTTGATAACAGTTGTTACGCGATACTACACTCAGATGAGTTTCTCTTGAGAATATTATGGGTCGATGAGTCAGTCATCTTAACCTATAATATTCGATAGATGGTTCTTAGTTCACTCCTTTGGGATGGTTCTTACCCAGACTCCATGCTCGTGACTCACAACAAACCCTTGATTCTTGGTTGACCCAATCAAGTCTTGTCAATATCAATGGAACTTGGGTGTTGATAAGGTGTAAACCATAATCCACCGAAATGGATGATTGATCTTGACAATGTCTTGATTCATTCCTTGACCTATGTTTGTTTGCCTTGTGTGTGATCCCTTATTTGTGATTGTTGCATTCATGCATTCATGCGCATCATAATATTCATCACACGAAAATTTCAAGGAACTGAGGTATTATTTGCAAATATTTTCAGACCATGGATTGTGGACGAAGAAACACTAAGAAGTACAGTTTCAGATGTCCCGACTTGAAAGAGTTAAGGAAGCTAACATCTTTTGTATTAGATCCCTTGGACTTCAAACAACGTCATGGGAAGCTATTTTTTATCTTGTCTGCTGATGCGATTGAAGGACTCTTAAATGTGCTAGTGCAGTTCTATGATCCTCTCTACCATTGCTTCACTTTCCCAGATTATCAGCTTGTGCCTACATTGGAGGAGTATGCCCATCTCTTGGGGATACCTGTTTCTATTAGGGTACAGAAGAGATTCCCATATCTCATCTTATTACTAAAGCTCTTCACTTGAAGAAGTCTGAGATAGAGGCTCATTGGGTGAAGAAAGGAGGATTGTTTGGATTGTCATCTGATTTCCTTATCAAGGAAGCTACTGCTTTTGCTCAAGCTGGTAGTTTGGATATTTTTGAAGCTATATTTGTGTTGCTCATCTATGGATTAGCTTTGTTCCCTAACATTGACGGTTATGTTGATGTTAACGCCATTAGAATTTTCTTGATTGGGAATCATATGCCTACTCTGTTGGGTGATATGTACTTCTCTTTGCATCTAAGGAATTCTAAAGGTGGTGGAACTATTGTCTGTTGCATTCCTCTTATGTACAAGTGGTTTATTTTGCACTTGCCTCAGACACCTGCTTTTGTGGAGAACAAACAATGTCTACGGTGGTCTCAGAGACTTATGTCTCTCACCAATGATGATATAGTTTGGTATGATCCGTCTTTGAGCAGTTTGGAGATTATTGATAGTTATGGTGAATTCTATAATGTGCCTCTTGTAACACCCCGATAAAAATAAGATAATTATTTAATTTAAGTTAATATTATAATTATTAATTTAATTAAATAATTGGAATTATTGGATTATTATTATTATTAGTATTATTGGAATAATAATTATTGGAAAATATATATAAGTTGGAAATAAGAAAAAAGAGTCCCATTTGATAAAGAAAGGGTTTCACGTGAAAAGCAGAGAAACGGCTGAAAAGAGGAAAAGGGCAAAGAGGCAGAGCAAGAGGAAGAAGGTTGGAGAAGAGAAGAGCTTGAGGCTAAAGGATTGCCGAATTAACTCAGGTAAGGGGGGTTTATCGTTGTTTAATGGGTATTATGGGTTAACATGTAATGGGTAGTAATAAGCCGTTGAATTGACCCTAATTGGGATGATGAGTGTTGAAAAATTGTGATGGATAAGTTGTGTTAAAACTGAAATTGAATCTGTAATTGGATGGGTAGTGATTTTCCGAAAACGTAGCTTTTTACGGAATTGGAATCGGAGGTCCGGAAGTCCTCCAACGGCGGAAAATGCGGAGAATTCTGCATTCTGCTTCGTGTTAGCGCAGGAACAGCTTTCTGTCTTGCGTTAACCGGTTAACCCAGGGTGTTAACCGGTTAACACTGTTAGGAATTGTGAAGTATTGTTGTTTTGCTTGCGTTAACCGGTTAACCCAGGGCGTTAACCGGTTAACGCTGTTGTGATTTCTGAGAAATTGTTGTTCTGTCTGCGTTAACCGGTTAACCTAGGGCGTTAACCGGTTAACACTGTTGAATTTTGCCAGAAAGCGTGTTCTGTGCTGCGTTAACCGGTTAACTCAGGGCGTTAACCGGTTAACACTGTTGGAAAAGTGAAAAATTAATATTTTAATGTTGTGAACATAATTGGTGATTGGCCTATATCGGTGTGTGATATAGTAGGGATTATTTCCCGTTGTTTTGAGTAGGATAGGTATTAGTAGAGTGTGCTAATACTGTGACTGAATTATTTGGCATGACATGATATAATTATGTGATAAATATGCTAATGATGTGTGAAAATATGCATAATGTTGTGAATGTATATATTATGTATGTAATTGTGGATGGATTGTTTTATGGCTTAGAGTGTGAGCATATGTCCATTGTGGATTGTTGTTGATGTTGCATGCTAGGTGATTTGGCATAGCATAATGTGGCCTTTATGGTGGTAGCTAATTCCCATGGTGAGGAATTAGTGATGTTAGTCATTTTGGACTGTTGTTGATGTTTGCATGCTAGGTGATTAGCGTGCATAGCATGGCCCTTGGGGTGGTAGCTAATTCCAATGGTGAGGAATTAGTGATGTGAGTCACTAGGTCTCAAATGAGTGGGACTAGTGAGCTTGGTAGCCGTACCTGGATTTGGTCGGTGAAGTTGAACTATATGTTCACGAATAGTCGGTACCGCATGCATGGAGTCTCATTGCATAATGTATGTATGACGTATAATATGAATGGATGTATTCCAATATTATACGTGTGTTTTGTGTTGGTGTTGAGTATGAATTGAGATTATACGTGTGCTTTATGTTGGTGTTGAGTATGATGTTTGAGTTGATGTGCCGTTACTGAATGTGTGTTATGATTAGGGTGATGAGATGTGTTAAATTACTTAGCAGTACATGATATTTTATAATGCTTATTATATCGATTGAGGAACTCACCCTTACAACTATTTTTCAGGTAACGAGCAGTGATTGAGTAGGAGCTAGTGCTTGAAGTCTAGTGTAGTTCCTTAGTGAGTCATGCTCTGGTAGATGTAACATCGGGATGGGATGTTTTAAATGTTTTATTGTTGGTTGTGAACCAGTTTACATGTAATATGCTACATGTTTTGCATGATTGATTTAATCTCTATCCGCTGCGTATTGTGCAAATGCTTTATGTTTTGAATTAATAAAAGAGCATGACAGTTATCATGGTGAATGGTGTGAAGTAATTGTGTGACACCCTTAATTGCATATTTACTCTGATTGATAGATGTTGTTCTTTAAATTAAATATTTGGGGTATTTTAGAAGGGTGTTACATTAGTGGTATCAGAGCATAGTCGGTCGATTCGAGTCGTAATTATTCTGTTTCCCTGTACGTGATAGGTGTTGTGTAACCCTATCAGTACTTATTGTTTTAGCTTGTTGGGTTTTCAGAATAGAGATGGCTGGAAGAGGTAGAGATGATGCTGCGATTGCTGAGGCTCTGGGTATGCTAGCTGGAGTACTTGGAGGAAATCTGAATGTTGTGGGACTAGGAGCTGCTCGTCAACTGAGTGAGTTCCAGAAGAACAATCCTCCAATGTTTAAGGGAGCATACGATCCAGATGGTGCTCAGAAGTGGTTGAAAGAGATTGAGAGGATCTTCCGAGTGACTGAGTGTGCCGATAACCAGAAGGTCAGGTTCGGTACGCATATGCTGTCAGAAGAAGCAGATGATTGGTGGGTCGCTACCCGCACTGAGTTGGAATCTGCTGGGAATGCTGAGATCACTTGGGCTGTGTTCAGAGAGAGATTCCTGAGGAAGTATTTTCCAGAGGATGTTAGAGGAAAGAAAGAGATAGAGTTCTTGGAATTGAAGCAGGGCAACCGGTCTGTTACTGAGTATGCTGCTAAGTTCACAGAGCTGTCGAAGTATTACACTCCCTATGATGAGGCTACTGGGGAATTCTCAAAATGTGTGAAGTTTGAGAACGGGTTACGTCCCGAGATCAAGCAGGCTATTGGGTATCAGCGGATTAGAGTGTTTTCTGACCTGGTGAACTGTTGGAGGATTTTTGAACAGGATACCAAGGCCAGAGCGGAGAGCTATCAGCAAAGGGTTGATAGGAAAGGCAAGAATCAGAATGATCGTGGGAAACCGTATGCAGCTGGCAAAGGTTTCCAGAGACAGAGTGGGATGAAGAGGCCTAGTGGGGGAGACTCCAGTGCCCCTGCTAAGTGTTACAGATGTGGTCAGGCTGGACATCGTTTCCATGAGTGTACCAGTGCTGAGAAGAAGTGTTTCAAGTGTGGCAAAGGTGGTCACTTGGCTGCAGAGTGCCGGTTGAAGACTATGACTTGTTTCAACTGTGGAGAGGTGGGTCATATTAGCCCACAGTGTCCTAAGCCGAAGGAAGAGAACCAGTCGGGAGGCAAGGTCTTCGCTTTATCGGGTTCTGAGACTTTTGCAGATGATCGTTTGATCTGAGGTACGTGTTATATTAATGGCTTTCCTCTTGTAGCTATTATTGACACAGGTGCGACTCATTCCTTTATATCTTTGGATTGTGCTGTGAAACTTAAGTTAGAGATATCTGAGATGCATGGAAGTATGGTGATTGATACTCCTGCGAAGGGTTCAGTGACTACTACTTCAGTTTGTTTAAATTGTCCTTTGAGTATTTTTGGTAGAGACTTTGGAATAGACCTGGTGTGTCTTCCACTAGTGCAGATTGATGTTATTCTGGGTATGAACTGGTTGGTGTTTAACCGAGTTTATATCAACTGTTTTGATAAGACTGTGATTTTTCCTGAGAATGAGGAAGGAAAGAGTTTGTTTCTATCAGCAAGGCAGGTGAATGAGGCAGTAGTAGATGGGGCAGAGTTGTTTATGCTGTTAGCGACTTTGGAGGCTAAAGATAAACTGGTGATTTGCGATCTAGCTGTGGTGTGTGATTTTCCTGATGTGTTTCCTGAAGAAGTGAATGAATTACCGCCAGAGCGTGAAGTTGAGTTCTCGATTGATTTGGTACCTGGTACTAGGCCGATATCGATGGCTCCGTACCGTATGTCTGCTGTTGAGTTAACTGAGTTGAAAAGTCAGCTGGAAGATCTGTTGGATAAGAAATTCATTCGTCCGAGTGTGTCACCGTGGGGTGCACCAGTGTTATTGGTTAAGAAGAAAGAAGGTACTATGAGGTTGTGTGTGGACTACAGGCAACTGAATAAAGTGACGATCAAGAATCGATATCCTTTACCGAGGATTGATGATTTGATGGATCAGTTGGTTGGTGCGAGTGTGTTCAGCAAGATAGATTTGAGATCTGGTTATCATCAGATACGTGTGAAAACTGAGGATATTCAGAAGACTGCTTTCAGAACAAGGTATGGACATTATGAGTATTCTGTAATGCCTTTTGGTGTGACTAATGCGCCTGGAGTATTTATGGAGTATATGAATAGGATTTTCCATCCGTACCTAGATCAGTTTGTTGTGGTGTTTATTGATGATATTTTGGTGTATTCGAAATCTGAAGAAGAGCATGCTGAGCATTTGAGGGTGGTTTTAGGAGTTCTACGAGAAAAGAAGTTATTTGCTAAACTGTCCAAGTGTGAATTTTGGTTAGAAGAGGTTAGTTTTCTTGGTCATGTGATTTCAAGAGATGGTGTTGCTGTTGATCCTTCTAAGATTGAAGCTGTATCTAAGTGGGAAGCTCCGAAGTCAGTTTCTGAGATAAGGAGTTTTCTTGGACTTGCAGGTTATTATAGGAAATTCATTGAGGGATTTTCTAAGTTGGCATTACCGTTGACGATGTTGACTAGAAAGGGGCAGGCTTTTGTTTGGGACTCAAAATGTGAAGAAGGTTTCCAAGAGTTAAAGAGAAGGTTAACTACTGCTCCTATTCTGATATTACCGAGTCCATCAGAATCATTTGAGGTTTACTGTGATGCTTCATTGTTGGGTTTGGGTGGTGTGTTGATGCAGAATAAGCAGGTTGTAGCTTATGCTTCGAGACAGCTGAGGGTTCATGAGAGGAACTATCCGACACACGATTTAGAGTTGGCAGCTGTGGTATTTGTTCTGAAGTTATGGAGGCATTACTTGTACGGGTCAAGATTTGAGGTTTTCAGTGACCATAAAAGTTTAAAGTATTTGTTTGAGCAGAAAGAGTTGAATATGAGACAAAGGAGATGGTTAGAGTTTCTGAAGGATTATGACTTTGGTTTGAATTACCATCCGGGTAAAGCAAACGTAGTGGCTGATGCATTGAGTCGGAAATCATTGCATATGTCTATGTTAATGGTTAAAGAATTGGATTTAATTGAACAGTTTAGAGACTTGAGTTTGGTGTGTGAGAGTACTCACAATAGTGTTAAACTGGGAATGTTGAAGTTAACGAGTAGTATTCTGGATGAGATCAGAGAGGGTCAGAAATCCGATGTGCTTTTGGTTGATAAGTTGACTCTAGTGAATCAAGGTCAAGGTGGTGAATTCAGAATTGATGAGAATGGTGTTTTGAAATTTGGTAATCGGGTGTGTATTCCGGATGTTACCGAGCTTAAGAAGAGTATTCTTGAGGAAGGACATCGTAGTGGCCTGAGTATTCATCCTGGGGCTACGAAGATGTATCATGATTTGAAAAAGTTATTTTGGTGGCCGGGAATGAAAAGAGAAATTACGAGTTTTGTTTATTCTTGTTTGACTTGTCAGAAGTCAAAGATTGAGCATTAGAAGCCGTCTGGGCTAATGCAACCGTTGGCTATTCCAGAGTGGAAGTGGGATAGTATCAGTATGGATTTTGTTTCTGGTTTACCGAGAACAATTAAGAATTTTGAAGCCATTTGGGTGATTGTTGATAGATTGACGAAATCGGCTCATTTCATTCCGATCAGAATGGATTATCCGTTAGAGAGATTAGCTGAGTTGTATATTGAGAAGATTGTAAGTTTGCATGGTATTCCGTCGAGTATTGTTTCGGACAGAGATCCTAGATTTACATCAAAGTTCTGGGAAGGTTTGCAGAGGGCTTTGGGAACTAAGCTGAGATTGAGTTCTGCATATCATCCGCAGACTGATGGTCAGACTGAGAGGACGATTCAGTCACTGGAGGATCTTTTGAGAGCTTGTGTTTTGGAAAAGGGAGGTGCTTGGGATTGTTATTTGCCTTTGATTGAGTTTACCTACAACAATAGTTTTCATTCGAGCATTGGTATGGCACCGTTTGAAGCTTTGTATGGTAGGAGATGTCGGACACCTTTATGTTGGTATGAGTCCGGTGAGAGTGTTGTGGTTGGACCGGAGATTGTTCAACAAACTACGGAAAAGATTAAGATGATTCAGGAGAAGATGAGGATTGCTCAGAGTCGTCAGAAGAGTTATCACGACAAGAGAAAAAAGTCACTTGAGTTTCAGGAGGGAGATCATGTGTTTCTTCGTGTTACTCCGATAACTGGGGTTGGTCGAGCTTTGAAGTCGAAGAAGTTGACACCTCGATTTATTGGTCCTTATCAGATTTTGGAGAGGATAGGAGAGGCAGCCTATCGTATCGCTTTACCGCCGTCACTTGCGAATTTGCATGAGGTTTTTCATGTGTCTCAGTTGAGGAGGTACATTCCTGATCCGTCGCATGTAGTCCAAGTAGATGATGTACAGGTGAGAGATAACCTGACTGTTGAAACATCACCTATGAGGATCGAGGATCGAGAGTTGAAGCAGTTGCGGGGTAAAGAGATTGCTTTGGTAAAGGTAGCTTGGGGAGGACCAGCAGGTGGCAATGTGACTTGGGAACTGGAGAGTCAGATGAAGGAGTCTTATCCGGAGTTATTCGCTTGAGGTATGTTTTCGAGGACGAAAACTCTTTTAGTGGGGGAGAGTTGTAACACCCCGATAAAAATAAGATAATTATTTAAGTTAAGTTAATATTATAATTATTAATTTAATTAAATAATTGGAATTATTGGATTATTATTATTAGTAGTAGTATTGGAATAATAATTATTGGAAAATATATATAAGTTGGAAATAAGAAAAAAGAGTCCCATTTGATAAAGAAAGGGTTTCACGTGAAAAGCAGAGAAACGGCTGAAAAGAGGAAAAGGGCAAAGAGGCAGAGCAAGAGGAAGAAGGTTGGAGAAGAGAAGAGCTTGAGGCTAAAGGATTGCCGGATTAACTCAGGTAAGGGGGGTTTATCGTTGTTTAATGGGTATTATGGGTTAACATGTAATGGGTAGTAATAAGCCGTTGAATTGACCCTAATTGGGATGATGAGTGCTGAAAAATTGTGATGGATAAGTTGTGTTAAAACTGAAATTGAATCTGTAATTGGATGGGTAGTGATTTTCCGAAAACGTAGCTTTTTACGAAATTGGAATCGGAGGTCCGGAAGTCCTCCAACGGCGGAAAATGCGGAGAATTCTGCATTCTGCTTCGTGTTAGCGCAGGAACAGCTTTCTGTCTTGCGTTAACCGGTTAACCCAGGGTGTTAACCGGTTAACACTGTTAGGAATTGTGAAGTATTGTTGTTTTGCTTGCGTTAACCGGTTAACCCAGGGCGTTAACCGGTTAACGCTGTTGTGATTTCTGAGAAATTGCTGTTCTGTCTGCGTTAACCGGTTAACCCAGGGCGTTAACCGGTTAACACTGTTGAATTTTGCCAGAAAGCGTGTTCTGTGCTGCGTTAACCGGTTAACCCAGGGCGTTAACCGGTTAACACTGTTGGAAAAGTGAAAAATTAATATTTTAATGTTGTGAACATAATTGGTGATTGGCCTATATCGGTGTGTGATATAGTAGGGATTATTTCCCGTTGTTTTGAGTAGGATAGGTATTAGTAGAGTGTGCTAATACTGTGACTGAATTATTTGGCATGACATGATATAATTATGTGATAAATATGCTGATGATGTGTGAAAATATGCATAATGTTGTGAATGTATATATTATGTATGTAATTGTGGATGGACTGTTTTATGGCTTAGAGTGTGAGCATATGTCCATCGTGGATTGTTGTTGATGTTGCATGCTAGGTGATTTGGCATAGCATAATGTGGCCTTTATGGTGGTAGTTAATTCCCATGGTGAGGAATTAGTGATGTTAGTCATTTTGGACTGTTGTTGATGTTTGCATGCTAGGTGATTAGCGTGCATAGCATGGCCCTTGGGGTGGTAGCTAATTCCCATGGTGAGGAATTAGTGATGTGAGTCACTAGGTCTCAAATGAGTGGGACTAGTGAGCTTGGTAGCCGTACCTGGATTTGGTCGGTGAAGTTGAACTATATGTTCACGAATAGTCGGTACCGCATGCATGGAGTCTCATTGCATAATGTATGTATGACGTATAATATGAATGGATGTATTCCAATATTATACGTGTGTTTTGTGTTGGTGTTGAGTATGAATTGAGATTATACGTGTGCTTTATGTTGGTGTTGAGTATGATGTTTGAGTTGATGTGCCGTTACTGAATGTGTGTTATGATTAGGGTGATGAGATGTGTTAAATTACTTAGCATTACATGATATTTTATAATGCTTATTATATCGATTGAGGAACTCACCCTTACAACTATTTTTCAGGTAACGAGCAGTGATTGAGTAGGAGCTAGTGCTTGAAGTCTAGTGTAGTTCCTTAGTGAGTCATGCTCTGGTAGATGTAACATCGGGATGGGATGTTTTAAATGTTTTATTGTTGGTTGTGAACCAGTTTACATGTAATATGCTACATGTTTTGCATGATTGATTTAATCTCTATCCGTTGCGTATTGTGCAAATGCTTTATGTTTTGAATTAATAAAAGAGCATGACAGTTATCATGGTGAATGGTGTGAAGTAATTGTGTGACACCCTTAATTGCATATTTACTCTGATTGATAGATGTTGTTCTTTAAATTAAATATTTGGGGTATTTTAGAAGGGTGTTACACCTCTCATTGGTACACAAGGAGGAATCAACTACAACCCTGCTTTGGCTCGTCGTCAACTTGGGTTCCCCTTGAGAGACAAACCTAATAACACTTTGTTAGAAGGTCTTTTCTATCAAGAGGGTAAAGATCCCTAACATTTGAAGCAGAAGATTGTGCATGATTGGCATAATGAGCATAGGAAAGGAAGATCCAAGCTTGGTCCATGCAATTGTGTAGCTTTGGAAGCTTACACTCTTTGGGTGAAGAACAGAGATTTGGAGTTGAAGATGCCTTATCCTTGTGAAAGACCTATATCTATGGTTGTGGTTGAGCCATTAACTCTCCCTAACCAAGATGTAGAGGAGTTGGAAGACGCGCTCACCAAGATGAAGCAAGAAAAAGATATGTGGGAAGAGCGTTTCCATGCTTTGGGCAAGAATAATGAATAGTTGCAGTTGGAGTCTAAGAGACAGAGAGAGCCAGAGGTTTCATCTTCTAGCATGCCTCAGCCTTTCGTTGCTTGGATGAAGATTATTGATCAACTTGTCCTCGAGAAGACTCAGATGAAGGCTTCTTTCGAGACCGAGATTCGACGCATTCGGAGGAAGTACGCGCCTTCAGCCAGATCTTCTGACGTTGTTGTTAGGGATCCTTAGGATGACTAGTCTCCTTTTCTCTTGTATTTCACATTTGGTTTCTGAAATTGTACCCAGTGTAATCCTTCCAATTTATATAAATAAAAAGAGATTTTTAGTCATATCAAATTGTTGCAATTATTGTTAAATATATATATTTATAAATGATATAGTAAGTTCCTTGAAAATAAAAATAAATAAACAAGCATTGCATTTCATGCATCATTTACATAAGCAGGTTTCTCTTTCGCCAGATGTCTCATTGGTGTTCTTTTGTGCTTCAGCCAAGCTGACTCATCGATATAATACTCACACCAATCACTCAAGAATCATGGAACATCTAGAGCAAGAGAACAGAGACTTGATGGATGAGATCGCTCGCCTGACTGCCATGATGGAGCCAGTGTTGGCTACTCAGAGTCAATCTTCTCCAACGCCCGCAACTCCTCCTCCTCAAAGGACTGTTATTTCAAAGGTGGCTACCTCTACCATGCCTGCTGCCGCCGCTAACTTTGCGTCTGCTATGTCTGCCGGATTCCCGTGGGGAATGTCGCCGAACTTCATGCCTGGATGTTTTGAACCTACCTTTGCTTCCATGTCGGCATCTAGCCTGGTCATGTCTGTGCCACTTCGTATTGTGCACACCTTGCCTCGTGTAGAGGATAACATTTATCATTCTGAGCTGTCTGAGGGTCCGGATGTTTATGAGAAAATGGACGAAATGAAAGATCAGTTTCATGAGCTGCGCAAGGAATTGAAGACGCTGAGAGCTAAGGATTTGTTTGGGAAAAGTGCTGATGAGTTATGTCTGGTGCCGAGTGTGAAGATTCTGGTGAAATTCAAAGTGCCTGACTTTGAAAAATACAGAGGGAACACATGTCTGCTCAGTCATATAGTGATGTATGCCCGCAAGATGTCTACCCAAACTGACAACGATCAATTGTTAATCCACTATTTCCAAGACAGTTTGACCGGTGCTGCGCTTCGTTGGTATATGGGGTTGGACAGTGCAAGAATTCACACTTTCAACAACTCGGGAGAGGCTTTTGTCAAGCAATATAAGTACAATGTGGATATGGCGCCCGATAGAGACCAACTGAGGTCTATGTCTCAGAAGGATAAAGAGATATTCAAAGAGTATGCGCAAAGATGGAGAGAATTGGCTGCTCAGATCACTCCTCCCTTGGAGGAGAAGGAGATGACAAAGATCTTTCTAAATACCCTGAGTTCATTTTATTATGAACGTATGATTGCTAGTGCCCCCAGTGACTTTACCGAAATGGTAAATATGGGGATGAGGCTTGAGGAAGGTGTCCGAGAAGGACGTTTGTCAAAAGATGAAGCATCGTCAAGTAAGAGGTATGGCAGTAGTTTTGGGAAGAAGAAGGAGGGTGAAGCTAATGCAATAATCATTGGGAGGCAGAGGAGGCCTCAGATCAGAAGAAATCAACCACCCCGTCAACACCATCATCAGGTATCTTCAGTCATTCCAGTATTTTCCAATAATCAATCAGTACCAATTCAACAACAACAACATCAACTGCAACAACCACAACAACGAACAAACACCTACAACAACAACAATACCAACAACAATCATCACCAACAAAACTTCGAGAGGAGGAAGGTCTCTTTCGACCCAATTCTTATGCCTATGATGAACTCTATCCATCTTTGGTTCTCAAGAACCTACTTCAACCAAGAAACCCGATGCAAGTTCCAGAACCACTTCCATGGTGGTATAAGCATAAACTCAGTTGTGCTTTTCACCAAGGGGCACCTGGACATAATATAGAGAACTGTTATCCATTCAAGTATGAAGTTTAGAAGCTAGTGAAGAGTGGAATGGTGTCCTTTGAGGACCATGCGCCGAACGTAAAAGCAAATTCATTGCCCGCTCATGGAAATTCTTTTGTTAATATGGTGGATGGTTGCCCTAGAGAGTTTAAGGTGTTTGATGTTCGTTTCATAAGGAGGTCCTTGGTGAAGATGCATAAGGACATTTGTATGGTGAGTGATTGTGAGCATGACAATGATGGTTGTGTTGTTTGCAGTATTAATTCAAGAGGTTGTGAGGTTATGAAAAGGGACATCTAACGACTGATGGATGAAGGCATGATTCAAATTGTTCAATCCCGTTATTTAGATGACAATGTGAATGTCATAGTGCCCATTTTCAAGCAACCAGAGACATTGGTGATCCAGTACGATAGCAGTAACAGTAACAGCGTCAGCAACAGATCAGCATCGCCGTTGGTTATACGGTGAGTGGGTCCAGTCCCGTATTCATCTGATAAAGTTGTTCCGTATCAGTACAATGCAACAATGATGAAGGATGGTCAAGAGGTCCCATTGCCTACGACCATCTCTATAGTGAGAATTGCTGATGTTACCAAGGTGACTTGCAGTGGTCGTGTGTTTGGGTCGGTGTTCCCGAAAGACAAAAAAGATTCAGCTGTCAGTAAGGAAGTGGAATTTCCTGTTGTAGATCCGGTTAGTGCTTCAAAGTGTAAGTCTGGTGAATCCAGTAATTTGAAGGCTAAAGATGATGATGAGGTACTTTGTCTAATCAAGAAGAGCGAGTTTAATATGGTGGAGCAGTTGCTCCAAACCCCCTCAAATATTTCAGTACTGTCTCTGCTTATGAATTCAGAAGTGCACAGAGAAACACTGCAAAGAGTTCTTGAGCAAGAGTTTGTGGAGCATGATGTTACGGTGGATCACTTTGATCATATAGTAGCTAACATCACTTCCTGCAACAATCTCAGCTTTTGTGATGAGGAACTCCTTGAGGAGGGTAGAAATCATAATCTGGCTTTGCATATCTCTATGAATTGCAAAGATGATGCTTTGTCGAATGTGCTTGATGACATCGGGTCGTCACTGAATGTGCTGCCAAAGTCAACTCTGTCAAAGCTATCATATCAAGGAGTGCCTATGAGGTATAGCGGTGTAATCGTCAAAGCTTTTAACGGTTCACGTAAAACAGTTATTGGTGAAGTGGACCTTCCAGTTAAGATAGGTCCGAGTGATTTTTAAATTACTTTTCAAGTAATGGATATCCACCCGGCCTACAATTGTTTATTAGGAAGGCCATGGATCCATGAGGCGGGGGCTGTTACCTCCACATTGCATCAGAAGCTCAAATTTGTAAAGAATGGAAAGCTTGTAATCATTGGCGGAGAAAAGGCGTTGTTGGTTAGCCATCTGTCATCTTTCTCTTACGTTGAAGTTGAGGATGAGGTTGGGACTCCGTTCCAAGCCTTATCTATTGCTGCTGGAAAGAGAATTGGGGCACCTATGTCCTCATTAAAAGATGCAAAGAAGATTGTGGAAGAAGGCAATGTTGATCAGTGGGGGCGCATGGTAGAGGTCTCCGACAATAAAGGCAGAACCGGTCTGGGTTTTCAACGAGGTTCATCAACTGCTAGATCAGAGGATATGAAACATGGCTTCCGTAGTGGAGGGTTAATTCATGGCAATGAACAACACTTAGTTGTTGTGCTAGAGGATGACGAAGAGGAGGACTGCACCAATTTTGTGACGCATGGAAAGGCTTGCAACAATTGGACTGCTGTTGATGTTCCTGTTATTTTGCATCAATCTAAGTAATTGCTTTTATATGTTTTCAAAATCCTTCTCCTATGCCTAAGGGAGAAGTAAACATTGTTGGGCATTTTGAAATTGATCATTAATAAAATTAATTCTATTCATCCACATTTATGATGTTTGTTTTTACTTTTTGCTTTATTTTGAAAATGGTAATCACAAAAAACATAAATAAACAATATAATTGTCCATCTGCACAATATTTGGTCACAAATTCACTTATCTAAAATCAAAATATCAAATCATTATGCAGGTTGGTTTCTAACCCCATTGAATACAATGATCCTTCTCCTTCTCCAAATTTTGAATTCCCTGTGTTTGAGGCCGAGGAGGAAAGTGACGAAGAAGTGAGTGATGAACTGTCTCGTATTCTTGAGCATGATGAAAGAATCATTCAGTCTTTCGAAGAGCAGGTTGAGCTAGTCAACTTGGGTTCCGAGGATGATGTGAAGGAAGTCAATATTGGGTCTCGACTGTGTCCAAATGTCAAGAAGGGGTTGATTGATCTTCTTCGAGAGTATTCAGATGTGTTTGCTTGGTCCTATCAAGACATGCCTGGTTTGGATTCTGAGATTGTGGAACATAGATTGTCGTTGAAGCCAGAATGCCCGCCAGTCAAGCAGAAGTTGAGAAGAACGCATCCTGATATGGCTGTGAAGATCAAAGAAGAAGTGCAAAATCAGATTGATGCTGGTTTCCTCGTGACCGCTGAGTGTCCGTAATGGGTGGCCAATATTGTGCCTGTGCCAAAGAAAGATAGAAAAGTCTGCATATGTGTCGACTACAGAGATTTGAATAAAGTCAGTCCGAAAGATGATTTCCCGCTGCCACACATTGATATGTTGGTAAACAATACTGCTAAATTCAAAGTATTTTCGTTAATGGATGGATATTCTGGATATAATCAAATCAAGATGGCACCCGAAGATATGGAGAAGACCACGTTCATTACACCCTGGGGAATATTCTGTTATAGAGTGATGCCTTTCGGTTTAAAGAATGACGGTGCAACTTACCAGAGAGCAATGACTACTCTTTTTCATGATATGATGCATAAAGATATTGAAGTTTATTTTGATGACATGATTGTTAAATCGATTGATGAAGAGGAACATGTTGAGCATTTGTTGAAGCTATTCCAGCGTTTGAGGAAGTATAAACTCCGCTTGAATCCTAATAAGTGTACTTTTGGTGTTCGTTCTGGTAAGTTGTTGGGCTTTATTGTCAGTGAGAAGGGTATTGAAGTTGATCATGCCAAGGTCAAAGCAATACAAGAGATGCATGCGCCCAAAACTGAGAAGCAAGTCAGAGGTTTTCTCGGCCGCTTGAATTATATTTCCAGATTCATTTCACACATGACTGCCACATGTGCGCCTATATTCAAGCTTCTCCGGAAAGATCAGTCTTGTGATTGGACCGAAGATTGCTAGAAAGCTTTCGATAGTATCAAGGAATATCTGCTTGAGCCTCCAATTTTGTCTTCGCCTGTGAAAGGAAGACCATTGATCATATATTTGACTGTGCTAGAAGATAGTATGGGTTGTGTTCTTGGTCAGCAAGATGAGATTGGAAAGAAAGAATTTGCAATTTACTACCTCAGTAAGAAGTTCATCGACTGTGAGACTCGGTATTCTATGCTTGAGAAAACTTGTTGCGCATTGGCTTGGGTTGTTAAGCGTTTGCGTCAGTATATGTTGAATCATACCACTTGGTTGATATCCAAAATGGATTCAACCAAGTATATATTTGAGAAGCCTTCTTTAACTGGGAGAATTGCCCATTGGTAGATGTTGTTATCAGAGTATGATATCGAATACCGATCTCAAAAAGCAATCAAAGGTAGTATTTTGGCTTACCACTTGGCTCACCAACCAATTGAAGATTATTAGTCAGTACAGTATGACTTTCCTGATGAAGAGATCTTGTACTTGAAAATGAAAGATTATGGTGAACCATTACTTGAAGAAGGGCTAGAACCTGGTTCCCGTTGGGGCATGGTATTTGATGGAGTTGTTAATCAGTATGGTAATGGCATTGGGGCAGTGATTATTACTCCTCAAGGCACACATTTTCCATTTACAGCTGGATTGACTTTCAAGTGTACAAATAACATGGCAGAATATGAAGCTTGCATTATGGGGCTCGAAGAGGCCATTGATCTTAGAATCAAGCATTTATATGTCTTTGGAGATTCAGCTTTGGTTGTGAATCAGATCAAAGAAGAATGGGAGACAAATTAACCCGGTTTGATACCATATAGAGATTATGCGAGGAGTATTTCAACTTTCTTTACAAAGGTTGAGTTTCATCATATCCCTCGAGATGAAAACCGGATGGCAGACGCTCTTGCAACATTGGCATCAATGATTGTAGTGAAGTATTGGAACGAGGTTCCCAATTTGTCCGTGATGCGTCTTGATAAGCCAGCTCATGTGTTTTCTGTTGAAGAAGTCAAAGATGAGGAGTCGTGGTATTACGACATCAAGTGTTTCCTTCAAAGTCAGATTTACCCGTTTGGGGCATCTTTGAAAGATAAGAAGACTTTGAGAAGATTAGCCGGCAATTTCTACTTGAATGGTGATATACTATACAAGAGAAACTTCGACATGGTTTTGCTCAGATGCATGGATAGACACGAAGCAGGCTTGTGATGACTGAAGTGCATGAAGGTTCCTTTGGTACTCATTCCAATGGACATGCAATGGCGAAGAAGATGTTGCGAGCAGGTTACTATTGGCTGACAATGGAATCTGACTGTTACAAGTTTGTGAAGAAATGTCACAAGTGTCAAATATATGCTGATAAAATTCATGTTCATCTGACATTATTGAATGTTATTTCTTCCTCATGGCCCTTCTCCAATTGATATGATTGGGATGATTGAGCCCAGAGCATCGAATGGACATCGTCTCATTCTGGTGGCAATTGACTACTTCACAAAATGGGTTGAAGCGGCATCGTATGCGAACGTAACCAAGCAAGTTGTTGTAAGGTTTATCAAGAATCAGAGCATATGCCGTTATGGTGTGCCAAGTAAGATCATTACTGATAATGGATCAAACTTGAATAACAATATGGTGGAAGCTCTTTGTAAAGACTTCAAGATTGCACATCATAATTCTTCTCCCTACAAACCCAAGATGAATGGGGTTGTTGAAGCTGCGAACAAGAGCATCAAGAAGATTATTCAGAAGATGGTTGTGACATATAAGGATTGGCATGAGATGATCCCATTTGCTTTGCACGGCTATCGTATATCCATTCGCACTTCAACAGGGGCAACCCCTTTCTCTCTTGTTTATGGCATGGAAGCAGTGCTCCCCGTAGAGGTTGAGATTCCTTCATTACGTGTGCTCATGGAAGCCAAGTTGACTGAAGCTGAATGGTGTCAAACCAGATTTGATCAGTTGAATTTGATAGAAGAGAAAAGGTTAATTGCCATGTGTCATGGTCAGTTGTATCAGCAAAGGATGAAGAAAGCTTTTGATAAGAAGGTCAAACCTCGTGTGCTCAGAGAAGGTGACCTTGTGCTCAAGAAGATTTTATCGTTTAAACCCGATTTTAGGGGCAAATGGACTCCTAATTATGAAGGTCCATATGTTGTTAAGAGAGCCTTTTCAGGCGGCGCTTTGATTCTTACAACTATGGATGGTGAAGAGTCCACTCATCCTGTGAACGCATATGCAGTCAAGAAATACTTCGCCTAAAAAGAAAAAGAACAGCTCGCTAAGTTGAAAACCCGAAAAGGCGGCTTAGGAAAAAATGAGCGTCTCGGTGGATTGAAAACCCGAAAGGGCGATGCAGGCAAAAGTTAGAGACATAAAATAGAAAGAATTTCCCGATAAGTTGAGTACCCCACCTTGGCGAAACTTATGCAAAAATTAGGGATTATGGTAAGTAACTGCACTCTGCTGATCTTTAGATTTTGGAGAAACTTTGAGCATAAGGGTTGACGTCAATTCATCATCCCCAATAGCGGTCAAAAGCACAGCGAATATCAAGAGTTGGTGGAAGGATCAATGGTCATTTGTATTCAATGTAACTCTTTTCCATGGAAATTACCATTTTCAACTTTATAAAAATCTATGGAGTCTTGTCATTTACAGACTACCATTCTATTAAATAAAGTTGAACTTTTATCCAATTGTTTTCACTCTTATTTTGCTTCAGCCAATAGTTTAAATTTTATTATGATCATTTTTTGAAATTAAAATTTTAAAATCATTTTCTTAAATATATAAAAGCAAGAACTTTTCAAAGCAATTAAAAAGAAACATCGACATCATTTCAAAATCAGTAAGTCTTAAGTGTGAAGCATTAAGGGTTCCCCAAAGCAGTTAACCCTCGGGTATCCCTAACTGAGTTTATTTGATCCCCGGAGGAACTCCCGTATATTTTACTAGCTGAGTTAGTGGATTCATTACCCTGCGGAGTTGTGTTTTATCCCCGACAGAGTTTCTGTATCCCCCTGCAGAGTTTGTGTATTCTTCAGCAGGTTTGATTTTGGATCTTCAGCTGAATAAGTTGATTTGCCCAGTAGATCGCGTTGGTTTCTCCACCTGTCGCCATCCGACTCGCTCCCAGTCAGAGTTTCCTCCTGGTTTCTGAGCAGCTATTTGTGTTATCCTCTGTATGGTTGTCTCCCATTTGATATGGTGTTGACCTAAAATTCCCTGCAGATTCGATAAAGTTTCCTTTCATCAGCGGATCTCCTCCTTCCCTAGCTAGGGTTGAGCCTTTGGGATGTTGATCTCTCTGATCTTCGGCAGTTGTCCCTGTTTTTTTGATTGACCGAAGATTGTACCCATGATTCAAATTTTGTGACACCTTTGTATCCTTTGAGATCGTTTTGTCAGCATAATCATCATATATACATATACATATACACTCATATAATTTCATATCTGCGTATTTGCATCATTCATATTTGTTGAATCATTGTCTGAGATTCTTATGCTCTGTTATGGCGATACTTTATCCCCATACAAGTTCGGTGGCTGCCCTCTCTCAATTACAGAATATCGGCCCCTTAAGCAGAAAGACTTTAACCTTTCTCCTTTCCCCATTAAGTTATTTCCTCGTAGATGACTATTGTTTCAGCTTTCCTCCCTAGTCGATCATCTGGATGGAACCACTCCCCTTGAGATATATCCTCATTGGGTTGAGTCTTGATTGACCGTTTCTTTCTAGCTCTTACCTAGATAGATGCTTTAAGTCTCCTAAGAGTTTATTGCCCAGTAACGGGTAATATTCTTCTTAGTTTGCAGTTTGTTACTTTTTGCCCAATACACGGCAAAAGTACCCCTGTTTTTCTCCTTAGTAGAGTCCTCAGTGGATCTATTCTCCAGGAAGTATATCCTTGATATGTTCATCCTAACCGGTTACGGATATCTTCCTCTCCCCTGCCTGAGTTTATCCTTGATATGTTCATCCTAACCAATGACGAATATTCTCATATTTGGTATTCTACCCAGTAAAAAGGTAGTTGTAATCCCTATTTTTGTTCCCCAGAAAGTTAATCCTTGATATGTTCATCCTAATCGATGACAAATTTCTTTCTCTTTGCAGTCTTCTACCCTGTAACCGGTGGTTGTAAATCCTGCTTTTCTCCCCTTCATAGAGTCTATCCTTGATATGTTCATCTTAATCTGTGACGGGTTTTCTCTTTGATGGTACTCTATCCAGTAACTGATAGATGTAATTCTTGCTTTGCTCTCCTCAACAGAGTTTATCCTTGATATGTTCATCTTAACCGGTGACGGATTTTCTCTTTGACGGTACTCTATCCAGCATTCGATAGATGTAATTCCTACTTTTTGCTCAGTTGGTTTATCCTTGATATGTTCATCTTAATCGATGACGGATATCCTCCTTGACAATTCCCAGGCAAGTTTATCCTTGATATGTTCATCCTAACCGATGACAGATTTTCTTCCCTGTTGAGTTTATCCTTGATATGTTCATCCTAACCGATGACGGATATTCTCATCTTCGGTCTTCTGCCCAGTAACTGGTAGTTATAAATCCTATTTTCTGCAGTTTTCCCCAGCAAGGCTATTCTTACCCAGTAATCGGTAATGAATACTCCCTCCTGGCAGTTCCTAGTGAGTCATCCTTGATATGTTCATCCTAACCAATGATGGATGTCCTCTCTATCAGATCTTTATTATCTCCTTACCCAATAACAGGTAGTAGATAGTAGATTTATGCTCCTCCTGTGTTGAAGTTTATTTCTCCCCATTTGAGTTGAGTGCGCATTTCCTTAGTGAAATCGCTTTTCCTGCATGATTCAAGTACGTCAGTTTTATCCTGATCTACTCGCTTCCCTTGTAGATGTTTTGCTTCCCCGACTGAGTCTTTCCATTTTGTATGGAATTCCTCTAGTCCCCCAGCATTTTTAAGTCGTAGCATGGCCTACGCATAACCTCCTTTATCCCCTCAGAGTCTCTGTCTCCCCAGTGAGTTTTCCTTACGGAATACATTATACTCCTGTGGACTTTCGATCTCTCTGACTTCTTTTCCTTTGTGGTAATATTTCCCCATAGGGCACTAACTTTTGCATTCATATCATATGCATCATGAGGTCTCTTAGGGACCAAAATTTGTTTCTATGTGTTGTTATTTAAGCACATTCTACTGAGTCGAGCCGAAGATTTTAACCTTCACCTCCTTAGTTAGAATGTCTTTAAATAGGGGCAGCTGTAAGACCCCAATATTTACCCTAAGATCCCTCATGCAATTTCATCATTTGCATTAGCATTGGGATCACACCTTGGCATCCTTCTTACCCCTCCTTCATTGGGTTTATTTTGGGAGAGATCACAAAGCACTATGTGATTGTATCATACTTGTATATTATCATTATACTAACTAAAATACCAAAAATATGTCTTTTGCATTTGCCTAATCCTTTTGTAGGTAGGGCATGATCCCATTGATTTATCAAGTTCATATCTAAGGTTTTAGACCCTCATGGCAAAGAGCACAACCATGGATTGATCCACAAATAGTTATAAGCATCATATATGAGTCCCATTGATTCCTATATGTGATATTGATCAAGTATTGTTCAAGAGTTTGAAGGTGATTTGCCTTGGAAACCCTAGTTTGACTAGGTATCTTGAGTAACTTCTCCAACAAGCCATCTCACCAATTGATCAAATTTCTCAAGGGACACCTAAAATTTCATAATCTTATGCATATATGATCTACCATGAGCCAAGAAAGTCAAAATATTTGAAGGTTAGCAAGTTGGTTGATGGTGGTTGGCCAGATGAATTCATCTGATCAAAACTGGGTCTCCCTAGACCCAATCTCCTACAATTTTCACCATATGAAAATAATTACAAGAGAACAGTTACTCTAAATGACATTCCAAATAACTTTAATGTTGAGACCTAGAGCTATTTTTCTTGGAAAATCATTTTCTATGTTGAAACTTTATAGGTCATTTTGTCTAAACCCTAATTTGAAAGTCAAATTCCCAAGGCCATAACTTGCTCAATTTTTATGAGATGAAAGATTTCCAAGTTTCAAAATCAAATTCAAGATGTCTACTTCAACTTTGATGTTTGAAGTGAGAGCTGAATCAACTTTTATGAGCATGTGATATGAGGATACATTATAGGTCATTTTTTAACTATACCATTGAACAAGTGATTTTTCCAAACTTCAAAAATGCATAACTCTACCATTCTAAATCCAAATGACATGAAATTTATGACAATTTTTAAGGTATTTGAAAAAGCTACAACTTTGATAAAGACACTTTTCTCATTTGAAGCTCACATAAAAAGTTAAGCATGGTGGAATATTAAGATATATGGCTTGACCCTTAGAAAAAATTTCAACATGTTGAAATTTCCAAACTTCCACCTTCAAATTCACCATGATCCAAGTTCAAAATGAAAAAGTGTTCAACATCAAACTTGTACCCCATGATCTAAGCTTTCCAAAGAACCCAAGTTCATGCATTTTGGATGAAGTTTGCTAGATTTGTGCATGGCTTTAACAGAGTTGCATCATTGGAGAAAATCAAATGTCCAAAACTCCACATAGCATTGCCTTGCCACTCAAGCCTCATTTGCACTTCAAAACAATTGGATATGGATTAAATTGGATTTCTTCATGGGCCTGTACATGCCCATGCAAGCTTGTGCATGAAATGACCAAATTTAGCAATTTTTCAAGTGTGCAATTATCAATCCCAAATGCTATAAATACAAGGCCTCTGAGCTCAATTCAAAGACACCTTGCGCGCCAGCTTTTCCCCCTAATTGAAACCCTCACATTTCAAAGGAAAACCTTAGAATTTTCAACTTGAAAATTGAGTTTGAATCTCACTGTTTGGAGATTCAAGAACTCTAGGATCCAAAGCTTTGTATCATTGCTAAACCACTCCTGCAAGCTTCTCAAGTGTGATCAGATCAAGGTTGAAGCAAGCAACATCAAGTTCTGCACAACATTGAAAGTAAATTTCAGAAAACTTCGTGTCTTCGATTCTCACTCAATTCTCTTGGATCTTTGGTTGTCTGAAGTCCTACCAATGTAGGCAAGAAGATTGAGTTACTTAGAGGTCAAATCGAAGCAACTCAGTTGACACACCTCAAAACTTATCTCCTCATATCTTTTTATATATTTGGAGTTAGTTGAAATTGAGGTCATTTTCGTGCTTTACGCCATTTTTTCTTTCAGATCATGTCCTCCTTTTTCATTTTCTTGATGATGATGAGTGAACCAGTCCAGTGGACCTCGCCTGAGAAGGTGACCGGAGGTCCAGCGTCGGTGATGTGTTGGACAGGTTCTTAGCCATTGATCTCATTTGAAATGTTTTAATCACACGCGTTGGTTTTAATTACCATCCCTACAGCGCATTGACTTAGGTCTATTATGGAACGCGCGTTTTTGTCCACTTGATCTGCCACCTCAATTAATGAGGGAGATCAAGTGGCTCACGTTTTTTGGATTTTTTTTTATTTTTGTTTTAATTCATTTAATTTTCATTAATTCATATTAATTTTAATATTGATCCAAAAAATATGAGAGTTTCACCAAAAAAGTTAAATAAATTCCTCTTTCATATTTTGAATTAAAATTATTTTTTGGATCATTATTAATATTTTTCATGATTTAATTGATTTTGTATTTGTTTTTAATTGTTTAAAAATACTTTTAAGTCTTTAAAAATTCTGAATTTTTTCTCCAAGGTCCTTTGACCTTGTTTGACCTATGATAAATCTCATGGCCATTTCTTTGGTGTTTTGATGAGGTTTTAGGAATTTGATAAACCATATTTAATTTAAATGCTTTATTTTAGTTTTTTTAATTTGAATAAATGCCAAATAATTGTGTTGACCTCTTGTGATGATTTGTGTAAGTTTGACTCATGTTTTTCGGCCTTAGTCAAGGTTGATTTGACTTTGTTAAGTTAATATCATTGGATTTAGGGGATTGATGGAATGTATATTCCATCTTCCAAAATGAATGAATGATATTAATTTGGTAAAATTCCTCCTTTGACCAATTTGAGTTTTGATCTATTCCCCTCCCTCTTAATCTATTTCCCATTCTTTATGCACGCATCTCATTTGGCCTATGATATCTCGAAGTCCTAAGACTAGTTGATTGCAAAATCAACATAAGTATGGATGAAATTAGGTCATCTCTTTTGAATATTCTTTTTATGTGTGGTATGTTTCATGAGCATAGTCCATTATACTATGTCTCTAACATGCATTAACACCAAAATTCTATTGTCCGGCCTCAAATAGTTGTGACTTCTACATAAGTCCAATTACGATTGCTTAACATAGCGCTAAATTCTTGACACAAAAAGGTATAGCATTCTAGTTAGTGAGATTGTAAGTCTCCTCTCTTTCATGGTATTGTGTGGAAACTTGGCCTTTTTTTCCTTCCTTTGGAAGATGTCTTGGCTTAAGGATCCATGCTTGTGATAAGTGGGTTGAGTGTTCTCCAAAGAATGACTTAAAATGAAAAGCAAAAGAAAAACAATAATAACTTCTAACTCATTAACAACTAACATTTAATTTCAAGCCCTTTATTTTAAGGCACTTTAATTTTTAAGTTTTATTCATTTGTCATTATTCATACCATTCTAATTGTTTATGTTAGTGCAATTTTCACTGTCCATTTGGACCATATTATGTGATATATCTTGCTTGTGTATATTTTGTTTGTTTGTATGGTCTTTGACCATTAATATACATAATAAGAACAAAAAACCCTAAAAAAACTTTTGTGTGGACTGTTGGCTTGATCTTGAACAAATTGGACTTAGAATCTAGGCAACCTCCCTATGCTAAAGGACTTGGCCAATATCAACATTTGTGTAACCAAGTGCTTGCAATTTGAAACTTCATCTGATACATCTTTGAAGATCCCTTTGAGTTCATCTGCAACATGATCATTGTGAAGTTGTTATTTTGAACCTATGACTTGTGGAATTCATTTGTTACATGAGCAAATTTGAAGAAGGTCATGGAGTGGCTAAAGCTTGGATGTGGCTATCTTTATTTGATGCCTTGATCTTCAAGATTGATATAATTGTGCATTGTGTGTTGCTTGATTCAAAATGTCCAAGGGAATTTGGGATTTCTATAAGACATTCTTGTCTATTAGATTGCTACCCATTGGTCAGATCTTTTCAACTCTTAACTTTTAATTTTGTGCATAGGATTAGTCTCTTCATCTCCTCCCCATTTCTTTAATTTCAAAATTTCTCCCTCCTTTTTAAAAATCTTCTTTATTTGAACTAATTTTGTTCTAAACTTTGACCACTTTGCGAACTAGAAACTTTGGCCTTATGCCATTGCATTTTCAAACTTCTTTTCTTAATCAAACTTATAAATAGACTTACCCATATTTGACTTAAACTTTCAAAAAGCCAAAAAGAACTAACTCATTCAAAGCATTTTTAGGCCTTGGTGCCTCTCAAACTTAATTTTTGTTAAAAGCAATGCACCCAATTTGAAATTTGTATCACGAACTACGAGGTTTTGATCCCTCATTTTTATGATGGTACGTAGGCACAAGTCCGGAGGTCTTGTCAAACACAAAAATATAATTAATGAATTCTTTTCTCATCCCCTCACTCTATTTGTTTATAAATATCACTTTGTACAAAATACATATGCACACAAAAAAGGGCTCCCTAGGAGTACCTAGGACACTTTGGGTGCTAACACCTTCCCTCTGTGTAACTAACCCCCTTACCTGTAATCTCTGACATTTTATTAGTTTTGATTTGAAAACTTCTTACTTTTGGATTTTGTTCGTACTTTTTCCCTTTTCCCTTGGAAACAATAAAAGCACGGTGGCGGCTCTTGTTATTTGATGTCTTGCTTATCCATAGCTTGATGATCATGAATTTACCGCTACATAGATAAACACCCATGCACGCAGACAACTTAAATGGTTCCCATGGAGTATATGGACATGAGGGGTGCTAATACCTTCCCCTCACGTAATCGACTTCTGAACCCAATCTCGATTGTGAGAATGATTCCTTATCTTTTCTTTTTTCCTTTGAGGGTTTTATCGACTATTTCCCCTCTTCTCTCCTATAGAGGAACTCAAATAAATTTTGGTGGCGAATTTTATGTTTTTCCCTTTTCTCTCTTCATTTGAGAGTGGGGGCGTTCTTTTGTTCAGTCCATCTGATTGTTTCTAAAACCCCGATTGCGACAGCTGCCCATAAAAAGTCAAACTTGGAACTGATCATGGAGAAATTTATCATGTCCCAAAGTCAACAAAAAAGGATTTATTAAAATAGAACATCCATAATAAAGAGATGATTAAGCAGTTGGCTAATAAATTTGATGTTATGGCCACACACAATAAAATGTTAAAGACACAGATCTCTCGAGTGGCACAACAGCAAGCAAATGTTGTATGGCCCTAGCCGAAATATTTACATGCCAACTGTAACTGAACCCAAAGGGACGTGGTAACATTATAACACTATGAAGCGAAACATGGTTAGAGGGTCTTTTTGATAAGAGAGACGGATCTAAGGATGTAGAAAATGAGACAGAGAAGGAACCAATAATAGTTGAAAAAGAGAGTGAACAAACATCGAAGGCTAAGGAGATGGTTGAAAAAAATAAAGAATAATCATATGTGTAGCCTCCTACTTACAAGCCTCTGATTCCATACCATTAAAGACTCGCGAAAACAAAAATAGAGGGGCAATTTAGGAAATTTATTGAGCTTTTAAAGACACTCCATATTAGTATCCCTTTTACATAAGCAATAACCCAGATGCCTTCGTATGCTAAGTTTTTAAAGTAAATTCTTATAAACAAGAGAAAGATCAATGATGATGGTACTATGGGGCTTACATAGGAGTGTAGCGTCATTATCCAAAACAATGTGCCACTGGATCTAAAAGATCCATGGAGTTTCTCTATTCCCTACATTATCGGCAAATATGTCATTGATAAAGCCGTGTGTGACTTAGGCGTGAGTGTTAGTTTGATGCTTATTTCTATCTGCGAGAGGCTCAATCTAGGAGAGCTTAAACTGACCAAGATGTCCCTTCAGTTGGTCGACGGATCCATAAAGTACCCAGTAGGAATATTGGATTATGTTCCTTTGAGAATCTGCCAATTATATATTCTCACAGACTTTGGTGATGGACATTAATGAAGACTCCCACATCCTAATCCTTTTAGGTAGACGTTTCTTAGCTACTGTTGGTGTTATTATTGATGTAAAAATAGGAAAGCTCACCTTCAAGGTTGGAAATGAAAAGATCAAGTTCATCTTATCCCAATTCTTGAAAAATCCTTCCATAATGATTTGTGCGGCTTTGTTGATATAATAGATGAATGTATTAAGGAGTTATCGTCAGAGCCACCTTCAATAGATGATTTGGAGGTACCTCTGAAAGAAGAAACTAAGGATGGAAAAGTTAAGATTTATCAAGATATATTGGATGTAAGTCCAATTGATCAAGAGGAATGTTTCGCCCTTGTTCATACTCGATTGTAAGAACCCAAGCAGCTGAAGCTAGAAATTAAGTTACTTCCTCAAAACCTCATATATGAGTTTCTAGATGGTGAATTTAACCACCCAATCATAGTGATTGTTGATCTAGGAAGAGACAAAATTGAAAAACTACTTGTTGTATTAAAGAGATATCCTGAAGCGATAGGATACATTATTGAGGACCTCAAGGGAATCAATCCTATGTGTGTATTCATAAGATCTTACATGAAGAGTAATCAAAACCCTCGAGAGAACGCTAGAGGAGACTGAACCCCAATATGAGTGAAGTAGTGAAGAAAGAAGTTTTGAATCTTCTTGACTCTGGGATCATCTACCATATTTTAGATAGTTAGTGTGTTAGTCTGGTACACATAGTACCGAAGAAAGGAGGAATGAATATGGTGAAGAACGACAAAGGATACTCAATTTCCACATGTTCAGTGAGGTGGTGGCAAATGTGCATCGACTATTGGAAGCTGAATAAGGCTACCATAAAGGATCACTTCTCTCTCCCATTTATAGATCAGATGCTTGAGCGCTTAGCTAAGCACTCACATTCAGGCATGGCAATGGGGCGGGTTGGGGACGGTTTTTACCACCCCTAAACCCAAACCCAAATCATAAATAAATCCTTGTTCCCTGCCCCAAACTCATCAGAGATGGAGAATTAAAACTCAAACTCGTCCCAAACGGGTTCGGATATCCCCGACCCTCCACCATCCATTATGGAAATCATTTTTTTAATTGAAATATTTATGTTTTTTGCAATCTCAAAAAATTCCAGGCATACATTTTAAATATTCTAAATAATAAATACAAATCAAAATATTAAAATATTAATTACATATTTAATATTCTAAATTAAAAGTAATTAATAAAATATATAATGAAATATAGGGGGCGAGTTCAGGGATGTATTTGGGGTGGGTACTAGTGTCCCTATTACATGACCCGTCCCCGTATTTTGTAATTAGGGAAAACCCAAACTCAAACCCAAACCCAATCAAAACGGGTTTTCCCCGTCAAATCTGGGGTGGGTTCGGGTGGATACCCGCGGGTACGGGTTATGTTGCCATGTAACCTTTTTGCTATTTGGACTGTTACTTAGAATTCTTTCAGATCCCAATTCACCTGAGTGACCAAGAAATGACCATATTCACATGCCCTTATGGTACATTTGTCTACCGGCGAAGGCCATTTGGGTTGTATAATGCACCTGCCACATTCTAGAGGCATGATGGTGATCTTTGTAGATTTCCTAGAGGACTCCATGGAGGTATTTATCGATGATTTTTCTGTATATGGATCGAGTTTTTAGAACTGTCTAGATAACTTAAAGTGAGTGCTCTGGAGGTATGTTAAGGTTAACCTCGTGTTAAATTGGGAAAAACTCCGTTTCATGGTAAAGGAAGGCATAGTCTTTGGACATCTGGTGATCGAAAGAGGAATAGAGATTGCTAAGACGAAAATCAAAGTGATTGAAAAGTTACAACCACCTACCATTGTGAGATAAGTTTGGAGCTTTCTAGGATACGCTGGATTTTATCGGCGATTTATTAAAGACTTCTTGAATATTTCTAAACTCTTAATGGGTATCTTAATGATGAAAGTTGAATTAACATTTGATGAATGATGTCATGAATCCTTCCAATTCTTGAAGCGTGCATTGATCTCTACCCCGATAATGCAGCCTCCAGATTGGAGCCTTTCTTTCGATATCGTGTGTGATGCGAGTGACTACGCGGTAGGTGTTATTTTAAGACACCACAAATACAAGAAGTTGCATGTAACCTACTATGCTAGTCGAACATTAGATGAAGCTCGGATTAATTATGCCTCTACTCAGAAGGAGATTTTAGCCATCTTCTACGCGATCGGAAAATTTTGTTCTTACCTAGTGGGATCGAAGATTTTCGTGTATACACACCATACAGCTATCACATATATACTTAGTAAGAAAGATACAAATTTGAGATTGATTCGGTGGATACTATTGTTGCAAGAGTTCGATATGGAGATTCGTGATAAGAAAGGGACATAAAATATGGTGGTTGATCACTTGTCTAGGATTAATGATGTGAAAATATGAGAGTTTTCCCTTTGATGATTCATTCCCTAATGATAGGTTGTTATCCTTCTTAAGAGTTGAGGTACCACGATATGCTCATCTTACTGATTACCTTGTTAAGAATAACCTTGAGCCAAATGAGGAAAATGAGGAGGAAGAAGAAGAGGAAGCCATATTAGTGTAGTCTATAGTAGGGGTGTGCAAAAATACCGGTTCATAAGAACCACTTTTAAAAACATGGTGCACCAATTTTAAAAACCCACATTATTTGGTTTGAAAACTAGCCCAGATCCATTTTATTAAAACCATAAAAAACCAATATCCATTTTTTAAAACCAATATATGAATGGTTATCCACTTTTCAAACATGATGTGTTTTGCTTTTTCTCTATTTTTGGTTCATAAATGATAATTAAAATAATTTATATTTAATAAAAAAAGTCATAAATATTGTTTTCTATGATAAGATAAAAAAAACACATTAATTATATTTTCTTGAACAGAGCTTTGTGTTTAAACTCATTGTCTTAAAATGATGTGTTTAGTCTCTCCTCCCACATTCAACATAATATAGTAAGTACTTTTTGGTAGGTCGAAATTATATAATTACTAGCCTCTTTCCTTAAATTAATTCATTCATTAGACTCATGTTTATTTTAAGAAATCTCTTCCATTTTTGTAAAATGAAAGTGAAGATTGATGGAGTCATGAAAATGGTAATTATAAAATACTATACAAAGAGATAGCAGTTTTTTGAGAAGGTGAAACAAAAGAGAATTATGTATATATGAGAGAGAATTATATATATATATATATATATATATATATATATATATATATATATATATATATATATATATATATATATATATATATATATATATATATATATATATATATATATGACAGGCAATTACTCAATTTTAATTTTTCAGATTAAAATTTAAAAATATTTTTTTACAGTTTCTTATCATTTTTTCTTCGCCAACGAATAGTGATTGATTTCAAAAGGTATTGGATAGAGTTAAGAAGTTGTTGGAATGAAAATTAAATTTGAGGGAAATTTGGTTTTAAAATTGATTCAAACAAAAACTAATTTTTTTAGTGCAAACCGGTTATTGACCAAACCAATCCAAACATAAACCAATTTTAAAAAAATAAACCGGTTTCGTCAAAGTGGTTTTAAAAACCAAACTAATCCATATATTTGGTTCTATTTGGTTTGGGTTTTTAACCATGCACACCCCTAGTCTATAGTGTCGGAGTATGTTGATTTTGTCAACTACCTTGTGCTGGAGCCTTATCCCCCCCCCCCCCTATTTGACCTATCAGCAAAAGAAGAAATTCTTTCATGACCTTAAGAAATACTATTGGGATGAACCCATGTTATTCAAGAGAGGTGTCAACAATATCTTCCTTTGATGTTTCCTTCATGAAGAAATAGAGAGTGTTATTGCCCATTGACATGCCTCTCCCTATGGAGGGCATATGAGTATTTCCAAGATTGCTGCAAAAATTCTTCAGGCTTGCCTGTATTGGCCTACCATATTCAAAGATGTTCATACTTTGCTACGGAATATGAGTGGTGCCAGCGCACTGGAACTATTTTTAGGAGAGATGAAATGCCCTTAAAGAACACCTTAGAAGCAAAAGTCTTCGATGTCTGGGGAATAGACTTTATGGGACTTTTCCATCCTAAATGGGAAACAAATACATACCTGTCGTTGTCGACTACATGTAAAAATGGATTAAGTCCATTTCCTCTTCTACTAATGATGCACGAGTGGTGATCAAGATGTTCAAAAACATCTTTCCAAGATTCGGCGTTCCTAGACTCGTAATAAGTGATGGTGGATCTCACTTCATTTCGAAACAATTCAAAAATATGTTGAAAAAGTATGGAATGAGACACATAGTAGCTACCGTGTATCATCTGCAAACATGTGGACAAGTGGAAATTTCTAATAGAGAAATAAAATCAATCCTTGATAAAACAGTTTCCACCTCTAGAAAAGATTGGGCCGCTAAGATTAATAAAGCACTCTAGGCCTATAGGATTGCTTATAATACACCTATAGGAACCACCCCATTAAAGTTTATCTATGGAAAATCATGCCAGCTACCGGTAGAGTTGGGACACAAAGCATATTAGGCCATTAAGACCCCTTAAAATGTACTACAGAGTCCTCGGATGTAAGAGAATCTTGGATCTTCATGATTTAGAAGAGCTTAGGTTAGATGCCTACAAAAATGCCCTGATCTATAAATAATGCACCAATAAGTGGCATGATGGGTGTATTACCATAAGGGAGTTTAATGAGTAAAAGTTAGTGTTGCTTTTTAATTCTAGATTGAGACTATTTCTGGGAAAGCTTCACTTCAGATGGTCTGGACCATTTGAGGTAACTAGAGTGATGTGGTCTGACGTAGTGGAGGTATGGAGTAAATCCATTGGGCCATTAATGGTGAATGGTAAGAGGCTCAGACACTATCATACCGGAGAGGTTATGGAAAAAAGGTGTTACATTCGCCTTAGAGGTACTCCCATGAGGGTTGAGCTTTTCAAGAGTCGGGCTACTGAAATTAAATGAAGCTTTGTATGGAAGGTAACCCATGAGTTTTGTTTGTTTAGATTTTAAGTTTTGTTTAGGATTGGTCAATAAATAGGTATCAATCACAGTGAAGAGCTTGGGAAAATTCAAAGCATCCAATAGGAAAATCATGGAAAACAAATGCCAAAAGGTTTTATGGCTGCCACGTACTCTCACAGTCCTTACAATCATATTATAAAGAAATAATGGGTGCCTTAGTCTATAAAGGGAATATTTCACCCCTGAATGGAAGAAGTTTTGGTCGTCAAAAATGATGGTGGGCGTCATGACATTCAAATTCTCAATCGAATCACCTCATTTAATGACGGGCCGGTGGTCAGCCTTGCTGACGCCCGTTAGCACGTTAATGGTACATTTTCCTATATAGAAAGAATCATTGAAACAAATTTTCTCCCATTACTCCTCACAAATTCCATTTAATTCAAAATTTGTGTTCTCTCTCTTCTTCCACTTTCAAAAATCATACACTCTCTCATCCTCACTTCACTTTTTTCATTTTCAGTTCATCTTCTTCACAAACCTCTCTCAACCTCCACCGAAGACCACCTCCACAAACACCTTCATTTATCACCCAAAGTCAAAACAAAAACCACCATACTCAAGACCACACTTCCGAAAACACAAACCCCGTATCAAAAATCCAACTTTCACCCTTTTCCCAAAACCTCAAATTTGGGTTTCATTACCACCAACCCCAATACTGAATCTTATCATCACCATGCCTCCAAGAGTTTAACATTTTGACTATATGGGGATTGAATTCATATATGATAATCAGCAGAAGTGGTTCGAAGCATTAGCTCAGCACGACATCTTTACGATTAGGTATGCTGATGAGTCCTGCCTTAGAACCTTAGAACTTTATGATTTTGTAAATTGGATGTTTGAAAGGATAGGGTGGAGTTAATTGATGACTCTACAGCACTCAACATATGAAAGGCTTGCACTCAAATTCCTTAGTTCTTTAGAGTATAACATTCTGCAACATTATAACCATGGTAGGGAATGCATTAGTTTTAGGATGTTCAATAAAGAATATAAACTTAACCAGCATCAGATTATGGAATTGCTGCAATCCCCAACTAACATTGAAGATGTTGAAGAGATACCTAGAGAATGGCCATGGCACATTGATTTTGGTAGATTCTAGAAGAGGCTGGTCGGCGAGTATGCCACTAGTATGGAAGGGAATAAATCTTCCTGAATCCCCAACCCGACCATCAGATACTTTAAAAAAGTATTGACGTACACTGTTTTTTTATTGTGGTGATAATGCAGGTAATGCGAACTCGAAAGAGATCTATATCATTAGTTACGCATTTCATCTTCGTTGTGTCCATGTCGTGTTATTCATGCTCGCCCATATGATGAGATTAGCAAAAGCCAAGATTGGAGGCATTTCTATTGGAGGATTGATAACCTCCCTCGCTTTGGCCTTAGGATTATTCGCCGAGGTAGCCACTCTAGATGCTCTGGAGGATAGTATCCCCCTGGATTTAAACTCGTGCCTGGCATAAAAAATAGTCAAAATTAGAGTCGGAACGAGTATTATCTCATGATTATAAACAATGTGGTGAGGAGTGTTATGTTACCAAATTCAAAACACTATGATGTACAGATAGAGGGGAACTAATTGTACCCCTTAGATGCTCTTGTGGGTACATATGCCCAGGATGTTGTTGAATCTCGAGAGGATGGTATAGATACTAACGAGGAGATGGATTGTAGAGAAGGACTATATCCATCTCACTCTTAACCACGTCTCACCCCCTTCAACTTAGCTTCACCATTCACCTCCATCACAGACACACTATGCACCACGACATCCCCAACATACACATGTTAGTCCTTATTCTGGATACTACCCCTACTATCACTATAGAAGTGTTGAGTATGAACTCAACATTCTATTCTGTAAGACCCTAATTTTTACCCTAAGATCCCTCATGGCATCATATCATTGCTCATTGCATTGCCTCAAGGATCATAGCATGTTTGGCTCCTTAACCTTAGGATTGGGACTTAGTTGAGTGTTTTGAGACCACCAAGCATGCTTGTATTGTATATTATTGCTTTTCTTATTTTTATTACTAATCAAAAGCACAAAAATATGTCACTAACTCTTTTTGTTTTGAAGCTTAAGTGATCATGTGCTCCCATGCTCCTAGGAGGCTTCTAAGCTCAATGAAGTGGCTAGATGAAGATAAAAGCAAGCATGACAATAGTCCACAAAGTTCCTAATCATCATATATGTCTCCCAAGTATCTCAATTTGTCAATTTGAGCAAGATAACCCAAAGGGTTTGAGGATTGTTTCCCAAGGAAACCCTAATTCAACTTTGCTTTGATTGTGCCTTGCTCATGAAGCAACCTCAACCTATGATCAAATTTAATCAAAGTAAGTTCTTTAATTCATTATTTTATGCATATATGAGCCTATGTGAGGATCCTCAATCATTCATTCATCAAGATTTGAAGTTTGGCCTTGAGAAGTTGAGCAGTTAAGTCATCTGACTAAACTGAAGATCACTGAGATGCAACTTTTAATGTGTTTGTCAAATGAAGATGACCCTAGGAGGAAACATGTTCTTAAGAACCATATGAACAACTTTCATGTTGATCAAAAATCCATTTGAAACTTGTAAGGTCATCATTCATTTCAAAACATTATAGGTCATTTTGACTGAAACCCTAATTTTGGGTCAACTTCCCAAAGACCTAACTTCCTTAATTTTTATGATTTTGAGGTGAGACAAAATGCATTGGAAATCTTAAGATGTCTACTTAAAATGTTATGTTGGACAAAATTTCATAATCCTAAAATAAACACATGTTACAAAACATTATAGGTCACTTTGGACCTAAGTCATTGAATTTGAAAAATGCCCAACTTCAAGTGCCCATACCTTTCTCATGAAAAATCCAAAATATGAAAAATTTAAGTCTAAATTGATCATATTGAAAATATCCACAACTTTGATGTTGGAGGTTTTTCCATTTGAAGCTTGCATCATTGAAATAGAAGGCCTTGAAGATGCTTACTTTTGGTGAAAATTCTCAAAGGTGACTTAGACATGTTTTGTACCTAAACTTTCACAGCCAGTTTTCATTAATTTCCAAACTCCAAATGAATTTTTTCCCAACATGACTTTTGTTCCTTATTTCAAGGGCTTTCCAACCATTACTCACATTAATTTTTTGGACTTTCCATGTGGGAGTTTCGAAGAGCTTTCTTTTTATGACCATTTTGGCATTTCATGAAATAACTTGATGTGCAAGCTTGTGTAGTTCATTATGCACGATCATTTCATTTCCAGTTGAGCTCAGCAAGGATTTGCATCCATCATTGGGCCTTACATGCGCCTGTACAGACCCATGCAAAGGGAATTCAAATCCCATGCACACGGGGGAACCATGCTTGCCAATCCATTTCAGCTATAAATAAGTGTGCATTCTCATTCAATTGGCAACCAAGTAGAGATCTGAATTGTTGTTGAATTGAAATCCCAACCCTCACCCAAGGGAATTTTCAGTTTTCTTTCTCTTTTTCAAGCTTGAATTTCAACATCATTAGTTGATCTTCAAAGCTCAATTCCTTACCTATCATCACCATCACACTTCCAGAGCAAAAGTAGATCAAGAGCTTGAAGGATTCATGGCATTTGAAGATTCATTTCAGAGGTAGAACCTCAAACTTTTTTGATCTAGATCTTGCAATACAATATGGATTTCTTTGGTTTGTATGGTTTTCTGAAGTCCTCTCACTTGAGGCAGGCCAATGGTGGTCTTAATTGTGCAAATTGTGCCATTTCAGTTCATACACCATGATTTTCAAGCTCACATTTATCTCTAAATTGGAATGGTGAGGATGATCTATGGTTACAGTGGTGATGTACATCACCTCAGCTTCATTTTGATGTCCTCTTTTTTCATTTTCATTGCAATTTATTTTCCTGCGTGTGGTGGCCGGAAATGGTTAGATCGCCGGAGAAGATGGTGGTTTCCACCACCATCCCCACGTGGTAACCTCCCAACCTTTGGATTGTGCCTCGACGTTTTTATCTTGGTCGTTCCATGTGTTTACTTCTTTTAAATCTTTGTGTTACGCGTTTGACCAGGGCACACCATGTATCCGCGCCCCTGAGCCCTTGATGCCTTGCCACGTCAATTAATGAATTGATCTGATGGCATTGGATTTTTCTATTTTTCTTATTTTCTTTTAATTTCAGTTAATTCCTTTTATTTTCAAAAATTCATAAATATTTTATTTGAAGTCACAAAAATATGAAACCAATGCCAAAAATCTTCTTGAAAAATCTAGCTTCATATTTTGATTTTTAATTATTTTTGTGACTTTATTTAATATTTTTTGTGAACTATTTGATTTTTAATAGTTTTAATTCATTTTTAATTACTTTCTGATATTTGAAAAATCCAAAAATATTTTCCTAATACCTATGGATCATGATAAGTCAATGAAAAATAGCCTCATTAATTTCTTACTTGATTTGAGATTTATTTGAGATTTTAATTCATATTGTGTTATTTTTCATTGTTTTTAATTGTTTTTAAATAGTTTCTGATTTCAAAAATTATTGAAAAAATTTGTCAAAGTTTGTTTGACCATGTTAGACCTATGAGAATTTAATTGGACTTGTTGAAGTTGATTTGAATTAAATTTGAGGTTTGACCTTATTTTGTTTATTTTATTTTACATTTTATTTTTAATTCAAAAATACCAAAAAATATGTTTGACTTGTTGACTTGTAATCTTCATTTCTCTTTTGTTTGGCATTGATTGATGATGACTTGGTTCACATTTGATCAATTGAATTTGATACTTGAATTCTCTTTCCATCAATTTCATCTTCATCCCTTTCTTTTTATTTTGGCCAATGAGTTAAGTTCTTATGGTTGGTCTTTATAAATAAGAGGTTTAACCTTCTTTGATCCAAACTAAACTCAACTTGATCCTTGATCAAGTGAGTTGTTTTGTGTCCAAGATAGGTTGCTTCTTGGTCAAGCAAATAACCTAAAGACAATACAAGGCCCTTCCCCTTTTGTTTTGGCATGGCAAGTTTTTGGAGCTTGGCTTACTAGTCATGATCTCTAACTTGTGTTTATTTGCCTATAGTTTTATTGACCGGCCTCAGATAGGTGTGATTACTACATTAGTCCACTTACGATTGCTTAACATAGCGCTACATTGTCTTATGACAAACTAACATAACTTCACTAATTACTAACTTTAATTTGAGCATTTAATTTCTTGCCCTTTACTTTAATGCACTTTATTTCTTGCTCATTTATTCATATTGCTTTTCATTTTGCTCACTTGAGCACATATTTTATGTTTATGTCATTTTTCTTTTGCTCATTTGAGCTCATTGTTGTATATAAATATATTGTTGTCTTGTGTTTATTTTGTCTTTGTTTTGTGTGAACCTAATGCAAAAAGGAGAAAGGACTTAGAATTAGGATATACCTATGCTTAAAGGAGTTCAAGAGCAACTAGGCCTCCTGCCTTTAGAATGCTAAACTTGTTGAAGAGCAACTAGGCCTCATGCCTTTAGAATGTTAAATCTCAAAGTTGATCTTAAAGGACTTCCCATATAAACTTATTCTTTGTTCATTCCCCTTATTATGTTGTGAACTTTTTGATGTTTGCTCTTGTGTGATAGGGATTCCATCTTGAGATAGTAAAGAGGACCATTGTCATGAGTAGCCAAGTTAAGAGAGACAAGCCAAATGGAGATCCTAGGAGCTTGAATGTAAATTGTTTGATTGCTTGATTGTGTGCTAAGTCCAAAGAAAAGGAGCATCTTGAATCATCTCTATGATTTCAAGAAAAGGAACTCCAAGGGTTTATCTTTTCTCCCTTATCTTTGTGTGCTTTAGGACTAGCCCTTCTCTTCTTCTCCTCACTCTAACCCAAGCCAAAATCTTTCCTTTCAAACTTTGACATTGTTTTCAAACTAGAAACATAGGCCTTATGCCTTTGACTTTTCAAAACTCTTTTCATCAATACTCATTGTGAATAAAATTTAATCCAACTTTGACTTCATTTTGTAAATAAATCTAACTTGTAAATATAACTCACTTCAAGTTGTTTTTGTGGTTCCAATGGCCACCTTATTAAAACCTTTCAAAAACATTAGTCATAGATTTGAGTTATCATAGTGGTTGATGTAAATCTCACCTTATCCTTAGTGATTGGATTATAAGTCTTCCATACTTATTATAGGGTTAACCCCTCACTAGTATGTTGAAGCTCTCCTCACATGGTGGATTGTTGGTTTAGGTTGAGTTTTCTCCCTTTGATAACAAAAGACCTTAAGGCTTTTGATCAAATCAATTCACCAATCTTTGAGATTTTTACCCCGAACTACGAGGTTTTGATCCTCCTCTGTGATGGTACGTAGGCAATGGGTTCATCCATTCAAACAACAAAATTTGTAAATATAATATATTCTCATCTCATCCCTCCAATCTTTTGCACATATTTTCACAAATACCAACCTACAACACATGTTTGCAAAAAGAGGTTCCCTTAGAGAACTAAGGATGTTTTAGGTGTGTAAAACCTTCCCATTTTATAACCAACCCCCTTACCTAGATCTCTGACATTTTTATTAGTTTTTGATTTGATAAAACTTCTTACTTGGCTTTTGTTCGCTTTTTAGCCTTTCCTTTGGACAAATAAAAGTGCGGTGGCGACTCAAATTGTATGTTGACTTTTGGTTTAGTCAATAAACCTAAAGGTAACGAAAAACCCGCTACAGAAAAGTGGTGACTCTGATGGGGAATAATCTTCCCTAGTGGGTTTAGACTACTTTTTGCTTATATGTGTTGTATGTTTATATTTGTTGGTGACATATTTTTGTGCAAATTTGGGATGACTGTATTGTTTGTAATGTATGAATTGCTTGATATATTAATTGCTTGTATTCTTGGTGGTTTCTTGTGAGATGAGTTCAATACCCGAACTCGAGTGCACTTATGATAGGAGAATGGCATAGCCTTTTTGACTTGTGTGGAGTTATTCCTTAGCAAGTTGACTTGCAAGCCCATTCACTTGGTGGAGGTCTTGTTGGGATCAATAATGTCACACGAGTAGTCGTGGTTAGGCATTACTCTTTCCAATATAAACCTTAGAAGCCAAGGGCCTCAGATACCTAGCCCATCTTGGCCTATTTTAGGACGTAGTGCGAAGGTCGTTCAAGTGTAAGATTTGATACGATTGTTACGCAATACTACACTCATAAGAGTCTCTCTTGAGAATATTTTTGGGATACGAGTAGTCGTTTTATCCGATAATATCTGAAAGATGAGATGATGACTATGGGGACCTTTTAGAACATGATTGTCAGGTTTAACCCTAGTGCATTCCCTTTGGGTGGTTCTTAACCGAGACTCCATGCTCGTGACTTGCAACAAACCCTTGATTCACGGTTGATCCGTTCTCGTACATTCTCAATATCAATGGAACTTGGGTGTTGATAAGGTGTAAACCATAATCCACCAAAATGGATGATTGATATTGACAATGACGTGAGCCATCCCGTGACCTTTGTGTGGTTTGACTTGCTTGATCCTTGAGTGTGATTGTTGCACCCATGCATTCATGCATTCATATCATCAACAATAAAAGTTTTCAAGAAACTTAAGAGGTCTATTTGCAAATTTTAGACATGGATAAGAAAAGAAGGAATACGAAGAAGTACAGTTTCAGACAACCCGACTTGAAAGAGTTAAGGAGTTTGACATCTTATGTATTAGAGCCCTTGGAGTTCAAAGATCTCCATGGGAAGCTCCTGTCTATTCTTTCTACCAAAGTGGATGAAGGTCTGATGAGTGTGTTGGTGCGGTTCTATGATCCTCTGTATCGGTGCTTCACTTTTCCGGATTTCCAGCTTTTGCCTACACTTGAGGAGTATGCCTATCATGTGGGTATACCTATTCTGGATCAGTTATCGTTCAGTGGCTTGGAGAAGATTCCGTCTTCTCAAGAGATTGCCAATATGCTTCATGTGGATGTATCTGACATTGTTGCTAATATGACTACCAAAGGCGGAATTCAAGGTCTCCCATCTGATTTTCTCATTGCCAAAGCTACTTTGTTTGGGAAGGCCATGAGTGAGGACGCTTTTGAAGCCATATTTATACTACTCATCTATGGGCTAGTGTTATTTCCCAACATCGATAATTTCGTGGATGTGAACGCTATTAGGATTTTCTCTTCTCTTAATCCCGTTTCGACTCTGTTGGGTGACACTTATTTCTCTTTGCATATGAGGAATGCGAAGGGTGGTGGTTCCATTGTGTGTTGTCTACCTCTGTTGTATAAGTGGTTTATTTCTCACTTGCCTCAGACGCTTACCTTCAAGGAGAACAAGGGATGTCTATGGTGGTCCACGAGACTTATGTCTCTCACTAATGATGATATCTCTTGGTACAATCGTGTTTATGATGGCATTCAGATTATTGACTCTTGTGGTGAGTTCTCCAATGTGCCTCTTCTTGGTACATGTGGTGGAATTAACTACAACCCTATTTTGGCTCGCAGTCAGCTTGGGTTCCCCTTAAAGGATAAACCTAACAACGTTTTGTTGGAAGGCTTATTCTTTCAAGAGGGTAAAGATCCCCGGAACTTGAAGGATAGGATGGTCCGCGCCTGGCGCGAAGTTCATAGGAAATGGAGGAATGAGCTTGGTTCGAAGAATTGCATTGATTTGGAACCTTACACCGCTTGGGTGAGGAAGAGAGCTCTTGGGTACCGCATGCCGTACGAGTGTCCGAGACCTACCTCTATGGTTATGGTTGGGACTTCAACCCTCCCTAATCAAGGCGTAGAGGAGTTGAGAGAAGAAGATCGATCGCGTGCATAGGTTCGTGAGCGTGAGGAATTTCTTCAGCAGCTCAAAGATAAGGATGCAGTGATAGAATTTCTAGAGCATCAGGTTATCGATGAGCCTGATGATGTGTTTACTTATATTCTTCCTCACTCATCTAGGTTTTGGAAGAGGAAGTATGATTAGCTTGGTAAGGAGAAGGCCGATATGGAAGTAGCTTATGAGAGAGAGGTGAAGAGGCTCCGTGCAGCTTACCTTCCTATCTCGAAGGCTTTGGACGATTGTTTCTAGGGCTCCATAGGATGTCCATTCTCCTTTTCTCTTGTATTGTATTTGGTTACCAAAATTGTATTCCTTCTTTGGTGTAAAAAGTTTCCAAATATTATGAGTATTCCATATATGTCTTCAAAGTTAAATATTTTCAAATATTTGCAAATAGATCTCTATAAAGTTCCTCTAATAAAAAACAAAGCATATGCACAAACATTGCATGCATCATATGCATAAGCAGGTTTTGTTCTGAGCTCTTGATCAATGGTCTAACTCTTTGCTCTTCATTTATTTTGAAGACAAGCTGACGCACCGGTATAATACTCGAGCCAATCATCCGAAGATAATGGAACATCTAGAGCAAGAGAACAGGGACTTGAAGGAAGAGATTGCTAGGCTGACTGCCATGATGGAGTCAGTTCTAGCCGCACAGAGCCAAGCTTCACCAACTCTTGCAACTCCTCCCGCGAGGACTGTCATATCTGAGGTAGCGACTTCGACGGTACCTGCTGCAACAGCCCACTTCGCTCCGTCTATGCCAGCCGGATTCCCTTAGGGAATGCCTGCTAATTTCATGCCAGAGGGTTTCGCTCCTACTCTCGCCTCTATGCCGACATCTAGCCCGGTCCTGTCTGTGCCACCTCCCGTTGTGCACACCCTTCCCCGTGTTGAAGATACCATTTATCATTCCGAGCCATCTGAGGGCCCGGACGTTTATGAAAAAATGGATGAAATGAAAGATCAATTCCTTGAGCTGCGCAAGGAAATGAAGACTTTGAGGGGTAAGGACCTCTTTGGGAAAAGTGTTGTTGAGTTGTGCCTGGTGCCTAACGTAAAGATCCTTGTTAAATTCAAAGTGCCTGACTTTGAGAAATACAAGGGAAATACCTGCCCGCTCAGCCATCTTGTGATGTATGCTCGCAAGATGTCAACACAGACCGACAACGATCAACTGTTGATCCACTATTTTCAGGATAGTTTGACAGGTGTTGTGCTCCGGTGGTATATGGGGCTGGAGAGTGCAAGCATCCGCACTTTCAACGATTTAGGCGAGGCCTTTGTCAAGCAGTATAAATATAATGTGGATATGGCTCCGGACAGGGACCAGTTGAGGGTGATGTCCCAGAAAGAGAAAGAGACCTTCAAGGAGTACGCCCAGAGATGGCGAGAATTGGCAGCTCAGATAGTGCCACCCCTAGAAGAAAAGGAGATGACAAAGATCTTCTTGAAGACTTTGAGCTCTTTCTACTATGAAAGAATGATCGCTAGCGCTCCCTCAGACTTCACCGAAATGGTGAATATGGGGATGAGACTAGAAGAAGGGGTCCGTGAAGGACGGTTATCTCGAGATAAAGGATCCTTAGAAAAGAAGTATGGAGGCTTTGCTAGGAAGAAGGAGGGAGAAACTCATGTTGTGTCCTCTCATATCAAAAGAAGGCCCTCTGTAAGGAGGAAGGATGTGCGTCCAGTCGTCAACCAACACCAGGTGGCTCATATAGCACCTGCTTTTAGAGAAGTTCATCAACAACAACAATAACAACAACATCGTCAACAACAACAGGCCTACCAGCCTCGCAACAATAAAAACACCAACACCAGCAACTACGAGAGGAAGAGGGTAACTTTTGACCCGATTCCGATGACATATGCTGAGCTCTATCCTTCCTTGATCGATAGGAAGCTGATAACTCCACGAGATCCTCCCGCTGTACCAACCAATCCTCAGTGGTGGTATAAGCCAGAGCTTCATTGTGTGTATCATTCCGGTGCTCCCGGACATGACGTGGAGAACTGTTACCCATTGAAGACCAAGGTGCAAGACCTTGTGAGAAGTGGGATATTGTTTTTTGAGGACGTAGGTCCAAATGTGAAGAAGAACTCATTGCCCGAGCATGGGAAAACAGCTGTTAACATGGTTCAGGGATGCCCTGGCAAGTACAAAGTCCTATATGTGAATGACATAAGGCAATCTTTGGTCGAGATGCACAAGTTGTTGTGTGAACACAGCCACTACGAGCATGACCATGATAGGTGCCAGGTGTGCACTATCAATGAGAGAGGATGCCGTCAAGTGAGAAGGGACATCCAGAAGATGATTGATCAAGGGATAATTGAAATACTTCAGAATCGTAATGAGGATGAAGTTGATGTATATACTCCTGCGTTTAAAATTCCTGAGCTTGTTGTTGCCAAGTATGATGGCAGCAAGAAGAAGGTATCTCCAGCTCTTGTGATAAAGTCAGCGGGTCCTATCCTGTATGTATCAGACAAAGCTATTCCTTACCGATATAATACTGTCATGCTGGAGAATGGAAAGGAGGTGTTGTTGCCCTCAACTTCCGTGGTGAGCATTTCAGACGTCAGTGGTATGACCCGTAGTGGTCGTGTTTTCTCGGCTCCGTCGAAATCCCATGAAGATGTCATGAAGAAGACTGTTGTTAACCCTGTTGGACCCGTGGGGACTTCTTCTCCAAATAATTGTGTTCCTGTTGTTAAGGGTGTTGACCCTGTTGCTGTTAAATATAATAACACTCCTATCCTGGTTGGCCAGTTTGGCATGTTGAAAGAGGATGGTGATGAGATGTTGAGGCTCATCAAAAGGAGTGAATATAATGTTGTTGATCATCTTCTACAAACTCCATCAAAGATATCTGTTTTATCTTTGTTGATGAATTCCGAGCCACACCGCGAAGCTTTGCAGAGGGTGTTGGACGTGGCATACGTGGACCACGATGTCACAATAGAGCAGTTTGATAACATTGTTGCAAACATAACCGCTTGCAACAATTTAAGCTTCTGTGATGTTGATCTTCCCGAGCAGGGAAAAGACCACAATTTGGCTTTACACATATCTATAAATTGTAAAGACGATGCCTTGTCCAATGTGTTGGTGGACACAGGGTCATCACTTAATGTGTTGCCAAAATCCACTCTTGCTAAACTTTCATACCAGGGGCCTCCCATGAGGCAGAGTGGAGTGGTTGTGAAGGCGTTTGATGGATCGCGAAAAACTGTGATCGGTTAGAACTCCCGATCAAGATTGGACCTAGTGATTTCCATATCACTTTCCAGGTCATGGATATTCATCCATCTTATAGTTGTTTGCTTGGCAGACCATGGATTCACGAAGCAGGCGCCGTGACATCCACCCTACACCAAAAGTTGAAGTTCGTAAAGAATAAGAAGTTGGTGGTGATAGGGGGAGAGAAGGCTCTCTTGGTCAGTCATTTATCTTCCTTCTCCTATATTGATGCTGAGGATGAGGTTGGGACTCCGTTCTAAGCCTTATCTGTTGTTGAGCCTTCAAGGAAAGGACTTTCTTCATTTGTCTCCTATAATGATGCGAAGTTGGCCATTGAGCATGGTGCAACCACTGCTTTGGGGAGAATGATCAAGTTGGAAGATAACAAGTCCCGAGCTGGCATAGGGTATTCTTCTGGTGTTTCCAATGATCGTGGGCTATTCCAGAGTGGAGGTTTCATCCACACCGTTGAAGATCAGGAAGCTGCTGCCATTGTTGGAGATGATGAAGAGGAAGACCTTGGAAACTTTGTCATATACGGAGGAATCTGCAATAATTAGGTCGTTGTGGATGTTCCAACAGTTATCCATAAGTCAACGTAATGTGTTCATTTTGTTCAAAAACCCTTCTCCCATGCCAAAAGGAGAAGTGAAGACATTGTTGGCATAATTTGATTAATACAATGATATTCATTCAATAATCACATGTTAAATGTTTGTCTTTCCAAAATTATTTTTCCCTTTTTTGCTTTTTGCATGAAATTGGTGATCACTGTAAAACCATAAAAAAAAGAATAAAATCAATCTTTTCATCTGCATAATGATTTGCCTTGTTTGAATTCTGAAATCTCTTTTATACTCAAAATTATTATGCAGGTTAACTAAACCCATTGAACATAATGATCCAACACCATCTTCCAACTTTGAGTTCCCTGTATTTGAGGCAGAAGAAGATGATGTTGAAGAGATTCCTGATGAGATCACCCGTCTGCTTGAGCACGAGGAGAAGATCATTCAGCCACATCTTGAGAATCTGGAAACAGTCAACTTGAGGTCTGAGGATTGCATTCGTGAAGTGAAGATTGGGGCACTCCTTGAAGAATCTGTTAAGAAGGGGTTGATTGAGTTGCTACGAGAATATGTCAACGTCTTTGCCTGGTCGTATGAAGACATGCCTGGTCTGGATTCTGATATCGTGCAACATTTCTTGCCATTGAAGCCTGAGTGCGTGCCTGTGAAGCAGAAGCTCAGAAGAACTCATCCTGATATGGCAGTGAAGATTAAAGAAGAAGTTCAGAAGCAAATTGATGCGGGGTTTCTAGTGACTTCTACATATCCTCAATGGGTGGCCAATATTGTGCCTATGCCTAAGAAAGATGGAAAAGTCTGAATGTGTGTGGATTATCGCGACTTGAATAAAGCTAGTCCGAAAGATGATTTTCCTCTACCACACATTGATATGTTGGTAGACAATACAGCTAAATTCAATGTCTTTTCATTTATGGACGTATTTTCCGGTTATAATCAGATTAAAATGGCACCCGAGGATATGGAGAGGAAAACATTCATCACACCTTGGGGAACATTCTGTTATCGAGTGATGCCCTTCGATTTGAAGAACGCCGGAGCCACGTATCAACGTGCTATGAATACCTTGTTTCATGATATGATGCACAAGGAGATTGAGGTGTATGTTAATGATATGATTGCAAAGTCGAAAACGGAAGTTGAACATGTAGAACACTTGTTGAAGCTTTTCCAGCGTTTGAGGAAGTACAAACTCCGCCTGAATCCGAACAAGTGTACATTTGGAGTCCGTTCCGGCAAGTTATTGGGCTTTATCGTTAGCGAGAGAGGTATTGAAGTTGATCCTGCCAAGGTCAAAGCAATACAGAAGATGCCTGCGCCCAAAACTGAGAAGCAAGTCCGAGGTTTTCTTGGCCGCTTAAATTACATTTCGAGATTTATATCCCACATGACTGCCACATGTGCGCCTATATTCAAGCTCCTCCGGAAGGATCAGCGTCATAATTGGACCAAGGATTGCCAGAAAGCTTTTGACAGTATTAAAGAATATCTATCTGAGCCTCTGATTCTGTCTCCGCCTGTTGAAGGGAGACCATTGATTATGTACTTGACTGTGCTTGGGTATTCCATGGGTTGTGTCCTTGATCAGCAAGATGAATCAGGAAAGAAAGAGTATGTAATATACTACTTGAGTAAGAAGTTTACTGACTGTGAGTCTCGGTACTCAACGCTTGAGAAGACATGTTGTGCTTTGGCTTGGGCTGCTAAGCGTTTACGCCAGTATATGCTGAATCATACGACTTGGTTGATATCCAAAATGGATCCAATCAAGTATATCTTTGAGAAGCCTGCTTTAACTGGGGGAATTGCCTGCTGGCAGATGTTGTTGTCTGAGTATGATATTGAGTATCGAGCTCAAAAAGCTATTAAAGGTAGTATCTTGGCTGACCATTTGGCGCATCAACCAATTGAAGATTATCAGTCTGTGCAGTACGACTTCCCTGATGAGGAGATTTTGTATTTGAAGATGAAAGATTGTGATGAGCCTACACTTGATGAAGGACCAGAGCCTGGCTCCCGATGGAGTATGGTGTTCGATGGTGCTGTTAATCAGTACGGGAATGGTATTGGGCAGTGATTATTACTCCTCAAGGCACACATTTTCCTTTTACAGCAAGACTAACTTTTAAATGCACGAACAATATGGCGGAGTATGAGGCTTGTATTATGGGTTTGAAAGAATGTATTGATCTTAGGATCAAACATCTTGATGTTTATGGTGATTTGGCCCTGGTTGTTAATCAGATTAAAGGTGAATGGGAAACGAATCAGCCTGGCCTCATCCCATACAGAGATTATGCGAGGAGGATTTCAACTTTCTTTACTAAGGTTGACTTCCATCATATTCCTCGAGATGAGAATCGGATGACGGATGCTCTTGCTACGCTTGCTTCAATGATTATGGTGAAGTACTGGAATGAAATCCCCAATATTACCGTGATGCGCTTGGATAGACCAGCTCATGTGTTTGCAGTTGAAGAAGTGAAAGATGGTAAGCCTTGGTATTAGGATATCAAGTGTTTTCTCCAAAGTCAGACTTACCCGCCTGGGGCATCTGTTAAAGATAAGAAGACTTTGAGGAGATTATCTGGCAGTTTCTACCTTAATGGTGATGTGCTTTACAAGAGGAATTTTGACATGGTTCTGCTCAGATGCATGGATAGACACGAAGCAGACATGTTGATGACTGAAGTCCATGAGGGTTCATTTGGTACTCATTCCAATGGACATGCTATGGCTAAGAAGATGTTGAGAGCATGCTACTATTGGCTGACAATGGAGTCTGACTGCTGCAAATATGTGAAGAAATGTCGCAAGTGTCAGATTTATGCGGACAAGATTCATGTTCCCCTGACACTTCTGAATGTTATTTCCTCACCATGGCCTTTCTCCATGTGGGGAATTGACATGATTGGCATGATTGAACCAAAGGCGTCAAATGGACATCGTTTTATTCTCGTAGCTATTGATTACTTCACCAAGTGGGTTGAAGCGACATCGTATGCGAATGTGACCAGGCAGGTGGTCGCGAAGTTTATCAAGAACCAACTTATATGCCAATATGGTGTGCCAGACAAGATCATTACTGACAATGGATCTAACTTGAACAACAAGATGATGAAAGAGTTGTGTAGCGAGTTCAAGATTGTGCATCATAATTCTTCTCCCTATAGACCCAAGATGAATGGGGTTGTTGAAGCTGTTAACAAGAACATCAAGAAAATTATTCAGAAGATGGTTGTCTCGTATAAGGATTGGCATGAGATGTTTCTGTTTGCTTTGCATGGCTACCGTACATCTGTCCGTACTTCAACAGGGGCAACCCCTTTCTCCCTTGTATATGGCATGGAGGTTGTGCTCCCCGTGGAGGTTGAGATCCCATCAATGAGAGTCTTGATGGAAGCCAAGTTGACTGAGGCTGAATGGGTTCAGAGTCGTTATGAACAGTTGAACTTGATTGAAGAGAAGAGATTAACTGCCATGTGCCATGGTCAGTTGTATCAACAAAGGATGAAGAAAGCCTTTGATAAGAAGGTCAAGCCTAGTGTGTTCCGAGAAGGTGATCTCGTGCTCAAGAAAGTCTTGTCTTTCGCGCCCAATTCCAAGGGCAAGTGGACTCCAAACTATGAAGGTTCATATGTGGTTAAGAGAGCCTTTTCAGGCGGTACTTTGTTGCTTACGACCATGGATGGGGAGGATTTCACTCGTCCTGTGGATTCAGATGCAGTCAAGAAATACTTCGCCTAAAAATAAAAACATAATAGCTCGCTAAGTTGAAAACCCGAAAGGGCGACTTAGGCAAAAATGAGCGTCTCGGTGGATTGAAAGCCCGAAAGGGCGGTCCAGGCAAAAGTTAGAGACATAAAAAAAATGAATATACATATCCCTCTAGACTGAGTACCTCACCCTAGGGCAATCTAGGCAAAAATTAGGGATTCGGCAAGTAACTGCATCCTGACAAGACTTTGCTCTACAGCAGTCATCTGTCAAAGATTCTCTTTCAATCATCATTAACTGAAGCTTCAAATACAGTGAATTCAGAGTTGTTGGAGAAACGGTCATTATGTTCAGTGTAGCCCTTTTTCCATGAATATCACCATTTTCAAATTTGTAAAGATCCATGGAGTCTCGCCATTTGCGGGCTACCATTCTATTAAATAAATTTGAGCTTTTATCCAATTCTTGGCACTCTTATTTGTTTATGTTTAACAAATGTTTGCATGTTTTAATTGATAAATATCATTGTTTTAAACAAATAAAGTTTTATAAATGTTTTTAAACAAAACGAACATTCACAATGACTGAAAGGATAGTTAAAACGCCTTCAGTGCTCTCCCAAGGATAGTACGATTTCCAAAGGGTAAGACATTTGTTCATATTCTGGCATGTTTAGGTCCTCTTCATCAGCTTTCATGTTATCTACTCAGCAGGAAGTGGTATAGAGCAGTTGGTGGATAGCTTGTTTCCCTTTTCATCCCCAGCATGTCACGGGTCGACGAAGGATTCATTTCTGACTCCCTCAGCCAACATGTTTCCTTTAAGGGTTGCCTACAGCTTATCCCCTGCAGGGTCGCTTGACCCGAGTCTGATAATTTGTATCCCCTTCGTGTTTGAAGATTTCTTCTAATTGAGAGATGCTGAGGAAGATGTGTTGCTTCCCTTCCCCAGCAGAGTAAATTGTTCTTTCTCCCCTTAGCAGAGACGTGTCTCCAGCAGTTAGAAGGGAATATTTTGATGGATGGGCATCTGTTTGGCATTTTTTCCCCACGGAATCTTATATCTTTCCTTGTTAAGTTCCCCAGTAGAGTTTCTTCTACGACGGATCTTATCGATTCTCAACCACTTGCTCCCGAGAATGGACGAGAAGTCCCTGGCAGTTGGCAGTTGGCAGTTGTGATTTTGCCTATCCCCAGCAGTGGTCGATGTCTTCCGGTATTTGAGCATCCCCACCAGAACTGAATTCTCCTGGAGGCTTTTCCTTTCTTTTTGAGATGTTGTGTCCGGTGTCTATGCTTGATTCTTGGACCTGTTTGTGTTAGATATGTCTGTATGTCAGCATTAATCATACACAAATCATACATATACATGCATAATCATAGCATTCAGATATTCATGTTGCATTCTTTGCCATATATCTTTGCTTGTTATCTCCTGTTATTGGTGAATTGATCTTCCCCAAGCAGATGTTTGTGTCTGATCTCCCCATATAGAGTCAGCCCCATAGGCAGAAAGTGTCTATCTTTCCTTCTTTATTCCCCACTGAGTTATGTCCTCGTGGATGATTATTGTTTCAGTTTCCACCCCAATTATGTATCGGGATGGAATTACTCCCCTGAGTTATATCCTCATCGGGTTGAGTCTTGTTTGGTTGTGTCTTTCTAGTTTGTTCCTAGATTGACTCCTTTCTTGTCATCCCCTGCAGTTCCCTGTGGTTCAGTTGTTCAGTTGCTCAGTAACCAGTAATTGTTTAACCTTTTCCCCAGCGGATTTTGTGGCCTTCTACCCAGTAACCGATAGTTGTAAGTCCTATTTCTATGGTTTTCTACCCAGTAACCGGTAGATCTAATCCCCTCTTTGTTGGTTATATTTACCCAGTAACCGGTATTGGTATTCCTTTGTTTTTGAGTATACCACCCAGTAACCGGTGATATATCTCTGGATAATTGCGTTTGTCAGGCAATTTATCCCTAGCGAGTCATCTTTCATTTACCCTTTGTTTGGTAATGATTGTTTCTCCTTCTGATTGGTCATCATTTTATACCCGGTAACCAGTATCCCAATGTCCCTTCTTTTCGGTTGATTTATCCTTCATTAACCCAGTAACCGGTTGTGGATAGTCTTCCATGCGAGTATGTTATCTACGTTATGACGGTAATAGATAATATATCTCTACACTCTTCGGTCGAAGTCTTTTTCTTCCCCAGTTGAGTAAGATTCGTATTTCCTTGTGAAATCGAATGTCCATCCTGTGAGTCGAGTTTGCTTTTTCAGCCCTCCTTTCGGATGATGAGTGTCTTGGATATGTTCCCAATTCACGCCTGGTTGGTCACCTATTATATGCCCAGTAACCGGTATCCCCGGTGTTCCTTCCTTCTGCTCCCTATTTTGACTTTATTGTCCCCTGTGGAGTCAGATTTTCCTGAGTTGAGATGTGCCTTTTGGGTCCTCCTCAGATGTTTCGGATGATTGATATCTCTCACCCTTATATCAGTCTTAGATATTCTTTCTCCCTAAGAGTGTTGTTCTCTCACCCAGTAACCGGTGTTTTTATAACATGTCTCTCTTTGAGTTTATTACCCGGTAACTGGTATATCTCATTGTTTCTTCCTCAGCAGAGTCCTTTGTGGACACCCCCGTCTGGGTTCGGATTTTTTATCCGATGTATCCTTTGTGGATAGTTTTGTTGTATTGGCATATTCCCCAATACATGCATCTTTGTGTCAGCTCGAGTCTTTCCATCGATTTATTTTCGTGGAATCCCTTCGTGTCTCTCAGCAAGTCTTCAAGTTGTGACCTGCTCACGCATTTTTACCTTATTTCCCCCCAGAGTCTCTGCCTCCTTAGTGAGTGTGTACTCCTATTGGATTTTTCAGTTTCTCCCAATTTCTTTTCCTTTCGTGGCAATTATTCACCATGAAGATTTTATTTTGCATACATACATTTTGCATCATGAGGTCTCTTAGGGACCAAAATTCTCTCTTTGTTATTATTTAAGCCCATTCTACCTCGTCGAGACGAAGATTTTAACCTTCTTATCTACGGCTAGAACGACCTTAAATAGGGGCATCTGTACGACTCTAATTTTCACCCTAAGATCCCTCATGGCATCATATCATTGTTCATTGCATTGCCTCAAGGATCATAGCATGTTTGGCTCCTTAACCTTAGGATTGGGACTTGGTTGAGTGTTTTGAGACCACCAAGCATGCTTGTATTGTATATTATTGCTTTTATTATTTTGATTACTAACCAAAAGCACAAAAATATGTCACTAACTCTTTTTGTTTTGAAGCTCAAGTGATCATGTGCTCATATGTTCCTAGGAGGCTCCTAAGCTCAATGAAATGGCTAGATGAAGATGAAAGCAAGAATGACAATGGTCCACAAAGTTCCTAATCATCATATATGTATCCCAAGTATCTCAATTTGCCAATTTGATCAAGATAACCCAAAGGGGTTGAGGATTGTTTCCCAAGGAAACCCTAATTCAACTTTGCTTTGATTGTGCCTTGCTCATGAAGCAACCTCAACCTATGATCAAATTTAATCAAGGGAAGTTCTTTCATTCATTATTGTATGCATATATGAGCCTATGTGAGGATCCTCAATCATTCATTCATCAAGATTTGAAGTTTGGCCTTGAGAAGTTGAGCAGTTAAGTCATCTGACTAAACTGAAGATCACTGAGATACAACTTTTAATGTGTTTGTCAAATGAAGATGACCCCAGGAGGAAACATGTTCTTAAGAACCATATGAACAACTTTCATGTTAATCAAAAATCCATTTGAAACTTGTAAGGTCATCATTCATTTCAAAACATTATAGGTCATTTTGACTGAAACCCTAATTTTGGGTCAACTTCCCAAAGACCTAACTTCCTTAATTTTTATGATTTTGAGGTGAGACCAAATGAATTGGAAATCTTAAGATGTATACTTAAAATGTTATGTTGGACAAAATTTCATAATCCTAAAATAAACACATGTGATAATACAAAACATTATAGGTCACTTTGGACCTAAGTCATTGAATTTGAAAAATGCCCAACTTCAAGTGCCCATACCTTTCTCATGAAAAATCCAAAATATGAAAAATTTAAGTCTAAATTGATAATATTGAAAATATCCACAACTTTGATGTTGGAGGTTTTTCCATTTGAAGCTTGCATCATTGAAATAGAAGGGCTTGAAGATGCTTACTTTTGGTGAAAATTCTCAAAGGTGACTTAGACATGTTTTGTACCTAAACATTCACAGCCAGTTTTCATTAATTTCCAAACTCCAAATGAATTTTTTCTCAACATGACTTTTGTTCCTTATTTCAAGAGCTTTCCAACCATTACTCACATTAATTTTTTGGACTTTCCATGTGGGAGTTTCGAAGAGCTTTCTTTTTATGACCATTTTGGCATTTCATGAAACAACTTGATGTGCAAGCTTGTGTAGTTCATTATGCACGATCATTTCATTTCCAGTTGAGCTCAGCAAGGATTTGCATCCATCATTGGGCCTTACATGCGCCTGTACATGCCCATGCAAAGGGAATTCAAATCCCATGCACACGGGGGAACCATGCTTGCCAATCCATTTCAGCTATAAATAAGTGTGCATTCTCATTCAATTGGCAACCAAGTAGAGATCTGAATTGTTGTTGAATTGAAATCCCAACCCTTACCCAAGGGAATTTTCAGTTTTCTTTCTCTTTTTCAAGCTTGAATTTCAACATCATTAGTTGATCTTCAAAGCTCAATTCCTTAACCTATCATCACCATCACACTTCTAGAGCAAAAGTAGATCAAAAGCTTGAAGGATTCGTGGCATTTGAAGCTTCATTTCAGAGGTAGAACCTCAAACTTTTTTGATCTAGATCTTGCAATACAATATTGATTTCTTTGGTTTGTGTGGTTTTCTGAAGTCCTCTCACTTGAGGCAGGCCAATGGTGGTCTTAATTGTCAAATCGTGCCATTTCAGTTCATACACCATGATTTTCAAGCTCACATTTCTCTCTAAATAGGAATGGTGAGGATGATCTATGGTTACAGTGGTGATGTACATCACCTCAGCTTCATTTTGATGTCCTCTTTTTTCATTTTCATTGCAATTTATTTTCCTGTGCGTGGTGGCCGGAAATGGTTAGATCGCCGGAGAAGATGGTGGTTTCCACCACCATCCCCACGTGGTAGCCTCCCAGCCTTTGGATCGTGCCTCGACGTTTTAATCCTGGTCGTTCCCTGTGTTTACTTCTTTTAAATCTTTGTGTTACGCGTTTGACCAGGGCACACCATGTATCCGTGCCTCTGAGCCCTTGATGCCTTGCCACGTCAATTAGTGAATTGATCTGATGGCGCTGGATTTTTCTATTTTTCTTATTTCCTTTTAATTTCAGTTAATTCCTTTTATTTTCAAAAATTCATAAATATTTTATTTGAAGTCACAAAAATATGAGACCAATGCCAAAAAAATTCTGGAAAAATCTAGTTTCATATTTTGATTTGTAATTATTTTTGTGACTTCATTTAATATTTTTTGTGAATTATTTGATTTTTAATAGTTTTAATTCATTTTTAATTATTTTCTGATATTTGAAAAATCCAAAAATATTTTCCTAACACCTATGGATCATGATAAGCAATGAAAAATAGTCTCATCAATTTCTTACTTGATTTGAGATTTATTGGAGATTTTAATTCATATTGTCTTATTTTTCATTGTTTTTAAATAGTTTCTGATTTCAAAAATTGTTGAAAAAATTTGTCAAAGTTTGTTTGACCATGTTAGACCTATGAGAATTTAATTGGACTTGTTGAAGTTGATTTGAATTAAATTTGAGGTTTGACCTTATTTTGTTTATTTTATTTTACATTTTATTTTTAATTCAAAAATACCTAAAAAATATGTTTGACTTGTTGACTTGTAATCTTCATTTCTCTTCTATTTGGCATTGATTGATGATGACTTGATTCACACTTGATCAATTGAATTTGATACTTGAATTCTCTTTCCATCCATTTCATCTTCATCCCTTTCTTTTTATTTTGGCCAATGAGTTAAGTTCTTATGGTTGGTCTTGATAAATGAGAGGTTTAACCTTCTTTGATCCAAACCAAACTCAACTTGATCCATGATCAAGTGAGTTATTTTGTGTCCAAGATAGGTTGCTTCTTGGTCAAGCAAATAACCTAAAGACAATACAAGGCCTTTCCCCTTTTGTTTTGGCATGGCAAGTTTTTGGAGTTTGGCTTACTAGTCATTATCTCTAACTTGTGTTTATTTGCCTATAGTTTTATTGACCGGCCTCAGATAGGTGTGATTACTATATTAGTCCACTTACGATTGCTTAACATAGCGCTACATTGTCTTATGACAAACTAACATAACTTCACTAATTACTACCTTTAATTTTAGCATTTAATTTCTTGCCCTTTACTTTAATGCACTTTATTTCTTGCTCATTTATTCATATTGTTTTTCATTTTGCTCACTTTAGCACATATTTTATGTTTATGTCATTTTTATTTTGCTCATTTGAGCTCATTGTTGTATATAAATATATTGTTGTCTTCTGTTTGTTTTGTCTTTGTTTTGTATGAACCTAATGCAAAAAGGAGAAAGGACTTAGAATTAGGATATACCTATGCTTAAAGGAGTTCAAGAGCAACTAGGCCTCCTGCCTTTAGAATGCTAAACTTGTTGAAGAGCAACTAGGCCTCATGCCTTTAGAATGCTAAATCTCAAAGTTGATCTTAAAGGACTTCCCATATAAACTTATTCTTTGTTCATTGCCCTTATTATGTTGTGAAATTTTTTATGTTTGCTCTTGTGTGATAGGGATTCCATCTTGAGATAGTAAAGAGGACCATTGTTATTAGTAGCCAAGTTAAGAGAGACAAGCTAAATGGAGATCCTATGAGCTTGAATCTAAATTGTTTGATTGCTTGATTGTGTGCTATGTCCAAAGGAAAGGAGCATCATGAATCATCTCTATGATTTCAAGAAAAGGAACTCCAAGGGTTTATCTTTTCTCCCTTTCTTTGTGTGCTTTAGTACTAGCCCTTCTCTTCTTCTCCTCACTCTAACCCAAGCCAAAATCTTTCCTTTCAAACTTTGACATTGTTTTCAAACTAGAAACCTAGGCCTTATGCCTTTGACTTTTCAAAACTCTTTTCATCAATACTCATTATGAATAAATTTTAATCCAACTTTGACTTCATTTTGTAAATAAATCTAACTTGTAAATATAACTCACTTCAAGTTGTTTTTGTGGTTCCAATGGCCACCTTATTAAAACCTTTCAAAAACATTAGTCATAGGTTTGAGTTATCATAGTGGTTGATGTAAATCTCACCTTCTCCTTAGTGATTGGATTATAAGTTTTCCATACTTATTATAGGGTTAACCCCTCACTAGTATGTTGAAGCTCTCCTCACGTGGTGGATTGTTGGTTTAGGTTGAGTTTTCTCCCTTTGATAACAAAAGACCTTAAGGCTTTTGATCAAATCAATTCACCAATCTTTGAGATTTTTACCCCGAACTACGAGGTTTTGATCCTCCTCTGTGATGGTACGTAGGCAATGGGTTCATCCATTCAAACAATAAAAATTTTAAATATAATCTATTCTCTTCTCATCCCTCCAATCTTTTGCACATATTTTCACAAATACCAACCTACAACACATGTTTGCAAAAAGAGGTTCCCTTAGAGTACTAAGGATGTTTTGGGTGCGTAAAACTTTCCCATTTCATAACCAACCCCCTTACCTAGATCTCTGACATTTTTATTAGTTTTTGATTTGATAAAACTTCTTACTTGGCTTTTGTTCGCTTTTTAGCCTTTCCTTTGGACAAATAAAAGTGCGGTGGCGACTCGAATTGTATGTTGACTTTTGGTTTAGTCAATAAACCTAAAGGTAACGAAAAACCCGCTACATATTCCATGAGGTTTCTGCTTTGTGACTCGAGGTGCAAGATCAAAATGACCAAAAAGAAGAGAAAGCGTATAACCAGAACATACAGAACAATATGATCAATGATATGTGGTTTTGAATGCAGATCAGTGCATGCGAACATTGGACCGCTCTCAACAGGATTACTCCTCGGGTTCTACCCCTCCTTTCTCGTAATTTTTTCATTACATTATGGATAATTTAAGATTTAAGCATGGGGGGGAATTTCTCGCTTTTATTAGTGTAGATTTCCCTTTTTTAGTTAGATTTATTTTCTTTCTAATTAGGATTTCCATGCTTTCTAATTCATGATTTTTAACTTTATTGTTAATTTAGTGCTATCGAGTCAATGCATGTTCTAGAATCACACATTAAATAGCCTCCCGAATATGGATATCAATTTAGATACTTGTTATGCTATAGTCTCCGAATTCTTTTTTGAAGTGATTCTTAAGTAGTTTATTTATCCAGTCAGGCATAACCTAGAATCACACATTAAGTAGGTTAGTCTATGAACACATTTGAAAAAATTTGAAGCGTAAATAAATAAAGAAAATTGCATATACTAAGTTGGGTAACCCTCACTCGGTTGCTTAGCCTAATGATGGTTGAACCTCAAAAGTAAAATAAAAATAACGCATGTGCATCTTTGATCAAAAGTCTAAGTGCAAAAACATGAATAAATACACCAACCGATTTTCCTACCATGTGTGTGGTGATTTCATAGATACCCAAGTGCCTTAGTGTGAATGTCTTGAATAAATAAGGATGGAAGAATTAGGATAGTGAGACTAAGATACAATGGCATGATTTGAATTCGTATGCTAGGAGGGATAATTTCATCTGCAAAATACAGTTTGTGTTGTCACAATGTCATTAGTGTTGATTTTAGTACCTATCGAATTAACTTTTAGTTGATTCAATTTTGGAATCATGTATGAGTATTTGTGGTGTTTCTTTTCTTGAGTCCTTTTTATGTTAAGTTGTTGCATTTTACATTTTTTCATATGCAAGCTAAGTTGCTTAACAAAAAGCAACAATTTAAGTGTGTGAGAGTTTGATAACATATAAATTGCATCGTTTGTTTAGCTCGATTCGTACTTGTTTTAGGGTAAATTCATGCAGTTGTATGGTATGTTGGTGTTAAGAGTACCACATCGGACAATATATGGCTTGAACATGTGTTTATAAGTGGGGGCAGTCCTCACTCTACAAACCGGTTTTGTAGGGTTGAGTTAGGCCAAATCACACATTATTAACATGGTATCAGAGCCCGGTTTAAAATCCGGTGGGCCACCTACTATTGTTTCCGCTATCGGGCCACCCACCATTTATTTCCACGCTCCAGATGTTCAGTTCTGGGCGTGAGGGGGTGTGTTAAAAGTACCACATCGGATAATATATGGTCTGAACATGTGTTTATAAGTGGGGGAAGTCCTCACTCTACAAACCGGTTTTGTAGGGTTGAGTTAGGCCAAATCACACATTATTAACAGTTGGTTTTCTGACGTGTATTTCAGGTACTAATCACCTTGTGACCTCTGTATGGAAAATGGAGAAAAATGGCAAAAAAGAAACACAAAAAATACACTAAGTTCTTACTATCATGATACGTACAGCCCAGTCATGACGGTCGTCACCACCCATCAAAGCCAGATTGTCAACCAAGAATCAACAAAACAAGGAGCGTAAGTCCAAGTACCATGACAGGCAGACTGTCAGCCCAACTCATGCCCGTCATAGCCCCATGTTCAATGCCCATTTGAAGGAGTCATTATGGGTAGGCCGTTACCCTAGCTTACGGCCGTCATGACGGTGTCAAGCAGAAAATTACTAAGGCAATGCACACACTCACCTAAAATTGATTCAAACCTCTCTAGTTTTTCTAAAACACCTTAAAACATATAGAGGAACCATCAAGGTGCTTGTGAGAATGACCAAGAGCGGTCCTGGTCATTTAGGAAGCTTGTATACAATGCCTAATAGATTAGGGACCTTAACCAATCGGTTAGAGTAAGGTATAAAGCTTCTTAATTGATTAAGAAAACTCTTAATCCAGTAAGAGTTGTAGGTTTTCTTTTTTGGAATTAGGGTTGACATATTTTGAAGTTCATAGTCGGTTATAGCATGTGATTTAGGGAAAACCTTAATTATATGTCTGTTGATTGCTTAAGAAGGTTGTAGATCATTCTCTTCTCTAGTGTCTATGTTTTTGGCTCAACGAAGACAATACCATCTAAGTTGTATGATTGGATGGTCTTTTTGGGGTTCTCGAAGATGACTTAGATGAAGGTACGAAAAGTGACATTAGTAAAATTAGTAGCAATAGTGATGGTTGTAAGATTGAACTGTGGTACATCGGTGATATTTTTTAAGACTGACGTTGATATAAATGATATACATAGTATTGAGAAAGAGAATGACTGATGAAGTCAAACGTCATATAAACAATGTCAAGAACATAGTACTGTTATGTATACTTTTAAGTAACTTGTTGAACAATCTTAAAAGAAATATTACTTTTTGTATTAAACATCTTAATTATTTTTAACTTTTTAAATTTGATGCATTTTGACTTTGATTCAATTTATCAATTATAAATATGTTAATTTCTAATTAGTATCAATTTATATATGCTTCTAAACTAATAATTTTCATCACATTAAGCAATCCAGACTTTTTACTAGTAAATAAATAAAAGTAATATGATACATGAATTCACGATCAATAATATTTTTACTTTTAATACTATTATTTCATTTTTACTTGTAATATTTTTAATTATTAATTGTAGAGAAAAAATAAATCTATAATAAATAATTAAGAATATAGATAAATTCAGAAATGATATTACATTAAACTTTAAACAATAATAAAAAAAATTATAAATGTGAGAAATTATAATGGTAAATATCAGAATATGACATACATTCACATAAATGTATTTACTACTACTTCCACAACTTTTTTTAATATCCATAGTTTTTGTTTGAGGTTTCTAGTAGTACTATAAAGTAACGTGTGGATTAAAAACAAGGGTCCCAAATCCCAATTTTAGTCAACTGTCTCTGACATTTTATATGACACCGGCACCAGTTTCGTCTTCTCCCCAGTTGGGTTGCGACCAAAAACATTTAAATAAATAAATAAGTCAACTCAGGGCAATTGGTTAATTTCTAATTAGCCTCGTGATTCCTGAAAGGGCACACATTTCTAATGCATGGGGATCCTTCCTAACAATGCAAGTGGACAATTTCAACCGATTTTTCTCAGAAGGGATATGCGAATCTCAAAATAAAATGTTATACTATGTTTTATATTTAGGGATAGATATAGTATGTTTCATTATTTTAATAATTTGTTTTTTATTTTTAAATAATTGATGTTCAAGAAATCTAAAATAAATTGCCTTTTGAGTTACTCTTTCCAAAAAAAACAAGGTGGATACATTGTTTGTTGTTAAAATTGTTATATAGTCTGAAGTTGTTTCTTTTCTTGATTGCTTTTTTTTATCTATTGGCCCAATAATTTTTTTTGCTCCTTGAGAATGTGGCCCAACTTAGCTTCCTCAAAACCCATTAGGGCTTGGCAAATTGAAGAGATAAGATTCTCAAAATGAGTTATATTCTTTTTTTTCTCTGTCGTCCTTTTTTTCCTATTTTTTTTTCCTTCCTTTCAAACAAATCTGTAATCTCTTTACAATTTGTATAGATCGTCTTAATGTCATTCATAATACACAAGGTTTTACCTGCTTAAGGGCTTTGGTAACCCGGGTGGTTCATGTTCCTTCCGCTAAAATCTTATTATCCTGGTTGTTGTACATCACATCAAGGTTCCATTTTCCTTTTATTGACATGTTAGCATCATTATGGATGATGATAGAATCATTGTCAAGGGTCCTGTTTGAGTTATACTTGGCGGTCTCATATCTAGGGTTAAGGTAGTACTTGAGCTCGTATGTGGTATAATCCTTGTTGTTTCTCTGCATAAGGATTTTTGTGTTTTTTCTAATATTATTCCTTTGAGCTTTGATTGTCTTTTATTTTTTTTCCTTATTGAAATTTGGATTCGCATAACAGATGTTGGACACAATGTATAGGATAATGTGTACAACGTGCTTATAACAAATTAACTTATACTAGTAAATACATCATAAAGCAAAAGAAAATACAAAGGATTGTTAGCACAGTTCGGTGCAACGTCACCTAATGCTGGGGGGCTTCCAACCCAAGAAATGAAATTCACTCTCAATAGTATTAGTACAATAGTGTTAGATGAACTAACTTTATTCAATGCATTTCTACCTAATACTACATGTTTCTTTCTATTTAAGACTCCCCTTAAATATGAGAATTCATCTAACTTTCTCTCAATCACTAACCCTAGTGATCAATGCATGCAGCGGGTTCAAAGAATGTTGAATTACAACTCAACTAACAGACTAACATTTATGCCTTTGATATGGAACATAGGTGCTATAGAGGTGCACAATTAACAACAAGAACACAAACTCAAAGAACAAACCCTAACACACTAGGTCTTCAATTCTTGTGCACCGCTTTGTTGTTAAGAAAAAGTCTTCTTATATAGCAAATTATTTGTTGGACCTAGGCATCTGAATTGAAACCAAACATATTTTATTTTATTGCAAATTTGATTTTGATGCAGATTTGATTTATTATACATTAATGTCCGCCAAGAGATTTATTCTCATTTAATTTGATTTGGTCTTGGACAATTTTTTTAAGCAATCTTCCTTAAAACCATATTGTTGAAAGATACAACTCATAAATGACAAATCTCCTTGGAAACAAACACACACGCACAAATTTACTCATGTAACCTGGCTTACAGAGTGAAGCCAGATGTTGCACCTCATGCTGTAACATCTTTTTCCACATGATGCCTCTTCACATTTTACATCTTGTTTTGACCATGTTGTTTTACCTAAAGCGGTCAATCAAAGGAACAAAAAGATATCCCCCTTTAGCAAATTTTGGTTAAAACAACTTTTAAAAAAATACAAGATGGGTAAGAGTAAATCATGAAAAAGATCAAAAATTGCAGCACACCATAGAACGCACCATATCAGAGCATACATAGCAGCACCAAAGATCAAAATCTGATTTTATCAATGATCATGAAAGGTAGTTGCTACACATAGAACTCAGATCAAAACATCACAACATTCCACAAAGACATGCACATAAGAACAAGCATACATGCAACAAAGAACATTACTCCCCATTTTGCCACAATTTGGAAAAGAAAACCATAGAAATACCAAAAAGGCAACAACAATGAATCGAATACCATAGTTGGATTGTCATAGGTAGAAACACATCAAGGTATCATGAGACACACAAAGTTATAGAGCCATAAGATGATGCAATCAACAGCAGACAAACACAACTTAAGCCAAAAGACTTCAGTTTTTAGAGCTTTCCTCATCTTCTTCACTTGCATTTTCTTCATCTTCCTCACTACCAGATTCTTCCTCTTCCTCGAATTCTTTCTCCTTGGTCAGTGTCTTAATCGAACTACCCAGTTTTTTCTTCCTAACGGTGCTTGTGGTAATTGTTTCTTGAAGAGCCTTTGAAACTTCCATGAGCTCAAGTAACACATTCCTTTTAGTAAATTTGGATAGAGGATAAGATTTCCCAACATCATATTGGTCTTGGTGCTTTGACACCATAATGTCTGGAACATGTGTTCCGACAAATAACCTATAATCAAGAGTTAGTGGCCCTGCCTTTTTGTTTGGATCTTATTCTAGATGCACAATCTCAGGATGTTGATTCAAGAAAATTCTAGTTAATAAACCAGGAAATGTTATGTGTAGATTCACATCAAAGGTTTCAGAATGCTTCATAGTTTGCTCAAACACATAATCTCCAAAATTCAACTTTTCCTTGGTTCCTACTTGGAAGATAAGTTTGGCCAAGGTAGTGGTAATACCAGAACAATGATTTGTAGGTGCCCAATTTTTTGCACCAATCCTATTCAAAACAACATACTTCACACTCAAGCTTCACTAGAGAGTAAACCTTTCATGGGTCATTGCTTCACTTGCCCACCAGTTATTTCCTTAGCAATCTTGCCAATGAAGGGAACCATATCAGACTCTGCAAACTTGCTTATGTCCAAAAAGTCAATAATGATAGAAGGTAAAAACTTCACACACTTTCCTCTTATATGTACCTTTTTATGCTCCTTGATTCCTTCAATATTACACTCACCGGTAATGTTCACATTAAATTCCTTTACTAGTTTTTCATAACAATGACCAACATCAGTTACAGTTTTCATCAACCTAGCAGCTTTCAACAAATCCATAATTTATTTACATTCAAGAGCTTTTTACCTAGCTCTCTCTCAGTAGCAATCTTTCTTTGGAGCACATATTTCCACTTCTGAACACTTGTTTTAGAATGGAATGAGAGATTATCCATGGGAGCATTAGGAACATTCACAGGAGTTCTCTTTCCACCGACCTTTCTCCTTATGGTGGAGACAATGTCTTGGACATCTTCTTTAGCATTTGTCTCAAAGTTACTTGATTGTACAAGCTTTCTCTTTAGATACTTCTTCTCAACAACTTTACTTTCTACCTTTCTTTTCTTTGTCACATACTTTCCTTTTGTGGTTTTTTCCTTCTTAGTCATAGTTTCCCTCATATGGAGTTTGAGAGGTACCTATTTCTCCTTCTTCTTCTCTTTTACCCTATCAGCAACATACCTAGTTATACTCTTCATCACAGTAATAACATGTTCTTCATCAATTTAAGTCTCTTCATCCATATCCATCACTTATTTATCCTTTTCTTGAGAATCCTTGTCTTGAGACTTAGTTACATTCTCAATGATTTTCTTCATTATATTGGCAATGTTTCAGAAGGGGTTTCAACATATGTTTTACCACATGATTCAACATGTGGATCGATGGTGGTTTCAGTAGCCTCAACAACAACATTCTTAGTAAGAGAGGTATTAACTTTATTTTCCTCATTGTCATTATCCATATAATCAATAGGCTTATCAAAATGGCCATGCACAAAGGTGTCTTTGTTAAAGGGACTTACCTTTGCTTTCTTCTTCTCAACATTCTTTGTTCTTTTCTCTGAAATGTCAACATGAACAATTATCTAAGAGGTACATCATCGTGTAACACATCTTGTTCATCAAGCTTGTTATTTGACTCAAGAACCCTAGTTTTCTTCATGTTACTGTATCCCCCATCTTTACTCCTAGAATTTTAACCCCATGCGAATGGGTAATAGGTTTGGGTCCAGAAGTTTTAGCTTCATTAGATTTATGACTCATTTTTTATTTAGTTTGAGGAACTTGAGAGAAATGAAGATGAACGATTATGGTAGAACAATAGAGAGAGAACAGCGGGTTGTTTTTGCGTGTGAGGGTGGAGTAGTTATGAGAAAATTCCGAATTAGGAATGATTTCCCTTATCTTACATGTTGTAATGATCATATGAGAGAGAAACTTTATTTATAGTCTTTCATGCCTCCCCAACGTTCATTGTTATAAGTTTTCACACATGAAAATACCAAGAGCATCCCTTATCTTTTTAAACTAAGTTGCATCTAAAGCTTTAGAGAATATGTCAGCTAGTTGATTTTCAGTTATTATATGCTATGGGCTTACAATTTTATCTTCCATAAGTTCCCTGATGAGATGATGTCGAATGTCAATGTGCTTGGTTCGACCTTATTGAACAGGATTCTTTGAAATATTAGTAGTACTTAAATTATCGTAGTATAATGGCATGACATTTGTTCAACATTGTACTCCTTCAACATTTATTTCATATTAAGAAATTGGGTGCAGATGTTTCCTGCAGCAGTGTACTCAGCTTCTGCAGTAGATAGAGAGGCACAATTTTTCTTCTTTATGAACCAAGAGATTAAGTTGTTGCCAATAAGGAAGCATCCTCTAGATGTGTTTTTTCTATCATCAACACTCCCAGCCCAATATGTTGGAACAAAATTGGTTTTCCCCATATCCCTTAGGTTTTATGATAACAAAGTATTTAAAGAATAGTTGGGTATACTAATATTTGTTCAAGTGTGCAAAACCATAGACTAAAATTTCATGAACAATTTATGTATTGGTTCGGATATTGAACATCTAAAGAGAAGCTTAAGGACCAGAATCTGATGGATCAGAAGCTGAAGACCAGACTTTGAAGAAGTCAACGTTTGAAGGTTAGAGTCAGAAGAAGTCAGCATCTAAAGATAAGACTCTGAAGAAGTCTTCCTCTACTGATCAAAACCTGAAGACTAGTCAAAGCGCGAGGACCAAGGTGACTCTGATAGGTCACTGTCAATCTCTGAGCCTACTTTGTCACATGAAGACTTAAGAGATTTTTCTTCATAGAGTTAGCTGGGATGCAACTAATAATTCCTCTTGTAGTAAAGTAATTTCAAACAATCTTTCAATGATATTAATCATTTGAAGAAACATCACAATGTTTCTATTCAAGCTTCTCATGAACACTCTTGTGGTAGATCTTCAATGACTATTTTACTTCTCTATTTAAGGAGATGAAGACTTGAAGAACATATATAATGAACGATTGACATTCAAAAAGCATTTACTCTATCAAAACATAAGCACAAATTTAACTTAGGATTTCTTACCTTTGTATATTTTAGAAATCCCTAAGTCTTAATGAGTTCTTCTTGAGTTGTATTTTGTATACGCCTTTGATTGTATATCAAGTGTATTATCCCAGCAATATTTCATCTATTAGGTAGATTTTTAGAAGTCTCTTACTTAATGTTTGAGCATTTTAAGTCTCTTGCTTGTGTGCTTGAGCATATAAGTCTCTTGTTTGTGTGCTTGAGCATTGAAAGTCTCTTGTTTATGTGCTTGAGCATTGGAAAGATCTTCCTTGTGTGCTTGAGCATAGAAGTCTCTTACTTTGTGTTTGAGCATTAGAAGTCTATTGCTTGTGTGTTTGAGCAAATTGTAATCTTGTGTGATTATAGTGAAAAAAAATTGTAAGTACAAGGGGACTTGATTAATCTCAAGTTGTTAGAGGAATTAGGATAACTCTGTGTGTCTCTCTTCTTTCTTGCATTACTTATTTGTTTCCTACCTCTGCCCTCTGATTCAGATTATATACTTTGTGTTTAGAATCTGACAAGAGTTTTAAAAAGAAAGAAAAAGTCGACACAATTCAACCTTCATCCCCTTCTTGTGTTTTTCCGACCTTCACAATCAGCATCACAATAGCTTACTAGAATAGTTTTAGTATCATAATAATAGAGAATACCATAGTCATCACCATAAATTTGGTCTATCATGAGTTTTCCTCTATCATTCTTCACAAATAAGGTTTTATCCATTCCACCTCTATTGTATCCATTGTTGATCAATATTTTGGTTAATCTTTCATACCAAGTTCTTGGAGCTTGCTTTAATCCATAGAGAGCTTTCTTTAACTTGTACGCATGATTTGGAAATCTAGGATCAATGAATCCCTTAATAGCTTCTTCAGATATGATCTTCTTCATGCTCTTGAGGTTGAGATAACCAAGTTTTTGGTACCATGACTTGGTCTTATCCTTTTTTCGACTTTTTTAAAAATGTGGGACATTCAATTTTAATGTGACCAAAACCTTCACATTCATGACATTGTATTCCTTTGCCTTTGCTCTTGCGTTGGGGGACCAATGTTCTTGAAAATAGATTTGCGTTGGGGGGTAGGGGGTGAAAAATTTAAACATGCTCTTGACATAAGTTGGAATTGCCTAAGAAATCGATTTAATAAGGATAAATTTTTCAGCATAGGTTAATTTTTCTTCCTTTCAACCATTTAATTTCTTTTTTATTCCCTCCACAATGAAATTGAAAGGAGCTCTATTAGATCTACCAATACACGTAGGGAGATTAAGGTAGTTAGTTACCAATGTTAGAGTCATGCTTAGTTGGCATCCAGTTTCTTATTTTGTCTTTGGTACAATCTTTAACCTTGGTGTTGAGAACCATGACAAATTTGTCATAGTTAATAAGTTGTCTTGATGCTTTTTGATAATTCTCTAGGATGTTATGTAATTTTAGATTTCTCCTGGTTAGTCTTGCAAAAAAAAATAGGTTATCATTATAAAAAACTAAATAAGAGATATCTGAGACATGCTTAATAATGGATAAGCCATGAATGAAGCATTTATCTTGACTATTATGAATACGGTTCGAAAGAATTTCAGCACACGGAATAAGAAGATAAGGAAATAGAGGGTATTTTTGTCTTATGCCCCTCTTAGCCTTAATCCAGCTAGAATAGGAACCATTCATAATGATAGAGAAAGAAACAGAGCTAACACACTTCATAATAGCATTAATCATATTGGAAGGGAAGCCTATAACAACGAGAGTTTGCTAAAATAACTTCAATTCCAATCTATCACATGTCATGTCTACCTTAAAGCCAACATACTTATTTATGTTTTTATTCTTGTAAAGAGTATGAAAAGACTCAAAATCAAAGATAATTAATGAGTCCACCAGGAACAAAGGCACTTTGAAAAGGACTTTTCTGTTGTGACCTTAAAAACACTTGTGAAAAATAATGTTAGTTAACACATTTATTTATATATTACGGAAGTGCTACGAGTACAAACACTCTAGTTTCAATTTTTGTATGAATATAGTTGGTACGGCTTCCGTGGTGCAACTGCAAATTTTCTCTCTGCATTTCAAACTAACAATATCCCTTCTATTTATTAATGCATCCTCTCTGGTGTAAGATTCTCTCCTTAGCTAGTTTAGTAATATCTAGACTCGAAACAATTATTTTTGGCATATTGATTGGTTGAACAAGTGACTCAAGTTAGATCAACCACATTTAATTTTTAATCGGTCAGAATCAATACGATTCAACCGCAACTGATTGAACTAAGAGTTTTTTTAATGCATCTCATATGTTTCTTATGCACTATATGAAATTTCAAAAATATATTCAGTTTTTGGAGATACATCTTCGGACGCACCAAATGATCGGTGAACGTTAACATATTCCGGAGATGCATTTCCGAAATATTTTGGAGGTTAAATCGCGTCAGATGTAACACCATAAACCCCGCACATAATTTATCTCATAAATTAAATATAAAATAAAACCAAGTAGGGTGTCACACATTCATAACACACATGGCCTGCTTCATAACACGGGTTTCAAAAGTAAATTTCAATACACACATTTGTAATAAGGATGTTTACACGACATCCCACTTATCTGAATCATACATGGGATGTTTACACGACATTCATCTCATCTGATCCGTATTATATATTCACATAATAAGACATTCATAATTTGTCACTGCATGCTCACTTCCATTTTAAAGTATTATTGCAGCGGAATTATCATCACAATTATGGAAGATAAAGCAAGTAATAACATCTAGTCTCAACTTCAATTGTAATAACAAAATAAGAGAGTTGTAATCAATCAACACAACATCTTAAGAATTTTCAACAACAAAATTAGTCTTATGACTTCAACATAATCAGACATAAGGAATAAAATATGCGTTTAACCCAACCCGATGTTACATGATCAGAGCAAGGTACCACTAGTAAAAGCGACAGAATAAAGAAGTAATCCAAGAGTTACCTTCCACTTACTTCAGCAATACTACTCTTGAGTATCTTCACGATGCCCATGTAAAGGCAACATTCAAACAGAAGGGGTGATAATTCATTTCACAAATAACGATATAGAATGAAGAATAGAGTACAACATCTACACAGTCATGCACAATAATATATCACATTCTTACATCCAAATCATAATCAACATCATACACGACAACTTCTCAATTATCATTAACATCATACAAAACAACATCTCAATTAGCATTAACATTATATGCAACAACATCTTATCCAACAACACATCAATAACAACCAATACAAATGCAACACTTTTGCAATATACTCAACACCGACTCGACATACATGTGATACCAAATATGAACACTCAGGTTCATCTCACTCCATGATCCCCACCATAGGATCGATTCCCGGAGCACACCAAAATTGCTATCATCACCATAACTAACGCTTCACTAATCCCTAATAATAGGAATTAGCTACTCGCACTCGATCCATCACAATGGGATCGAGGCTCACCAAAACTCGTTACCATCAACATAGGTAACGCTTCACTAATACCTCATAATAAGAATTAGCTACTCGCACCCGATCCATCACCATAGAATCGAGGCTCACCAAATTGGACTGAAGCTCGTACACCAAGATGCATGACTCACAAATAACATGCATTAACACAACAAGGTTCACTTAAAGGATCCTCACACACACCTCATCATTTATGCATCACATCATTCATCATGCAACAACCAATTCATGTTGCCACATGAATAATATCAACACATATCAGCAACTCATCAACGTCTTAACATCATCAACATAACAACATAATCATCACACCACAATATTACAACAATGCAACGATTCGTCAACCAAACGTATAAACCAATACATTTATTAACATATCATCCATATGAATATTATTAAAACATATCAACAATCACTATCATGTTATAGGTCTGAGCATTAGCTTTCTAACGCTTCAAACGACATCAAAATTGGACTTACAAAATAAAAGTTATGACCAAAATCGTCGGGATGTGTCAACAATTCATTAACCGAACGTATGAACAAAAACTTCACCAACACAGTAGGCATGAGAATAATACTCAATAAATTCACTTATCACCGTCATATTATATCCTTTAGAGTCAGATTTCTAATGCTTCAAACCCCAACCCAAAATGATTCACGAGTTGAAAGTTATGATCAAAATCGTGCACAAAGGCATTATTAAAAAGCTGTTGTTTTTCTAAAATTTTCAGCATAATTTTCATCTTCTTCAATCCCAAAAACTTCCATGAAATAATTACCAAAACTATTTTATCCCTGAAACAAAGTTATAGCCCTCTATTTTAGATATCCAATGCTTCAAACGTCACTCGATTTGGACTTATGGATCAAAAGTTATGGTCAAAACGATTTCGACCGAAAAACATTTTAAAAAAACCCTCGCGCTGAGCGCGGCCGTGACGGATAGAATGCAGAATTTTCTACGTTTTTCATCGTTAGAGGTCTTTCGGACCTCCGATTTCGATTCCATAAAAATCCAAGCGCTCATAAAATTACAACCCATATAATACTCTAATTATCTAAAGTTGATTTACAGTTTAAACACAATTAAATCATTTAGTCACAATTTTAAGATTATGCCTAAAACCTTAGAAATTGCAACAATGGTGGATACATGTTCAATCATAAAAACAGAAAAATACACGCACATAAGGGACATGAGATTCATCATATAATCATCATATAACAACCGCCATAGCATCCAAATTCAAAATTATGAATCAAAACACCTAACCCTAAGGAGGTTAAAGGTTTCTTCATTCTACCCTTCTATCATACCCATTACTATTGGAATAAATTCTCACCCTTACCTGGATTCCTTGCAAAAATTCTGAATTGAAACATTCACTCTCTTCTCTTGATCACCTTTCCTATTGCCTCTTTGCTCCTTTTTCTTCAATGTCACATACTGTGAAAATCTCTTTAAACCTAGATTCCTCTTAACTTTTTATTTTTAGAGTAACTTTTCCAAATCATCAACTTGGCTCAAACTTAATCATCTCATATTCCTTCCTCCCACTAACTTTCTCAATTCCTCATATTTGGCCCAATTATTCTATCTTCACTAGTTAATATAATAAAAATAAATAAAATATTATTTTTAATTATCAAAACAACTCTAAATTATTCTACTTACTTCTATCATCCCTCTATACCCCTAACTCAATGATACATACTCCGCCAACATCCAGCCATAAAATAAATCATCAAAACTCATAATTCAAACAATTAAAATACAATAAAATATCTAATAAAAAAAGAGGTGTTACAACTCTCCCTCACTTAAGAAATTTTCGCCTTCGAAAATTACATGAGGAAAACAGAGTCGGATACGACTCCCTCAGTTGCTTCTCACGCTCCCAAGTCATGCTCCCACCAGCTGGTCCATCCCAAAGTACCTTCACTATGGCAATCTATTTACCATGCATCTGTTTCACTTCTCGATCCTCTATCCGCATGTGTGACACCTCAACAATCAGGTTATCTCTCACTTGCACATCATCCACCTGGATTACATAAGATGGATCCGAAATGTATCTCCTCAACTGAGACACAAGAAACACATCAAGAAAATTAGCAAACGGCGGCGACAAATCAATCTGATAGACCATCTCTCATATCTTCTCTAAAATCCGGTACGGACCAATAAAACTCGGCGTGAGCTTTCGAGATTCCAAAGCTCGAGCAACACCAGTTACCGACGTAACTCTCAAAAACACGTGATCTCCCTCCTGGAACTCAAGGGCTTTCCTCCTCTTGTCATGGTAACTTTTCTAACGACTCTACGACGCTTTCATCTTTTCTTGGATCATCTTGATCTTTTCAGTCCTCTGGTGAATAATCTCAGGTCCGAGCACAACACTATCGCCTGGCTCATACCAACACAATAAGTTCTACACCTCCTACCATACAATGCCTCATATGGTCCATTCTGATACTAGAATAGAAATTGTTGTTGTAGGTAAACTCAATCAACAACAAGTAGTTATCCCAAGTACCTCATTGTTCTAGCACACAAGCCCTCAACAAGTCCTCAAAAGACTGGATAGTCCTCTCTATTTGATCGTCTGTCTACGTAAGATAAGAAGAACTCAACTTCAACTTAGTACCCAAAGTAGCCTTCAGACTCTCCCAGAACCTCGATGTAAATCTCAGATCTCTATCTGACACAATACTTGAAGGATTACCATGCAGCTTCACAATATCATCAATATACAATTCAGCCAGCTTCTACAAAGGATAATTGATCCTCATCGATACAAAATGAGTCGATTTAGTCAACCTATCGACAATCACCCAAATTAAATCACATTTATTTGAAGTTTTTGGTAAATCTGTTACAAAATCGATGGAAATACTATCCCATTTCCACTCTGGAATATTCAATGGTTGCATCAGACCTAACAACTATTGATGTTCCATCTTTGACTTCTGGAAGGTCAAACAAGCATACACAAATTCGGCAACCTCTTTCTTCATTCATGGACATTAAAACATCTTCTTTAAATCTTGATACATATTCATAGCACCAGGATGAATACTCAATCCACTTCTATGACCCTCCTCAAGAATACTCCTCTTAAGTTCGGGTACATCAGAAACACAAACTCTATCTCTGAACATCATCACACCATTTTCATCAACTCAAAAATCACATCTATTACCTTGGTTGATTAATGTGAGACGATCTATCAAACTTAAATCATATCTCTGACCTTCTCTGATCTCTTCAACGATACCAATCTTCAGATTCAACATACCCAACTTCATATTGTTAGGATTTTCTCCACCCACTAACTTATATCTTTAAATTTCTCAGTCAGTTCTAACTCTCGAGCCATAAGCATCAACCTGTATAAAGACTTCTTACTCATCGCATCAACTACAACATTAACTTTACTCGGATGGTAACTTAAATCAAAATCATAGCCCTTCAGAAGTTTAAGTCATCTCCTATGCCTCATATTCGACTCTTCTCATCAAATAAATATTTCAAACACTTGTGATCACTGAACACTTCGAATTTGGAGCCAAATAGGTAGTTCCTTCAAATCTTCAACATGAATACCATTTTTGTCAACTCAAGATCATATGTGGGGTAATTCCTTTCATGAAATCTCAATTGTATCTAAGCATAAGCCACAACCTAACCATTTTGCATCAATACACCTCCCAGACCCATCTTCGAAGCATCATAATATACAACAAAGGACACACTTGGATTCATCGAAATCAAAATTGGAGCAGACATCAACTTCTTCTTGAGTTCTTGGAAACTCTTTTCACAATGCACATCCCAACCTAGGCTTAATCCTTTCGAGTCAACTGAGTTAACGACAATGATAAACTTGAAAAAACCTTTAATGAACTTCCTGTAGTAACCATTCAATCCAATAAAAACTTATAATCTCAGTGGCGGACTTCAGAGTCTCCTATAGTAACACGACATCTATCTTTGATAGATCTATAACTATACCACCACTAGAATACATGACCAAGGAAACTCATTTTCTTTAACCATAACTCGCATTTGGAAAAACTTTGCGTATAAATGGTTCTCTTTCAATGCATATAATTCAACTCTCAGATCACTCATAGCCTCATACTACAGTCACTCTTTTGTCACTAATAACACCAACACGCCCCATGGAGAAACACTTGGTTGAACATACTTCTTCTCAAGCAAATCTTCTAGTTGCTTCTTCAATTCCCCAACTCTGAAGCAGACACCCTATAAGGAGTCATCGACACCAGACTAGTACCAAGTACTAAGTCTATAGAAAAATCCACTTTGTTCTCTGGAGGCAAATCACTGATGTCTTTAGAAAACACTTTAGGAAATTCACACACTCCAGGAAGATCATGAACTACTCCCTGTCCTCTAGCTTCAAACGAAGCTAACATCACAAACACTTGTGCCATATCCTTCACGGATTCTCTCACTTGCTTAGCTGATACAAACGTCAACTCTTCACCTCTATCGAATTCAAATTCACGCTCTAGAGGCAAGTCACAAATATCTTTAGGAAAACATCCGGAATCACACACCACTAGCATAACACTAGTCGTCACATTGCTCTCTACTCTCTGAGAAACAACATTAACAATACCTGGTTGTTTTCCCTAAAGACTTCCTAACTTGACCGACAGATAGGAATCTCAAATCTATAACATCTTCAATGTTAGGAATAACATAACTTTAATATCGCCTAAGCTCTTGCAATCAGCGGCACACTGCACCAACTTATCAAAACAATTGGTAAACACTTGGTTTAACTTCAATCAATTCATTCCAAGAATAACGTCAACTTGTTCCAACAAAATACAAACCATACACATCCTCAGGGAACACGTCAGGATACTCAGCACACCACTGGCTCATCTCTGGGCAAAACATGTCCTTCCTCCTCACAAGGAAGCGACCAATGAGAACACCTGACCATATTCCCTCAAAGATCACACGATTTTGCTAACCGACACCATCCTCAAATCTGACCTCTCTTTGGCTTTAGGAAAAGCATAACATTCTCAAAATAGGTTAACTAGCCAACACTACACTCTTGCATGCAGGAACATGATGTACAAGCTCTATACAGTTGGAACATCCAAGAGAAGCATACGCTTCTTCCCCACTTGTTTCAATCCTAACCTGTAAGTGGAAAACAAAACAAGCGTCGACAGTGTTCTCACACACATGTCGCATACTAAGGAACAAACATAATTAAACAACCTGGCCGGACGGACCGACCTGATCTGATACCACTTATGTAACACCCTAAACCCCTCACATAATTTATCGCGTAAATTAAATATAAAATAAAACCACGTAGGGTGTCACACATTCATAACACACATGACTTGCTCCGTAACACGGGTTTCAACAATAAATTTCAATACACACATTTGTAATAAGGATGTTTACACGACATCCCACTTATCTGAATCATACCTGGGATGTTTACACGACATCCATCTCATCTGATCGGTATTATATATTCAGATAATAAGACATTCATAATTTCTCACTGCATGCTCACTTCCATTTTAAAGTATCATCGCAGCGGAATTATCATCACAATTATGGAAGATAAAGCAAGTAATAACATTTAGTCTCAACTTCAATTGTAATAACAAAATAAGAGAGTTTTAATCAATCAACTCAACATCTTAAGAATTCTCAACAACAAAATTAGTCGTATGACTTCAAGATAATCAGACATAAGGAACAAAATAAGCATTTAACTCAACCCGATGTTACATGATCAGAGCAAGGTACCACTAGTAAAAGCAACAAAATAAAGAAGTAATCCAAGAGCTACCTTCCACTCACTTCAGCAATACTACTCTTGAGTATTTGCACGATGCCCATGTAAAGGCAACATTCAAACAGAATGGGTGATAATTCATTTCACAAATAACGATATAGAATGAAGAATAGAGTACAACATCTACACAATCATGCACAACAATATATCACATTCTTACATCCAAATCATAATCAACATCATACACGACAACTTCTCAATTATCATCAACATCATACAAAACCACATCTCAATTATCATTAACATCATATGCAACAACATCTTATCCAACAACACATCAATAACAACCAATACAAATGCAACACTTATGCAATATACTCAACACCGAATCGACATGCATGTGGTACCAAATATGAACACTCAGGTTCATCTCACTAGATGATCCCCATCATAGGATCGATTCCCTCTTGGAACCGGAGCACACCAAAACCGCTACCATCACCATAGGTAACGCTTCACTAATCTCCCATAATAGGAATTAGCTACTCACACTCGATCCATCATAATGGGATCAAGGCTCATCAAAACTCGTTACCATCAACATAGGTAACGCTTCACTAATCCCTCATAATAAGAATTAGCTACTCGCACCAAGATGCATGACTCTCAAATAACATGCATTAACACAACAAGGTTCCCCTAAAGGATCCCCACACACATCTCATCATTTGTGCATCACATCATTCATCATGCAACAACCAATTCATGTTGTCACGTGAATAATATCAACAAACATCAGCAACTCATCAACATCTTAACATCATCAACATAACAACATAATCATCACACCACGATATTACAACAATGCAACGATTCGTCAACCAAACGTATAAACTAATACATTTGTTAACATATCAGCCATACGAATATTATTAAAACATATCAACAATCACTACCATGTTATAGGTCTGAGCATTAGCTTTCTAAAGCTTCAAACGATATCAAAATCGGACTTACGAAATAAAAGTTATGACCAAAATCGTCGGGATGTGTCAACAATTCATTAACCGAATGTATGAACAAAAACTTCACCAACACAGTAGGCATGGGAATAATACTCAATAAATTCACTTATCTCCATCATATTATATCTTTTAGAGTCAGATTTCTAATGCTTCAAACCCCAACCCAAAAAGATTCACGAGTTGAAAGTTATGATCAAAATCGTGCATGAAGGCATTACTAAAAAGTTGTTGTTTTTCTAAAATTTTCAGCATAATTTTCATCTTCTTCAATCCCAAAAACTTCCATGAAATAATCACCAAAATTATTTTATCCCTGAAAAAAAGTTATAACCCTCTATTTCAGATATCCAACGCTTCAAACGGTACTCGATTTGGACTGACGGTACTCAAAAGTTATGGCTAAAACAATTTCTATCGAAAAACATAAAAAAAAAAAGCTCTCGCGCTGAGCGCGGTCGTGACGGCTAGAATGCAGAATTTTCTACGTTTTTCATCGTTAGAGGTCTTCCGGACCTCCGATTTTGATTCCGTAAAAAGTCAAACGCTCATAAAATTACAACCCTTACAATACTCTAATTATCTAAAGTTAATTTACAGTTTTAACACAATTAAATCATTTAATCACAATTTTAAGATTATGCCTAAAACCTTCGAAATTGCAACAATGGTGGATATATGTTCAATCATAAAAACAGAAAAATACACGCACATAAGGGACACGAAATTCATCATATAATCATCATATAACAACTTCCATAGCATCCAAATTCAAAATTATGAATCAAAACACCTAACCCTAAGGAGGTTAAAGGTTCCTTCATTCTACCTTTCTACCATACTCATTACTATTGGAACAAGTTCTCACCATTACCTGAATTCCTTGCAAAAATTCTGAATTGAAACATTCACTCTCTAATCTTAATCACCTTTCCTATTGCCTCTTTGCTCCTTTTTCTTCAATGTCACGTACTGTGAAAATCTCTCTAAACCTAGATTCCTCTTAACTTTTTATTTTTAGGGTAATTTTTCCAAATCACCAACTTGCCCCAAACTTAATCATCTCATATTCCTTCCTCCCACTAACTTTCTCAATTTCTCATATTTGGCCCAATTATTTTATATTCACTAATTAATATAATAAAAATAAATAAAATATTATTTTTAATTATCAAAACAATTCTAAATTATTCTACTTACTTCTATCATCCCTTTATACCCTTAACTCAAGGATACATACTCCGCCAACATCCAACCATAAAATAAATCATCAAAATTCATAATTCAAACAATTAAAATATAATAAAATATCTAATAAAAAAACGGGATGTTACATCAGACTCTCCTCCTTTCTCATTTGAGATTACTTAAACTTCAAATCAACTTCAACTCTTAAATTTCTTCTTTACACCAAGTCAAATTTCATTCAACAAAGCTCAAGGGAACATCAATCTTCATCTGTAACATCATCCATCTTCATCAAAAACATCAATTTCTTATAAATTTTTCGAGTTTCCGATAAGAGTTTTGGTGTAAATAAGTAGAAATCAATGATTAGGATTAGAAATCAGTAGAAATCACATTTAATATATTTTAGTCATAGTGTATTAGTTGTTTCTTTACTGAAATTGATGATCAAAATAATTTTTTTGAGCTTCATTGTGGTACATTACGCCATCGACGCGACCTCTGAGTTGCAGAAAATTCTGGAGATGCATCTCCGAAACTTTTCAGCGTTTAGTTTTTTAGTAATCGGAGATGTCTCTCAGTAATTTTTGAGCGGTTTAGTTTCCCAGAAATCGGAGATGCATCTCCAAAAATTACTCAGTCTTTTTTTTCTTACTTGTGTTGTTTGCTTGTACTAATGATCTGTTGTACTTTAACTTACATGCATAATGGCTGATAGACATTATAGATTGAGGCATGGGAGGGTTACTCAGTACGCATTTGTTTAGCGGGTAAAGAGTCAGCAAGTTTTGGATGCTCCTGGTCTCTCTGGTCAGGCATAGTCGTCTACTTTTGGGGTTCGTGCTTCTTCTCATGTCATTCCATATTCTTCTTCCCGTAGGAGACGAAATTCACCATCTGACGCATCACTCCTCCATCCTCCCGCGGGCATCAAGTTTAACTAGTGCCCCCTCCTATTGTAGATGTTGTTGATCCACTCACACCTCCTACTATTGCGCATGCTGACCCAGTGCCACCTCCAGAGGGTGAGGTTGCTGCGGGTGCTGAGCCAAAAGATTTTTAAGGTGGTCCAGTTGATTTTTCCTTACTGCCTCTGTATCCAGACCATACTTTCAGACATGTCTAGGACGGAGAGGTAGCATTCGTTGGATTCTTTATTTATTTTTATGTTAATTCCAAATTCTGACATTGATTATTTTTGACAAATTTTAGGAGCGTGATCCGCAGAAGTTTCTTAACCACCAGAGAAAGATTGTTGCATTGCCTCAGCCAAATGAGGAATGGTTTGTCGGTTTTGTCATTATCTTTCCTGAATGACTTGTACATGATCGGTTATATTACTGTCAACCATTGGATGCTTAATGCATTCGTGGAGAGATGGCACTCAGCGACCTCGTCGTCTCATCTCCCATATGGTGAGATGTCTATCACACTTGATGATGTCTCTTGTTTGCTACATCTTTCGATCAGGGGAGTTTTTAGATCATGGAAAGATTAGCAAAGATGAGGCACTCGATATGATGGTAGAGTATCTGGGGGCTGATACAGGGGAGGCGATGGATGAGTTGGATAAGACCACGAGTGCTCATGCTAGATTTGTATACTTGAAGAAGGTATATGAGGATGCACTCATAAGTGTACAATAGGCTAATAGTGATAATGAACAGATGGCACTCCATAGATCGCATGCTCTGAGAGCATACTTGTTTTATTTTATTGGCACTGTGATTTTTGTAGATAAGAGTGCCACCTATACATACGTCGTCTACCTACGTTACTTTGTGGGTTTCGAGTGGATCCTTGAGTACAACTGGGGGCAGCTTGTCTGTTCTACCTTTGTTCGAAATTTAGAGAGGGTTGTATGTGGAAGACAAAGTAGGTAACGGGCAGCATCACACTGCTTACGGTAATAATTATTGATATTTGAATATTTCTTTGTCATTTTTATTTCATCTTTGCAAAGTCATCATTATTGATGATTTGTGTGTTCCAAACTTTTTATTTCAAGGATGGATCCTCCAACACTTTCCGTGTATCTCTGGTTGGGCGAGTGTACCTGATTACACTAAGAATATGTCGCATGTACTGCTTTTATCCCGCTCAGAGAGAATCAGGCGACTAAGCCTTACAGAGTCTGTCTTGACTGTTTGGTTGCTAAGGACATGCACTTCAACAATTATGTTAATCGTCGCGAGAGGCGACCATTTGACAAGATAGTGTTATACTCTAGATGGTTGGCATGCGAATTGCATCTCATTGCTCCTCATCTGCCCGAGCACGTCATGCGGTAGTTCGAGTATACTCAGATCATTCTCATACACCCTATTGTCTATGTTCCTCCTGCCTTTACATGTATACAGATAGATGACATGTTTGATGATTATGAGAGTCATCTGGTACCGGAGGAGACGCGGGCTACCATAGCTGAGAACGACTGGAACTACGTCAAAGGGTACATCAGATGATTCTTCAGGGTGTCGCATTTGTACATGGTGCAGGCTGCTCCAGTTGACCTGTCGAGACCAACTCATCGAGAGATACTAGAGGATGACTGGGCACAGCTAGATCATGTTAAGGATGTCTTGCCTAGGTATCGTCGCATAGTTGAGATTGCGCATGTAGGGTCTGATGTGAAGCAAGTCCTGGATACCATCATGACGGAGGTACTAGGACATCGATGTACCGGAGACAACGTCTAAAGACAGATTGATGGCCGAGGAGACAGAGGAGAGATAGTCAGATATACATAGTAGTGTGTTAGTATATAATAATAGTATTATGATCTATATTTTATTTTAACAGTCTTACTACTTTATTTATCTCAATTGTATGATATTTTAATATTTATTGATATTTTATTTATTTATCACATTTTTTGACATTTAAAATTATGTGCTTAGATTTTTATTTTTTGATTATATGGTATAATTTAAATCTTCATTTAAATACAAAAAAAATAGAATGTAAATTATTCTCTGAAATATTCATATGGTATAATTTAAATTTTCATTTGAATACAAAAAAAATCTTCATTTGACATTTAAAATTATGTGCGTAGATTTTAATTTTTTTATTTTTATTCTCTGAAATATACATCTTGGATATATATAACTTTTAAGTGAATTGTATTAAATGTTGTAAATTATTCAAAATTCAAATATAAATAACTTTTAAGTAAATTGTATTAAATATTTTAAATTATTCGAAAGATGCATCTCCATGGTGGTTAAAAAGTAGGGGTGGCAATTTGATCCATTAACACAAAATCCATCCAATCCATCCATCAAAAAATCCATCCAATCCATCCACTAAATAAAAATTAAGTTAATGGATTGATCCAATCCATCCATTTATAAACATGGATTGATCCAATCCATCCAACACATTTTAATGATCCAATGGATTTTTTTATTTAATTTTAAAAAAATAAATTTTTTCAAATATTAAAAAAAAATTTGAAAAAAAAATCATTTTTTTTTGAAAAAAAAATAATTTTTTTTGAAAAAAAAATAATTTTTTTTTGAAAAAATAATAATTTTTTTTGAAAAAAAATATTTTTTTTGAAAAAAAATATTTTTTTTTTTGAAATTTTTTTTTTTTTCGAAAAAAAAAATATATTTTTTTGAAAATACAAAAAATATTAAATTTTTTTATCTAATGTTAAAAAAATAAAAAATATATTTTTTTATGGTCAAATAATTTTTTATCTAATGTTAAAAAAATAAATTTTTTCAAATATCAAATTTTTTTTTGAAAAATAAAAAATATTTTTTATTTCGATTTTTTTTTTTTAAATACCAAAATTTGATTTTATTTTTGATGTTTTTTTACGAATATAAAAAAAAATCGAAAATAAAAAAAATATTTTATTTTACTTTTTTGAAAAAAAATAATTTTTCTCAAAAAAAAAATACTGATATTGTTTTATTAAAAAAACGTAAAAAACTTTTTTAAAAAAAATAAATTCCAAAGAAAAATTTTAAAGGAAAATAAAATGGATGGATGGATATCCATCCACTAAAAATATGATAATGGATGGATTGGATGGATTTTTATTCTTAATGGATGGATTGGATTGGATATTTTTAAAAAACTTTTAGTGGATTGTTAATGGATAATGGATTGTTTTGATCCATCCATTAACGATCCAATCCATATCCATCCAATCCATCCATTTTGCCACCCTATTAAAAAGTACTAAAGTGCATTAAAAAAATCCTCATAAACTAATTCAACTTCCGCAAAAAGTGTAATAAATTGAACGCAGACCAAACTCATCACCACGATGTATCACCAATTCGATTTCCAACCAAGTTTTCTTCAAACATTTATTGCATCCTAGGAGGATATATATATATATATATATATATATATATATATATATATATATATATATATATATATAGTGAGCTCAAAACAGCATTTTAGCATACTTTTTTAGACAGATTTGACGCAAATTAGAGTATTAAATTACAACTTTTATTAACTTTCTTGTCAGGCTTTTTGGATGAAAATAGATTATGGGATAACACCTTATGGAGTGAGTATCTCAATTCTTTCATCGTAACACTTTCACCATGACATAATCGAATAGATACATTACTAAACATAAGTAGTCTAACAAACTAATACACTTTTAATCTTTTTATTATTTTTTTATTGCAAGAAACATCGAGGCTTTTCGTTATGTTAAGGCTGATGTTGTCATCTATCTTTATCGGGTGTGATTTAAAATATAAGCAAAACTTGACAACTGTTATCTTTCTAAAGTATAACAAAAAAGACCGTATCAAAAAATTTCATCCAATCCAATAACCAACAGATACTAGACCCAAAAAAGAAATTCACCCAAAAAAATACGGTATATAAATAGCACTCTTCCAATAAGATTAGATGTACCAATACAAAGACTATTGATCAAATAGACAGATCAGAACTGAGTTCCCATATTAAGAATCTTGCATTTCTCCTATACCTGAAATCAATAGAGGAAAGAAAAAAAAAACTGCTTATTCAGCTTTTATTCAAATTTTGTTTACTAAATTGGTGCAGATTAATTAGGATTTTTTTTTAAACCAGGCTTTCAATCTATAAAGCTGATTTTAATATGGTGGGTCATGTAGACTAAACATGCTTAATAGCTTGAAGCAGAACAAACCTGTAAACTGATTTTAACTGGGACAAGATTTAACACAGCTTTGGTGGAATATACTCAATCTTGAGGTTTCATTGCTGGGAAGAGAAGAACCTCCTGTTACGACAAGGACAGAAGATTATAAGATATTGCTAAAATAAAGTGAGCATGTAGATAGATAGAGATAGAGGAAGAGGAAAAAGAGAAAGAACCTTGATATTTTGGGAGTCAGTCAATAACATGGTCAACCTATCAATACCCAAACCCCAACCACCAGTTGGTGGCAAACCATACTCCAAAGCGGTACAAAATGTCTCGTCTAAGGCCATTGCTTCATCATCACCTGATTGCCGATCCTGATATACAAAACAAATAAAAATCACTACTATTGTTTGAAAGAGAATGGCCCACCATTTAGCATAATTATTTTAATTCCACAGTATCATATCTTATTACCTTGAGTTGCTCAGCAAATCTTTGTCGTTGTACCACAGGGTCATTCAATTCAGTGTAGGCGTTGCAAATCTTAAAAGTAACAAAACCGTTGATCAGAAGTCAGAGGCAAGAATCCTTTTTTTAAAAACATCAATCACCCAAATGACATGATATTACCTCATGTTTGTTAACAAACAATTCAAAACGCTCTGTCAGGCCAGGTTTTGATCTGTGCCACTTTGCCAACGGACTCATTATCTCAGGATGGTTTATGATGAATGTGGGATTGACACATGTTTCCTCCAAAAAGTGCCCGACAAGCTGCAATAACAACACGAACAACAGTTAAATGCATTATCTGCACACTACTTGAGGTTTGCTACATACATGAATTAATAAACAATGTTAAATGTCTTGTTATGAATTTTCTATAAAAAACTCTTGGTTTTCCTCTAATTTTTATATCGCAAATAAATCTAATTCAATCAATACATAAAAGTAAACATCAAAAAATATTAAGTTAAGAAAGAAAAAATCAATTGTATCAAAGGCACAAACATGTACGAAACTAGCGAAAACACAAACTATTGAGGCATCACTATCTGATCCCACCCTAGCTTTGGTAAAAATTTAAAGAAAACATCTTCCACAAAAAAATTTAAGAAAACAATGTATCTTGCAGACGGGAATACAAAGGCTAAAAAGATGGAACCCAGGTACAGGAAAGAAATACAATAACTAGAAGTGCACACTTTTAAAACTGCACTACCACTTTTCTTAAGTGACAAAAAAGCAAATACTATAAAATTCATTAACAGGAAAAGAAGAACAAGAGTGCCAAACAATATTTATTTAAGCTTGACTAAACAAGCAAACCCTTTATTCTCATCAAATTTTGTTACTAATGAATGACTAATTAGAATCAGAAGAGCTCTTGACTGGTAAATAAAATTACACGCTGCAAGCTGTTCATTTACAAAAACTAAAATGTCTCTGATTTTGTCCTCCTCGCATCCATAACTTAATTCTGCCAAACAAACACAAAACTGATACTGAAATCTTATTTCGGTCTTATCTGTTTATTATCTGTATCACCTACCTAAAATCAAGAGTATGTATAACAAAAAATAACAGATAGACAGTCCCAAAACAAAAAATGTACCATTGCTACAAAGGAAAAGAATATTTCATCAACTTTTACATAAATGGACAAATAATAAACAAAGGACATCATACCTAAAAAAGTAAGGGGTGAGAGGAAATGAGATTACCTTATCCAACAAACGAGTAGTTGTTTCAGGAGGGGGGCATTTGATTTCGTACTTCAAACAGGCATTCTTCAGATATTGATTAGTTTCATCACTCGCCAAGTCTTTGGGAATACTGAGGCCAGCAATCTGCTCTAATCCTTCAATCATGTCAATCCTTCTGCAACAATAAAAAAAACCAAATCAATCATTCACAAAAACGATAGGATATTAATGACTATCAGCAACAAAAATACACACCACACACCTGAATGGTGGAGTGAAGTCAATTTCAATAGGATCCTTATCAATCCCATTTGCATGATACTTGATTTTATAGCTGCCCTTTGTAAGTTCCTTGACCATACCTATTCAATGGTTTCAATATGAGCTTAATGGGACTTTAAACTAAAATATTAATAGAAATACTGTGGCATTTAAAGACCTAGTAAATGCTCACCACTTAACAAGTTCTCTGTTAGCTCCATTACGTCATTGTAGTCCATATAAGCCATATAGAACTCACAGGTAGTAAACTCGGGATTGTGAGTCAAATCTATACCCTCATTCCTAAATTGCTTCCCAATTTCATAAACACGGTCCAGCCCACCTACAACCAACTCCTTGAGATAGAGTTCTGGAGCAATTCTCATGAATAATCTCATGTTAAGGTCATTATGATGAGTTACAAATGGCTTAGCAGCAGCACCACCAGCAATCATATTCATCATAGGTGTTTCAACCTAAGAGTGGTGGAAAAGTAGGTGAATGGAGGGAAAGAAATCACAGGAATCCAACAAAAGAATATTCAAAGCACAGAACAAACCTCTAAGAAATCAAGCTTGTCCAGGAACGACCTAATGTAAGAAATGATTTTTGACCTAGTCTTGAATATTTCTCGAACCTCTGGATTAATCATCAAATCCAAATGGCGTAACCGATATCTAGTTTCCTATGAGAAAAGACAATCAATAGAATAAATCAAAACGTTATCAATACGTATATATTATACTCTGGAGAAATTCCACTCTATCTTTCAATATATGAAAAATTAACATAAAAACAAAGATGCAAGCTTCAGAGTTGCAATATAGTGCCCACTCTATCTTTCAATATATGAAAAATTAACATAAAAACAAAGATGCAAGCTTCAGAGTTGCAATATAGTGCCCGGCAACTAGAAGAATTGAATGTAAAAATAATACGAACTTCAGGTCATCAACTATACATTTGAAAAAGAAAATACACAATACAGTGCACACTGCACGTAAGAAGAAGTAAATAATAACAACAAGCAAGCAATTATACGTCTCAATTCATCCCCCATTCAGTGCTAATCGCCAATGGAGGAGGGGAAATCGCATTCTGACATTTAATAAGATAGTATCTACTAAGTTATCACCCTCAGATTTGTTCAGAGAATAGATAGTATATGATAGACTTGAGCAGTGAAAATATCTATAAAACAGCATTCCATGCCATAATACCTGATCTTTCAAAATGTATGCTTCGGGATTCCTGGTACTTCCTGGTACCCATGCATTTTTCTGTACAGCATTAGAAAAAAGCAACGATGTCATTGTATAGTGTTATTGGTCATCAGAAAGCAACAAACATAAAGGAATATTGCTGACCTTCACATTTGAAGTATCAGCTGCAGCCGCAGATTTTTGTCTTGGCATCATATGCAAACAATGAGACAGCGCCACAAAAGTTTTGGGGAAAATACTAAGCTCTCCCTTCTTGCTTTTGCCTGAGCAATTAAACAAGGGAAACCTTTAAAACAATATTATAATACAGAATACAATACTAAAGAATAAATCCTAACTATGGAAAATCAAATCATAAACTATTGGGCCAATTATTAAGATTTAAATAAACGTAAGTGTGACTAATATGGCCTTCAAATTTTGCAACTAACAAACACTTTGAAGGGATTCCTAATTGTCTCGTGAATGGTAATGATGTTCCTGCTCTGAAGATGGAATAATTTATTATGTAAATTATCCTAGTCGGACTTATCTCTTAATTTACTTCTATTAGCAAAGACCTAATCTGTTTCTAAAATTTTGAAAATGAGAACCCAATTTGTCATCATTGCAGGTATTCATTGGCTAAGTCAAAGAATTGCAAACAGACTTCATATGGAAGAAAGACAAAGTAGTATATAGCAACACAAACCTGGAAACCCTGTGATGCCAACAATATCACCACGCTTAACATTAGAATGGAACTTGGAAAACTCAGCCTCATTCAAGTCCGATTTTCTACATAGAAGATATATTAGTTGTTTCTGTCCTAAATTATACACGAAAAACATAAAGAAAATATCTGATCTAAAGGGGAAAGATACATTTAAGAAAGAACTAAAAAAAACCACAAAAAACAGCTTCACAACTTGAAAAACCAAATCACTAGTTCTATGCAAGCCAAACACCAAAGTAACAAGAGTCAAGAAATACTATTTATTCCTTATAACTAGCACCAGTGCCGGTATTCAAATTATATATTAAGACCCAAGAGGATCAGGAAGAATGTTACAATTGAGAAAATAATATGTATCGCCTAACTTCACCATGAAAATTATCAGATTACAATGGTAATGGATCATTGATTTGCACGCTTAAATGGTTTGCAATTAATTGTCTCATGATAGACTTATAAGTCTAAGGCAAGTTCAATGTAAATTTTGGAAGAAAAAAAACAAAACACATTTGGCCTCACCATTTCAAGCAAAAAAAAAAACTAAACGGGAAATTAGAAGACCTTAAGTATGCTATGCTCTATTTGTGTTTCATTTTGTTGATCTGTTCATTTTGTTGCCATTTTTCTACTTTGGTCTGTGCTCTATTTTTTGCTTGTTTTATGGTGGAGTTTGAAATTCAAATTTTTAAGTTAAATGGTGTCATATTATTTTTGTGTCATTTACAGGATTTTAGTCATTTTATATTTTACATTCTCTAAAGACTCAAGTCTGGATTCTTAGTGGGAATATGTACACTCGTGAGTCTTGACAACCTTGGTTCAGACCGTTTAACCTAACCAAAAATGACCATCGACAACAGGTAGAAATGATACTAAATTAACCAAAAAACATGGATAACTAAAACAGATATGAAGACATTATTTGCATATTTTATAAAAACAAAACGTAATTCAACCAAAAATGTTTTGACCAAATACATGACCAAAATATGCCAAACTAGAAAAGTCCACGTAAGGATTGTTATTATTCATCCTCTTAATGATTTTCATGTCACATGAAATATTATAATATTGATTTTTTTATAGTTTAAAATTTTACCTATCTTAAATTTTTATTAACTTATTATTACTTGATAGAGAATATAATCAATGAGACCAATCAAGTTTTTAAAACACTATAATAAGATTTAACAGAGTTGAAAGGCTTTTCACATGGATCCAGTTCAACAACATCTAGCATCTAAAAAGTAAGTTGTTCTATCCTGTTTCAATATGACGGCGTTTGAAATTAAGAGCCTGTTAGTTTCTGAGTTTTTTTTATGAAATGAAAAAGTATTTAATAAAGAATTTGTTTCAAGAAATTCGTAATAAATATGTAAAAAAAAAGGTGAAAACTGCTTTAGTCATTTTCTCAAAAGCTTACAGGTAATTGTGAAAAATCTCTAAAAAAAAAAAGCAGCATCAATTAGTCACTTTTTAAGCTTAAATTTTGGGCTCTTCAAAAAAAATAGAAACCATAGTCTAGTAATTGCATATGCAAATTTGAGGAAAACAAGAATGTGTACCTCGCATCTGCCATAACCTGAACCTTAAAACCACCACCATGCAGGTCATAAAAGACAAGCTTTGCACCAGAGGCACGTTTGTGCATGATTCGGCCTGAAATACAGAAAAACTATTAGAATCAACACAAGCAACCACCAAATTCAAAAACAAAGAAACTAATGACTACCAGCCAAAGACACAGAAACATCCTCGAGGTGTTGCCCATCGCCTAAACCTTCATATTCCTTGATGTATTGATCAATAGACATAGTGACAGCGAATTTGTGTGGATATGGGTTTCTCCCTTCTGCTTTTTCAGTTGCAAGATACTTTAGCCTATTCTCCAGGTATTGCTGCAGCAGAACAAAACCCACGAAACAAAAAAAAAGTTCATAAAACACACCATAGCTGAAATAACATCTCGAAAACATTACATTGAGAAAAGAGAAGTTATACCGTTGGATCCATATCTTCGTCATCAGCAGCGGCAGGTTTGTTCTCTTTGACACTTAGTGTTTCAAGAGCCTGGAGAGACATTAACATTTCATATAAAAATATAAATTTTAAGAAATTGAAACCAGTAAAAGAATAAAATCCCACAAAATTCTACTAAAATATAATTTTAGAAATTAAATATATAAATTTCACCACTAATCAAGGGTAACATTATCAGTTGTTTAAACTATACATAAAGTATAAATATTCAGAAATTTCACACAGAATTCTACTAAAACACACAGAAACTAAATTTAACAAAAACAAAAATAAACTTCACCACTAATCGAAGGTTACATTATCAATTGATCAAAGCTATTACCGAGAAATGGAAATGAGAGTTACCTTTCTGGCTTTCTCCTCTTCCTTTTTCTTCAAAAGCTCTTCTCTCTGCTTGTTCTTGAGTTCACGCTTCAGTGCGCTGCAAACCAATTAACGATGAATTTAAAAAATAATAATAATAAAACATGAAATTCAATTGTTGTGGTGATGATCGGTTTAGCGATGAGAACAAGTGTTAGAAGCACTTACTTTTTGCTTATGGTTTCGCCGGTGGCGGTGGCCGGAGGCTCTGAATGTGGTTCCATTGGAAGGGAAAGAGGGTTGCGGAGAGGATTTGGATGAGAGAGCAATGAGAGACAGTATCTAGGGTTTTTGAAAACGGCGGCGCTTGTATGCTTTATGTGTGTACTGGCCTACGTTTTGGTTTTAAGTGATAACCGATTATTATTTGATTAAAATTAATTTTGTTCATGTTAAATGTATAGAATTTAATCGACATGCTTTTTTTATTTTTGTTAAAAGAAAGTGTAAAATTAATTTACACTTTTAATCGATATCATATTTTCTCATAGGTTTATTGCTGTGGATTTGAACATATTCACTTGCAATGAGATGTTTAAATGGACTTTTGATTTTTCAATTTGAAGTTTTTTTATTTTTAGTCTCTTATTTTAAAAATCAATTATTTGATTTTTTGAAAAAAAAAATAGTTTTTAGAGTCCTTCTTCATTTAGTACTCTTGCCGATGATATTGGCATATCTACCTACCGTGTCAACACGTTATATTTAATGAATATTTTCAAATATTTAATTTTAATTTTAAAAAACAATTTTAATTCAAATAATGATTTTAATAAAAATAATAAAATAGTTTTTTAATATAAACCTATAAACACATGAACGTGAATCCTAATTTCCCAATTGTCTTCGTATTCCTCCTTGAAATCAAGCACGAAAAACACAAATTTGCAGCATTTCGTCGTAATCTCTCACTTTCTCCAAAATTGAAATGTCTCAAAAATCAGTTTTTAATAGTAGCTACAAAAATCATTCATTGAGGTATGTATGTCATTATGATCTTTATGCTTCATTGATGACGACATGCATCGAAGCAAACTCAAGATGTCGTTTTTATGGTTGTGGGATGCATAAGGCATGATTTTAGTTATGCTTATTACGGGGTTGTTCTCTTTTAATAATGTCATTATTGATGTATCTTCCTTCTACTACATTGATGTCTCCAAGTGCAAGGTTATAAGAAGTGTAGTCATTTTGTTTGGTTGGATGAAGAAATGAATTCAATATCAAAAAAAGTTATTTTCTCATTATTGCAGAATTTGAACGGTGAGATGCAAAAAATTAAAGATGCCAACATGAAAGATGAATAAACAAAGATGAAGATTAAATTATTGAAGAAACGTTTGAAGTTCAATTGGATGATTGTCATTTTTATGTTAATTGCATTAGTTGTTTCAACAGTGATGGAAAAGGTTCTTAGTTGAATTGGTGTTATTCGTTTATGTTCTATTTTGTACATTTATGGTTTAGTTTGAAAGATCAAATATGTTTAGGTTCTATGTTGTATCATTCCATGTTGAAAGATCCAATATTGTGTAATTTGACTTGATTATGGAATAAAGTTACATTTGGTTCACAATTTATATTTGACATTTGATACCATATGACAATTGTTATTTGATATCATTTGCATTTGACAATTGATATTTGATATCATAACATAACCATTTGACAGATGATATTTGATACCATAACATAACCATTTGATAGTTGAACATAAAACAAATGACATAAAATATTTGACATACCAAATGTGGTTCATAACAGACCAATATGTGGTTCATAACATTTGATTAACATAAAATAGTTGGTACCATAATATTGTCATACAGTTAATACCATAACATGAACCAACTAGTTGATACAACTTGTTGATTAACATACAACCATTGATACCATATCACAATATAAATTTATATCCTCATACAGTTAATTAACACAAAATAGTTGATATCATAACATAACCATACAGTTCATAATAGTGGATACCATAACCATTTAACAACATAATATACCAAACATCATGGTTCATAACATACCATATTACATCAAAATAGAGTGGTTCATATCATACCAATATGCATTACTCCTTTTGTCTCATAAAAAGTATCTCTTATGCACTTTTCTCTATCTCAAAATAAATGCCTTTTTATAATATCAATATAATATTTATTTATTTTTTTCCATTATTATACTTTTATTTATTAACTTTCACTATATTCAACTACTCCATTACTTATATTTAGTAAGGGTGTTTTAGTAAATAATATTAACTTTATCATTAAAATCAACACATCAAATCATTTTCTTAAGAACCGCACAGCTCGAACTAGATACTTATTATGAGACAGGTGGAGTACAAAATAGACCAAATTTCAAACCAAATTTGATTACAAAATAAAGTGGTTCAAACCACTAGGCATGGTTCAAAAATATACCAAACATCATTACAGATCAAACAACACTGCATCATCATAAAATATACTACATCAAAATAAACTACTTAATGCATCTAATCTTGAGTATGTTAAGTAGCTTGAGGTGTTTGAGCTACATGTACAATCTTAGTCTAATTTTCATTTTCCTTTTTATTTCCTTTACCACCCTTAGTTGTCTTTGTCTTCTTTGTCTTGTTTCCCCCATTTAGTATTATTTTATCAACTGCTATTTTACTCTTACAACTCCTCTTATTATGACATATTTGTCCATATTTTTTACATGTAATTGTTGCAAGTCTTCTTGAAAGTGCATAAGGATTATTTGCTTCATCATTTGTCTTGTTTCTCGTATTTTTTAATGACCAATTGCTTGTCTCATGACAAGAGAATAATTTGGTACATGATCAACCATAGCCACAGTTATCGTCCATTTGCTGGAAATATAATACTTGAATATGTCTTGTCAAATGTTGACTTCCTAAAATAATCAAATATCAAATCAATGTTATAATTCATACAAACCAATGAATAATCAAACAATGCAAAATCTTAATCATACCTATAATAGTCAGCCACATAATTTTCAGGTTATTTTTTAATGTTCCATATGCATGTGATGACATGACAGTAAGGTATCCCAGACAAATCTCATTTTCTACATGAGCATGTTTCATTTTTAAGATTGAAACAGTAGGTCTCAATCCCATTAGTCACATCAAATATTGAAAGATCATCATCACCATGCCATTTTAGAGTCCATCCTTGTGCATGATTTTTATTTTTCTCAATGACCATTTGGATTATAGGACAGATACCTCCATTATACCCTTGCGATAACTCTTTATATTTTGTTATCCTCTTTGTTATGTAATGCTTGATCCCCTCTAGTAAAGTGATTATATGTTTGTCTTTATGCTCTAATATTGTCATGTTAGAAGTCTCGCATATGTTACTTACTTGCATATTGTAACGGTAAATTCATGACCATTAAGCTATGGATAAGCTTAACGTCAATAAAACCAGAGTCGCCGCCGCGCTTTTATTGTTTCCAGAGGAAAAAGGGAAAAGTACGAACAAAACCCAAAGATAAGAAGTTTTCAAATCAAAACTAATAAAATGCCAGAGATTACAGGTAAGGGGGTTGGTTACACAGAGGGAAAGCGTTAGCACTCAAAGTGTCCTAGGTACTCCTAGGGAGCCCTTTTTTTTATGTGTGTATGTGTTTTTGGTATAAAATATGTTTGAGAAAAATAGAGTGTGGGGATGAGAAAAAAATTCATTTATTATATTTTTGTCTTCGACAAGACCTTCAGACTTGTGCCTACGTACCAACATAAAAATGAAGGATCAAAACCTCATAGTTTGTGGTAAAAAATTTAAAGTTGGTGAATTGCTTTTAATCAAAAGTTTAAATGAAAAAAAAGGTATAAAGGACCAAAAATTTGAATGAAGTTGTTAGTTCTTTTTTTTTGTCTTTTGAAATTTTAAATCAATATGATTAAATTTATTTACAAATTTGATTTAAGAAAAGAGTTTAAAAATTCATTGGCATAAGGCCAAAGTTTCTAATCATTTAAACAAAGTTTGAGTTTGAAATCACAAGCAAAGATTTTTTTTGAAAAGGGGGAGAGATTTTGAAATTTAAGAAGTGGGAGGAGATGAAGAGGCTATCTTAAGCATAAAATAAAAGTTAAGAGTTGAAAAGATCTGACCAGTGGGATGCAATCCAACAGACATGAATGTCATATAGAAAACTCATTTTCCCTTTGGACTTTGAATCAAGCAATAATTAATGAGCAATTAGCAATATCCAAACATTATGAAGATCAAGGCATCAAATAAAGATAGTCACATCCAAGCAAGCAATTCATATGGCTAACAGTCTCCTTTGTCTTCTCATGTACCAGATGAAATATTCCTTGATTAACTTAGAACAAAGCATCAGACACAAGATCAAAATAACAATTAGCACAAAGACCAAAGTAGCAGATGAATTCAAATAAATCCCAAGACATGCACCAGATGAAGGCTTAGTTCACAAAAACTTGGTCTCAAAATGTTGGCATTGGCCAAGTCCTTTTTGAACAGAGAATATTGCCTAATCCTAAGTCCAAGAGTTCAGATCAAGATCAACAGTCCACCAAACATTTTTTAGGGTTTTTGTTGTTATTAAGTATTTTAAGGTCCTAATACCACAAGCAAAAGCAAAATGCAGAAACAATATATACAATCACAAGGTATGCTTCAAATGAGCAAAGTGAAAATGACATGAACATAAACAAGTTAGATGGAATGTAAATAACAATGAATGATAAATGACTGAAATTTAAATTGCATAAAGTAAATGACTTGAAAGTAAAATAATATTAACAAGAGTTAGTCAAATGTTAGTCAAAGGTTAGTCAAGTGTTAGTGGTGTTTTTTTAATTAATCAAGTCATTCTTTGGAGAACACTCAACCATCCATTCACAAGCATGGATCCTTAAACCAAGACATCTTCCATGAGAAAGGCTCAAACTTGGATAATTCAACAAGTATGCCACTAGCTCTCATGAAATGAAAAATGTCAAGTTTTCACACAATACCATGAAGAATGGGAGACTTACAATCTCACTCACTAGAATGTTATGCCTTTAGGATCAAATTTAGCTTTATGTTAACCAATCGTAATTGGACTTATGTAGAAGTCACAACTATCTGAGGTCTGGCAATAAAAATGTAGGTGTTAATGCATGTTAAAGATTTGGTATGAAGAACCAAACTCATAAAACATACCACACACTAAAAGAAAATATCAAGAGGGGTGAACTTATCTATGTCATACTTGTATTGGTTCATCTGACACAAGATCATTGATGAACCAATTAGCCTTAAGACATTAGAGATTTCATTGGTCAAATGAGGGAATGGAAAAGAGTATGGATGAAGATGAAGAGGGAGGGGAAGATAGAAACACAAATTGATTAAGGGAGGATTTTATCAAATCAAAACCATTCATTCATTTTGGGAGATGAAATGTACATTTTATCAATCCCCTAAAACCAATGGTTTTAATCCAACAAAAGTCAAATCAACATTGACCAATGCTCAAACAAATAAAAATGACTCAACATCACAAGACCATAAAAATGGCTCAACATAATTTTTACACATTTAATCAATTAAAAATCAATTTAAAAATGAATTAAAATGCAATTTAATTTGATCAAAACCTAAAACCCCTTCAAAACACCAAATAATTGGCCAAGAGATTTATCCTAGGTCAAACAAGGTCAAAGGACCTTAGACGAAAAAATTCATAATTTTTAAAAAGTCAGAAGTATTTTTAAACAATTAAAAATATGCACGAAAATATTCAATTCGTGAAAAATATCAAAATTAATCAAAAAAATAATGTTAATTCAGAATATGGAAGAGAAAAATATTTAAATATTTTTGGTGAAAGTCCCATATTTTTTGATTTAAAAATGAAGTTATTATGAATTAAACAAAATAAAAGGATTAAACATAAAATCAAAAATTAAAATTAAAATCGAAAAAGCAATGGCCATCAGATCTCCCTAATTAATTGAGGTGGAAGATCTTATGGTCACACGCGCGTCTTCCATGGTGAACCTTGGTCAATGCAATGTACGCATGGTAATCAGAAACAATGGTCTAGATTAGAACATCCATGCTTGATCAGATGGCCAGGAAGTGTGATAACACACCACTGGAACTAGGGCTCTGGTCATCTTCTCCGGTGACCTCCACTGGACTGGTCCAACTTCATTTCAAAGGAAAATGACAAACAAGGACACTATTTCAAAGAGGAAATGCTCAGGATCACGAATTTGGCATCAATTTTCTCCAATTCTAAGTATATAAAAAGATACAAGGATTTGAATTTTGAGAATCATAAACTGAGTTGCTTCAATTTGACCTCAAAGCAACTCAATCTTGTTGCCCACATTGGTAGGACTTCAGCCAACCAAAACTCACAAATAATAGTGAAGAATTGAGAGAGAATCGAAGAGATGAAAATTCTGGAAAATCACCTTCGAGTGAGTTTCAAACTTGCTTGATATTGCTTCCAATTGGCCTTGGTTTGACTTCAGAAGCTTGTAGGAGTTGAATTGGATCAAGGAAAAGCTTGGACTCTTGGAGTTTCAATCTCAAAACAGAATGAGATTTAAAGCTCGATTTCCAAATGGAAACCTTTAAGATTATCCTTTAATGGTGAGGGTTTCGATTGCAGGTTCAAAGCTTGGGCGTGAGGTCCCTAATTTTGAGCCAAGATGGTCTTATTTATAGGCAATGCATTTGATTTTCACACACTTCCAAAATTGGTCAAAAATAGCAATTCTCTTTCATGCTTGCATGGGCGTGTGATAGGAAAATAAAATGATGATATCAGGTCCAAAATCACTCATATGCAATGCTGAAATAATGTCATGTGGTCATGCAAAGGAGATTGAAATGTGAATGTAAAATTCATCCAGATGGACCTTTGAAAAGAACACATGTGCAAGTCCTCCAATTCTTGTATAAATGAGATGATCTTGGACTTTTTGGAAAGGTGCGATCAATGGGAACAACTTTTATGTTAAACAAGTTTCCATTTTAAGTTTGGATCATGATGAATGTTGAGTTGGAATTTTGGAAAATCAAACATATTTGAAAATTTTCTAAGTACCAAGTCAAATGTTCACTTCTTCCACCTTGAATAACTTTTGTTATGGGCTTCAAATGGAAAAAGTTCCTTCATAAAAGTTGTATATATTTCAAACCTCTTCAATTTAGTCACAAATTTGACCTTATTTGGATTTTTCGTGAAGGAGTTATGCATTTTAGAAGTTGAGGAAAATCACTTGTTCAATGGTAATGACCCAAAATGACCTATAATGTTTCCTTTTGGCACATGCCTTTGCAAGTTGAATTTTAAATTCTCAAAAGAATAAAAGTTTAAGAGGACATCTTGAATATGATCGTGAAACTTTAATGGATTTAATCTCATAAAAATTGAGCAAGTTATTGTCCTTGGAAGTTGACCCCCTAACTAGGGTTCAGACAAAATGACCTATAATCTCTCTTCATAAAAATGACTTTCCAAGCAAAACTAGCTATTGACATAAACATGAAAGTTGTTTGTAATGTCATAAGGAGTAACTTTGTTCTAAGAATAATTTTCATATGACAAAAATTGTAGGAGATAGGGTCTAAGGAACCCCAGTTTTGACTAGTTGACTTTCTATGGTCAACCTACTTGAACCTACTTGCAAACTTGAAATTATCTTGATCTTTGGGACTCATGGAGGATCATATATGCATAAGATGATGTAATATGAAGTATCCCTTTAAATATTTGATCAAATGTTGAAGAAACTTGCTGAAGAAGTCACACAAGATACCTAGATGAATTAGGGCTTCCAAGGCAAACAAGCTTCAAACTCTTGATGATTTCTTGATCAAAATGATATATGAAGATCATGGGGATCCATATATGATGTCTAGAGCCAATGTGAGCCATATCTTGATTAGTCTCCTTGCATTGAGGGTCTCAAACCCTATATATGGGCTTGATGGAGTATGGGTGAACACACACACTACATACAAAAGCAACAAACTATATATTGACATATTTTTTGCATTTGGGTTAGTAAATAATGAAAAACAAAGTATGATATAATCAAATATGCTTTGTGATCTCTCTGAATGCAAACTCAATGAATGAGGGGTAAGGAGGATGCTAAGGTGTGATCCCAAAGCTAATGCATATGATGAGTTATCATGAGGGATCTTAGGGTAAAAATTGGGGTCCTACACATATTACATTTTGTATATGTCTTGAAGTGTTCTTTGGTCCAAAGTTTTGCAGGGGTCTCCATTATGACCTTCTATGCACCTTCATTTAAATCTTTCCTTTTCTGCATTGATATTTCCCATAATGGTATTATAGTTGCCCTAGTTGTTGCCCACACCACCTCCTTTAACTCCAAACTAGTGTATTTATTCTTCCAATTACCATATAGATGTTTTACAGATAGTATTTGCTCCACATGGGCATTAATACCTTGAATTGAAGGAATCAATCCATGTCACATGTAAGATAACAAATATAGACATAATAAATTATACATGACATAAGAAATTATATAAAATAATATACCTTATGTTGGTCAGAAATAAACATATGTGCTCTTTGATTTAATACATTTAAATCTTCGAGAAGAAGGTGTAAGAACCACTCCCATGAGTTTTTGGTCTCAACTTCATCAATTGCATATGCAATTGGAAAGATTTGGTTGTTACCATCCCTACCTATTGCTGCCATTAAATTCCCACTATATCCCCCCTTCAAAAAGTAAGCATCCAACCAATAAGTGGTTTACATGTCTTGAAATTTGTTTCCTTACAAGTCTCTAAACAAATATATATCCTTTTAAAAACATAATTGTCATTGCTTTCAATATGTTGTATAACCACTATACTCTTAGAATTTGACATTAACAACTCTTATGCATAACTTCTCAAATGATTAAATTAATCAAAGCCAACATCTTGAATCAAATCCATAGCTTTCCTTTTTGCCAGGTATGCATAATCTTGTGATATATTCACTCCACACCTCTCAAGGGATTCAATCATGCGACTTGTTGGCTTAATATAAGGGTTATGCCTTAGGATATTAGCAATTTTTTCAGCAAGCCATATAGTCTCAGCATTCTTATAATGTGTAGTTTCGTAGTATGTATGATCATCAACATAACTGGCAATTTGCCAATATTATTGTCCATTCCTTTTACTAAACCTTAAGTGTAACTTACAACCAACCACACACCTAATTACCATCCTTTTGGAATCATTCTTCTTAATGAACATATTCTTCTAATTTTCCATTCCATATTCTTTAATAGCATTTCTTATCATTTACTTGTTTATAAACATCATTCCTAAATGAAATCCATTTCCCACGCCACTCTTATAAGTTGGAAACTTAACTACACCTTCATCGCCATCACTCTTATGAGATGTGTATAAATTATCAGAATCCTCACATTCTTTATGTTGTATATTAGATGGTCATTTTATTTCACTATAAAACTCGCCTAAAGTATCAGGGGGTAGTACTTTGGTCCAGTCCATGTCCTCATAATCTTCGATGGCCCCATTAACTTCATTATCTTCACTATACTCACTTTCAACATAATCCTCATTATCCACTCCAACATGTTCATTATTGATCCGCTGTCGCACACAGGTCAAAAACGAGTTTAAAAGTGTAGTAAAATAGTAGCGACACTCGAATGTCGTATTACAAGGACTCTTGAATATTATAACCAAACGAATGAAAAGAAGGGGGTTTTTAAGGTTCAAAACTTAAATCAAAAGTGATTAAAGGTAAAAGCAAAATTGATAAATAAGTTAATCTATTGTATCGATTTTCGACTTATCATTGATTCTTATAATTTCAATTCCCTAGCGGATTCAATCCCATTTGATCACAATACCCACTAACAAGCGCAATTGGTATTATATGATGTATGTTCCTAATTTCCGAATTAAGCAAACGGATTTAAGCAGACATGAATTAAGCAAACGCGACTTAATCAAACATGATAACGAAAAAGCTACGCTAATGTGATTATAGATAAGGATCATAAAAACAATCAAATTTAATCAACTTTATTCTATAAGAAACAATAGAATTAAGCAAACGAGTTTATAGGAAGAATTGAAAAGAAATTGAAATTAAACTGAAATTAATAAAAACCTTAAAGTGGAATTCGAATACAACAAATAAACTCTTGTGAATTTTAGTTCTCCATCAAATCTTCTCAGCAATATTGTATCACCAAAATTCAGAATAAGATTACTATAGTAGTGAAAGACCTAATATAATAAAAGGCAAATTCGGGCCCTTATGGGATCCGACCCAAAAATTACAAAAATTGGTTCAAATTAATTATTTTAATTAAGTCTGAAACTTCAACGAATTATTTGGACATTTTTCACTCCTAATATGCTTTTGACTTCAACATGAAACTTTTATCTTTTCTTCTTAGCTTTCCAACGCATATCAGAACGCGTTAATCCGACTTCTATAGCTCAAGTTATGATCTTCATAGTGGCAATGTATCAAATCATTGTTTATGTTGAAAATAAAGTACGAAAATAAAATAAAGAAAAAAATAAACTTAAATCTAAAAACATAATAAAATAGTAAAATAAGTAAAGTAAACTAAGGAAATTCCTAAGTACAATTATAGAAGAATATGCATCAAAATGCATTGATCAATTGTTCAAATCAACATTAGGCTCACTCACTTCAGCTTATTCATTATTCGCTTAAGCATTAGGCTCACTAACTTCAACTTATTCATTATTCACTTTAGCATTAGGCTCACTAACTTCAGCTTGTTCATCATTCACTTTAGTATATTGGGTATTACCATCATCAATGTAATTATCTAATTCACTTGGATCCATAATCACGAAGGGAGTTTAATATTGTATGCTCTACATATACATCTATCACCTCGTGTTTTACAACATCTTTAGTAAACTTCATTACATCCTTATTATTATTCAATGGCCTAAGACCACGTGAAAAGCTTAATATAGGGTTCCAATACCACATATACTTTATGTCTACATAACCTCCACTTTTAATCAATCTATCCACATCTATGTATGACATGAAATCCACATCTCATTCCCAATTCATCTTTGTTTCCTCTCCATCAACATACCACTTAACAGGTTCAGAAAATAATCCATATATGGTGTATTATAAACCTAACCTTATTACTGTGACTTGACATAAGAATTAATACAATAAATATAGAATAAGTTAACACTCGGTAGGACCACAACCAAACATTAAATAAATATGGTGGGCCACAACATTTAAACAAGGTAGGTAAATAAGATAACATTTATGGGCCCACAAATTTACATGAAAAGAACAATGAACCACAACTAAAATATACATTAGACAAAACAAAACAAGTGGGACATGGTGACATTCTAAAGGGGACAAATAAATAGGGTCGACCCAAACATTTTAGTGATCCTGTTCTTATTTTAAAATAAGGCTTCTTATAAATAATAGATTTTTTATTAAAAAAACCAGTCATTAATAAATAAATATTAAGCAATTTGACATTTAAACAATAATAGTTTCTTGGCGTAGTGGTAAAGTAAGATTTTTATGACAATGGTCGTATGTTTGAGTCTTCATAATGACATTTTTTATGAATAAAACAATTAAAATCATAAAAAACCAAATTTCCATATTTGAACCCATAACCTTTTACATTACAAAATATAGACCTATTACATTACAAAATATAGACCTATCCGCTGAACTACTATCTAAATCAGTTAATTAACTTACAAATATGTATAAATTATATATAAATTAATTAAATCCAATTTTTTCCGAGGCCCCCCAAATATTTGAGGCCATGTGTGATGGCTCGTCCTGCACACCCACAGGGTCAGCCCTGAAAGGAAACATACCTTAAATAGAACTTCACTTGCCCGCTATTCATATTCGCAAATCCTAGGTACCAAATGCTACAACTGTTAACTTCAAGTAACATTTATGAGTCTCTATTTCAAGCTCTTATGGATTTGGTGTTTGAATCAGTCTTCAAAAATTGGGTTAGGGCTCTTCATGTTCTTCGTGTTTGATATTAGGGAGAGAAAGCAAAAAGGAATTAAGTTTAAATGATTTTGGCTTATGGGTTTACATTTTATGTTCATTTTATATTATTTAAAATTTAATTAAAATGTTTACATCAATTAAAAATTTGTTGCAAAATAAAATATAAATAAATGTCATTAAAATATCCAACAAATGTGACATGGATACACATTGACGTTACCACGTCATTAATGATAACGTCAAGTGTGCAAAAGTGGGTGGACTAAAAGTTAACAAAACATCAAACTATGGGGATCAAAAAATTAGTTTTTAAACTGGGTGGACTAAAAGTTAAAAAAACATCAAACTAGGGGGGCCAAAATTGCATTTAAGCCAAATAATTATCATTATCTAAGTTAATTTGATCCCACGTTATAACATTTCATTAGATGAAATGGAAAAATGATAAGTAATTATTGGTTTCTGTAGCGGTAAATTCATGACCATTAAGCTATGGATAAACTTAACGTTAATAAAACCAGAGTCGCCACCGCGCTTTTATTGTTTCCAAAGGAAAAGGGAAAAGTACGAACAAAATCCAAAGATAAGAAGTTTTTAAATCAAAACTAATAAAATGTCAAAGATTGCAGGTAAGGTGGTTGGTTATACAAAGGGAAGGTATTATCACTCAAAGTATCCTAGGTACTCCTAGGGAGCCTTTTTTATGTGTGTATGTGTTTTTGGTATAAAAGATGTTTGCAATAAATAGAGTGTGGGGATGAGAAAATAATCTATTAATTATATTTTTGTGTTTGACAATACCTTCAGACTTGTGCCTACGTACCAACATAAAAATGAGGGATCAAAATCTCGTAGTTCGTGGTATCAATTTCAAAATAAATGGGTTGCTTTTAACAAAATTTTAAGTTTAAAAGAGGCACAAAGGGCCTAAAAGAGTCTGAATGAGTGTTAGTTCTTTTTGTCTTTTGAAATTTTAAGTCAATATAATTAGATTCTTTTACAAGTTTGATTAAGAAAAGAGTTTCAAATTGCAATGGCATAAGACCAAAGTTTCTATTTTGCAAAAAAGTCTAAGTTTAAAAATCACAAGCAAAGAAGAATTTGAAAAGAGGGAGAGATTTGAAATTTAAGAAGTGAGAGGAGATGAAGAGACTAATCCTAAGCAAAAATTTAAAAGTTAAGAGTTGAAAAGATCTGACCAATAGGATGCAATCCAATAGACAAGAATGTCATATAGAAACCCACTTTTCCTTTGGACTTTAAAATCAAGAAATATCAATAAGCAAGCAAGATTAAAAGCAAGGCATCAAATAAAGATAGCCACATCCAAGCTAGCAACTTCATAGTCTTCTTCATAATCTTCCCCATATATCAGATGATATACTCCTTGAATGGCTCATAATAAAGCATTAGATAGAGATTCAAAGTAACATTTGCATCAAGACCATGTTGCAGATGAACTCAAGTGGATCCCAATACTTGCATCAGATGAAAGCTCACATCACAATGACTTGGTTTCAGAAATGTTGGCATTGGCCAAGTCCTTTTGCATAGGGAATGTTTCCTAATTCTAAGTCAAAAGCTCGGATCAAATCCAACAGTCCACACAAACATTTTTTAGGGGGTTTTGTAGTTTATTAAGTATTTTAAGGTCCTAAGACCACAAACACAAACAAGATACACAAACAAGTATATACAATCACAATATATGGCTCAAATGAGCAAAGTGAAAATGACATAAACATAAACAAGTTAAATGATATGTATAATGACAGATTATAAATGGCTTGAATTTAAAGTGTATAAAGTAAATGGCTTGAAATTAAAAAGTTAGTCAAATATTAGTTAATTGGAAGTTAGTGGAGTTTTGCTTTTCAATTATTTAAGTCATTCTTTGGATAACACTTAACCCTCTATTCACAAGCATGGGTCATTGGACCAAGACAACATCCAAAGGAAGGAAAAAAGGTCAAGTTTCCACACAATACCATGAAAGGGGGAGACTTACAATCTCACTTGCTAGAATGCTATGCCTTTGGGTCAAATTTTAGCGCTATGTTAAGTAATCGTAATTGGACTTATGTAGAAGTCACAACTATCTGAGGTCGGGCAATAAAATTTTGGGGTTAATGCATGTTAGAGATATGGTATAATGAACCATACTCCTAAAACACACCACACACAAAAAGAAAATGATCAAAGGGTGAACCTAATCTCATCCATACTTGTATTGGTTCATGAACCAATTAGCCTTAGGATATTTAGATGTCATTGGCCAATGAGAGGAATGGGATAGAAAGGGATTGAAGATGAAGAGGGAGGGGAGATAAGACAAACACAAATTGGTCATGGAATGAGTTTTATCAAATTAAAATCATTCATACACTGGTAGGACTTCAGACAACCAAAAATCAACAAGAATAGTGGATAATTGAGAGAGAATCAAAGAGGAGAAGTTTTTAAAAAATCACCTTCGAGTTGATCCAATTTCACTTGATCTTGATCTGGATTTGATTGCTTTCTCCTCCTCTTGCTTGCAGAAACCAAATGGAATGAAAATGGAAGTGAATTTATGGAGTTTGAACTTCCAAATAGATGGTGAAGTTTAAGCTCGATTTTAAGAGAAATCTCAGAAAATTCTATGGCAGCGAGGGTTTGCAATGGTCTAGCAAAGCTTGGGCAAGGTGTTGATGATGAATCTGAAGCCTTAAGCTTGTTTAAATAGGCAGTGTGTTTGATATTTGCACCACTTGAAAATTCGACAAAATTAGAAACTTCCTTGCATGGGTGCATGGGCAATCATTTGGGCCTCAAGAGTGATGCAATCCAATCCCAAATCGTGTACAAAGTCTGCTGAAACCATCATGTGCAAGCATGCAAATGAAAATGATCATGTGAAGTTCAATCTTTCCAAAACACTTCCCATAATGAAGCCATGCGCAAGTCCTTTAATTCTAGTCCAAATGTGATGATCTTGGATGTTTTGGAAAGGTGAGATCAAGGGGAACAACTTTCATGTTGAACACGTTTTCATTTGAAGCTTGGATCATGATGAATTTTGAGGTGTAAGTTTGGGAAATCAAACATATTTGAAAAAATTCTAAGTCCCAAGTCAAATGTTCACTTCTTCCACCTTGAATAACTTTTTTTATGGACTTCAAATGAGAAATTTTCCTTCATAAAAGTTGTATATATTTCAAACCTATTCAATTTTTTCATCAATTTTACTTCATTTGGATTTGGCATGAAGGAGTTATGCATTTTAGAAGTTGAGGAAAATCACTTGTTCAATGGTATTGGTCCAAAATGACCTATAATGTTTCCTCTTGGCACATGCATTTGCAAGTTGAATTTACACTTCCTCAAAACATCAAAGTTGAATTATACATATTGAATTTGATCATTCAATTTTAATTAATTTCATCTAATAAAAATTGAGCAAGTTATGGTCTTGGGAAGTTGACCTCCAAACTAGGGTTTAGACAAAATGACCTATAATCTTTTACCACAAAAAATGACTTTCCAAGAAAAAACAGATCTTGACTTCAACATTAAAGTTGTTTGGAATGTCATTTATAGTAACTTTGATCTTGTAATCATTTTCATATGACAAAAGTTGTAGGAGATAGGGTCTAGGGAACCCCAATTTTGAATATTTGACTCTCTCTGGTCAACCACCATGAACCAACTTGCTAGCTTAACATTCTCTTAGATTTTGGGACTCATGGAGGATCACATATGCATAAGAAGATGTAAGTTGAATTATCCATTGAAATATTTGATCAATTGTTGAAGAAACTTGTTAAAGAAGTCACACAAGATACCCAGATGAATTAGGGTTTCCCAGGCAAACCAACTCCAAACTTTTGATGATTTCTTGATCAAAATAACATGTGAAGATCATGGGGATCCATATATGATACTTAGAGCCAATGTAAACCAATTCTTGATTGAGCTCCTTACACTGAGGGTCTTCAACCCTAGATATGAGCCTGCTAGAGTATAGGTGAGCATACACACTACCTAGAAAAGCAACAAACTATACATTGACATATTTTTGGTATTTTGGTTAGTAAATAAAGAAAAAATGAAGTATGATACAATCAAATGTACTTAGTGATCTCTCCCAATGCAAACCCAATGAATGAAGGGTAAGGATAATGCCAAGGTGTGATCCCAATGCTAATGCATATGATAGGAATAACATGAGGGATGTTAGGGTCAAATTTGGGGTCTTACAGTTTCCACATATGTAATGTCAAAATCTCTTCATTTTGATCCCACATGTAAATCATTCAGTTGTATGGTAATTATTATAAGGGAATTGTTAGTCCCACCTTAAGAGGTTGAAAAACACCCTATAAAAATAAGAAGTGTCTTTCAGGTTTCGAAATCATATCTTTGGACGCATACAAACACTCCTCAACTAAGTCTCACCTCATATGTTTTTCCAAAATAAATTATGGAGACATGTCTTCAGACTCACCATATCAATTTATTCCTATTTTAACAACCCAATGACTTTTTTGGAAGTGCATTTCTAGATTTGTGAAGCGTGAATTTCAAAACCTATTACCTTTGCATGTCCGTCAATTTTGGGTGTGCATTTATGGAACAATCAAACGTGATTTTCAATAAAATACAACAATGCATGATCAATCATCATAACCATTCTTTCTCAAAACTCTTACAAAAATCCTTCTGTTCTCAATCAAGATTTCCACTCCAAAACTTCAGTTTTGTGTTTCACCACATCAAAAGGAGCAAAATAAGTTGAAATTCAAGGTAAATATCATTTATTTCAGTCCTCGCTGCTCATACTAATCTTGTTTTTGAGTTGTAAATCTTAAGTTGCATTCAAAAGTCCATTTCCAAATTTCGTATGAACTCCTACAAAAATGCATTCCGAAAATGTTCAGTGTTTGTTTCAATATACTTTTGAATATTTTCTGTTATTGTTTGCATTAGACATGGTGCATCCTGATGTTTTTCCCCAAACATATTATGTTTATGGATGCCAAAATTGTTGATATGAAAGAGGCAGATATTGGCAACCAATTTACAAATGGACAAGAGTTTGAATGTCGTGATCAAATTCTTCGATGGATTCTCACTGAGACATATGAATTGGGTTTGGTGTTGTAACTGGAAGGTCTGATAATGGTGTAGATAGAAGAGATGTATTTGTGACAATGAGATCCGAAAGAAGTAGGGAATATATAACTCATCTTCGGAAATTCAAATGAGATGACACCAGTTTGAGAAAATTAGAGTGCCCACTTATGTTGTGTGGTTATTGTTGTTCCTTTTAGAGTTTCATTATACAAAACAACATGGAGTATGTTCAAGCAATTTCTGGTGTAGAAGAGACACATATGGAACATGGTGTTCTAACATGTGTGTTGTAACATCTGGTTTCTAACAACAGACAGATGTTATTGTTGTTTTTGTTCAGTTTTATTTAATATAAGATTCAATATACAAATAACATATATAATCTATGAAGATAGTTAATTTAGATGTTCTAGTGCAATATGTGGAACATGATATTCCAGCATGTGTACAATGCAACATTTGACCATTGTCAACAGGTCATGATAGATGTTGCTAGATGTGAAATTTTTGTCTGAGTTATATGGATTTGTTTGTTAAATATTGGTTAAGATAAGTTCAATTTAAATGGAGATTTAAATTTAAATTTAAATTTAAATTTAATTAAAAGTAATTTATGTCTTTTGTTGGACGCAGGATAAGATTGTTCTAAAAACCCATATTGTGCCTATTACTTTATGATGTTTTGGGCGCAGGACAAAGCCTCAAGCGTCATTCCTTTTAAATTGATTTAGGTCATCTTGCATTGCCATGAGCCAATGTTCATCAAGTAATTCATCTTTAGCATTTGTAGGCTCAGTCTGTGACACAAAAGCAAAGTGATAACAAAAGTTACTTATCTTATAACATGTTGTCACGCCTCTTGTGATATTTCTAATAATATTATCAATAGTGTGATCTTTGGATGTTCTCCAAGTCAAAGGAAGGTTATCTGCTACATCCAGACTCTCATCCCTTTCCTCTTTTTGATCACCATCTTCTACTTTCTCATTTTCATTCGTTTGAGGTTAATGAATTCCTCTATCAGCTTTCTTGATAATTTCATGCAAAGACACACCTATATCATGAAAATACATACCTTTATTTTTCGTAAAAGACTCATCAAAAGATACATGAATGGACTCCTCGACAATAAGTAGCCTCTTGTTATATACCCTATATGCCTTACTAGATTGTTAGTATCCGAGGAAGATACCCTCATCGGCTTTAGCATCGAATTTACCTAGATTGTCCTTTCTATTATTCAAAATAAATCATTTACATCCAAAGACATAAAGGTGAGAAATATTAGGTTTTCTACCTCTAAGTAATTCATAGGGGGTTTTGTTTAGAATAAGACGTATAAAAAACCTATTCAAAACATAACATGCCATGCTAATAGTATCGACCCATAAGTACTTTGGTAAATTACCTTCATTAAGAATTGCCATCGCTAACTCCTCTAAAACTCGATTTTTATACTCCATAATCCCATTTTGTTATGGAGTTCTAGGAGCCGAGAAGTTATGCTCAATACCATGTTTCACAATACTTTTCAAAGAGAATGTTTTCAAACTCTCCTCCGTGATTATTTAGGATGGAAATCATTTTCATGTTCATTTTATTTTGGAACAATCTGGAAAATTGTTTGAAAGTCGGGTAGGTCTCATTTTTACTAGACAAAAACATAATCCCAATAAAATCTAGAATAATAATCAACTATAACAAAGCCATAATAGTTTTCACCTAAGCTTTTGGTCCTATAAGGAACAAAAAGATCCATATGAAGAAGTTCAAGAGGTCTAGATGTTGAAACAACGTTTTTTATTATTTAAAAGAGACATTTGTTTGCTTCCCTATTTAACATGTCTCACATAGGTGATCTTTTGTGAATTTCATTTTAGGAAGACCAATTACTAGATCCTTTGAGGTTACCTTGTTTATAAAGTCAAAGTTAATATGAGTTAAGCTCTTATGCCACAACCAAGAGTTTTCACTCATGGTAGCAAGACACTTAGTACCAACCAATGACACATCATCTAAGTTTAAAATATATGTATTATTGCCTCTCAAACCCTTAAACAAACAATCCTTATTCTCACTATGCTCAAATAAACAACAAGTATTAGTGAAAGTGACTTTAAAACCATTGTCATAAAGTTGGCTAATCCTAAGAAGATTATGTTTAAGACCATTAACAAGCATTACATCGGAGATGGTAGTAAATGAGGGATTACCTACACTACATTTTCCAAGAATAACTCCTTTGTTGTTATCTCCATAAGTGACGGGCCCCTTTTTCTTTGGTACAAAGTCAATGAAAAGCGATATGTTACCTGTCATACGCATTAAACATTCGCTATCAAGATACCACATCTTTTCGGTAGATTCAAGAAATTCAACCTATAAAATTAAACAAAGGAAATATGTACCCAATTTTTATTGGGTCCCTGGAAGTGAGTGAAATCAAGGTTTCATTTAGGCAACCATTGAGGGCTCCTTTAGGAACTAACATCTTCCTAAATTTACATTTTTCAATGGTATGACCCTTTTTGCAACAATAATGACAAGATAGGTTACGATGAGATATGATTTTACCATTCAAATCCTTTTTGAAATTTTTATGCTTTTTGTATGAATGATTCAAATACCTTCCATACTTGGAAGGATCAATAACAAATGCATTCTTAGATTGTAAGGTATTGTATAATTTGACTCGAAGAGCATTTATTTCTTCTTGCCAATAATGACAAGATTCACAACCAATTCTAGAAAACTTCTCATCCTAAATCTTGTCCTTTTGAACACGTAGCATGAATAGCTTAATTGCTTCTAACTTCCTTTCGGACTCTAAGACCTTAGCTTCTAGCTGCAAAAATACCTTTTCATGTGAAGCTAATTTCTTAAAAGCATTTATTGCTTCTCTATGAAGATTATCAAAAGCATATTGTAATTGAGAATAAGATAAATCAGTAGTAAGCTCAAGTTTAGAAGGACTTACTTATTTCTTCTTCCTTCCATTATCCATAAGACAAATCCGAAGCGATTCTACACTTGAAGTGGAGCTTTCATCGCTTGAGAAATCACTTGCATTCTCACATGCTACATAAGCTCTTCTAGATTTACTAGACTTCTTGTGATGCCCTATTTCTCTGTCTTTCTTAATCATGGGACATTTCGGTCTATAGTGACCAATTTCACCATAATTATAATAAGAGCTTCTAAATTTACATTGTATATTTTCACCATCTTTTAAGGACTTAGACTCCCTTCTAAATTTGGATACGTTTCCTTCAGAGTGCTTGACTTTATTCTTTCAAATATACCTTTGGTGTCTCTTGACAAATAGCCCAACATCATCATCATTGGAGTTCTTGTCATCCCTTTTTCACACCCACTAGGCTCATTCTTTGAGGACTTGAAACTATAATTCTTTAGAGTAATGGACTTCTTCACCTCTTCTTTGTCTCTACCTTTCTCTTTCTTCATCTTATTTTCATACTTTTTTTCATGTTTCTCCAGGCAAGTGAGTTCTTACTCATGTTCTTCCAATTAGCCAAACAAGGTAGTGAGATCAAGTGTTTTAAGATCATTCGCCTCTTTAATCGCGGTGACCTTGGGTTCTCATTCCCTATTAATACATCTTAAAACCTTGTTAGTAACAATAGCATTGGAAATATGATTACCTAGAGCATTCAATCTATTAATACGATGTGTGAATCTCTTTTGCGTGTCGATAATGGTTTCACCATGCTTCATACGAAAGAGTTCAAAATCTTGGTTTAACATGTTGATTCTAGCTTGTTTGACCTCATTAGTTCCCTCACGGGCAACTTCTAATACGTCCCACGTAGCTTTGGTGGTACCACAATGAGAAAAACGATAATACTTGATCAATGCATTTTAATGCACATTCTCATATGTTTGTTCTTAAGCATTTCTTTGATTTCCTTTGCTTACTTTTATGTTTTAAAATGTTTTTATATTTTAGTTTATTTTTATTGTTATTTGATTTTCGTATTTAATTTTCAATTTTAATAGTATGCACTAAAATGATCACAACTAGAACTTCAGGAATCCGATTGACGCGTTCTAATAATCTCCGGAAAGCTAAGAGAAAGAGCTACAACTTTCGTGTTGGAGTCTAAGTCAGATTCGAAGCGCTTATTTTCCAGAGTTTCGTTTGAAGTTGTAACATTAGTTTTATTTTAGTTTTTGGTCGTTAGTTTTGGGTCTGGGTTATGTATTTGACCCAGTTGGGTTGTAAACGGATTGCCTTGGTTTTCCCCTAATACCTAGCAGCCGAAAACACTATTTGTTTTTTACTATTCACGAATTATTTTTCTTACGCTTGAAAGAACCGTAATGGAGAACTAATCTTTTCGGACGAATTTGCTGTATTCAGATTCACTACTTTGAGATTGTTATAATTGCAATTAGAATTCTATTTCTTTCAATAATATTATATGATTGTTGTTTGCTTAATCTGATTTCCATGTAATATTGTTGGTTAAATTTGAATGATATATGTTCTTGACTTTTGATCGCAATTCAACTCTGCTTAACCGTTAAATTTGTGATATCTATAACCGTATGCTTAATCCGACAATAAGAATATATACCTTACAGTGTCGATCACGCTTGTTGAATGATATTATGTTCAAATAGGATAGAAGCCGTAGTTGTAGCAATCGATGATAAGTTGAACCTGACACAGTGAATCTGTTTGTTTTATAATCACCTATTTCATAACAGCTTATTTCAATAATCACTTTTTTAATAATTGCTTTTTTCCCCTTAATCGATCATGAATCCAACCCCCCCTAAATCGATTTACCGTTGGTTAGTAATAATCAAGAATCCTTGAGAGACGATTCAAGTCATTGTCGCTATACTACGTTTTCAAAAAAACTCGGTTTTGATCCGCGTGCGACAGCAGAGCAAATTGGCGTCGTTCCCGGGGATTCTTATGATTATTAATCAATATTAGAGTCATATGTTTAGTGTTCTTGCGTTTAGGCCATAGGTTCCTCGCGGTTTTGGCGAATTCGCGTCTAGAGTCGAAAAATTCAGTTTTTGGAAAAATTAAGTTTGATCGAAAATCTGTTCCGTCTATTAGGAGTAGAAAATTCACCCAATCTTTTATCCCATACTATGAAGTAGTTATGGGATTCCAGCCTCAAATCGCCAAAAAAACCATTTTTTCTATTTTTAATGATTTTTTTTACTGTTTTCATAGAGTCGAAAAAAAATCTCAAAATTCTAATTTTAAGTCATTAGATTAATTTCGGTGTTAGTTTATTTTTTTGAATTTATTTTGGTAGTTTTCCTTCATTGTGTTTGTTTTTTACTATTAGGGACATTGTTGGCATTTTCACAATTGAGTTTGATTCTGATTCTGATTACTTTCATAACTTGTTTGATTCGGATTCTGAAATTGTTTTTGATATGGCTGACCAAAGAACTTTAAGGCAGTTAGTTGCCCCTGATGTGAATTATAATGGCCTGTGTATTGAATATCCTGAAGCTGACACTCCTTTTGAACTAAAATCTGGTTTGATACACTTGTTGCCAAAGTTTAATGGTCTTATAGGTGAGGATCCACATAAACATCTTAAAGAATTCCAGATTGTGTGCTCTACACCGTTGAGGCCTGAAGGAATAACTGAAGACCATATCAAACTTCGAGCTTTTCCTTTTTCATTGCAGGGTGCAACAAAGGATTGGATATATTATCTTGAGCCAAATTCGATCACAAGCTGGAATGCTCTAAAAAGAGTGTTCTTAGAGAGATACTTCCCTGCCTCCAGAGCAGCCTCGATCAGAAAAGAGATTTGTGGTATTGGACAAGATAATGAGTCACTTGCTGAGTATTGGGAAAGATTCAAGAAATTAGTATTTAGTTGTCCTCAACACCAAATCACCGAACAATTGCTCATTCAGTACTTTTATGAAGGTTTGTTACCAATTGATAGGAATATTCTTGATGCTGCTAGCGGTGGAGCACTCGTCGATAAAACTCCATCTGCCGCCAAAGCTTTGATCGAAAATATGTCCCTTAACTCCCAACAATTTACAACCAGAAACAGTTATGTCCAAGCAACCACAATGAGAAAAACGATAAAACTCATCAACACCTAAAACGGATATGAGAATATTTTATGCTTTCCAATCATCTGACCATAACCTCTTATCATTATCATTCCATTGACTTTCCGGTTTTGGTAGGGTAACACCTTCATCATTGGTCATTATAATTTCATTTGGACCATTAATGATTGTATCTCATACACCCTTATCAACAGAGTTAACATGGATATGCATACAAGCTTTCCAATAGCCATAATTTTTGCCGGTGAAAATAGATGCTCTATTATATGTCCATTTAGGTTCGGTAGCCATTATCTAATAAGAAAATCTTAAAATCAGAAACAATTGGAGCTTGTGATACCACTTGTTAGACGATAGACCTAGATCTAGAGGAGGGTAAATAGATCCCAAGTTAAAAATTTATCTAAAAATTTGACTTAGAAAAATTTATGGCGCAAAAACAAGTTTCAAATATTTCCCAAATCGTCTAACCGAACCTACTATTGAATGGCCCAAATATGCGTAAATGTGTCAATGTTATGATAATAATCCATAATTTAATCAGCAACAATTAAGCACAACTAATTAAATACTCTATAATAGTAAAAGTATATCTCCAATGATATCCAAACAAAAAAAACCAAGTCAAACAATTTGTCGAACACTTGGTGTGCGAAAAATGAAGTTTGGAATTTTATATGGTGTTTGTTGTTATAAGAAATCCAATCACAACCAAATGTTTAATGATCAATACAACAAACATAAGATTCAAAATATAATCAAAATTATGATATAAACTATGTTGATCCAGTGATCAAAGCAATCGACAATTTGCGAATCAAAAAATAAAAGAGATAGAGAGAAAGAGAGTACACAAGGATTTATTTAGGAAGTTTCCAAATCGACCTTGCTATGGGTTCATCTTACCTCAACTCGAATTTGAATTGAGATATTATTATAATAAATATTACTTTGCAAATGTATGTATACAAGAGATGAAAGATCAAATCCCATAAACCCTAAGTTTATTCTTAACTCTAGCACCTCCCAAAACCTTGTTCAAAGATTGATCAAGACACCCACAATGTCGTTTCAATTCACCTTTTATTGTTACTTCCTTGCACAACATCCTTGTCTCAAGGCTTTTACCCGGCTGAATTAATCCCAAGCGCACACTTGTTGAACCCAAGATTTGTCAATATGATCCATCGTTTCACGTTACTCCCTTGCATGACACACCTAGCCTTAAGGCTTTCACTCGATCGGATCTGAATTGCATAATCTTGTCCAAAACCTTCAAACCCTAAAGATATTAAAGGAACCCTACCCCGGTTTTTTGATTTGAATCCCTCAAAGATCTCAACCTAATATTCTCGGTATAATAAACCTAATTGGATGTTATCAGTGTTAATCTAGATGATACCCAATCAAAAAATGATTATGTGTAGTTTGATTATGTGTATGCATATATTGAATTGAATATGATGATATGCTTTAAAATCCTAGATTCATGTAGGTTTTACTCACTCTATAAACCTTACTATAGAATGATGCATGTATGAGTATATATATGCATGGGTAAGTATGAAGCTAGCCAGAATATACCTGAACACATCGCATGATCAAACATACAACAAAGTCACCACCAAACTTTATTTATCCCAAAAGGGGGAGGGGAAAATATTGATAAAACTCAATGGAAAAGAGAAACGGGTAAGGAAGTCGGTTATGCAATGGGAAGATATTAACACCCCTCACATCTATGGTACTCCATGGGAACCGTTTTGATTTCTCTTGCTTGAATGGGTGTTACTATATCTGTGTACCTGCAAAATAGAAAATGGGTTAGATAGAGAATGCTCGAGGAGGGTTAGGGCCCTTATGTCTACATATTCTCATAGTGCAATGAGAAAGTCAGAGCCTCGTAGTTCGTGGAACCAGAGAAAGAAAGGGGAAAAAAGAAAGGAAAGTGCTCACGAAGGATCCGTATCCTCGTGCCTATGTATCCTCGTAGTGCAATGAAGAAGTCATAGCTCCATAGTTCGGAGGACTAAGACGGGAAGAAAGATATGATTGATTAGAGTGAAAAAGAGTTTGGTATTAACCAAGATATAATGATTAGCCAAAGAAGGAAATAAAGGTGCAGTATTAACCAATAAATGGTGTGGCCAAAGGGAAAGAGAGTGTTATTTGAATAATGTTTGAATTGGAAGAGTGTTGCTTGCCTAAGCAAAGGACTAAAAAGACAAGGGAAGTCTGTATAGGCAATGAGACTAACAAGACAAAATATGAACGATCTTACCAAAGCAATGAGAGCAACAAGGTAGGAGCTTACCAAAGCAATAGGACTAACATGGTAAGTGATACATAAAGAACTTGTCAAGGCAATGAGACTAACATAACATGGACTTACCAGAGCAATAAGACTAACATGGTAAGTGATACATAAAGGACATGTCAAAGCAATGAGACTAACATGACATAGGCTTACAAAAGCGATGAGACTAACATGGTAAGCGATACACAAAGAGCATGTCAAAGCAATGAGACTACAATGGTAAGTGATGCACAAAAGACCTATCAAAGCAATGAGACTAACATAATAGGGACTTACCAAAGCAATGCGACTAACATGGTAAGTGATTGAGAATCCATATAAGCAAAGAGGCCAATAATACAAACCAAAGGAATTGATCCAAGAATGGTTTCTTAACCAAAGGAAGGTGCCTTACCCAAAGGACAAATAGGAAGTCAAAGATGTTGGTGCCTGGTGCAAGAGTGCTTTGCTAATGTTGCTTGCTGGAAAAGGCTTGTCAAGCAATTGGCTTGAATTGTATTGAAGTCTATGGATAGAGGTGAACATTATGAGAAACTGGGTCATTTGTCCCGTATCCAAAATATTCAGAATAAGGATAAGAATGCTCCTTTTCACCCATTCTCTGTTGCCTAAGGCTCATGACATGCAATCCTTGTCAATTTCTGATCAGTTATTGAAATAGGTTCTCGGAGATGTTATGTGGGGATGAGACAGATGGATGATGCCTTGACTTGAGCTTGAGGTCTTGTACTTATTAGGAAGCTTGAGCTCCAAAGTAGCAGAGAAAAGTCCCATCAAGTGACCAGGAGACTTATGGTCACTTGACAAAGACAAAGGGAATGTATGAAAAGTCAAAGGATCTAGTTGATCAAATCGAATTTGCTCAAAAACACGAAGAACCCTAAGTTTTCAAAGTAAAATTAAATGACTAATACAGAAGATAAATGAATGATAGTTGAGGGATTTTGTTAAGTGGAACAATGCGAAGAGAGTGGTAACTTGTTTGCTCAAGAATTTAACTGGTAGCTACCTTTCCAGTTGAAGCTTCAAAAGTCAACAATGACAGAAATGGAAAGTACGATGCAAAAGGTCCCAAGGTAAAATGATGATGCAATTAGTTTTAGATAATGCTGATGAAGCTTTCTGGGCAAAGATTTGAGGTTGAAAGAGCTTGAATCGAAGAAACCACAAACTGGTTTTAGAGTGATACCGGGTGTAACACCTCAAATTTTGCCCTCCTCTCTTGGGACTAGCTTAATATATTGCATTTCATTTTTAGGACATTAGGCATTACATCTTTGCATATCATGTGAAATAAGCAAGTCATCCTCCTAGGTCTTTCTCAGAAGATGGAGAGGTTAAAAGATTCAAGCTTGAGGGTCTCATGAATTGATCACTAATCATCTGAGGTTTGTGCTTCAATTAGGGTTTATTGGTTCCTCAAGAAGGTTGGGTATTATCTTAGTTGAAATGGTACATCACCATCATCATGGTATATCATCATCATCATGATTCATTATTTCTGATCAAGCTCCTTGGGATTAGGGTTTTGACCTCTGGGCAACCCTAATCAGTTGAATTATGCCAATCAGGATTTTTTAAGGAGATGAGGTTTTTATTGATGTGGAGATCATCATATGATTTTGTTGAGTTTTTATAAGCTAGGGTTTCATGTTGGAGTTATTTCATCAAGTGGTTGAGGCTCAGAATCATCAGTGAATGTTCAAGTCATCTGTCAACCACAAAAGTCAACTGTCAGGTCAACTATTGGGTTTGGAGGTGGGAAGTAATTACAAATACTTCATTCATGTTCAAACAAGTCTCATTTGACATTTCAAACACTCACATTGAAGAATTTAAAGTCAGGTCAAAACTTTCCAAAAATAGAAAGTGACCTATAATATGAACTTGCCAAAAATGGAAAGGTTTTCAACTCAAGATTACATCATCAAGAAAGCTTCAAATGAAATTTTGTTTAACATGAAAGTTGTATATCTTTCTCTCCCATTTCCAAAAAGTCCAAGATCATCAACTTCTCATATGTGGTTAAGGAGATATGATCAAAACATGGCAAAGTGTACTTGAAGATTCAAATGGGCATAACTTCTCAACCAAAACTCCAATTCAAGTGGTTCTTTTTGCTAAATTCTCATTTTGACCTCTAGTTTCCAAAACATGCATTGCATTGCACAAATTGTCATCACATAATCATTTGCAAATTCTTGCATTTTTGGAGGGAAAAATTGGAGTTTAAATTTGGTGCATTGTTTAAGCATTCCACCACCACCATTGGCTCCAAAATGGATTTTTAAGTGAAAATGAATACAAATTCGTGTACTGTTCATTCATGATTTTCATAAATAAGGTGAAAAACCAAAATTGCATTTGCACCTCATTTTACTAATTACCATTACCATTTGGCTAAACATGATTAAAGCTTGATTAGCATGACCTATATATACCATAACCCTAACTGTTTTTGAGATTAACAATTCATTTTTTCAGATCTAGAAAAATCTCTCAAAATTCTCTCTCAAAATTTCTCCAAATTTCTTCACATCTAATCCATTTCTAGTGCTTGATTCATTGTCTTGAAGTGTTCTTGAGCAATTTTGCATGTGAAACCAAAGCAAATCGTGGCACATGGAAGCATACTCAAAGCTTGGAAGCAACAATGGTGATGCAAAGTTCTGGTAAAATCGTGCACAATTAAGCCTTGATCTCTCTTCCAATCACTTATGCAAGCATTCTGGAGCAACATTGAAGCCATTACAAAGACTGAATCAAGCAAATTCCAGATCTGCACTTCAAGAGGTCACCAAATCGAATCTCTCTTTTCTCAAAATTCTTGTGATATATTTGTAGATCTTGTTGTTGTGATCACTCTGAGCTTTAAATCGTGAATTTCCATGCAATATTGAATGAGATATGGTAGATTAAAGTTTCATGAATGATGTTTACTTTGCTCGGTTCCATTGATGTGTGATGATTTAGACTTAGCCATGCTTTGATTCGTGATCTATGATGAAAATACTACATGATGATGCCTTTAATTCTGAAATCTGGAGAATTTGTTCTTGGTGTGTTTGAATGTTTCACTGTTCATTGAGTGCGCGCAAGGAAGAAGATGATACAGTCCTAAGGCCACGGTTTTGATTCATTTCGCCACAGAAAAGCGTTGCATTAGGTGTTTGTTAGGGTTGGCACGTGATTGGTGCATGAGAAGCTCCATGCGCGTTTCTGATTGGCTCATGCGTGCTGAGCGTGCCATTGGCTGCCACCTAGGTTTAGTGAAACGCTGTGTTTAGCAGCCTGGCGCCAACATTTGAAATGCACGATACTTCGATCCTCAGCCATTCCAATTTTCAAATTGCAACATTATTTTTTCCATTTCCCTCCTATTTCACATGCATGCTTCACTTATGTTTTTTTTTTCTCCATCTTCCAAAATTCATATATAATTGAAAAATGCTCCAAAAATGATGAGGTTTTTTGCATTATACTCCTTATTTTGTCTAGTATTTTTTGATGATTAATTCCAAAATTGTGTCTGGCTGGATTTCTTTTTGTGCTAGGACATTTGAACATGTATCATATCTTGACCTTGCCTTGCCATATCATTTGTGAAATGCTCATTTTTAATCCAATGCTTCTGAAATTTTGCATGCTATAACTAGACTCATTGCTTGGAATTATGGTGTTGGTTTGGTATTTTTACCATGTGTCATTGCTGTTTTATGATCATGTTAAGGTAGGTGTGACAATTTGTGTCACACCTTGTGATGTTCAACTTGATTGATGAGTTTACCATGCCAAATGAATTCCAATTGCCTTGATTTTTTGTATGATGCATGCTATGGATGTTGTGATTGATCATGATTTTTGTTGGAATTTTTGGGATCATTTCTGATTTATTTGAGATTTTTCATTCTGGAGGGTGACATTTGAGTTTTTAAATTGCCTTGAACTTCATGTGATTGTGAAATGCTTGTTCTTTATCCAATGGATGTGAAATTTTGCACACCATTTCTAGACATGTTGAGTGTTGTTTTGGCTTTGGTTTGAGGTCTTTACCATAATCCATCTCTGTTTTATGCCTATGCTCACTTGGTGTGACAATTTGTGTCACATATGTGCTTGTTGTGCTTGTCTTGACTTATGCTATGTGATTGCCATGCCTAAAGGTGTCCAATGCCTCTAATTTTTTGTGTGATGATCATGTTATATGTCCTGTTTACTCATGAATTTTGCCAAGATTATTTGAATCATTTTTGATTTAATGTGCATTTGTTGCTTCTGATGTCACAATGTGGTCACAATTTGCATACCTTGCCATGTTTGGTTCATGAAATGGATTTGGTAATTGATATTGGTATGAGACCTTTTGGATTGTTTCAAGATGTGTTTGAAGTTGATTCATGTTAATTTTCAGCTTCTGTTTTAAATTTTTTCTCCATCTTTGACCCTAGGCTTTGACCTAGTGGTTGGTTGCTTATCTTTGAGCTTTGGTTTCAGGTTGAACATTCAAGTTCCATGGTTGATGATGCTCTATCTCTTGAGCATTTTATGTTTACTTTTGACTACTAACCTTGTGTGTTTTGTAGGGTTGTTAACTCATTTGAGTTTGACTTGTTGGCTTATGCCTTTGCTCATTGGGTTTGACTGTTTGATATTCATGATTGTCTGTCTGCTTGTACAGTTGAACTGATTTGTTTAGATTGTTTTCAGGTACATAAGTTGCTTAAGTTCACTTTGAACTTTGTTTTTCTTGGTTGCTTAATCATTGAGGTATAACTCTCTGACTTCATGTAGTCTGGAAGACCTGTCCTGTTATGTGGGCAGGCACTTGTCTGAAGCCCTCCTTAAGAGGCAATGCTTGTGTTTGTTTACTTTTGTGCCAAGCAGGAAAAGACCTCTATGAGGCAATTGGTAGATAGAAGAGATGTGTAATCCATCTCCTTCTATTCAGTGTGTCATCCACTTTGCTCACACACCTTGTGTTGATGCATTGGGGATAATAACCCAAGATCATGTTGTGTCAGTCACTTGTGGAGAAGAGTTCCAACTTTCTGAACTCCCACACTTTCATTTGTCTAAAGCTCTCCCAGGCCAGGGATAAGAGCTGTGAGGTCTTACCCTCACTTCCCATTTCATCTGCTTCACCGTAACTCTCAATGTTAGGGTTAAGAGCTAACTACACCCGATTCCAGTTGGCTTGTGCTTCACAGCCTAACCTTGTATGAGCCCAATTGTTTGCATATAGTGTGTGTGCTTGCTTTTTGTGCTTGTATGACTTTGCCTGTGCTGTTTAGGATAGCTTGCTCCCTGTGCAAGTTAGATAGAAACCTCAACCTAGGACCATTTGTGGATTGCATGATAACTATTAGGCTCGAGTCAGTCTCCCTTCTAGTTTGTCATTTCCCAGTCTCTGGTTAGGTTAGAAGTTTCTCCCCTGTTAAGGGGAACTACGTTGCCCTGATCCTCATACCAGATGAGGTACGTAGGCAGGAGATCGTACGAGATCTCTCCGGGTACCCTTTTCCTTTTTTGTGTGTGGTTGCTTGACAGGTAGCAGGCTCGAGTACCAGACTCCTTGTTAGCTTGTTTGTTCAACTTTTTTGTTGCTTTTGACGACTCAGCGTCTGGTTAACCTCTTGTTTTCTTGGAGTCTGACGTAAGTCCAGCGATTGGCAGTCGGTTTCCTATGTATGCGTTTGGAGTCTGACGTAAGTCCAGCGATTGGCAGTTGGTTTCCTGTGTGTGTTTGTTGGTTCGGAGTCTGATGTAAGTCCAGCAATTGGCATTCGGTTTCCATGTTTGCCTATGTGTGTGGAGTCTGACGTAAGTCCAGCGATTGGCAGTCGGTTTCTTGTGTGTGTTTTGTTTCGGCGTGCGTGAGCCGAACTACGGTAGCTCTGATTCTCATTTCAGATGAGATACATAGGCATAGGATGCGATATCCTAGCGAGCCCGTTCCCCCCTTCTTCCACCTGTGCCTTATTCCAGTGTGTGTGTGCATTCTTTTGAGCAGTGTTTAGCAACCTTTCTTCTATTCTTTTGAGCGTGGATCCCGTCGAGTACGACGGATGCGTAGGGGTACTAATACCTTCCCTTTGCATAACCGACTCCTGATCCCATCTCTCTTTGGTCGCGAGACCATGTCTTTTCCAGGTTTACTTCGAGCGTTTCCTTTCCCTCTTGTGGGATAAATAACGCACGGTGGCGGCTCTGTTTGTTTTGTTTTGCCCGCCGGTTGTTTTTCGCAGATGCGACACCGGGTTCAAGTGAGGCAGGGTTTTTATGGCTATTTTAGCTTGCAAATGAAGGAAAACCACTCCCCTATTTATAGGAAATGAAATTGTAAGCTCACATATGCCAAACAGATCTCCAATCTTGTGAGTTAGGGTTGAAAATTTATCAAATGGTGTTTGTCTGAAAACAGGTGAGTAAAACATGAATTGATGATGAAATATGGCCATTTTCAGCTTGTTTGCATGTGTTTTGGTTTCACGAGTAAGTTGCACATGTGCAAGTGGTCCCATGTAAAATGACATGTAATTGCAAAATATGGGCTTCGTGCAAAACAGAGTTCAAACTGCTAAGTTTGAAGTTAGGCCAAATGGAATTCACTCATGCTTTTATGATTTTCTTTGTGCTTTTTGTTCACTTCAGTGCCATGAATCTAATGCAAAAAATAAAAATTCAAAAGGAGGCATGAGGTTAAAATGACAAGTGTTAAAAGTTGAGGCCATGTCATGCCTTATGGGTCAAGCATTTGGTGAAACAATCTTGACATGTTTTAGGCATTTTGAGACTTCAAGTTCATAACACCATAATTTTTTATTCCCTCATTCATTTTGAGCCAAACTTGGGCCAAATGATCTTTGTTATGAGCTTGACAAAATGCACAAAGAATTTTGCCAATTTGGTGCTTGAGTTGGAAATGCCTCATGTGTAAAGTATGGGCCATGACAAGGTTTTGAACTAATTTGGCAACTTAGCCCTTTCCAAAATTGAGGTCCTTAAGGGTTGAATTGATGTTTGAGCCTTGAAGAAAAGTTATAGAGGAACTCAATAGGAACATTTGACCCAAATAAGATTTTCAATTGATTGAAAATTGAAGAAATTATGGGGTTTGGACCAAAAGTAAGCCACACTTGCAAATTAGGTCAACCAAACTTATGCCAACTTGTGCAAACTTGAAATTCTCTTGCATCCTAAACCAGAATGATGGCGGAATAAACATTCTTTGAAGAAAACTTTCTTAAGGCTTGAATGATCTCGAGGATGGCTTGAAGATTGGATGAAATGACATGGAAATAAACACGTGAACCACCCTTGAATCAATGAAACACACTTGCATCTTTCTTGACCAAAGTGACCTTTTGTTTGTCTTGAATTGAGGCATGATCACCTACGTGAATAAAAGAACAAACAAGTATCATCTCTTATTGATACGGTGGTTAATTGATAAGCAAAACAAAGTGAAAATCCTAATGTTAAGATCAAATCAAAGAATGTGGCCATGTTTGTGAGCCAATGACCAAATGCAATGGTCATGCTAATGTTATGGTCATGCATGATATGATTCCATGTATGCAAAGGAAACTAAAAAAAAGATAGTAAAATGGAAGGTAAATTTTGGGGTATGATAATTTCCCCTATTTAATCATCTTAAACCTAAAGGTGTGAATTGCGTTAGCTTTTCGGGTGCTCAAGGTAAAAGAGGATTAAATATAGAAAAATCCAAAAATATGGTCGTTGAGGGTAGTTGTGATATGAGGTAAGCATAAGGAATAACAAGTAAACTTGTTGGTTTGATTTGCTGGGGATTGGCTAAAATATTCCAATGGGAAAATAGACCACCTGCAAAAAGAAATGCTTGATATGCATGATGTATTCAATGTATGATTGTTTGTTCATGATGCATATGCAATGCAGATTATTAGGTAGCAAGGCGAGGCTTTTCTGGTGAAAGGTAGACTTCAACTCGTCAGTATCCACACCAGAGAACCTGCAATGAATAGCTTATTGTTACTACTGCTATCGGGAAATTTTGACTGGCTGAGAACTTCCATCTGATTTTGCTGGGGGAAGAAGGATGCATGATCTAACCGAGCAGTTATATATTCGTGCGACGAGTGCTTATGGTATACTATTGATCGTCTAGTGGGGAACTTTCAATAATCAAAGAAATGCATAAAGTGTTTCTCTTGTTTTAAATTTTATTATTCTCAAAGTTTTATAACATTACGTAATCAGTATTGACAGTTATTTTGCAAAATGAAAAAAAATAAAAAATAGAAGTAATTGAATAACGAATGAATTTCATTTATTATGAAAGATTTGTACATATGAGATGTGTATAAGGATGCAAAAATCCTTAAAGAGGAGATTGCAAAAAATTGAAAAATAAAGTAAATGGTAATGGGAAATTTGTTTGATTTTCCACTGATTATAACATTGAATGTTGTTCATTGTAGCTCTGGGTTCCAATAATTTGCTTCGGCTGACAATGATTAGATTGATTCAATATTATTTGAGGTCAAGCTGACAATTAGATATGCTCAAGAGATACAGTCAAATGCATTTATCCCTAACTTTTGCATGAAATTATTTTTTATTTTTTTATCCACCAGGATACCCATTTTTTCCTAAGTCGCCCTTTTGGGTTTTCAACTTAGCGACCTTGTATTCTTATTTTGTTTTATCCCTTACTTTTTCATGGACTTTTTTTTGGGTCCACCGGGATATCCATTTTTTACTAGATTGGTTCTTGTAGATGCCAATATAGCGGGTTTTACATTCATTGTTTTTTCTAGGCATAATATTTTTTTACTGTATCTGAATTCACCGACATCGACAAGTCATCCTCATCCATTATGGTGAGAATAAGAGCCCCTCCTGTTGTTACGCGAAAACTGACTGACAAATATCTACATGACACAGAGTCATCACTGAATTTTATTTATTCCTATATAAAAGAGGAAAGAGAAAATAGTCAATAAAACCCTTTAAAGAAAAGAAAAATGGAAAGGATTGGTCTCGCAACAAAATATGGGTTCAGAAGTCGGTTATATGAGAGGAAAGTATTAACACCCCTCACATCCATGGTACTCCATGGGAACCATTTATGTTGTCTACGTACGTATGGGTATTTATATTAAATTTTACTTATTATCAGAAAAAGGGGAAAGAATGAGATTGGGTTTTTTTATTGTTCTCACCAAGGATTAGGGCCCTTGTGCCTACGTATCATCATCGTGTGACGAAGAATCAGAGCTTTGTAGTTCGGAGTAGAAAATGATTGTGTGTTGATTAATTTTTCCTTGAAAAATGGTTTTCAGGGTGATGCCCTAAGGCACAAAAATAAGTTTGATGAGTTGATGTTCGTTTTATGTTTTGAAAAGAAATGTTTTTTATTAGATTTGCACTAAAGACTATGGGCAGAGGTGAGTATTTCAGACAAATAAGCCAAGCGTCTTGTGTTCAAAATACTTAGAGTAAGGGTAGGAAAGCTCCATCCTTACTCATTCCCCACCACTTAAGGCTCGTGGCGCAAAATTCTAATCGTATTTTTATTGTATTTTGAGTTTGATTGAGAAAATGTCGCTTGACGTTGGATCAAGGGTTTATTGCTTATTGATTTTAAAATGGTGATGTACATGGATATTTACAAGGAAGTAAATGCGAGAAATAAAGGATCTCATTGTAAGGTAGCCCAAGAGAAAGCCTTGTGTGCGCAAAGTGACCTATGCTAACAAGTGGAAAATGGACTTAAGAGCATGTCTCCATAGGGTACTGCCATGAATTCCATTCTTATAATAAAAGATTGCAAGTTACAAATGAAAATCCAAGTCAGAGCAATGGGTCAAGGATAAAAACAAGGTCCAAGTGAAAGGGTCCTAATGAATCCTCTAAGTCCAATTGTGGGTCACAGATGAATGCATTTTTTGTCTTTTGATTTTATCATGTTTATGATCTTTTTTATTATACAATGACAATAGGTGAATGACAAATGAAATAAAGATGCATGAGAATATATACAATGATGATGAAGATGAACATAAGGTGCTTGGAAATAAATGATAGTAAAGTAAATTGACAAGAAGATAAATCACAAGATAGTAAATAAGGTCACCAAGTCAATGGTTAGTAATGAAAGTTAGTTGTTATAAATCAAAAATGCACAAGGTAACTACCTAGGGATTATCTATCCACAAGACAAAAGACTCAAAATATGGCGCATAGAGGAATAACCTATCATTGATGCAAAGTATTTAAGATGATTTATGATCATCTATCAATAAATTTGGATCAAAGAAAGTTATAACAACCTCGAGTCCATCTATCAATAATTTAAAGAGGGGAAGATTGTATCACCCAAATAATTACTAGTTAAAAGTCAAATAAGGTACAAGTTAAACATCCAAATCCAAGTGTTAATGGTTAATGATCAATGGATACAATGTAACACAAATAGAAACAAAAAGCAAAACTCAAGTAACTGAAGGTCTCATATACACATTAAGTGGTTGAAACATGATCAACTAAGGGGAATCTATCAACACCTCGAAGTGTCAAGAATGTTCCATTGATCCTTAATCAACATATTTGAAGTGTTGAAGATTTAACCAACCCTATGATCAATTACCAACAATCAAGAGATTGTCATCAACTATGACTAAACACAAGGGGAAAAAGGTCAAATTGAAATGATAAAAACAAATGGTAAAAAATAAAAGATATTGATGGAGTGTATTTAATAAAATATTTGATCAAAAGAAATAACCAAAAAAAAGAAATTAAAATGGAAAAAGGTGTTAATAAAAATGAATAAAATAAAAAGAAATAACATATAAAAGAAAAAAAGAGGGAAAAAGAACAAAGGGGGCGCCTGGATTTGAACCCCAAACCTTGGGGTTACAAGCCTAACCCCTTACCACTGAGCCAAGTGTGTCTAGCTGGTAATAAAATATATGTGCTCATATATATAAAATAATACAAATAAAAATAAATGAAAGGACCAACCACATCCCTTTGATATGAGTACTTAAAATAAGTATGCACAAAGGATGGTCTTGATCATGGGGGACATTAAACATGCGCGTTGACTAACACACACCTAAACTAGAAAGACAAATCACCTTAATCAACCAATGGGAATCTACCAAGCAAATTTTTTAAATCAAAATTGAAAAGGAAACGCGGGAAGAAATGAACATGTCTTCATCTTCAACCTTTGAACCACGAAAATCCCAAATATGTAACTCAAGGTTTCAAGTGGAATCAAGCATGGATTCCCCTTCCCTTTTGGTCATTGTTGCCTCCTCCATACTCATGAGCCTTTGATTGGCTATGAGTATGGGGAATTTTAGACAAATACGAATGAAAACTTAAACCTAAAACAAAAATTAAATCATGTTGCTGAAGTGATTGAAGCTCAAAACATTGGGGTTAAGCTCTAGTGGATCATGGAGAATAAAGTGGTAACTTGTTTGGAATGAAATAATGGTGTTAACTACCTTGTCAGAAAAAAGTTTAGGTGGTGGTTTCAACATATTTGGGGAGCTCAGGTGAAGGTTTCTCAATCACTTCTATGGATCCAGTTAGCTTCAAGGAGGTTCACAGAAGGTGTTAGGATGTTTTTGTTATGCTGAAAATGGCTAAAATACTACAACCGAATGCTTCGTTTTTGAGGGAAGTGAAATGTGTTTTTTTATAGGGTTTCGATGACTGTAAAACTTGGTTATGTAAGGGAGAAGTGTGCTCTATTCATAGGGAAGTTGAGGGAGTGATTAAAGTGAGTTGTTAGGGTTGGAAACTCTGAATTAGTGTGCGCCCGAAAATGTGTAAAAAATCACACTTGTTGGCTAATGGTGGGTGATGTCTTCTCTACAATTCCTTTTCCACCACTTTGTTATGCATACATGATACTTTTGGTGAGACAATTGTGGTCCCTACACCTGTTGAAGCTTACTTGACTTGTATCTAAATATGGCAATTTGTGCTTTTTAACTTCAGTTTGCTGCACATGCATCCCTTTGTTTACTTCACTTGGGCCTTCATTTGGTGCCCTTAGTTGTTGCAACATACGCTTTGTTCAACTAGAAAAAGGGAGCACATGGATTAGTGACTTGGTGCATGACATATGCCATTTTGACTGGTCTGGTCTTGTGATGTGCATCATGGCAAGGCACAATTTTTGCACTTGGGCCAATTAAGATTGACTTGTACATTTTGAACAAAAATTAGGCCAAACCATCTTTTCCATGTCCTTAATACAATGCAAAAATAATTATGTCAAAAGATGTTGTGAGGTGAAAATGGCATTGGTGCAACGTGGTGGTCATGACATGCTTTTAGGCCTGACTAGGCAACTTGACCCGACTTGGCCAATCCCAATTTTGATGTCCTTAGATGTTGAATTAGGTTTTCAGTCTTGAAACAAAGTTGAAGAGGAGTTAATTTAGGACATTTGCCTCGAAATGGATCCTTAAAAGGTTAAAAGATGAAAAAGTTATGGGTTTTAGACCAAATGGTAGGCCAAACTTGCCAAAACTTGGCCAAACCAACATGCCCTAAGTTGCATTTTTGAAGTTTCTTGAATTCTAAGGCAAAATAATGATTGTTTGAAGACCAAATGAGAAAGCCTTGATAGAAACCAAGCCTTTATGCTTTTCAAGCTGGTTATGTGTCATGCTTATGGATGAAACCATGTGAATTTAGAACTCAAAGTTCAAACCAAAACTTTCACTTGCATTTCCAATGTATGAATGAAGTGGATGGATGTTTGGTGGAGCTGTAACACCTCAAAATTTGCCCTCCTCTCTTGGGACTAGCATTAACATATTGCATGTCATTTTAGGTCATTAGGCATTGCATATTGCATATCATGTGGTTACATTGTGCAAGCCATTCTCCCAAGTCTTGATCAGAAGATGAAGAAGTCAAAGTGCAAGCCTAGGGTTTATTGACTGATCATTGGCCATCTGAGGATTGGGCTGAGAATTAGGGTTTCATGATTCTCAATGGATGTTGGTCTTCATCTTGATGGAAATGATACATCATCATCATCATGGTTGGTTATCATCAAGTGTTGAAGCAGGATTTCTTGAGATTAGGGTTTTGACCACTGGTCAACCCTGATCAGTTGTATTGGGCCAGTCAGGGCATAATCAGGAGAGGGGGTCTATGATGGATATGGGGTTCATTCTATGATTATATGGAGCTTATTGAGGCTAGGGTTTCACCCTTGAGCCATTTCAGTTGAAGATGGGAGCTCAATTTGATCAATGCATTGCTTGATTCATCTATTAGATGAAAAAGTCAACTGTGGTCAACTGTACATGATCTGACGAATTTGGAGGTGGAAATGAGTTGGATACACTTCATTCATGTTGGAACAAGTATTGTATGACATCTCAAAGCTTAAGAATGAAGAAAATCAAGTCAGGACAAAAACTGCCAAAAATAGAAAGTGACTTGTAATTGAAGTTTCCAAAAATGGAAAGTTTTGGACCTCAAGACCACGTGTCCAAGGAAGCTTCAAATGAAAATTTGTTCAACATGAAAGTTGTAGATCTTGTTCTCACCTTTCCAAAAAGTCCAAGAACTTGAAATTCCCATGTATGGTTGGAAAATTATGGCTCAGTGAATTTCAAAAATGACCCATAATCAGGAGGCCATAATTTCCACATGGTTTGTCCAAATTGCAAGTTCTTTATATGCACAAACTCCATTTGACATGTACTTTCATGGTGCATAATTGGATTTTCTCAAAAGTGGCCAATGCAAAAAGTCAATTTTCAACTGGACAGTTAAAGTGGACCAAGGGCAAAATTGTCCAACTTTCAAAATAATTGGAATTTTTGAGTGGGGATTTTTGCAACACCTCATGAATGGTATTTAAAATTTGTTGGAATCATCATTTCTTGGCAAAGGCTTGTAATTTGAGATTTGGCTTGAAAAATGAAAGTGTGAAATTGGACAAAATGCAAATACATAGTGAAATTGAGAATGGCTTATCCAATGAGCAAAAGACAAATGGAGACAGCTCACACATGGCATTTGGAAGGTGTGTGAGCTGTCAAACAGGTGGCAATGAGCTGGCAAGTGAAATCCCCATTATGCCCTTACTTGAAAAATTGTATTTTCATTAACAATTCCAATTTGGCTAATTACATGATTAAGGGATGATTAAGCTCACATATATAAACCTAAACACATTCTAATCATAACGGAAATTTCACATTTACCAAAGTTGGATCAAAAGCCTCTTCATTCTCTCAAGTTTGCTCAAGAACACATTGGATCCAAATTCATCAATCTTCTTCATTCCTCAACCAATTCTCGATTTTCCTTTTGCATTCAACTCCAATCATCATCCTCATCAACTGTTTGTGGAGTTTGGAAGGAGTGGAGCCTTGATTCGCGACTGTTCAATATCACATCAACAATGGTGAATTCGAGTTTTGAGCTCTAGAAGCAACATCAATTGAAGCTAGCACCTCTAATCATCTTCCTTATCCCTCTACTGCAACTGTTTGAAGGAATTAAGCGCCAAGGCCACGCGAATTGCACTGCCATTTCCAGGTTTGAAGAAATTCGAATCTCATGATTTGTTAATTGTTCATATGCGTTTGAAAGAGCATGCTACGTAGGTTGTAGTGATACCTTTAGTTTTGCAAATGGATGACTGTGTAGGGAGAAATCTAGGTTCGAAGTTTCGATCCAAAACCCTAGTTCGTCCGATTTGCACGATTTAGGAACTTTTAGGAGAAATCATGTTGATATCTAGATTCCTGGTGTTTAGACGGTTCGAATGACTATGGACTTGCTCGTTTCCATGTTGCTTTGATGTTCTTCGTTTTTTTGGATTTCTGGAAAATGATGAATGAAAACGATGAGATGAAGCTTGTTTGATCTGAAAAAGTGTTTGAAAATTTGAATTAGAGGTTTCCCTCCCCCGCGCCTGTTATTTACAATAATGCCACTGTGCAATTTTAATTAATTTGTTTAATTCACAAAAATTCATTAACACATTGAATAATTCATAAAAAATCATAGAAAATTCAGAAAAATATGAGAATTTTTCCTTTGACTTCCTTGTTGACTGTAGATTATTTTTGACCTATTGGTCAAAGTCGTGCATGGTAGAATTATTGTTTGACTTAGGCTTGTTTCACATGTACTCATTTTTGATACCTTTGGCCAATTCCATTGTGAAATGCTCATAGTGTAAAATAAATTCTTGAAATTTTTTGTGATGATTGTGGACTGATCAATGTTTATTTACATGTAAATTTCATGAATTTTTGATACCTGGCCATTGAGTTATGAATTTTGGAACTTAGGTGTGACAATTTGTGTCACACCTCATTATGCCAACTTGCTGGATTTTTTTTTGAGTGACCTATACTTGTTGGATTAATGTGAAATTTTGCATGATGTTTGATTAATATGTTAAGAGGTTATGTGAATTTTTGTGGAATTTTACATTGCATTTTCAAATTGATTGCTATTTTTCATTTCTGTTGGTCAAATATGCAAGTCCATGTGGTACATGTTTGTAATTTGGATGTGAAATGCTCATATGGTATTGGATTGTCATGAAATTTGATATGCTTGTAATAGACACATGATGTGACATCCCTATTTTGGTCTCATCCATTTCTTTTTTGTTTTCATTGAGTTATGAATTTTTGAAGTGGATGTATGTGTTGATGTTGTGATTTGGAGCCTATAATTGTGTCTGTTTTTGTTGATTTTCATTGACATAGTTACCTTTGCCCAATTAAGCTGAAATTTGGTGTGCCATACCTGGATTAGGTCCTGTTTAGGTGTAATTTATTTGAGAATTTTTGAAGTTGTTTTGATGTGGATTTGAATGCAATAGTTCTGTTTGCATGTTTGGTGCTTCATTTGAACTAGTTTGGCTTGTTTTGTGCATAACATGAACATGACGAATGATATAAACATGAGACTAATTATGTTGGCTTTTGTTTGACATTAATTTGACTTTGGTTGGTGAATACCTTGCTGTTTAGGAATTTTTCTTGCCTTTGGACCCTAGGCTTAGCCTAGTGGTCTTGTTGCTAATATTTGCTTGATTTTTCAGGATCAAAAGCATAATGCACATGGAGAATGAATCAAGTTAAATGCAATTGATGTTGTTTGATGTTTGTACACTAACATAACATTGTTTTGTAGGTTGTGAAGCTTGGGCTTGAGCTCATAGCTTGCTTTGTTGTGCATTGATCTGTATAGATTAACTGATTAAACTTTTGCTGTGTAGTTTTGTCTGTCTGAGTACTAACTGTGTTTGACTGTTTCCAGGTACTTTTAGTTGCTCAGTTCCTTGTGAACTTTTGCTTTGCTTTGCTTAAGCAACTTGCATTGAGGTATAACTTCCTGACTTCATGTAGTCTGGAGACCCGGCTGTTACCGGGCCGGGCAAATAAATGTCTGAAGTCCTCCTTAAGAGGCAATGATTGTGGTTGTTTATTTTTTGTGCCAAGCAGGTGAAAGTCCTTTAAATAAGGCAATTGGTGGAAGTTAGGGATAAGCAATCTATCCCCCACTATTCTGTGAGTCTTCTCCTTGCTCCCATTACATGGTTGTAACATTGAGATCCAAGCCCAAGATCCTGTGCAGTGCACATTGTGTCAGAGTCTCTGAGTATAGAAGGGTTCCCCCATTCTGGACCCATGCTCATTTGTCAGAAGCTCTCCCTGGTTAGGGATAAGAGCTGTGAGGTCTGATCCTCACTTCACCTCTCATCTGCTTCACCTTAGCCTCGTAATGGCAAGGTTAAGAGCAAACCCAGCCCGTACAGACGACTCGCTTCGGCAGTCAAACCTATTGTGTGAGCCACTTGTTTGGTTATAGTGCGTGCGGTGTGGATATCTGTTTGAGATGCTTGTTCTCATTTGATGTATGCTTGTATGTTGTTTGCTTATGTGCTTGCTTCTTTCCTGGTTAGGATAGGCTTGCTTATGCAAGTAAGATAGAAAACCGAACTTAGGGTAAACGATGCATGACAACACTAGGCTCGAGTCCAGCTCCCTAGTAGTGTGTCTTTCCCCGGTTTCTGGTTAGCAATTCAGTCCCTTTCAGGGGAACTACATCGCCCTGATCCTCGTGCCAGACGAGGTATGTAGGCAGGTGGTCGTGCGAGACCACTCCGGGCACCCTTTTCTTTTTTGCGTGTGTTTTGTTTGGCAGCTATCAGGCTCGAGTTCCCGACTCCCTATTAGTCTGTGTGTTCAGTTTCTTCTGACGTCTCGGCGTCTCTTCTTGCTTGCTTGATGACTTGTAGGCTCGAGTTCCCGACTCCCTACTAGTTTGCGTGTTCTTTCTTCCCTTTCAGGGGAACTACATCGCCCTGATCCTCGTTCCAGACGAGGTATGTAGGCAGGTGGTCATGCGAGACCACTCCGGGCAACCTTTTTCTTTTTTGCGTGTGTTTACTTGTTATCTGACTGTGTGTTTGGTTCGGATGCCGACGTAAGCCCAGTGATTGGCAGTCGGGCTCCGCGTTTGCCGTTTTGTGCGTGTTTTGGTTCGGATGCTGACGTAATTCCATCCAATGGTTGTCGGGCTCCATGTTTGCCATCTGTTTGTGCGTTTTGTGTTGTTTGGCGTGCGTAAGCCGAACTACAGTGGCTCTGATTCTTGTTCCAGACAAGATATGTAGGCATAAGGTGCGATACCTTATCGAGCTCGTTCCTCTTAACCCCACCTGCGTTCCCTGTGTGTGTGTGATGTTTAGCAACCTTTTCTTTATTCTAGGACGTGGATCCCGTCGAGTACGACGGACGTGAGGGGTGCTAATACCTTCCCCTTGCGTAACCGACTCCCTTACCCTTTCTCTCTGGTCGCGAGACCATGTTCTTTCCAGGTTTCTCTGAGCGTTTCCTTTCCCTATTTTGGGATAAATAACGCGCAGTGGCGGCTCTGTGTTGTGTTTTTTATTTGAGCTTCGCCGGTTGATTTTTCGCAGGATGCGACAGCTGGCGACTCTGCTGGGGACACGAGATGTAGACCTATGCTGGTCCATCGTCCCTAAGCGAGTCTCTCCTGGCGTTTTAGGATTGGTTTGGGTTGCTTATTGTGTTCTATTTATTGCATTTATTATTCTAACCTGTGTATATATTTGCATTAATGTCTGCATGCATCATACTATCATATTGTTGCCGTCCTCTGTACAGGTGGTTCCTCTGTTTTGGGGTGGGAGTTACTCGAGGTAAAAGGCCCAATACCCAGGCTATGAGTGCAATCTAGGAAACCTAGGAATAGAGTGATTCATGGGAAGCGGGTGGTATGCGCCACTTAGCGGAACATTGACATCACGAGCAGTTCAGACCCTGGTGGGATAGTATCGTTACATACTTCGGGTGTGTATATGATGGTATTCTGCGAAAGGTTATTTATGCTGCGTTTCTCTCGACCTTGCCCTGGCCTAGATGACACCCGTGAGTGGGGAGGGAATGATCTTTATCACAGGTATAGATGGTGACGTTGATGGTGACTTTTTGTTCCGTGGATCAGAGTCCTATTTATAAGTCGGATTTATGGCCATTTATTGCCGAGACGCCGAAATGCTGTCCGTGGTATTTATCAGTGGGGATCCGTTTATTTCAGGATTCCCTGGGCTGAGTTATTTATCAGTGGGGATCCGTTTATTTCAGGATTCCCCGGGCCGATTCAGATGATGATGGGTATCTGCTCAGAGATTGGTGATGGTGATGATGATGATGTATCTTTCTTCCGTTTATTTCGGAACCCGTGGGCCAGATTTGTGGTTACTGGCTCCCTCAGATGGTTATGATCAGTTCAGAGACCAGGTTTCAGTGCAACAGATGATCAGAGGACTTGGAGGATGGCAATGCATTGCATTCATTCATCTGCATCATTCTCATTTTGCATTCATCTGCACTCAAACCCACGTCTAGCCATATGGGGAGTATTATTGATTGAGAATCTGGTTGAGAGACATCTTGAATTTCAGAATATGGATGTCAAAATGTTGTCTGTCTCGATGAAATCAGAATCAAAGGACAGAAGCTTCCTCATATGGATAGACATTGCATTCATGCATATTAACCTGTTTGCTGTTTTGCAGGTATCGGTCTAACCAGTGCGCACAACTTTTCTGCCCAGATACTCTCCCGGACTCAGCAAATCCAAACTGATGGATCCGCCCAACGCCGACATTCTCGGACTGAAAGAGAAGATGGGAGAGCTGATCAATGTCATGCAAGAGTTCGCCTTGGGGCAGAAAGTAATTGCCGAAAAGGTGGGGAGGATTGAAGACTGGCTGAAGATGGGGAACATGCAAGGAAACGCTTCGTCATCTGGACCGAAGAAATATTTTGGTAATGACCAGCACAAGGATGAGGGTGAATCGAGTGCTGTGTACGCCCAGAGAGGACACGGTAGGGGTCGTTACTACCAGCACACCGCTGCGGTAACTATTCCTGCTAACAATCAGCCTGCACAACAGCAACAGCAGCGTCAGCCATTTCAGCGGAGGTCTCCGAGGGTAGGATATCCAGTCAGGAGGAGGATGAGTGATCGGCATTTTGACAGGCCGCCTGTGACATATTCTTTCCTATTGAAAAAGCTGAAAGATATGGGGCTGGTACAGTTGAGGACTTTGGCACCTATGGGACCTGATCAAAGGCCAGCCAATTTTGATGAAAATGTCAAATGTGAATTCCATTCGGGTGCTCCCGGGCACAGTGTAGAGGACTGCAAAGCTTTTAAGCACGTAGTCCAAGACCTGGTGGATTCCAAGGCCCTCAATTTTACATTGTCATTGAATGTTAATGCCAATCCCATGCCGGCACATGGTCAGGCGATGGTGAGTGCAATTGCTGAAGATTCAGGTCACGCCTATACAGTGGGTGAAGAGACTGATGGTAACTGCGAGTTTGATGGTTGGATAAAGCCGTGCGTACCAGGAAGCTGGAAGGCCTAAACAAGATCATCACTGACACTCGTCCGGAAGAGTAATATTTCTTGTTTTCAGTTTATATGCATGGAAGCCATATGTGTTGCCCGACACGTAATGGTTCATTGTAAGGGCCACCTCATGTTTAAATTTGCATTTTCTGCATCATTAATAAATGGATGTTTTTCAGTCAAAAAACGGTGTTCCCTGTTTTTCATTTATTTTTGCAGTTTAAAAACAAATAAAAATGGCAATGTTTATTTTCATTTTTTTCCTTTTTGATTTGTCTCGTCCCAACTTCAAAAATAATTCTCCGAATCTCATTGATAACAATTTGGTTACACCTCATATGACTTCGACAAACCGATCTATCATGCCGAAGAAAAAGGCGAAGAAGATTGTGATCTGTTGGGATTAGCCAGGTTGTTGAGACAAGAGGAGAAGGTGATTCAGCCGCTCGAGGGCGATGCGAGATTGTCATTCCAAGCACCGCCGAGGTCAGGAAGTGAAATTAGGGCCGCTTCAGAGGCGAATCGAGAGCAGAATGGTAGCCTTGTTGAAAGAGCATGTGGATGCCTTCACCTGGTCGTGTCAGGATAGGCCAGGGTCGGATACCGGGGTCGTTGTGCACAAGCTACCATGGAGAGGAGGCTGTCCTCTAGAGAAGCAGAATGCCAGTGCCGCGTATCAGAGTGACTTTGTTTCATGATATGATTCATCATGAAATTGAATGCTATGTTGATGACATGATAGCAAAGTCCCAAACAGGAGTGGGGCATCTGGCTGACCGGGGCAAGTCGGTTGACTGGTTGAGACAATTCAAACTGAGGTTGAATTCAAGTGAGCGCACTATCAGAGTGCAGGCCGGTAAGCTGTTGGGGGTTCATTATAAGAGAGGAATCGAGGTTGATCCTGCTAAAAAAAAAAAAAAATGCCTGAACCGAGGAAAAACAGAAAAAGAGGTTCGTGGTTTCTTAGAAAGATTGAACTACCTGTCATGGTTCACATCTCATCTAACAGCCACGTGCGAACTTATATTCAAGATGTTGAGAAAAAAAAAGATCAAACGGTCAGGTGAAATGATGATTGCCAAGGGGCATTGAAAAATAAAAGAATCAGTTGCAGGAGCCTCCGATTTTGATACCTCCTGTGGAGGGAGCAATTGTCAATTCTGTATTTGACGGTCCTCGAGGGGTCTACGAGGCGTATTGGGTCAGCATGACGCGTCTTGTCGAAAAGAGCATGCAATTTACCTTAGCAAAAAGTTTACCGACTGTGAAACAGTACATTCACTGTTCGAGAAAACTTGCTGTACTTTGGCATAGGCTGCTCGCCGACTGAGACAGTATATGCTGGTTCATGCCACTTTGTGGATTTCAAGATGGATCCGATTAAGTATGGGTTTGAGAATCCAGTATTGACCGGATGGGTTGCGAGAAGAGCAAAAGAATGTTGACTGATTTGTGATACTCTCAGGAAGCAACCAAGGGGTGTATTGCCTGATTACATCGCTCAACAACCCGTGGAGGATTATCAACCGATGAAGTTTGAGTTCCCTGATGAGGACATCTCGAGGTGCTCAAATCGAAAGATTGAGAGTGACCGATCCCGGAGGAGGGGCCTGACCCTGAATCTGAACGGATTCTGATGTCTGATGGGGAGGTTAAGGAGAATAAGATTTTTGTTGCCCGGATAACGTTTGAATACACCAACGACGGTGTGATTGAGTAGGAAGCTGGTATCTTGGGTATTGATCTTCGGTGTGTCTACTAGGGCAACTCCTTTCTCATTGGTATATGGAATGGAAGCCGTATTACCTGTTGAGGTTCGGATTCCCTCTTTGAGAGTCCTGATGGACGTGAAGTTGTAAGAGGGTGAATGGGTAAGGACCCGGTATGAAGAGTTGAGCCTAATTGAAGAAAAGAGGCTAGCCGCCATCTGTCATGGGCAGTTGTACCAGCAGAGGATGAAGCGTGCTTTTGACAAGAAGGTGCGACCTCGGGTATATCACGTGGGTGATATGGTGCTGAAAAGGATCCTTCCTCCTCAAAACGGTCGAAGGGGCAAATGGACACCGAATTATGAAGGTCCATTCGTGGTCAAGAAGGTTTTCTCTGGCGGAGCCTTGTTGTTGACGACCATGGATGGCGAAGATTTTCCATCCCCTGTGAATGCGGACGCAGTTAAAAAATACTTTGTATGAATTGACCCGCTGGACGAAAAGAACAAAATAGTCCAGGCAAAAATGGGCATCCCGGCGAACCAAAAACAGAAAGAAAGGTTCGGGCAAAAATTAGGGATAAAAAGAAAACTGTACACCCGGCAAGTCGAGAACCTGAAAAGGCGACTTGAGCAAAAATGGGTATCCCGGTGGACTGAAAACCCGAAAGGGCGGTCCAGGCAAAAGAGGGATTGAAACGAACAACTGCGTCTAGCATGATCGTTTGCGCTTTGGTTAAGGCATCATGGATAATACCCGGTAGGGATCAGTTGGAATCGTCTTGTTCAGAAGGCAGAAAGCATGGAGAGTCTGAGGACATATGGGGTGTAACCGAGTTGGAACTCGATGAGATCGCGGTTTCACATTGCCATTAGGATAGATTTTTCCTTTTGTGCGCAATTACCTCTTTTCAGGAATTGCTTCCTTTGTATTGCTCATTTGAGCCACACCTTTTCCAATCAATAAAATGCATATTCAGTCAAATAATTTTGTTTTTGTTTTTCATTACCGCTTTGATTGCAAAAATATCCGATTATTTTGATAAAGAATCTTGCATTTTTAAAACATACAGGTTTCCTTCCAATGCATGTTTATAAGATTGAAAGCTTGAAATCTTATTTGGAAGGTTGAGTGACCCAAGTGTTGAAATCTTGACATGCCTGGGGCACGGTTTTATCTGACGATCTGTTTTGCAGGAACTGTTGGATATTCTTCATTCACTTGCAGGTTGTGATGTGGAAGCTTTGTAACAGATCCCCAGAGAGTTCGCTCAGGAACGAATGAATGAAAGGATGACGAAGACGTTGAGAAGTACGACGATCCTTGATGTTAATCAAGAAGACTCTTCAAAATCGGAAGATTGGAAAGTCTGTGGAAAATCCCCGCAGAGTCGGATCAGGGGCAAAGCAAGTTAGAGAACGGTAGAGGACGTTGAGACGCCCGACGACCTTTGGAATTAACCAAGAAGACTCTTCAAAGTCGAAAGATTGAAATTTCTGTATAACTCCCAGGAGTACATCTCTCGTCGAGCGCGGAGCGACTTGGAATATAAGATGATGGAGCAGAAAAGGTCCAGACGAGTCTGGGAATTCTCAAAAGTGGAAAGCTGATACGAGATTGGGAGGTAGATACCGTGGTTCGATGAGTCGATGGGTGTTCTGTACCAACTATTCTCATTTCCCAGCTAGGTCCCCAAGCAGAGTTATAGGGAGCCAAATCCCAGCAGATCCAAGGTCTGTGGACTTCCCTAGCCGAGTCAGGATGGTTGTCCCTGGCCGGTTTACAACGGTGTTTCCCCAGCAGCCAGGTCTGAAGGTTGCTATCCCCGAGTGGAGCGGGTTTCAATGAAATATATCTCCAGCAGTGTTCATCCTACCAGTGGATTGAACAAGTTCCCGTAGCGGACTGATTTTTGCATCTCCAGCTGAGTTGATTCTACCTATGGATTGCACGGGTTGTCCCCAGCGGAGTAGTATGCATTTCCCTAGCAGGGTCGGGATGGTTATCCCCAGCAGGTGATAGAGTGATGCATCCCCAGGTGAGTCTGGAGATTGCTATTCCCTTAGCAGAGTCTCTGTGAGTGTTTCCCCAGTGAAGTCAACAGGTATCTGTGAGGGTTTTCCCGAAGCGAAGTCAGGATTGATATCCTCAGCAAGTCAAAGATTGGTGTATCCCCACAGAGGGTTGGTGGTGCTTATCCCCAGCAGTTCCTCGAGTGGATTGGGTGCAAAGGAGGTTCTTCCCCAGCAAGGGTTGCCTTTCCCCAGCAGCAGTATTACTCCCCAGCGGGGTGGAGTTGGAGTAGTGACGAGTTCCTCAGCAGAGAGTCTCGTATTCCCCAGAGGAGTCCCTTGAGGGGGATGTTTTTATTTTTTATGCATTCATCATGAAAAAATAACATGGCATATTGCATAGAAAAATAAATAATCGCGTAGCATTTCCATGTTTATGGAGCATTACGCAGAATAAATCGATCATTCATCATTGCGAGCATAAGCTAGTCTCAAACCGTGGTTACTGTTCGAGAAGTGGTTTTGCCCAAAGGTGAAGAGGTGTTACTCCGAGGAGTTCAGCATCGTGATTGAATCGAAGATATTCCCCAGTAGTGCGATACTGGAGTAATTGTTTTCCGTCAAGCCGAGATGGGAAATGTTTGGCGTTCAGCGCAATTCAAGCCGTGGTTACCGCTTGGAGTCTTTATTTCGCCTGAGGGTGAAGGTGTTGCTCTAAGGAGTCTAGCATCATGACGTCAGATCAGCAGGGTTCCCCAGTAGTGCGATATTGGAGGAAATGTTTCCGTCGGACGGAGATGGAAATAAAACCAGAGGACGTTACGCGATCAACGCGTTTCCGGGGTTCAAGTGGAGAAAAGGAAATGTGGATACATTTTCTGGAGATCGGGGTTCAATCGGAGAAAAGAAATGCTGAGGCATTTTCTGGGGTTCAAATAGAGATTGGAGTTGAAGATTGTATCCAGGATGCGGTCCGCAGGATTATCTTCTGTTCATGTGTCACCTTAGACTCTGGCTGAGGCCGATGGAGGTCGTTATAGGTGTCTTCTGAGGAAGAGATACACATGCTACCTTCTTTATGAAGGTTTACCCTCTGACATGTCGCCCTCAGAGTGGTTTGGTGTTATTTCCGACGTTGCCAGCGGAATTATCACGAGAGATTGGAGAAAAGGATATGCTGAGGCATTTTCCTGGGGTCCAAACGGAGAAAAGAAATGCTGAGGCATTTTCTGGGGTTCAAATGGAGAAAAGGAGATGTTGCGACATTTTCTGGAGAACGGGGTTCATATTGGCGATCGCGAGTTATCGTCAGGCGACTGGGATTCAAACTGGAGATTGGGGTTCATTATTTTGGCAAAAAGGAGTGCTGAGGCATTTTCGGGGGTTCAAATGCAGAGATCTGAGGATCGTTTGCGCAGAGAAAATGTCGGGGTTCAAGAAAAGAAAAATAAAAAAGAAGAGATAATAATCCCGCGTGGATGTGTGGTGATCAGACCATGGTTATCCCTGTGTTACCATTTATTTTGGTATCCAGGTCGACGTTTTTCGAGTTTGCTTCTTCGCCGATGCTGACAGGCGTTGATAATTATTATCCCGTCAGAGTGCAAATTGTTCGTCTGTTCTTGGTATTCAATCACTCTTCATCTTGATCATCCGAAAGCCGAGGCTATTTCGTATCGACAGGTTCACAGTGGATTGAATAGGGGCAGCTGTAACACCTCAAAATTTGCCCTCCTCTCTTGGGACTAGCATTAACATATTGCATGTCATTTTAGGTCATTAGGCATTGCATATTGCATATCATGTGGTTACATTGTGCAAGCCATTCTCCCAAGTCTTGATCAGAAGATGAAGAAGTCAAAGTGCAAGCCTAGGGTTTATTGACTGATCATTGGCCATCTGAGGATTGGGCTGAGAATTAGGGTTTCATGATTCTCAATGGATGTTGGTCTTCATCTTGATGGAAATGATACATCATCATCATCATGGTTGGTTATCATCAAGTGTTGAAGCAGGATTTCTTGAGATTAGGGTTTTGACCACTGGTCAACCCTGATCAGTTGTATTGGGCCAGTCAGGGCATAATCAGGAGAGGGGGTCTATGATGGATATGGGGTTCATTCTATGATTATATGGAGCTTATTGAGGCTAGGGTTTCACCCTTGAGCCATTTCAGTTGAAGATGGGAGCTCAATTTGATCAATGCATTGCCTGATTCATCTATCAGATGAAAAAGTCAACTGTGGTCAACTGTACATGATCTGACGAATTTGGAGGTGGAAATGAGTTGGATACAATTCATTCATGTTGGAACAAGTATTGTATGACATCTCAAAGCTTAAGAATGAAGAAAATCAAGTCAGGACAAAAACTGCCAAAAATAGAAAGTGACTTGTAATTGAAGTTTCCAAAAATGGAAAGTTTTGGACCTCAAGACCACGTGTCCAAGGAAGCTTCAAATGAAAATTTGTTCAACATGAAAGTTGTAGATCTTGTTCTCACCTTTCCAAAAAGTCCAAGAACTTGAAATTCCCATGTATGGTTGGAAAATTATGGCTCAGTGAATTTCAAAAATGACCCATAATCAGGAGGCCATAATTTCCACATGGTTTGTCCAAATTGCAAGTTCTTTATATGCACAAACTCCATTTGACATGTACTTTCATGGTGCATAATTGGATTTTCTCAAAAGTGGCCAATGCAAAAAGTCAATTTTCAACTGGACAGTTAAAGTGGACCAAGGGCAAAATTGTCCAACTTTCAAAATAATTGGAATTTTTGAGTGGGGATTTTTGCAACACCTCATGAATGGTATTTAAAATTTGTTGGAATCATCATTTCTTGGCAAAGGCTTGTAATTTGAGATTTGGCTTGAAAAATGAAAGTGTGAAATTGGACAAAATGCAAATACATAGTGAAATTGAGAATGGCTTATCCAATGAGCAAAAGACAAATGGAGACAGCTCACACATGGCATTTGGAAGGTGTGTGAGCTGTCAAACAGGTGGCAATGAGCTGGCAAGTGAAATCCCCATTATGCCCTTACTTGAAAAATTGTATTTTCATTAACAATTCCAATTTGGCTAATTACATGATTAAGGGATGATTAAGCTCACATATATAAACCTAAACACATTCTAATCATAACGGAAATTTCACATTTACCAAAGTTGGATCAAAAGCCTCTTCATTCTCTCAAGTTTGCTCAAGAACACATTGGATCCAAATTCATCAATCTTCTTCATTCCTCAACCAATTCTCGATTTTCCTTTTGCATTCAACTCCAATCATCATCCTCATCAACTGTTTGTGGAGTTTGGAAGGAGTGGAGCCTTGATTCGCGACTGTTCAATATCACATCAACAATGGTGAATTCGAGTTTTGAGCTCTAGAAGCAACATCAATTGAAGCTAGCACCTCTAATCATCTTCCTTATCCCTCTACTGCAACTGTTTGAAGGAATTAAGCGCCAAGGCCACGCGAATTGCACTGCCATTTCCAGGTTTGAAGAAATTCGAATCTCATGATTTGTTAATTGTTCATATGCGTTTGAAAGAGCATGCTACGTAGGTTGTAGTGATACCTTTAGTTTTGCAAATGGATGACTGTGTAGGGAGAAATCTAGGTTCGAAGTTTCGATCCAAAACCCTAGTTCGTCCGATTTGCACGATTTAGGAACTTTTAGGAGAAATCATGTTGATATCTAGATTCCTGGTGTTTAGACGGTTCGAATGACTATGGACTTGCTCGTTTCCATGTTGCTTTGATGTTCTTCGTTTTTTTGGATTTCTGGAAAATGATGAATGAAAACGATGAGATGAAGCTTGTTTGATCTGAAAAAGTGTTTGAAAATTTGAATTAGAGGTTTCCCTCCCCCGCGCCTGTTATTTACAATAATGCCACTGTGCAATTTTAATTAATTTGTTTAATTCACAAAAATTCATTAACACATTGAATAATTCATAAAAAATCATAGAAAATTCAGAAAAATATGAGAATTTTTCCTTTGACTTCCTTGTTGACTGTAGATTATTTTTGACCTATTGGTCAAAGTCGTGCATGGTAGAATTATTGTTTGACTTAGGCTTGTTTCACATGTACTCATTTTTGATACCTTTGGCCAATTCCATTGTGAAATGCTCATAGTGTAAAATAAATTCTTGAAATTTTTTGTGATGATTGTGGACTGATCAATGTTTATTTACATGTAAATTTCATGAATTTTTGATACCTGGCCATTGAGTTATGAATTTTGGAACTTAGGTGTGACAATTTGTGTCACACCTCATTATGCCAACTTGCTGGATTTTTTTTTGAGTGACCTATACTTGTTGGATTAATGTGAAATTTTGCATGATGTTTGATTAATATGTTAAGAGGTTATGTGAATTTTTGTGGAATTTTACATTGCATTTTCAAATTGATTGCTATTTTTCATTTCTGTTGGTCAAATATGCAAGTCCATGTGGTACATGTTTGTAATTTGGATGTGAAATGCTCATATGGTATTGGATTGTCATGAAATTTGATATGCTTGTAATAGACACATGATGTGACATCCCTGTTTTGGTCTCATCCATTTCTTTTTTGTTTTCATTGAGTTATGAATTTTTGAAGTGGATGTATGTGTTGATGTTGTGATTTGGAGCCTATAATTGTGTCTGTTTTTGTTGATTTTCATTGACATAGTTACCTTTGCCCAATTAAGCTGAAATTTGGTGTGCCATACCTGGATTAGGTCCTGTTTAGGTGTAATTTATTTGAGAATTTTTGAAGTTGTTTTGATGTGGATTTGAATGCAATAGTTCTGTTTGCATGTTTGGTGCTTCATTTGAACTAGTTTGGCTTGTTTTGTGCATAACATGAACATGACGAATGATATAAACATGAGACTAATTATGTTGGCTTTTGTTTGACATTAATTTGACTTTGGTTGGTGAATACCTTGCTGTTTAGGAATTTTTCTTGCCTTTGGACCCTAGGCTTAGCCTAGTGGTCTTGTTGCTAATATTTGCTTGATTTTTCAGGATCAAAAGCATAATGCACATGGAGAATGAATCAAGTTAAATGCAATTGATGTTGTTTGATGTTTGTACACTAACATAACATTGTTTTGTAGGTTGTGAAGCTTGGGCTTGAGCTCATAGCTTGCTTTGTTGTGCATTGATCTGTATAGATTAACTGATTAAACTTTTGCTGTGTAGTTTTGTCTGTCTGAGTACTAACTGTGTTTGACTGTTTCCAGGTACTTTTAGTTGCTCAGTTCCTTGTGAACTTTTGCTTTGCTTTGCTTAAGCAACTTGCATTGAGGTATAACTTCCTGACTTCATGTAGTCTGGAGACCCGGCTGTTACCGGGCCGGGCAAATAAATGTCTGAAGTCCTCCTTAAGAGGCAATGATTGTGGTTGTTTATTTTTTGTGCCAAGCAGGTGAAAGTCCTTTAAATAAGGCAATTGGTGGAAGTTAGGGATAAGCAATCTATCCCCCACTATTCTGTGAGTCTTCTCCTTTCTCCCATTACATGGTTGTAGCATTGAGATCCAAGCCCAAGATCCTGTGCAGTGCACATTGTGTCAGAGTCTCTGAGTATAGAAGGGTTCCCCCATTCTGGACCCATGCTCATTTGTCAGAAGCTCTCCCTGGTTAGGGATAAGAGCTGTGAGGTCTGATCCTCACTTCACCTCTCATCTGCTTCACCTTAGCCTCGTAATGGCAAGGTTAAGAGCAAACCCAGCCCGTACAGACGACTCGCTTCGGCAGTCAAACCTATTGTGTGAGCCACTTGTTTGGTTATAGTGCGTGCGGTGTGGATATCTGTTTGAGATGCTTGTTCTCATTTGATGTATGCTTGTATGTTGTTTGCTTATGTGCTTGCTTCTTTCCTGGTTAGGATAGGCTTGCTTATGCAAGTAAGATAGAAAACCGAACTTAGGGTAAACGATGCATGACAACACTAGGCTCGAGTCCAGCTCCCTAGTAGTGTGTCTTTCCCCGGTTTCTGGTTAGCAATTCAGTCCCTTTCAGGGGAACTACATCGCCCTGATCCTCGTGCCAGACGAGGTATGTAGGCAGGTGGTCGTGCGAGACCACTCCGGGCACCCTTTTCTTTTTTGCGTGCGTTTTGTTTGGCAGCTATCAGGCTCGAGTTCCCGACTCCCTATTAGTCTGTGTGTTCAGTTTCTTCTGACGTCTCGGCGTCTCTTCTTGCTTGCTTGATGACTTGTAGGCTCGAGTTCCCGACTCCCTACTAGTTTGCGTGTTCTTTCTTCCCTTTCAGGGGAACTACATCGCCCTGATCCTCGTTCCAGACGAGGTATGTAGGCAGGTGGTCGTGCGAGACCACTCCGGGCAACCTTTTTCTTTTTTGCGTGTGTTTACTTGTTATCTGACTGTGTGTTTGGTTCGGATGCCGACGTAAGCCCAGTGATTGGCAGTCGGGCTCCGCGTTTGCCGTTTTGTGCGTGTTTTGGTTCGGATGCTGACGTAATTCCATCCAGTGGTTGTCGGGCTCCATGTTTGCCATCTGTTTGTGCGTTTTGTGTTGTTTGGCGTGCGTAAGCCGAACTACAGTGGCTCTGATTCTTGTTCCAGACAAGATATGTAGGCATAAGGTGCGATACCTTATCGAGCTCGTTCCTCTTAACCCCACCTGCGTTCCCTGTGTGTGTGTGATGTTTAGCAACCTTTTCTTTATTCTAGGACGTGGATCCCGTCGAGTACGACGGACGTGAGGGGTGCTAATACCTTCCCCTTGCGTAACCGACTCCCTTACCCTTTCTCTCTGGTCGCGAGACCATGTTCTTTCCAGGTTTCTCTGAGCGTTTCCTTTCCCTATTTTGGGATAAATAACGCGCAGTTGCGGCTCTGTGTTGTGTTTTTTATTTGAGCTTCGCCGGTTGATTTTTCGCAGGATGCGACAGGAGGATGATTGAAATTTGTGGAAATTAGAGTTTTAGAAAGATGTATTGACTTTGGTCAAGGTTGACCAAAAAGTCCAATGTTGACCAAAGTCAAACTTTAGCCATAATTGATCTCTTGGGTTCCTTGGATGAATGATGAATGTAATGAACTTGAATTGGATGCTAATGGACTAATGGATGATGAAGTGATCAAGTGAAATATCCATGAATTAAAGTTTCAAGAAAAAAGGAAAAACATATAAGCAAATGGGCACAATTAGGGTTTCTTGGACCAAAAGGTTCCTCGAGGACCAAAGTCATACAAACTAGGGTTTAGGTGTGCATGAGGTGTCATGATGTAGTTTTACAAGGATAAAGACTAACCAATGGTTGGATATTAGGGTTTCCTCAAGGGCAAGGCCAATGCACAAAGTAAAACGATGACTTATAGAAGACACAAAGGATCAAGGGATTAGGGTTGAGGCTCATGGATTACCAGATGAACAAGCAAAGCTTTCAATCAAGGCTCACCATCCAATTAGGGGTTTAGAGGTGAATGAGATGACTTGTGTAGTCCCACAAGGTCAAACAATGCTTGAATATAACAACTAAAATTTGGGGTAGATTAGACATACCCCTTCATGATCAAAAAATCTTGGTGGTTCTCAGATATGAACACCATGCCTTGAGTCTATGTACCATGGCCTCTTGTTATGAATGTAAATGCAAATGAGATGGTGAGATAATGAATGTATACATATGCATTAGGGCCATGAAGGTTGTATAAGAGGTAGGGTAAATTTTGGGTATGACGCCTCCTGAGAAGGCTTTGGTACACAAGTATCTCTTGAGCACGAGTTCACCCATTTGGTGAACCTTCTTATCAAAATCTCTTTTGAGGCGTCTTTGGTACAACTGACCATGGAAGACGACTGTCAAACGCTTATCTTTAATGATATTCAATTGATCATATCTTGATTGCACCCATTCAACTTCATCGATATCTACTTCCATGATGACTCTTAGAGAGGGAATTTCAGCTTCAGTAGGCAAAATAACCTTCACCCCATATACAAGCAAATAAGGAGTTGCCCCATTAGAAGTGCGCCCTGGAGTTATATAGACATACAAATCAAAAGGAAGCATCTCATTCTAGTCTTTTATATGTCTTTACCATCTACTTGACAATCTTCTTGATGTTCTTGTTAGTTGTTTCGACGATGCCACTCATCTTGGGTCGATATGGTGAAAAGTTATGATGCTCGATCTTGAATTCTTGGAACAACTCACTCATCATTTTTTTGTTGAGATTACTGGAATTGTTAGTAATAATATTGCTAGGAACATCGTAGCAACAAATTATTTCTTTCTTTATGAATCGTGTAACCGCTTGTCTTGTAACATTAGCATATGAAGCAACTTCAATCCACTTTGTGAAGCAGTCAATGGCAACCAGAATAAAACAATGACCGTTAGAAGCCTTCAGTTCGATCATACCAATCACGTCAATACCCCACATGGATAAGGGCCAAGGATAAGTCAAAATATTCAAAGGAGTTTGAGGAACATTGATCTTATCACCGAATATCCGACATTTGTGAAATCTCTTGACGAAATTGTAATAATCTACCTCCATGGTTATCCAATAATAACCAACCCGAATGATCTTTTTGGACATGGTGGGCCCTTTAGTATGTACACCTTCACAACCCTCATGGATGGACCTTATGATCGTGCTTGCTTCGTGTCTATCCATGCATATGAGCAACACAATCATAATTCCTCTTGTACAACACATCCCTATTCATGCAGAACTTAGCAGAAAATCTTCTCAAAGCCTTCTTATCAGTGATGGATGCTTTCTTGGGATACTCTTGTTTTTCCAGATATCTCTTGATGTTATAGAACCAAGGCTTATATCGTCACATTCGGCCTCTATTGCTAGATAATGTGCTAGTTCATCCAAGTGGTCAATATGGATGACATGTGCTTCATTCTTCCACTTGACTTTAAACATGGATTCTAGAGTAGCTAGAGCATCGACTAACTGTTTGTCTTCCCTTGGGATAAAATGAAAAGTGATTTAATCAAAATAAGGAATCAGTTTCACCACGTGTTCTCTGTATAAAATCAACTTCTTATCCTGAGTTTCATAGTATCCTCGAACTTGACTGATCACTAAAGTAGAATCCTCATACACCTCAAGAATCTTGATTCTCAAATCAATAGATGCTTCGATTTTGTAGATACATTCCTTGTATTCTGTCATATCGTTAGTGCAGTCAAGGCATAATCTAGTGGTGAACGGGATATGGAAACCAATCGGAGATACAATAATTTCCCCTATCCCATAACCTTTTGCATTATAGGCACCGTCAAACATGAGCGTCCATTGTGATCCTAGTTTTAGTCCTTCACCAGGGCCTGGGATATTACAATCTTGAATGAACATGATGTGCTCATCAGGAAAGTCAAATTTCATCGATTAATAACCCTCCACGGATTAATGGGCAAGGTAGTCAGACAAGACACTCCCCTTGATAGCTTTATGGGTTACATATTGGATGTCATACTCGTTTAATATCATTTGCCACTGGGCAATTCTTCTACTAACATCAGGTTTTTAAAAAATTTACTTTATTGGATCCATTTTGGATATCAACAAAGTTGTATGGCAAATCATATATTATTTTAGGCGTCGAGTTGCCTAAGCTAAAACATAATAAGTCTTCTCCAATAGTGAGTATCTTATCTCACACTCGGTGAACTTCTTGCTCAAGTAGTATATTGCATGTTCTTTTCGGCATGTGTCATCATGTTGACTCAATACACAACCCATTAATTCATCTAACACGGTAAGATACATGATTAATGGCCTACCAGAAACAAGTGGTTTCAAGATCGGTGGTTCTTGTAAGTAATTTTTTATTTTGTCAAATTGGTCTCGACAATCATTATTCCATACGATCACTTAATTCTTTCTTAGCAATTTGAAAATCGATTCACAGGTAGTCATCAAAGGTGAGATGAACCTTGAAATGTAGTTAAGTCGTCCAGGGAAACCTCTGACTTCCTTTTATGTTTTGGGAGCTGGCATATCTTGAATTGCTTTAACTTTATCAGGATCAATCTCAATACACTTCTAACTCACAATGAACCCCAACAACTTGCTGGTTTGGACCCAAAGGTGAACTTTGTAGGATTCAACCTTAGCTTGAATTTTCGGAGTCTGGCAAATAACTTTCTCAAATGGTCGAAGTGGTCGCCTTCAGTATTGGATTTGGAAATCATATCGTCTACATAAACTTCAATCTCTTTGTGAATCATATCATGAAAGAGAGTCATTGTAGCATGCTGTTATGTTTCCCCTACTAGTCAACCTGATGAATCGGGGATTCCAATTGATATCACTAAATATTGAGGTATGATTGGCTTTTTAGTATATATAACAGCTAGTCGACCTGATATTATGTTTAATGTATGTTTAAGTGCATGGTTTCAAGCTTTTCTAAAGGAATCTCATCTCACTGTTGTGAAGAGAATAATGAAGTATCTCAAAGGAACACCCAATGTCGTCTTATGGTACCCCAAAGGTAGTGTATGTAGTCTTGTTGGTTTCTCTCATGAAAATTATGCAGGATGCCAGCCGAATAGAAAAAGAATGAGTGGAACATGTCACATTTTTGGAAATGCTCTACTTTCTTGGTCATGGAAAAATTAAGCAAGTGTTGCTCTCAGTACTGTAGAAGCATAATATATTGCTGCCAGTAGTTGTTATGCTTAGATATTTTGGTTAAAACAATAACTTCATGACTATGGTGTGATTCTATGAAGCATATCTCTCGAGTGTGACAACACTAGTGCAATCAATATCTCAAAGAATTCAATCATGCATTCAAGAACCAAGAATATTAATACACTCATCACTTCCTAAGGGATCATGTTTTAAAAGACGACATTGAAATTTCCTTCATTGATACCCAGAATCAACTAGCTGACATCTTCACAAAGTCGCTTCCAAGAGATGTATTTTATAAAATTAGAAGAGATCTTGGTATTCTAGGTGAAAGTCATATTTAATCAAATCACGACCCTTGAAAAATTCCATCTGAATACATTCACAAAACTCATATAAGGTACATATATTCTTCTTCATTAAACTTATTTATATTTTAAAATGTTTATGTAATTTATTCAATTTTAGGTTATTCTATTCTATTTATTAAATTTATATCCATGAATTATGTGTTTTTATTAACATGATTTTGTTCCCATTAATTCACTCTTTACTACCATTAATTATTCATTACTATTCATAACTTATAACCAATATTTCTCACCAAATTCTCATATATTTCCTTTATCACCCTAGCCTAAAAAATGTGAAAATTCTCTCTCTCCTCTTGTTGAACTAATCAACCGAATCTCCAACCCTCTCCATCTCCATTTTTTTCAAAACACCAAAACTCCATTACCAACCTTTTCCTTCAACTACGTCTTCTTCAAAGAAAGGAAAATAAAAAGCTCCCACTTCTTCTTCAAAGAAATCTAACAAAGATGAAGCCAAGAAACCTTTTCCAACCAAATATTAAAGAGAAAGATTTGAGAAGTTCTTTTAGACTAAGACTCTCCTTCCTCACATGTTTGCAAATCTTGACAATTTCTACTCTGAATGTTTTAGCTTTTCGGATCTGTTTAAAGCTCAGGGCATTGATCAATTGATTGCTTCTTATGGAAAATTTACCCAGATTTAGTTAGGGTATTCTTTAATAATATGGTTATAGACAAGGGTGTCATAGTTTCACAGGTTAAAAGAACCCCTATTACTTTGTTTGTAAAAGAATTTGGAGAAATTTTAGGTATTCCTCGTGAAGGAGATTATATTAGACTGAATGCTAGTGCTAATTTACCTAAATATAATAAAAGAGACTTTTACTATGGAATTACTAGAATCCCTGAAAATTAGTTTATTTAGAAAAAGGCAGAGGCTTATGGGTGGTCCTCTCGAGAGAAATTCTTGATCAACTGGAATTATTACTATTGATGATAGGTTGATTCACTACTTCCTAGCTTATGTCATTATACCTAAGCATTCCAATTTTTCTACAATTAATGACTGCGAGATGCAAATACTTTATGTTATGAAGAACACAATTTAGGTTAAATGGGCTTACACAATTCTGAATCATTGGGCTATATATAATAAGTTTGCTCATGGTCTTCCTTATGCTCACTGGTTGACTTTTAAGAAAAATAATCTGAATCTCATAGGTGAAAAAGTGCTTCAAATTGTTCCTCCAGATAATGAAATCACTCTAAATAGGGTTTGTAATGCCAAGATCGGGGTTAAGTATGATCCACATGCAAGAACCATTTCCTACATCAACCCACCTCAATCACAAGTTCCTTAAGAAGATGTTTCCAACAATCAAGTCTATGATTATATGCACTATGTGAACAACAACATTAATAACCACTTTGCCCATCAAATTTCTTACTTGAATATCCCACTATACGAAGTCCCACCATACCACTACCTTTTCCTCCCACTTGTTGGCAATAATGATAAAGCCAACCTTGACCAAGATTTCATGAACCAAGACTAGGCCCATGTTCATTCTTTATGCTTATACTTTTTAAGATTTATGATCAATTTGTGTTTTTGGATTTATACTATTATGTTTAAGACAGGTATGCTTTATCATATGTTATGGTTAATGTGTGTTCTAGACAATTATGTTGGTTATGTAACAGTTACGCTTCTTGTGCTATGCTTACTTGTTGTATGTCTTTTACTTAATGTATGGTTTGATTTTCTATTTTCTTTCCCATTCTTTTTGATAATGCCAAAGGGGTAGAGAAACCTATGAAATATATATGTTTTTGTATGCTTTGTTGCTCTCTAAATTCTTTTTCAGCATATCAAGAAAGAAGTGACATATTTAGGGGGAGTTTCTTTCAAGCATTTGGACATAAGATTAAGGGGGGGCTTATTTATGAACTTAAGAAAACATGAATACATTTATGTTATGGTCATGCTTCAAAGATTATGCCTCTCAAAATTTCATGGTTGCCATCATCAAAAAGGGGGAGATTGTGAAGACAAGCTTCCAACATATTTTGATGAAGACAAGCTCTACAAGACATGATCAAAGAAGGAGAAAGAAAAGATATTGAATACTTGACCTCTAGTACAAGACTTTAAAGGTATATTAAATTCTTGACTTATACAATCTTAGTGCTCAAGTTTTATTCATGCATTGAGAAAACTATTTCATCTTTTGAACCATGTTAAAATTATTTTTGAAGTTCATCTATGGTCTTGGTTGAATCTCTAGATGTTGGAGTACTTTGAGCCATTTTAATAGGCAATTTTTCAAAATTCAAAGCACTACAATCGATTGCCATATGGCCATAATCGATTGCATCTTAGTTGTTGTTGCCACTGCCAGTTTTGAAATTGCATTTTCTAGGCATGACAATCGATTATCATCCTAGCACAATCGATTGTCACAGGACAATTTTTCAAATTTTGTAATCGTTGAGCCTAGAACAATTTATTGTCCTTTTACTAAAATCGATTGCGCCCATGTAAATTCTGAAAAATGCTTTATTTCATTACACCATTTCATCATATCTCTTCATGGCAACCTTCACATCTTTTTGTTATACCCAAAAATTTGTCCTCCCCTTCTCATATTTTATCTAACCTATGACTTAAGATTCATCTGCACTCATTCATGCCTCATTCATGTGCATCATTCATTTATGCTAACACTTGCTAATGATCAACACAATTTCAACGCTCATGGATTGCAAAAGCTAGGGTTTGCTTGTGGTTAAAGCCCTAAAGATATGGTATGGCTCATCATGGGGAACCATTTAGGGTGAAACCCTAATTTCTCGATCTTGGGGACATGGATTCAAGGAGATCACAACCTGGCATTCATCTGGACATCAAAACCATAATTCTTGACTATGCTACTATGGGACCTTGTGATTGCTCATCGGGCATTAGTTTGATCATTTAAACCCTAATTGGGGGGCCCATGTGTTAGAAGCTTGTTTGTGGAGCGTCATGTTTGGTTTGGAGATGTTGATTAGTGTGTGTGTGTGTCATGAAACCCTAGTCAATGATGCTTGGTACTTGTGTGCCATCTGAGGTTGACTTTTGATCATGGAATTGACTGAAACCCTATCTCATTTGGGGATAAGTTCTTGGTCGTGTTATAATCATCAACCATTAAACTTGCCTTTGTGCATGAGATTCATTCACCTAACCTACATGTCCACTTATTGGGGACTTCATCTAGATTAAGGTCTTTGTTTGCATCCATTCTTATGTTGTTTTCGAGCTTTTAAGTTTGATTCATGGTCTGTGTTTCCATCCATATGAGGATGTCAAGATCATTAGTCCTTGGTCTTTGATTATCGGGTCATTAGTCTTTGGTGTTTGGTCCATCCAAGTTCAATCAAGTCTTCGTTCATGGCACATTCAAGCTTGCTAGGTCTTGGTTCTTGTGTTTGGTTCTTTATCTATAGTCATTCTCTATACAATACTATATCATGTTCATTGCAATTCATACAAATCCATTAAAACATCATTTCAATTCATCTTATTGTAGCGGTGTATTCGTTACCATTGGAGATATTGACTAAATCCAAGGTAAATCATATAAAGTCGAGTCGCCACCGCACTTCTATTTATCCAAAGGAAAGGTTAGAAAGCGAACAAAAACCTAAAAGTTTTACAAACAAAACTAGTAAAAGAGACAGAGATCTGGGTAAGGGGGTTGGTTATGCAATGGGAAGGTGTTAGGCACCCAAAGCATCCTAGGTACTCCTAGGGAGCCCTTTTCACGCTTGTTGCAAAGGTTATTGTTTATGAAAATTTTTATTTGTGCAAACATGATTGAAGAGATGAGAAAAGAATATACAAGTTTATTTACATTTTGTGTTTGGATGGATAAACCCATTGCCTACGTACCCTCTTATGAAAAGATTAGGATAAAAACCTCGTAGTTCGGGTAAAAAATTTCAAAACAAATGAGTGGATTGATTGGTCCAAAAGCCTTAAGGTCTTTTGTTATCAAAGGGAGAAAACTCAACCTGAAAAACCACAAGTCCACCATGTGAGGATAGCTTCGACATGCTAGTGATGGGTTAACCCTATAATAAGCATGGAAGGCTCATTGTCCATGACTAAGGACAAAGGTGAGTATTACATCTACCACAAAGATAACTCAAACCTAATAGCAAAAGGTTGTGAAAAATTTGATTAAGAAGTGATCATTGAAACCACAAAAGAAGCATTTGAATGGGTTGCATTAACCAATTAGAAGTATGTACAAAATGGTCAAAGTTGACTTAAAGATTCAATTCAAAATGAGTGTTATGAAAAGAAAGTTTGAAAATCAAAAGCATAAGGCTTAGGTTTCTAATGTTGAAAACAAGTCAAATGTTTGCACAAATGGTTTTTGGTTTGGGTTAAGATGGAGAGAGGTTAAGGGTGATGGTTAAGAAATAAAACCACACTAGGAGTTCCTTTCTCGAGATCATAAAGATGATCCAAGTAAGTTCCTTTGGAATAAGCAAGCACAAGGCAAAATCAAATAAACAAGTCTCAAAAGAGATCCACAAATGAAATGAAACAAGCTGCCAATATATGGACTTACACCCAACTCCTGTCAACAAAACGGAAACAGAATGCCAATATATGGACTTAGATCCGACTCCTAACATAACGGAAACAGAATGTCAATATATGGACTTAGATCCGACTCCAAAAACAAACAAAACGGAAACAAAATGCCAATATATGGACTTAGATCCGACTCCTGTCAACAAAATGGAAACAGAATGCCAATATATGGACTTAGATCCGACTCCTAACAACAAAACGGAAACAGAATGCCAATATATGGACTTATATCTGACTCCAAACAACAAACAAATGTCAAAAGAAAACATGCAAAAGCAAACAATGCAAACAAATCATCACACAATATATACAAACAAGAGGCTTCAAACCAAGGGGTAGGCTTTAGTCAAGAGGGGTCATATCAACCTCGACAAACAAGCCAAGTTGTACAAAAGGTAGTTTGTAGCTCTTAACCACTAACATTGAGAGTTAGGGTGAAGCTGATCAAAGTGGAAATGAGGATGAGACCTCATGCTCTTAACCCTGGCCTGGGTGAGCTCATGATAAAGAAAGCGTGGGGATCCAGAAAGAGGGATCCTATTCCACTTGACAGACACTGGACAAAGATCTTGGGTACTTGTTCAAGAGCATCAGCACGTAGTGCGAGCATAATGAACGACTCACTGAATAACGGGGGATTGATTGCTAATCCCTTTTATCCGTCAATTGCCTCTTCACTTAGGAGGATTTATCAAGTAGCACATGCCTCATCTGGATGTCTTTGGCACAATCTATAAACAATCACAAACAGAGCCTCTTAAGAAGGACTTGCCAGCAAAATGCCTGCCAAAAAGGTGACAGGACTTCCAGACTACATGGAGTAAGAGAATAGCTACCTAGGTGGTATATCAACCACAATCCAAAGCTCAAGCAAGAGCTAAATGCAAGCAACTAATGTACCTGTACAAAAGCTAACCAGTTAATATCTCAATCAGAAAATAAACAATGAACCATTCAACTGTACACAATTCAATGAGCAATGTTCAAGCAATCAAATGAAGCAATGAGCTCAACACATCAACTCAAATCCCTACAAAACACAAAGAAGTCAGAACACAATCCAATTTGCATCTCAAAAGGTGAGCAACTCAACCATTAATGCCAAGTGTCCAAACCTGAAACACAAGTCAAGGTTAGTTCATGTACAAAACACTAGTACAAAGACTAGGTTCAAAACCAAACCAAATGATCAAAACAGAAGTCAATCTTTTGCACAAAGCAAGTTCAAACATGTCATAAGATGTCCTCAAAAGGACCAACATCAATTCAAAAGGCAAGTAGCTCAAATGATCAAGGTAAAGCAAAGGCAAGCAAATGTGCACAAAATGGACATCCAAATTAGAAAATTCAAATCAAAACAGAAAAGCATGCAAAGGCTATGAAATTTTTTATAGGATCATGAATATGCAAAGAGATTGAAGGTTTGTGTGAAGAAATTTAAATTTCGAAGAGAGAGAATTTGGAGGGAATTTGAGATTTTCATATCTGAATTCTGTTATCCTCTGCAATTACAGTTAGGGTTTGCTATTTATATGATTTGGTAATGATGCTGCTAATCCAATTAAGCCTTGGTTAATCAAGATTAGAGAGAAATAAGGCAATATGCAAAAAATGCAAATGTGAGGCTCATGCACATGCTACACGTGAACAATGCCCATGTAAGCTTGGAATCCACTTAAAATCATCCAATAATCAACATTTGATTGGTATTTTGCTTGTAGCTTAAGCCAATTTTGAATTATGCAATTTCCCTCCAAAATGAACACTTGAAGAATGATGATCATACAAGCTTCTCTCATGCATGGAAAGGCTTCATTTGAAAAGTATTGGTCATGAGGAGTATTTTGCAAAAAGAGTGGACCAATTTGGAGTTTTGAATCCAAAGTTATGTCACTTTGAACTTCCATGCACACCTTGCGATCATTTGGCCATAACTTCTCAACCAATCATCATATGGACATGAAATAGAACTTTTTGGAAATGGGAGACAAAGATATACAACTTTCATGTTCACCAAAATTCCATTTGAAGCTTCTTTGATGTTGATAAGTCAAGTTGAGTGTGGACCAGAAACTTGCCATTTTTGGAAACTTGAAATTACAGGTCACTTTCCATTTTTTGAAACTTTTGCCATGACTTCAAAATCTTCAAGATAGATGTTTGAAATGACAAATGAACTTTGTTTGAACATGATTGAGGTGTTTAAATTCATCTCCCCCAACCTCAAAGCCATCAGTTGACTGCACAGTTGACCATTTGGTCTTCAGATGACCTGGAATGCCTGACTGAATTTGGGCCTTTGCCACTTGATGAAATGGCTTCAAAATGAAACTCTAGCTCATGTAAGCTCTTTGTAATTATCATGCGGTCCTTATACCAAGGAAAATATCTCAGCTCTTGTACAAAGGATGCTCTTGAAGTGCTTGACCTGTGCTTGCTTGATGCTACAAAACAAAAAGGTTAATGACATATTTTTGTGCTTTTGGTTAGTGAATAAAACAAGAAAAGCAATGATATACAATACAAACATGCCTGGTGATCTCAAACCACTCACAAGGAGGTCCTACCCAAAGGGAAAGGAAGCCAAGATGCTCAATGATCCTTGAGGCTATGCAATGCTATGATGCCATGAGGGATCTTAGGGACAAAATTGGGGTCTTACACTTATTCATTTCATTACAAGAGTGACCAAACACAGATCACAAAGTTGGCCAAAATTTGTTATAATTGACTTTTTGTCTACATTGACTTTTTGGTCAACTAGTTGACCAAAGTCAGCTGACTTCTCCTGGACCCTAAGACCTATCACCTTTCATCTTGCTAGGTTTCATCATCAAAAAACGTGTTTTCATTTGAAATTTCTTCATGTCCATGACTGGGTCCGTGTCCAAGTCAGACCACCAAATGGACCACCATTTAGACCAGGTCACAGACCAGGTCATGCACCACCAATTGGACCAACAAACCATCACTTGAACCATGAACTTTTTTCCTTTTTTAACCAAGTGACTTTAAACCATTTTTCTAATTATGTTCATACATGCCATGAATTCATTCACATCCAAAACTTGTCGATTCATACTCATTCAAGTTTCATCATAAGTCATTTCCATAACTTTCACCCGATACAATTTCCATTCAAAAACTCAAATTCAATTAAAAATTAATAATATTCCATACAATATACAAAACCATTTCCAATTCAATAGTGTTAATTGCACTCATTACATTTAACCTTACAAACCAAACCAAGTTAACAAGCCTTACACAATCCAATCCCAAGCCCCATTCCAACTCAACATGCTGGAAAAAAAACACCATAACTATTGCTTTGCTTTGAACCACCAAATTATTTTTGTAAAAAAAATAAATAAATAAGTAAATCAATGGTAATGTTAGGAGATTGATTACATGATATTTTCAATAGGAGTCACTCCTTTCACCTTGGAATGGATCATTCTCTATCTTCCTCACAAACTCTCGTTCTCCAAACAAATATCCAAAACCTTTCATTCTCTTCCTCACTCTCACTTCTCATCTCTAAACCCCCATTCATCAATGGAAGGTACTCTCTTCCCCATTAGACCCGTTCTTCCACCCCCTTCAAAAAAACCAACCCAACCATCCAAATTCAAACCAACATTTTCTCACTCACCACCCCCAACACCTACACCAACACCACAATCACAAACACCTCTTTCCTTTCATTTAGATTCTCTTCTTCACCATCTCAAACACCTTTCTTCAACCCCTATAACCACTCACACACAAACATTTGTCCCTTTAAACCATCATAACAACACCCAATTCTCTTCTCTTCAGTTCTCCATTGATGAAAACGAGGAGAACCTTCAACAGGGTAATGGAAAACGACCCGCTTCGGCCTCTGTTGATGGTAACCGATTTGACCATGCGAAGTTTGAATTTTTATCGGTTAAAGGTAAGAATATGGTCAATTCAATTGTTGGGTCGTCTTTGAATGACTTGATTGAGTTTTTTAACTCTGTGAAGTCTGAGTTACTTCAATCTGATGTTACTAGTCTGCTGAAGGCTTTAGACCTTTCTGGGAATTGGGAAAAAGCTTTTTTGTTGTTTGAATGGACTTGGTTGAATTTTGGGTCTGAAAATATGAAAGTGGAGGATCAGTCTGTTGAACTCATAGTTAAGATATTGGGTAGGGAGTCACAGTATTCAATTGCATCCAAGCTGTTTGATATAATTTCTGTTGAAGAATATTCACTTGATGTATGGGCTTGCACAAATGTTCTTCATGCTTATGCTCGAACTGGTAAGTATAAACGGGCTATTGATATCTTTGAAAAGATGAAGGAGTGTGGTCTTGATCCAAATTTGGTTACTTACAATGTTATGCTTGATGTTTATGGCAAAATGGGTCGTTCTTGGAATATAATTTTGGAGTTGTTGGATGAGATGAAGAGTAAAGGGCTTGAGTTTGATGAGTTTACATGCAGCACTGTGATATCTGCTTGTGGGAGAGAGGGTATGCTAGATGAAGCAAGGAAGTTTTTCGCCGATTTGAAATTGAGTGGATATAAACCCGGAACTGTTGTGTATAACTCCATGCTGCAGGTTTTCGGGAAGGCTGGAGTTTACATAGAGGCTTTGAACATCTTAAAAGAAATGGAGGAGAATCACTGTGTGCCAGATGCCATTACTTACAACGAGCTTGTGGCAGCGTACGTAAGAGCCGGGTTTCACGATGAGGGCGCTGCTGTCATTGATACAATGGCAAGCAGAGGAGTTATGCCGAATGCTATAACTTATTCAACTGTAATAAATGCGTACGGTAAAGCGGGGAACGAGGACAAGGCTTTAAAGGTGTTTGGTCAAATGAAGGAGTTGGGCTGTGTTCCGAGCGTATGCACATACAATTCTGTTCTTGTAATGCTAGGCAAAAGGTCGAGACCAGAAGACATGATTAATATTCTCCGTGACATGAAATTGAGTGGATGTCCACCTGATCGTATAACGTGGAACACGATGCTTGCTATATGTGGTGAGAAAGGTATGCAAAAATACGTTAACCAGGTTTTAAGGGAAATGAAAATTTCTGGATTTGAGCCAGACAAAGACACGTTTAATACATTAATTAGTGCCTATGGTCGGTGTGGATCTGAAGTTGATGTTGCGAAAATGTACGGGGAGATGATTATGGCAGGCTTTACTCCATGCATAACCACATACAATGCTCTTCTAAACGCTCTTGCTAGACGAGGTGATTGGAAAGCGGCAGAGTCTATCATTTTTGACATGCGGAATAAGGGCTTTAAGCCAAACGAAACTTCGTATTCACTTTTGCTTCATTGTTATTCTAAGGCTGGGAATGTCAGGGGATTAGAGAAGGTCGAGAAGGAAATCCACGACGGTCATGTCTTTCTTAGTTGGACGCTTTTGAGAACCCTTGTCCTGGTAAATTACAAATGTAGACAGCTTCGAGCAATGGAAAGGGCATTTTATCAGATGCAAAAGCATGGATACAAACTTGATATGGTTGTAATTAACTCTATGCTTTCGATGTTTGTCCGAAACAAGATGCCCGAGAAGGCACACGAAATGCTAGATGTCATTCGCGAAAGCGGGTTGCAGCCGAATATTGTGACCTATAATAGCTTGATAGACTTGTATGCCCGAATCGGTGATTGTTGGAAAGCAGAAGAAATGCTCAAGGAAATTAAAAACTCTGGTATAAATCCAGATGTTGTGTCATATAACACCGTCATCAAGGGATTTTGTAAAAAAGGGCTCGTGCAAGAAGCTATAAGAACTTTTTCTGAGATGACCAATAATGGAATTCAACCGTGTCCTATTACATTCAATACTTTCTTGTCATGCTATGCAGGGAAGGGTCTGTTTGCTGAAGCAGATGAAGTCATTAGATATATGATTGAACATGGTTGCAGGCCTAATGAGTTCACTTACAAGATTATAATTGATGGATATATTAAAGAGAAAAAGCATAAGGAAGCAATGGATTTTGTGTCTAGGATTAAAGATATTGATATCTCTTTTGATGACCAATCTTTGAAAAAGCTAGCTTCTTGTATTAGGGAGAGTTTGTGCTCTTGACTTTGTTAAATATTGCCTTTGTTTTTCTTTCTTCTTGTTTTCCCCTTAAATACCATGTCCAACTACAGTTCCATTTGTACTTATAAATATTAATAATTGTATCATTCTTTAGAAAGTTCTTCAATTGCCTCTGGTCCAGAGATGTTCCTCAGAAAATTACTGCACTTGTATGGAAGGTCAACCTTGACACAATTCAAAGAAAGACCAACCTACATTGAAAGGTATTTTTACTTCAAATTATTAATTACTGTCTTAAAGACGGAAACATCCGCATTTCTATTGCACTCCGTTGTATAAACATTTTTCGTGTTTTTATTTGGAAACTAACTGTACTGTTAAAGACAAATTTATATCGAAAAATGTACCATCAAAATCGATAGTATGGTAGTTACATTTACCGTTCCGTTATACTATCTGTCTTTTGATAATGTGAAAAAGAGATAACAGATCACTTTTTCTTCTCTTGCAGTGTTCCACGTCTCATTTGGTAAAGCTGCAGTTTTGTCAAAATGTGGTAAAGCTATTTTCTGGCTGAATTTGAGAATGGTTCAGAAAAAGGAGTTGAAGGAAATTTGGAAACTTGTATAGCTTACCATCACAAAGTGGATACGGATACAAAGGCACGGGATTGGTTTTGGTTGGTCTCTGCTAAATTTGATTGAAGTGGTGGAGATGATCATGGTTGGGAGGTGGTAATGGATTAAAGCAAGAACTGAAATTAGTAGTTTCTTTCTCTGAATGGTGATTTAATCTCAAATCCTATTTATCTTCTTATTTTTAACTATTATGTTGGAGAATGTAACAGGAAACAAACTCCATATAGTATATCTATTGTAAATTGGTTGGTATAAATGTGTTATGTCCCTTTGTCTTGGATTGGATCGTGTTGACACAGACCTGGACGTGGTAGAAGCTTAGCTTCGATCTATGGTGAAGGCAGAAGCAGACTCGTTCTTGATAGAGCCTCTTCTTAAATTCACAAGTACTTTTTAATAATAATAATAATAATTGATGATTTTTATTGTCAATCTAAATGGTAAAAGAGAAGTCCTAATTAAATTAGGTTAGTAACTACCTTACCCTACCTTACCCTATAATCATATTGAATAGGTAAATTTTGTTCAAACCTAAATCTTATCCTAAAGATATTGAAATTCAAATTTAAAATTTTAAAATACTAACTTATTAAAAATAAATAAAATAATAAATCCTAATAAACATAATTAATTCTAATAAGCAGAATTATCCTAAAGATATTGAAATTCAAATTTAAAATTCTGAAATACTAACTTATTAAAGATAAATAAAATAATGAATCATAATAAACATAACTTATCGTGAAACTTGTCGAAAGGTTCCCATGTTTTATCTTTTGGAGTATATCCTTCCCACTGAATTAACAATTCTCTAATTCCTTTATTAATTCTACTGCAAAGAGTGTTTTGGGGATACTCCTTTATTAATTCTATTGGAAAGAGTGTTTTGGGATACTTTGGGGATAGGTAAAATCTTGTGATCGAGCACTTGGGATATGTTTGCCTTCTGGTCTCGTGAGCACATCAATTTGCGTTCAAATGCTCGAGCCATATTCATAGAAACTCTGAGATTTTATGGTTGTTGAAGCTCAACGTCTATCCTTAATTCATCAATCAACCTTTCATACTCTAGATTTGTCCGGATATTTTAAAACTTTTATACATTTGACTTTATTCTCAATTTGCATCATTTGTATAGCATAACATGTCTTTCATCATGAATAACGCCTAAAATATTGGCTAGAATAAATTTTCGAACATACAGACAAACTGGTTAATCATTTCTCAAATATATGTAAAATCAGCTGGTAAATATTTTTGAAATCAATCTTGTAGACGCCCTATCATTAATCTACGATTCACGTAGCTTAACCCGACGTGCTCGTTATATTTTTCGACTACTTTTTCAATGCATTTTGATCAACACATGCTTGTTTAATGGTCATAATTTATTTCAAAATTTGATCAAAATCTGTATCTTTTCGAGATGTTTATTTCGCGTTGATCCTTTTAATGTGTTCAGTTTATTTTTTCGAGCATATTTGCGCCAGACTTTTATTCATTTTTAGTCGTTTTATTTCTATCCCTTTGTCAAATTAATCAAAAAAATAAAATAGAATTTTTCATGCTTGCATTTCAATTTTATCATTTGTATTTAAAAAGATGTGAATTTTATTTGATTTAATTGATTTAATTTGTTTTCAATCAATTAAATCATCTAGAATGGGCATTGTAGACATTTTAAACTAATTTGTGTTTCTTGGATTCAATCCTAACCATTGATTCAAATTAATCTAAGGCTCACATTTGCTATCTATATGTATATCTCTTAACCAATCAAAATTAAAGGATAAGAAAAGGATTAAATAAAAAGAAGAAGAAAATGTTTCCTCAAATAACTAGTCCAAACGTGCCCTACCTTTATTCACGGGTACTCTCTTTTTACTAGCAGCAATGATAAGTGGCGGAACTGAGGGGGACGTGGGAAGGCCACGGTCACCCTTCAACTTTTTATTTTTTTTAATTCATATATATTAAATTACTAAAACATCTTTATTTTAAATTAAAATTAATTTTTATTTTTTCTTTTTCATTCAAAGTTAGGTTAAAATACAGATAAGGTAAAAAACTCCTACCTTTCCTTTCTTTCTCATATGGGTTTGCTACCGGCACCGGAATCGGAACAAATTAAAGTGATCGACATCTAACATGTAAAAAACTTTATTCATTTTTCTTTTATAAAAAGTAACAAATTAAAGTGATTGCTTGATTTGTGTTTTTGAGACTTTTAGGGTTTTTCTTTCTTGATGTGTTAAAATAATCTATATGAGGTTTATTAAGCCAATTCATAACACTGTAATTTACAAATATAGTTATACAATGTAATAAGGTTTATTTAATCATTGTTGCTGCTAATTTCTAATAGTGAAGTTACCGGTATTTGAAAACGGATTAAAGTTGATTAATTAAGTTTATTAATTTTTTTCTCTTTTAATTTTTATGTTCTCTAAATTGATTTTTGGATCTGATATGATATTATAGGAAGAGTAAAGATGAATAATAGGAAAATTGATTCTTTTTTCAAAAGGAAAGCATGTGAAATTGAAAGAGAAGAGAGAGATGAAAAAATTATAATCCCGACATCCGAATCTGAAACAGTTCTTGAGAATCCAACAATTGAAGAGCATCATGATTTTGAAAATTCTTTGGAACGCGGTCCTGAAAAGCGTCCTCCGATTTGGCAATATCCACCAAATCAAGTGGATGCAATACGAAGAGCTTATCTAAAATGGGGTCCATATCAAATTCATTTAGAAAACTATCCTTTGTCCGGTAACGAGGATCATCCGAGAAGGTTTCAACATACTTGGTTTAGCATATTTCCATCATGGTTAGAATATTCACCATCTGAAGATGCCGCATATTGCTTACCATGTTACCTTTTTAGCAAAAAACTAAGTGGACGTCCCAGATCACTTGCCTTTATTTCTATGGGTTTTAGAAATTGGAAGAAAGTTAGGAATGGAAAACATTTTCCTTTCTTAAACACATAGGAAAGGATTCTTGCTCACCACACAACAATGCAATGAAAGCTTGTCAAGACTTGTTGAATTAAGATGGTCATATCAGAAATGTTATTCAAGTGCAAAGTTCAAGTCAAAGAATGAATAATCGGTTACGACTCAAGACTTCAATTGACACTGTTCGTTGGTTAACACTACAAGCTTGTGCTTTTAGGGGTCACGATGAAAGTAGCAAATCAAGAAATCAAGGTAACTTGCTTGAGTTATTGAAACTTTTAGCATCCTACAATGATAAAGTTGCAAACGTTGTGTTGGAAAATGCTCCACAAAATTGCAAGTATACTTCACATCAAATTCAAAAAGAGCTCTTGCAAATTATTTCTAGTAGAGTGAAAAAGAGTATTCGTGAGGAAATTGGTGATTCCAAATTTTGTATCGTTGTTGATGAAGTTCGTGATGAGTCAAAAAAGGAACAAATGGATCTTGTATTAAGATTTGTTGATAAAGTTGGTTTAATACAAGAGAGATTTTTTGATGTCGCACATGTTAAAGACACCACATCTTTAACTCTTAAGGAAGCAATATATGATATACTTTCTCGACATAACCTTGATGTTTCTAACATTCGTGGCCAAGGGTATGACGGTGCTAGCAATATGAGAGGAGAATGGAATGGTTTACAAACCCTCTTTATGAAGGATTGTCCTTATGCATACTATGTTCATTGTTTTCCTCATCGATTGCAACTTGCATTAGTTACATCATCAAGAGAAGTCGAACTTGTTCATAAACTTGCATTAGTTACATCGTCAAACATCAAACTTGAATAATTTATCAACTATTCAAGAACTATGTTCATGTTTGGTTGCATCTGGACAAGCTGAAACTTACTTCTTGATTGATAGACTACTTCGTCTTATCATGACTCATCCCGTTTCTACGGCCACAACTGAGAGGTCTTTTTCAGCAATGAAAATTATTAAGACTAAGTTGAGAAACAAGATGGATGATGGGTTTCTTGGAGATAGCATGATAGTATATATTGAAAGGGAGATTAATGCAAGCATTAGTTCGGAGTCAATTATTGACGATTTCAAGTCACTCGGAACGCGTAAAGCATTACTTTAAGGTAGTTTTAAGTCATGTAATTTAAATTTTTAGTAATTAAATTTGTATTTATTTTAACTTTAATGTTTTATTTAAAATACTATTTACCTTTTATTTATAATCTTTATTTTACGTTAGCGGTCATCCCAATTTTTTTTATCTGGCTCCGCCACTGGCAATGATCTCCTCAAATGATTTAAAAAAAACATCTATTGCATGCTAGACATGTGGATTTGCTCCAATCAATTTTGACCACATGCCTCACCCAAAATTCTTGTTGACTAAAATTTACTCCCTCCAATCACACGTGCTTTGGTGAAGATTTTTACAATGGCGTCCATTAACCAATAAAGGATCTCCACTCAAAACCAGGGGATTTTTCGTGTCACCCCATAAGTGGTCCACATCGTCCAAATGCTCTTGATTTATTAGTACAATTTTTGTTCGTGGTAACGGGGGATTCTTTTGAGAGAAAAAACTGTATTTTTGATGGATTCAGAATACACTTCTTTTCTCTCATAAAAAGAGAACATGTCACACTTTTGAGGAGGGATCACATCAACCGATAAAAACACTTTTCTCTTTTTTTAGATTTCTTTTTACATTATCCTTTCTCTCTCACGTTTTTGGATTTGATTGGCTAAAACACACCTTATATATTGGTGGATTTCTCCTCCTTAGAACATTTTTTTTCCTGCAAATCCATAGTCATCTCCCTCATTCGTCGAAAACCTCCTCATAACCACCACGTAAAACTTTCTTGTCTCCTTACGCCGTGTAAAAACACAGACCACACAACCACCGTAAACTGATTCAACATCACCGCACAAAACAGACAAAACAACCAAACGGTTCCTCCCCAAAAAGAAAAAGAGATCCATCGCGTTTCATTTTATCCCCTCAAAATCATCTTCTCCATTCTTTCATTCAAAAACCTCACTCTCTTCTTCATCCACTACACACACGTTATCACTCAAACAAAGTCGTGAAAAACCACAACCACCTCCATTCACGTCCAAACTTGCAGGTTATCATTTCTCACTCTTCTGCATACAAAATTTTAACAAACCAAAAATCTGCAACCATATTCACTTCGAGCATTCTCAAATCAGCAAACGATTTCACCACAAATAACCTTTGTCTGTCGTTCACCGTCATATTCCGGAGACAAATCAAGTACAACATACCAACAGCGAATTGTTTAACATCTCCATGTCCGATCGACTTTCACCGCTTTTCCGATTTGCATCAACAAAAAGCCACCGTCGCGCCAAAATCCTTCTCCGATCTACTCCTTTTAACAAACCGCAAGCCACCGCCGCTCCAAACTCCTTCGCCGATCCGCCATAAAGCAAGTTTCATCTAACATTAGAACTTCAGAAATCTCCCATCGGTACCCTCCCTTTCCATTCTTAATATTTTGATTGTTGAGTTCGTTTTAATGATTCATAATGTTGGTTGTGGAGAGCTAATAAAGTGCAAAGAAGAGAGATCAATGAAAATGCAGGAAAAATGTGTTTGGAAGAGTATATGTTTTTTATTTTATTTCCCAATTTCTTTTCAGTTGATCATTTGATGCAGTTTAAAAAACTGAAAATGGTTTTATTATTTATCATTCCTTTAATTCATTTTATCATGTGTTATTATGGTAAATTTAAAATTTAGGATTAAATATTAGTTTGATGTTCTTTAAAGTCCATTAACTATTTTATACCCCTCATGAGCAATGTAGATAAGTTTGTGATATTTTTTGAGTCGTTGCTGCTTTGATTTTTTTTCTTCCTTGTTAGTTTACAATTTGTCATGTATTGATGAAAATGACTTTGTGGTGTATGCCGAAATAGAATTAGATCCATGTATATTTCGAAAATCTGTATTAAAGTATATTGAAGTAGATTGTCGTCATGCTGTTAATTTATTTCCATTGCGTTGAATCAGAATTTAACCATGGATTCGTCAATTTTATGTCGTTATGCCGCCAAATTTTCAATACATTGATAGAATATTTTTACCGCATTATGATCTTGCGTATGACATTGCTCGTGTTGCCATCACACACAAATCGATTTTGAGCATATTATGGCCAATTCACTCCGATTATTGATATTATCACTTATTTATTTCTCTTTTAATTAAATTAATTAATTAAATTTTGTTTAATTAGTTAATTTTTATTAATTAATTTTAATTAACTTGATTATTTGATTCAATTAAATAATTTCTATAATTAACCTTAATTAACTTAATTAATCGATTTAACCAAATTTCTAATCAATTAATTTTGATAATTAAATATTGATTGATTTCTTCCACTATCCCGAATTCATAATCATTTCAAACCCATCCAGTTTCATCATCGATTTAAAACCATGTTAAACCATTAAAAATCAAGTAATTCTCGATTCAATGTCGAGCCTCATTTCCCTACCTTTGTAAGTCGATTGCTTTTAGTATTGACATCAACCTCACATAACTTACTCTTGAACTTTCTTACAATGAGACTTATTTGATTTTAATTAATTTATTAGGCGACTCATACACCAAATATAATTGAATTCATCTCGAACGCAAATTCAAACCTCGATCAACATCGAGTATTTTAGCTAAATCAAATTAAAATACCTAATCACAATTAAACACCATTTTATTAAAAAAATGAAAAAGGGATGATTTTGAGCCTTCGACTCTTCTTCTTAATTGTTTGGGTACGAGTTCCCTTACTCGATTAGTCAAACAATTGTCATTCCTCTTAAAATACTTTTAAACCGGTTAAATCGAATCATTTTCGTAATAAACTTAACAAAAAGGGAGATGGTCTAGAGATTTTGACTCCTCTCCTCTAATACTTGGATACGAGTTATCTTACTCGATCATTCGAGTATGTGTCGTTTATCTAAAAAATATTAACCATACATAAACCTATTTTTCATAATAACTTAGATGAAAAATAAAATGGTCTAGAGTCTTCTATTCCCTTTCCCAAATACTTGGATATGAGTTGCCTTACTCGATCATCCGAGTATTCGTCATCCATTTAAAATACCTTAACTATTATCAAACCCTTTTATAATTAAGGATGAAAAGGGAGATGGTCTAGAGCCTTTGATTCCTCTCATCAACTATTTGGATATGAGTTGTCTTACTAGACTATCCGAGTAATCGCCATTCAAGTAAAACTTTTAACATATTAATTCAACTTGTCACCCCCACGTGATCAAAACTCTTTTCAGAGAGAACATTGTTCAATCCCTTCTAACGCGCATAACAAACTAGTGTTTAAGCCTCCGCTGAGAGTAGACAAGCCAATGTTTAGCCTTTAGAACACGATCTAAATAGTTATTCATTAAAATACATCAACAAACTGTAGTTCCTCGAACTACGAATGCTCTGATTTCCTTATTGCACAATAAGGATAAGTATGCACGAGATTGCGAGATCTTGGCGATAACATTAATAAAAAACCTCCCATTTTCCCCTTTTGAGGTGTTCTTCCATTTCTCTTTCCAAACTTTTTATCTTTCGAAGAAAACAATGAACATTAGCTAACATTCAAATCACAAATTAGACTAAAAGGTTCTCGTTGAGTACAACAGACGTGATGGGTGCTAATACCTTCCCCTTGCGTAATCAACTCCCGAACCCGAATATGGTTGCGAATATCATTTTCCCTTTTTAAATGGTTTATCGATATTTTCCTATTCCTTGATTGGAATAAATAAAGTTCGGTGACGACTTTGTTCGAATCATTTTTTCCACGACCATCGCAAGGAATCATATTTTTTGAGATGCGACAGTTGGCGACTTTGCTGGGGATTTTTGCTCCAAGCAAGAGAGAGTCAAACCTAACTTAGTTAAATTTGCGTTTGAATGTTAACTTTGTTTGTTTGTGTTCTTTATTATGTTATTATTATCTCTTTGTATATTTTATTTTTATGATTGATTCTTATATTGCTATTAGGGGCTCTCTGATTATTGGCACTTTGTGAGATATGCTCTCTACCCGAGTATGAGAAAAACCATATAATTAAGATGGTGGTTATGTAGTAGAGGCCCACGAGGATCCTTCTGTTGGTGTAAGCCCTAGAGGCCAATACTTTTGGTACTTGTATCGAATTATTTAAAGGCATTTTCTTTATTATGGTTGATTAATAAAGTCCCTGGAATAGATAGTCCGTTTAATGTATTAAGTGTGACTTAATCATGAGAACACATTAAACATAAGGACACTATTCTTAAAGTATCCGTAGTCGAGCTTTAGTGTGAAGTGGGATAACATTAAAGCATTAAGACTATTATGTTTGTAGACTGATGATCACATCTCATGGATCACGGATAAAGAGTTATCAAGTCTTAAACATAGGTATGAATATTAGGAGTAATATTTATACCGGATTGACCCGCTATGAGAATACTATATAGAAAGTTATGCAAAGTGTCATAAGTTATTCTGATGGTGATAATGGTGTATACCACTCTTCGACCTGAAACCACTATGGATCCTAGATGTAGAGTCGAGTGCTTTGTTGCTGATCCAACATTGTCCGTAACTGGATAACCATAAAGACAGTTGATGGGTACTCCACAAAGCATGCTGAGGGACATGAGTGTCCTAGATGGAATTTGCCCATCCTGCGTAACAGGATAAATGTCTATGGGCCCAATATTGAACTGGACAAGGATGACACGGTCTATACCTTGTGTTCAATATAGACATAAGGGCAAAGGGGTAATTATACACATAATTATTATCACAGGAGGTTTTGTCAGATCACATGACATTTTCGTGACTTGGGTAGCAGTGATGTGTTGCTAGATACCGCTCACTGTTTATTATGTTAAATGCGTGATTTAATATAATTGCCAACGTCGCGAAAACCTATAGGGTCACACACAAAGGACGGATTGATGAGAGATAGAATAATTAAGGAACACCGTAAGGTACGGTGCACTTAAGTGGGAGACGAAATATGGTAAGGTACCAAATACTTAAGTGATTTTGGGCATATTATAAGATATGGGCCAAAATACACTTAAGTGGGCTTTTTAGCTTGAAGCCCACACAAGTGGTTCTATAAATAGAACCCCTTGGGTAGAAGCATGGTCACTCCACTCCACTCAGACTGAAATTCAAGTAGAGACTTGGAATTTTGTTTCCCTCTTTCTCTCACTCAAAGCCTTCATTCATAACAGCTAGCACTGCGATTGAAGGAATCCGTTCGTGTGGACTGAGTAGAGACGTTGTCATCGTTCAACGTTCGTGATCGCCCCGTGGATCTGTATCAAAGGTTTTGATCATTATCAGAGATCTGCACCAAAGGTTTGAATCACCACAAGAGGTAACGATTCTATCACTGATCATGCCCATTCGTAAGGATCACTAAATGGAGAAATTTTTAAATTCCGCTGCGCCTTGGATGGATATTCTCCTACACCTTCCTTGTTAGGACGATACAAAGACCCCACCTAGAGTAGATTCTCTTGAGATATTATCGTCCGATGAGCCTTCGTCACGACGGTAATGTTTTCAAGTTGAATCAATGACTCTAGGGACCTTTCAAACCGTTCCATCCATGATGGTTGTGTAGTGTTAACCTACGAGACTTCAGACTTGTTGGGTTAATACGAAAGCCCCAATCATATAAGATCCCTTAGACGTATTATTATCTTACAGTAGTATTTCCAACCTTGGACTCAAGGGTTGTGTAGTAGAGGCCCACAAGGAGCCTTCTTTGTTGGTACGATACGAAAACCTCACCTAGACGAGGTCATCTTAGGGTATTACTGTCCGATGAGCCTTCATCATGGAAGTGACGTTCTCAAGAAGGATCCATGACTATAGGAACCTACCAATTATAGACCCTACCTATGGGGTTCAATTAATCAGAGATACTAGTTATTTATTCGTTGTTCTGACCAACTTGTGAACTTATTTTTTCATGTGATTCTGAATATTGCATTGCATTTCCTTGCATATCTATAACATGATAAAAATTTAATGCATTTGCATTCCAGAAGTATGCACTCATATCATTTTCCAATACAAAAAAAACGTATCCCGTCCTTTTGCCCATTACCAGCAGGCTGATTTCCCGACACTCGTATTGAACCCGTGTGAGCTACTAAAAGACAAGGGAGAGCTTGGAACATAATCAAGTTGAGCTGAGAAAGGATATGAAAAATATGAAAGGCAGGGTATACCAGATGTTGGAAGCTACACTAGCTCAGTCAAAGAACAGTCTTCAGCATATCGTCACATTGAATGTTGGTTCCTCATCAGGATTTACTGTAATTACTAACCCAATGTATGACCTTCTTCCTGACTATGACCCTCCACAAGTGAACATTCCTTCTCAACCCTAGTTGATGACATTAACCAATCCTAATATCAAAAGGCTTCATTCCCTTGAGGATAAAACCGAGCAATTGAGGTGCATGGCAGTCATGGGCTCAATGTCATAGATATGTGCTTAGTGCCAGGCCTAGTGATCCCTCTGAAATTAAAATTACCCAACTTCGAGAAGTATAAAGGGGATAGTTGTCCAAGGCACCATTTGGTGATGTTCTTCCGAAAAATGGCATCACATACTCACGATGACAAACTGACGATTCATTGTTTTCAAGATAGTTTGATTGGAGCATCATTGAGTTGGAATATGAAGTTGAAAAGAAGCCATATTTAATCATGGGAAGACTTAGCCAATGCCTTTTTGAAGTAGTACAACTATAACTTAGACATGGCTCCAGATCGAAGGCATCTGCAAAGCTTATCTCAAAAGAGCAACAAATATTTAAAAGGATATGCACATTGGTGGAAAGAATTGGCAGCCTAGGTGCAACCACCACTTCTAGACAAAGAATTAGTCGACTTATTTATGGATACCTTGCATAGCCCGTACTTTGAAAGGATGGTAGGCAGTGCGTTATCAGACTTCGCCCATTTGATGACAATTGGAGAACACATCGAGAATGCCATGAAGAGTGGAAGAATCCAAGGCGCCTTGAGTAGCCAAGCTAGTGAGACAAAATCCCTCAATAATTCCCAAAAGGAAGAGGAATATGAAACCAATGTAGTCAAGGAATATGTTGGGTATTCTCATGGTGCACCAGTCAGGCCTTATGATCCCTCATCTTTTCAATATTCACCATTTCCAGCACCACACTATCCTTATTGACAATTAGCAACGCCTAGAGTGCCATACAAGCAATCATGGACTACTCCTCATACAAATCAAAGATCTCATGGTCGAGGATACCAAAATCAACATCCTAATTAGCATAGACCTCGAAACAATTTGGAAAGAAGGAATGCTCCTCTCGATCCAATTCATATGTCATACAGTCATCTTCTGCCATATTTGATTCAAAGCTCGCAGGTGGAGCCTGTGGCGGTAAAAAATTTGAGATTAAGCTATTGATTAACTTAACTCGCAAAGCAAAAGTCGCCACCACACTTTTATTGTTTCCAGAAGAAAAGGAAAAAAGTACGAACAAAACCTGAAAAAGTTTTAAAACAAAACTAATAAAAGAGATAAGGGTTCGGGGGTTAGTTATGCAAAGGGAAGGTATTAACACCCTAAAAGTCCATGGTACTCCATGGGAACCTCTTTGAAAATATGTACATTTTGTTTTTAAAAAGGTGTTGTTTGCAAAAGATTGGAGAGATGGGAAAAGAAATATCTTTTTATGATTTTTATGTTTGTCAAGAACTTTTGAAGTCTCATGCCTATGTACCAACAAAGTACAATGGAGGATCAAAACCTCATAGTTCGTGGTAAAAATAAAAAAGATGTTTGTTTTGATTCATTTTTTAATGAGAAGACATTTTGTCATTTTAAGGAAAATACTCAACTAGTCACCCACAAGTATACGAACTTTGCATCATCATGGGAAGGGCTCCAACATGGATAAGGATCAACAAGCATGCCAGTATCTCTCTTAGATGGAAAATAATTATCATCAATACTACGGGGATAGGAGAATTATATCTTAACTATGGAAATGACTCATGTCTAAACTTTGAGAAAAGTTTTAAAAGGAAAAATGCACGGAGAGCACAAAAATGGTTTTAATGAGTTATGCATTTTTTAGTCTTTTGGAATTGGTCTGAGTATGCTTAAGATGGATTAGCATTTATTAGGAAAAATGTTTTGAAAATCACTTGAAAAAAAGTCAAGGTTTATTGAGAAAGTGGTGCAAGTTTAAAAAAACAAGAATGCTTTGAAAAAGAGAGAAGATTTTGAAAATCAAAGAAGGGGAGGAGAATAAGAGACTATCCTAGAGCATAAAGTAAAAGCTACGGAGGAAAGATTTAACCAAGAAATAGAAAGCTTTAGGACATAAGTCAAGCAAGACTTCCCTCATTTGGATTAAGTCTCAAGCAAGTCTTCCAAAAGAAAGTCCAAAGTCAAAGGTACCAGATGAACTCTAGGGTCTCAAAATCACAATTCCCAAAGCAAAGGTTAAAATCCAAATTCTAAGTCCATAACTCCACAATTATGCCAAGGATAGTAACCACAAGTCCATGAATCATAATAAATAAGTTTCTTTTTTAGGTTCTTTCCTTATTAATGTCTTCTTTACAGTGATATAAAAGAAAAGTCCAAATGGACAAGGAACAAATGACATAATCACAAATAATATGATATGGAATGCTAACATAAAGTATAAAATAAATGACATAAAGTAAAAGCATAAGGTAAATGACATTTGAGGTAAAATTTAATACAATGAAATGTTAGTAATCAGAGATGAACGATGATTTCGTCATTTTTTGGAGAACACATAACTATCCACCCACAAGCATGAAATATGAGCTTATACATCATTTATGAGAAGGGCTCCAACTTGGATAAAATTAATAAGTATGCTACTAGCTCTCACAAATGGAAAAGGAGCAACATTTTCACACAATACCATGAGGAGTAGGAAACTTACAATCTCACTTATAAAAATGTCTTTGCTCTTGGGACAAATTTAGCGTTATGTTAAGCAATCGTAATTGGACTTATATAGAAGTCACAACTATTTAAGGCCAATCAATAATAATGCTTGTGTTAATACATGCTAGAGAAATGATATGTAAATCATTCTCCTAAAAGCATACCACACAAAAAAAGAAAGAAAGGGGATGATCAAGCACAAAAGCTAGAAGGATGGTCCATTACTTCAATCCACACTTCATGATACTTAGGACAAACTTATGCATCAATCTAAAGTACCTTATGTTGATTCTAAGTGTTGGCAGCAATTTTGGTAAAACAAAGAATATTCACAAGATGTTATGTGTGATGTCTTAACATGAGATATCCTATGTACCTGCTGGAGTTCAAAAACATGTTCATGCAGGATTGTTTTAGAATGCCACATACAATGCCATGGCTTCTGATATTGGATGTACCTGCTGGAGCTTAAATGAAAGACATGTTCATTCAGGACTGCTTCAGATGACATACACAAAGTCATGGCATCCGATATGGTTGTACCTGCTAGAAGTTATAAAAGGAATTATTGGATTATGCAGGATTTTTCCAGGATGTCAGACCCGATGTCACGACATCCTGTACACAGAACATTCAGTGTGAACGTCTGGTGTTTTGTGATTGCACAATTAATGGCAATCTTTGTATGATTGAAGATCTGATTAGCTGGCGCATTCAATCATGGATTACAACCAGATTTACTTATTTTCCAAGGAGATCTAACCAGCTGTTATAAAAAGATTTGATTGGAAAATAGATTTAGGGTTTTCAAGATGTCCAAGCCCAGCTGGATGCTTCTATAAAAAGGGACTTAGAAAACCTGTTTGAACACACAACCAATATTGAGCGAAATATAGAGAGAGAGCTAGGGTTTGTGTCTGTTTAGTCGTGAGACTTGTAAGCCATTCAAGTCATCCATTGATGATTGAATTGGACTGATTTGTGGTTATAATTTGTCACTCTAAAGCTGTTAAGCAAGAGTTTGTGTCTTCTTGATCAAAGCTGTGAAGCAAGATCAAGAGTGTGTCTTCTTGATTGAAACTGTGAAGTAAAATCAAGAGTGTGTAATTGAAAAGTATTTTCTTTTCTCAAGGGATTGTTGTTTAAGATCACAGGTGTGATTGTAGGGAAGTGAGTGGGTTCTCATATCTAAGAGTGCTTAGGTAGAAATTGCACGGGTAGAGATTAGGTGAGAAAGATTGTAACTTGTTGAAGTGTACGAAGAGTCTTTGAACTAATTCTATTTTAGTGAATTTCCTTCCTGGCTTGGTAGCCCCCAGGTGAGTTGCACTGAACTGGGTTAAGAATTGCTTGTGTCATTTGCTTTACCATTCTGTATCTTTATCCTATTTATGTTAACAGATATTAGTGTCGTGACATTAACTTTGACATCTTATATCTGATACCAGAATTTCAATTGGTATCAGAGCAGGCATCCTACTCTGGTTCTGGGTGAGATCTAGGGACAATACTTTCTGGTACAATGGAGAGAGATGGAGGATTTGTTCATAGGCCCCCAATTTTGGATGGTTCTAACTATGACTATTGGAAACCTCGAATGGTAGCTTTTTTAAAATCTCTTGATAACAAGGCTTGGAAGGCTATGTTGACAGGCTGGGTGCACCATGTAGTTACTAAAGAAGGAGAAGCCACTACTGAGAAAAAGCCTGAAGAACAATGGTCCAAGGAGGAGGACGACCTAGTCCTTGGAAATTCTAAAGCATTGAATGCCATCTTCAATGGAGTGGACAAGAACATCTTCAGATTAGTAAACACCTGTGAAGTAGCTAAAGATGCTTGGGACATTCTCAAAACCACTCATGAAGGCACCTCTAGAGTGAAAATGTCTAGACTACAGCTGCTCACCACCAAGTTTGAAAACTTAAGGATGAAAAAGATGAAAATATTCATGAATTCTACATGAGTATCCTTGAAATTGCCAATGCCTCTGGAGCTTTGGGTGAGAAGATGTCAGATGAAAAGTTAGTAAGAAAAATACTCAGATCACTCCCCAAGAGATTTGCTATGAAAGTAACAGCCATAGAAGAATCTCAAGACATCTCAAATATGAGAGTTGATGAGCTAATTGGATCCCTCCAAACATTTGAGATGGGAATATGTGATGGAGCTGAAAAGAAAGCCAAGAGCATAACATTTATGTCAAACACTGAAGAGGAAGATGAGGAAGGTGGTCAAGATATTGATGAAGACCTGGCAAATGAGATAGCAATGCTGGGAAGACAGTTCAACAAACTGATGAAAAAGGTAGATGTGAGAGCAAAGGGCAATGTCAAGAACATCACATCTGACATCAGTAAATCCAACAACTTTGGTAAGAAAACAAAGTCTGAAGAAAAGCCCAAAGAAGTTCAGTGCTATGAGTGTAATGGGTATGGTCATATTAAAACTGAATGTGGGACCTACCTCAAGAAACAAAAGAGGAGTCTTGTGGCCTCTTGGTTTGATGGAAGTGAAACAGAAGAAGCTATAAACCATGTGACTGCATTGACAGGAAGATGGGGGTCTGAGGAAGAGTCAATTGATGATGAAAGAACCTTTGAAGAGCTGGCCACTACCTACAAAGAGTTGTGCCACAGAAGTGCAGGAGTGTGCAGACAAGATGAAAGCCAGAAGAAAGTGATAGCTCAGCTAGAAAATGAAAAGGAAGAGTTTGTGGAAACCATCTCAAAATTGAAGACTGAAGTTGTATTCTTGAATTCCAAACTAGATGAGATGACTAAGTATGTAAGAATGCTTAACAATGGATCTGCCATCTGTAGCGGTGTATTCGTCACTTTATGATTTATTGATTAAACCAAAAGCAAAGCATACAAAGAATCGAGTCGCCACCGCACTTTTATTTATCCTAAGGAATGGCTAAAAAGCGAACAAAAGCCTAAGAAGTTTTACACATAGAAAACTAATGAAAAGATCAGAGAATCTGGGTAAGGGGTAAATTACGCAATGGGAAGGTGTTAGGCACCCAAAACGTCCTATGTACTCCTAGGGAGCCCTTTTCACACTTGTTGAATGAAATGTTATTTGTTTATGAAATATTTATTGTGCAAACATGGATTGAAGGATGAGAAAAGAATATACAAGTTATTATTTTTGTGTTTAAACGGATGAACCCGTTGCCTACGTACCTTCCATGAAAGGTAAGGATCAAAACGCCGTAGTTCGGCTAAAAGATTTCCAAAATATGAGTGGGTTCATTTTAAAACAAAAGCCCTAAGGTCTTTCGTTATCCACGGGAGAAAACTCAACCTTATACAAACAACAAGTCCACCATGTGAGAAAAGCTTCAACTTGCTAGTGAGGGGGTTAACCCTATAATAAGCAAGGAAGTCTTACAATTCAATCACTAAGGACAAAAGGTGAGATTAACATCAACCAACTAGGATAAATCAAACCTATGGCTAATGTATGAAAACTTATCAAGAATGGACAAAGCCACAAAACAATTGAATGAGTTGGATTAACCAATTAGAATTTATTCACAAAAGATGGTCAAAGTATGATTAGAATTCAATTCAAAGAAGTATTAAGAAAATGGAGTTTGAAAAAAGTCAAAGGCTTAGGGCCTAGGTTTCTAATTTGAAAAGAAATAAGAATGTTTGAACAATAGTTTTCAAATTGGTATTAACATGCAAAGATGGAGGCTTAAAGAAACAAAAAGATGGGAGGGTGAGGGAGTGTAAAACTTCTTAGATGTTCACCTCTTGAAATCATATGGAAGATGATTCAAGTGATTCCTTTGGAATAGGCAATGAGCAATAACAGATAAGCAAAACAAATGATACCGGCTGCCAATTGCTGGACTTACACCAATCTCACAAACAAAGGTGGATACCGGATACCAATAAATGGATTTACACCAATCTCCTAAAACAAACAAGGATATCAGATGCCAATAAATGGACTTATACTAATCTCCAAAGAACAAAACATGGATATCAGATGCCAATCTATCTAGACTTATTCCAATCTCCAAAAGCAAAGCAAAACATGAATATCAGATGCCAATCTATCTGGACTTATTCCAATCTCCAAAACAGAACAAAACATGGATATCAGATGCCAATAAATGGACTTATACCAATCTCCTAAAGCAAAGGAACAAGGATACCGGATACCAATCAATGGATTTACACCAATCTCCTACCATATCACAGGAAACAAATGCCAATAACTGGACTTATAATTGACTCCTCAATGGTCATAGGAAACAACTGCCAATAAATGGACTTACAGTTGACTCCTCAAAACAAAATGATCACACAGATATGAACAATGATTATGCAATTATGTACAATTAATGATGATAAATGCACAAAGGCAACACATAAGCAAATATGCACAGATGAATCAAGTAAGCAATCAATCAAAGTCAATTAGCACACACTATATACAAGCAATTAGGCTCAAACAAGGTTAGACTTTACAGTCAACTGGAATGGGGTAAGTGGTGCTCTTAACCTTAACATTGAGAGTTAAGGTGAAGCAGATGAAAAGGAAATGAGGGGTGTGCCTCATAGCTCTTATCCCTGGCCTGGGAGAGCTTTGAATATTAGAAGGTGTGGGAGTTCAGAAAGTTTGAACTCTCTCCACAAGTGAATGACTCTATAGATCTTGGGTTAATATCCACAATGCATCATGTAATGTGAGCAAAGGGATGACACACTGAATAGTAGGAGATGGACTACACATCTCTTTTATCTACCAATTTCCTTATCCAAGGACTTTTCCTGCTTAGCACAAAAAATAAACACTCACAAGCATTGCCTCTTAAGGAGGACTTCAGACAGGTGCCTGACCACATAACAGGCCAGGTCTTCCAGACTACATGAAGAAGAGAAATTATACCTAAGTGGTTAAGCAACCAAGCAAAAGCAAGTTCAAAATGAACTTAAGCAACTAATGTACCTGTTGAAACATCAAACAAATCAGTATACAACTCAGATAAACAACCAACAGTTAATATCAACAGTCAAACCCAATAAGCAAAGGCATAAGCCACAAGTCAAGCTCAAATGAGTCAACATCAACCTACAAAACACACATTAGTAATCAAAAGCAAATATCAAATGCTCTCAAGATGAGGCATCATCAATTGTGTAACTTGAATGTGTAACCTGAAACAAAGCTTCAAACATGAGCAACAAACCACTAGGTCAAAGCCTAGGGTCAAAGATGGAGAAAAAAATTAAAACAGAAGCTTAAAATTAACATGAATCAACCTCAAACAGTTATTGACACATAGCAAAAAGTCTCACATCAATATCATATACCAAATGCATTTTATGATCAATTTAAGGCAAGGTATGCAAGTTGAAACCACATTGTGACATCAGAATGAACAAATGCACATTAATTCAAAAATGATTCAATAAATCTCAACAAAATTCATGGTTAAACAAAACACTCAACATGATCATCACACCAAAAATTAGGGCAATTGGACATGGTTAGGCATGGTAATCAAGTTCACCAAGTCAAGGCAATCAAAACAAGCTCAAATAGGACACCAAATGCTACATCAACTTAGCACAAGCCTAAAACAGAGATGACAAATGATAAAGACCTCAAATCAAAGCCAAAACAAACTTCAATATGTCTAGAAACAATGTGCAAAATTTCACATCCATATGATAAACAACCATCATTTCACAAATCATTGAAGTTCAAGACTATTCAAAAGCTCACAAATGACAATCCAGAAAGAAAAATCTCAAACAAATCAGAAATGAATCCAAAAAATCCAAGAAAATTCATGAGCTATCACATCATCCAGAAGTAGCATCATACAGAAAATCACATCATTTGGAGTTCATTTGGCATGGCAAACAAATTAATCAAAATGAGAAAGCAAAGGTGTGACACACATTGTCACACCTACATTCACATGATCATAAATCAGAAACCACAAATGGTAAAAATGCAAACTCAACATCAAAATTTCCAGCCAAGTGTCTAGTTTCAACATGCAAAATTTCATAGGCATTGGATTAAAATTCATCATTTCACAAAAGATATGGCAAGCAAGGTACAAAATATGATACATGTTAACATTCTCTAGCACCAATTTAATTTCAGCCATGCACAATTTGTGAAAAAATAACCAAAAAAATCTAGACAGAAAATGGGACCTAACACAAAAATCCTCATATTTTTTGGATATATTTTCAATTTAATATGGATTTTAGAAGATGGAGAAAAAATGAAAAAATGCATAATGAAGTATGGATGAATACATGGAGGGAAATCAAATAATGTGAAGCATTCAAAATATTTGCCACAAGCCAGAATCGAAGTGTGTTACAATTCAAAATGAAGCGCGCCAACTGGATGAAACGCAACGTTTCATTAATCCAGTTGGCATGGTCAATGCATACGTGGCCTAGTCAAGCGTTTCAGAGCCAATGAATGTGACATGCAAGCAACGACGTGGACGGATACATGTGAAGCCCTAGCCAAACGCATGCAAGCGCTGGGAAATGAAAATCCGCAGGAAACAGGGACGAACACGCAACAAATTTCGCAGGAAACGCATGAAGGTTGTAGCGAAATCCGCAGGAAATATGCAGGTAGTGATGAACACGATGAAGATCTTCAAGATCTTCATCTTCAAATTTCCAGAAAATCTCAACATGTTCAGAAACACAAATTAAGCATAGCATTGTAAAGATCCTTCATCACACATCAATAATCAACAAGCGTTTCATCAAACAACATCATAACACGCATGGATCGAAGCAAGAAAGATTCACACATAAAACTTTAATCAACCATATCTTCATCAATTTTGCACGAAATTCAGTGATTCAAAGCCTAAACTAACCAGCATTCAAAGATCTATCATAATAGCATAAAGATTTTAAGAAATTAAGAGGTCGAATTGGAACCTCTTTGATGAACAGAGCTGGATTTGGTGTTGTTCAGGCTGTGAAATGGCTCGAAAATTCCTCAATGATGCTTGTGAAGTTGATTAGGAGATAACTCGAAGCTCAAATGCACACGAACTTGCAAGAATTTGGAATTGCCATAGTAGCTTTAAGCTTCACCAATGCTCCAATCTTGCTCGATTTCTACTGGATCTATGTGTAATCCTGCTCAATATCAACTCAATAACAAGAATCCAACAAGAAAATGGATTGGCAAATGAAGAAACTGGAAGAAAATTTGAGAGAGAAATTTTGTATTCTAGATCTAGATCTGAAAATATTGAATGTTGTTAGCAGAATTCTGTTAGGATTTATGTTATATACTCCCTCTTAATCACTTCCCTAATCATGTTTAAGCAATTGGCAAAGTGGATTAGCAAAATGAAGGTGTAAGTGCAAATTAGCAAATTCACCTCATGCATGGTGTGCATGATGAACAGTGCACGTGGCTGAGTTCAAATTCACTTAAAAATGCATTTTGGAGCTATTGGCAATGATAGAAAGTTCCAACAATTGGCCAATTTTAAACTTTGAAAATTCCCTCCAAAAATCAAGTGAAATATCAAATAATTATGTGATGAGAATTCATGAGATGCAATGCATGATTTGGATAGTAGAAGTCAAGAGAAGAATTTAGCAAAAAGAACCACTTCATTTGGACATTTGGTTGAGAAGTTATGCACATTTGAATCTCCATGTACACCTTGCCATGTTTTGATCATATCTTCTTAACCACACATGAGAAATGGATGATCTTGGACTTTTTGGAAATGGGAGAGAAAGATCTTCAACTTTCATGTTGTACAAAATTTCATTTGAAGCTTGCTTGATGATGTAATCTTGAGGAGAAAACCTTTCCATTTTTGGCAATTCCAAATTACAGGTCACTTACTATTTTTGGAAAGTTTTCATCTGACCTCAAATTCTTCATTGTTGATGTTTGAAATGTCAAATGAGACTTGTATGGACATGAATGAGGTATTTCTAATCATCTCCCACCTTCAAATCCATGATTGAACTGACAGTTGACTTCTGTTGACTTTTCTAGGGTTTCAATTGACCTGGCTATGCTCAAATGAAATTCAAGCCTCTAACATTTGGGATTTTGATTCAAAATGATGTCATAGCTCATGTGAACTCTTATGATTGATCATGGTGCCCAAATTCTCAAGAATGGCCACCATCTATTGCTCAATGGCTGCCTTTGACTGCTTTGACCTGTGATTGCTTCATCTGCAAGACAAAGGTTAGATGACATATTTTTGTACTTTTGGTTAGTGATAAAAAGAAAAAACAATGATATACAAGTCCAAGGAATGCTTGGTGATCAAGAACCACACTCAAAAGATGACCCACCCACAAGGAGGGAAGCAAGGTGCACAATGATCCTTGAGGCAATGATATGATATGATATGATGCCATGAGGGATCTTAGGGACAAAATTGGGGTCTTACAGATGCCCCTATTTAAGGTCATTCTAGCCGGAGAAGTGAAGTTTAGAAATCTTCATCTCGACGCGGTAGAATGGGCTTAAATAACAGTAATGAGACAAATTTTGGTCCCTAAGAGACCTCATGATGCAGATGTATGCATGCAAAAGCAACAAAACTCTGTGGGGAATATGGGTCCACAAAGAACAGACGATCCATCGGAGTAATGCACTCACCAAGAACAGAGACTCTAACAGGACTCTCATGGGGACAAGAAAAAGAAAAAGAATGCGTGAGCAGGACACGACTCTGAATTAGGGAAACAAACTGACACTGAGTGAACAAAACACGACTGGATTAGAGACCTCACTGGGGAGTGAAGGACTCACACTGGGGAAATAAAGAATTCCAAAGGAGGACACATCCATTGGAAGGACTCAAGCTGACTCAACTATCCACAAAGGATACTTCGGATGAAAATCCGGACTCGGACCAGGAAAAGATTCACAAAGAAACTCCCTGCTGGAGAAAAATGCGTATATTGGGGAAAATGCCAATACAGCAAAAGGGCAAAAATCACCACAGAAAACCACTGGAGAATGTCTAACAAAGAGACTCTCCTGGGGAAGCAACAAGGAAATGAGGCGTTACCGGTATAAGGGTAACAAACTCAGGAAGAATGAATATCTAAGACCGGTATAAGGGTGAGAGATATCAATCAACCAAACATCTGAGAAAGACCTGAAAAAGGTACATCAACTCAGGAAAATCTGACTCCACAGGGGACCAAGGTCATAATAGGGAGCAGAAAGGAAGGAACACCAGGGATACCGGTTAGGGTATATAATAGGTGACCGACCGAAGCGTGAATTGGTATATATGCCAAAACACTCATCATCCGAAAGGAGGGCTTAAAAAAGCAAATCGACTTACAGGATGGACATTCGAATCCACAACGGGAAAGCGAATCTTACTCAACTGGGGACACAAACCCAAATAGCGCATGAGATATAATATCCATTACCGTCAGAACGTGGATAATATACTCGCATGAGATATATTATCTATTACCGTCAGAACGTAGATAATATACTCGCATGGAAGGAAACACCAGGGATACCAGGGTATATAATAGGTGTCCTACCGAAAACGTGAATTGGTATATATGCCAAAACACTCATCACCCGAAAGGATGGATATTCGATTCTACAAAGAATACGAATCTTACTCCATTGGGGAAAATCGACAAAGGATTTCAACCAAAGAGCGCATGAGACATATTATTCATTACCGTCAGAACGTGAATAATATACTCGAAAGGAAGAGACACCAGAGATACCGGTTAGGGTATATAATAGGTGACCAACCAAAAAGTAAGACAATCGATACCAAGCAAACGGGTAAACGAAAGACAACTCACAAGGGATAAATTGCAAGCATCCGACAATTATCCAAGAGATCAACAAATGTTCGATTCCGCAAAGGGATACGAATCTTACTCGACTAGGGAAACACAACAGGCTTCGATTGAAGAGTGCATGAGATATATTATCCATTACCGTCAGAACGTGAATAATATACTCGAAAGGAAGAGACACCAGAGATACCGGTTAGGGTATATAATAGGTGACCAACCAAAAAGTAAGACAATCGATACCAAGCAAACGGGTAAACGAAAGACAACTCACAAGGGATAAATTGCAAGCATCCGACAATTATCCAAGAGATCAACAAATGTTCGATTCCGCAAAGGGATACGAATCTTACTCGACTAGGGAAACACAACAGGCTTCGATTGAAGAGTGCATGAGATATATTATCCATTACCGTCAGAACGTGGATAACATACTCGCATGGAAGATTATCCACAACCGGTTACTGGGTTAACAAAGGATAAATCGACCGAAAAGAAAGGCATCGGGATACCAAACTAGGTATATAAAGATGACCGATCAAAGGGAGCAACAACATTACCAACAAAAGGGTAAATGAAAGAAGACCCGCTGGGGATGAATTGCATAAACAGCAATTATCCACAAAAAGACTTGTTGGCGACTTCAAAGGGGATAACATTGCAAGCATACGGCAATGATCCAGAAGACCGCTGGGGATACAATTGCTAGCAACCGGCAATTGTACACAAGCAAAAAAGGAATATCAACATCGAATATTGAATGAAGATAACCACAAAGAGTAACCATCATCGGTTAGGATGAACAACAAGGTTAACTCTGCAAAGGGAGAAATTAGGGTTTACATCTACCGAATACGGTGTAGAATACCAAAACTCTGGCTGGGATAAAATTGCTAGCAACCGGCAATCATCCACAAAAAGCACAGACTCCGTTGGGAATAAAACCACAACAACACAAAATCCACCATCAACCAGAACGAACCACAAAGGTTACCTCTGCTAGGGGAAAAGAGATAGGACTTACGACTACCGAATATGGGGTAGTAGCCAACAACTCTGATGAGGATAAAAAGAATTAGGGTTTACATCTACCGAATACGGGGTAGGAAACCACACAATTCCGCGTGGGGAATGAAAGAATCACAAATCCGCACGGGAAACAAAATAGGGTTTATAACAAACCACCAACTGCTGAAGAGCAGAAAAAACTAGGATTTACGACTACCGAATATTGGGTAGAAAACCAACCAACTCTTGCTGAGGAATAAAAGGTATATAACCACAAATTCCGCCAAGAAGAGGGAACGTAGGACTTACAACTACCGGTATGAGGGTAGAGGCCCAAACTCCGCTGGGGATAAAAAGAATTACTGCCAGTTACTGGGCAATTCATTCATTTATTCCACAGGGAAGCACAAGAAACAGCTGACAAATAGCCAATTCAGGATCAAACTGAAAAGACAGACTGAATCAAAACTCGTCCTATGAGGATATAACTCAATAGGAACATCCATCCCAATATATGTGTTGGGAGGAAACGGAAACAACCGTCATCCACGAGGATATATCTCAGTGGGGAATTGCAGAAGGAAAGACAGACACTTTCTACTTATGGGGCTGACTCTATATGGAGAGATTTAAACACCCGACATCTGCTTGGGGAGATCTATTGAAGAGATCTATATCACCCATAGCAGGGAACAACAAACAAGAGATATATGGCAAAAAATGCAACATGAATATCTGAATGTTTATGAATATGCATGAATATGCGTAATTTATGTTTGATGAATGCTGACAAAACAGACATATCTAACACAAACAGGGTCCAGGAATCGAACGCCCGGTACTACACTTCCAGGGGAATAACCAACTGGAAAGCCAATCTGCTGGAGATCCACAATGCTGAAAAGCAAAGATCTGCGGGGAGGCAAAAGATCAGAGATATCAGAGAAATCACAAAATCTCTGAGTGATGGATCAACAATCAACCCAACTGGGGCACAGAAAGTCACCACAGGCAAGAAACTGCCACAAAGACGAATCTGTTAGGGAAATGGAGAAATCCCACAATCTGCAGGGGTCCTCAGTTATCAATTGGGAAATAAGAGTTCACTGCACAAGCAAGAACTGCTATGAAAGCAACTCCAAATATCTCCACTGGGGAACAACCCACTGAGGGAGAACAGATCATCCACATAAAATCTGGCTGCACAAGCAACTCTACCGGGAAAACACAAGTAGCCACTCCATCGGGGATACACCCACTGAAGGAACAACAGATCACACAAGTAGATTCTGCAACAAGCCACTCTACTGAGGATCAAAAGCAATCAGGAAATCAACCAAATCTCCGGATGATAGACCACCAACCGACCCTACTGAGGAAACAGAGGTTTCAACAAGCAGAAACTGCCACAAAAGCAACTCTATCGAGGATCCTGGCTCCGGCGGAGGCTCTGAGGGGATATCAACTCTTTTGGGGTTTTGCATAAATACAATCCACCCAACCACAAATCTACTGGCGGCCAGGGAATCCACTGAGGAACCCACTAGGGATATGGAGGAGAGTTGGGGATCAACCACCAAATGCTACACCTTCCAACAAGGAAACCAACAACTACTGAGGAGGAAAGTAATCACTACTCTGCTGAAGGCTAAACGCTCTGATGGGGAGATATAGCATAAAAATGCAGTATATCATATCAACAAACTCTGCAGGCGACTGCGCTGAGGAAAGCGGTAAAGTACCGGGATATCAATCCACCAACCACTGAATCTTCAAAAAGAAAGCAACCATGCTGAGGAGAGAAACAACAACTCCGCTGGCAACTGCACTAGGGAGAGACGGGGTACCGGGGTCTCAAACCACCAACTACCGAATCTTCCAAAAGGAAAACACCCATGCTGGGAGAGAATACTGTTGGAGAAGAAAACGGAGTCTTCAATAAGCACTCTGCTTAGGGAACAACCCCAACGACAACTCTGCTTGGGGAACAACCCCTACAACAAAGCAGGATAAAGAGGATACAACCATGCCAGGAATATGAACAAATGTCTTACCTGTTGGAAATCATGCCACCCTTGGGAGAGCACTGAGAGATTCTTAAGTATCCTTTCATCATTGTGAATGTTCACTTTGTTTAAAACAACAATTTTGAAAAATTTTATTTGTTTAAAACAATGACATTTTATCAATTAAAACATGCAAAACATTTGTTGAATTGAAACAAATAAGAGTGCAAATAATTGGATAAAAGCTCAAATTGATTTGATAGAATGGTAGCCTGCAAATGGCAAGACTCCATAGATCTGTACAAATTTGAAATTAGTGATATATATTGGAAGAGGGCTACATTGAACATAATGATCCTTTCTCTACCAATTTGAATCTCGATGTACTCGAAGCTTCCGTTGACGACGAATCGAGAACCTCTGACGAAAAGACAGTTGTGGAACAGAAAGTCTTGTCAGGATGCAGTTACTTGCCAAATCCCTAATTTTTGCCTAGATTGCCCCAGGGTGAGGTACTCAATCTAGCGGGATACAAATATTCCTTTTTTTTCAAGTCTCTAATTTTTGCCTGGATCGCCCTTGCGGGTTCTCCACCGAGACGCTCATTTTTGCCTAAGCCGCCCTTTCGGGTTTTCAACTTAGCGAGCTATTCTGTTTTTATATACTCTTTTTTTTTAGGCAAAGTATTTCTTGACTGCATCTGAATTCACAGGACGAGTGAAATCCTCCCCATCCATTGTTGTAAGCATCAAAGCACCGCCTGAAAAGGCTCTCTTAACAACATATGGACCCTCGTAGTTTGGAGTCCACTTGCCCCTGGAATCGGGCGCGAAAGACAAGACTTTCTTGAGCACGAGGTCACCTTCTCGGAACACACGAGGCTTGACCTTCTTATCGAATGCTTTCTTCATTCTCTGCTGATATAACTGACCATGGCACATGGCAGTTAACCTCTTCTCTTCAATCAAATTCAGCTAGTCATAACGACTCTGAATCCATTCAGCATCAGTCAACTTGGCTTCCATCAAGACTCTTATTGATGGGATCTCCACCTCTACTGGGAGAACAACCTCCATGCCGTAAACAAGAGAGAAAGGGGTTGCCCCTGTTGAAGTGCGGACAGATGTACGATATCCATGCAAAGCAAATGGCAGCATCTCATGCCAATCTTTGTACGTAACAACCATCTTCTGGATAATCTTCTTGATATTCTTGTTAGCAGCTTCAACAACCCCGTTCATCTTAGGTCTGTAGGGAGAGGAATTATGGTGTGCAATCTTGAATTCAGCGCACAACTCATCCATCATCTTGTTATTCAGATTAGATCCATTATCAGTAATGATCTTATCTGGCACACCATAACGGCTGTCATACGGTGAACTGACTTTAATGTGTTTTTAATTGCAATGTCGCGGTTAGCAAGAGTCGCCACCGACTTTTCTTTTATCCAATAAGGAAAGGTGGAAAAGAACAGGAAAGACCTTAATTTAGATTCTTAGGTTCGGGAGGTACATTATACAAAGGGAAGGTGTTAGCACCCTTTGTATCCATGGTTATCCATGGGCTCTTAATTGCTCAATCATTTATGTTTTTCTAGCTTGAAAAAAAGTGTTTGAGAAATGTTTAGGAAATATTTTGAAAAGGAGAATTTAACTTTGTAATGATTCTTGTATGAATGTATACAAAGTGGTTATCTCGTTTAGTTTTGAAAGTCGTTTAGAAAAATATAACTCGGCAATGATCCTAGTACGGATGTATGCCAAGTGGTGATTTTCTAAAAAAGCTGTTTTGAAATGTGTGAGGTATGAAAAATATTTTAGGTTATGAATAAGCAATTAAGAGTTATACCTATCCGAGGTCTTTACGGGCATTTCCTATCCTTACGAGGGTAAAACTGTCCTTACTATTGAGAAGTAAGTAGTTTTATCCTTTGGATGTAAAAGGGTCATCGTAGGATCATCGATTGGTCATTGAAGGCAACAGTTATGAGGATACCTTAGCATTCGAAGGGACTATCATCATTTAACCGTAGGCTACACCGAAGGGTCATCGAGGGACAAAGGCAACATTCGAGGGACTATGATGATTTAACCGAAGGGTCTTTGCTAAGTGCATCCCCATATTCGCGGGACATGACCGTAATACCATAATCGTAGGGTAACAAAGAGAGGTCCGAGATCACTTATTTAAAGGCAAAGTTTTACAATTAATTAGGTAGCCGTAATCAAGTAAGTAATTAGGTCCACATTAAAATTAAGCCATTAGGGTGGATCTTCGCCATAAAATTAATACATTAAAATCAATTGAGTAATTCAGGGTGAATCTCCATAAGGGTACCCCACGAATAAAGTGGGATACCTAACAAGCAATCCTTTCCTGGGGTATGCGAACCTTTACAAAACTCAACAAAACATGTCAGAACACCAAATCAGGGTGCAATCGAGGATTACACCACAAGGAAAAAGATCACAACAGTAAATAGGGTCTGATAAATGATACATGGCTATGATAAAACATGAGTGAAAAATCAGAACAGAAAAGTCAGCTACTGTCACGTTCGCTCCTGCCTCGCCTAGCGAAGGCTTAGCGAATACTCGCTGCATGCTCGCTTAGCGATGTGCTAGCGAGCGGCTGCGGATTCTGGTTTTGATATCAGTACAATTTCAACCAATTTTATGCCTTATGGCTTTCATTACCATAATTATATGGTTAATCATTTAAGGTATTCAGGTACATACTAAAGTTCACATGCCAAACTTAAGCTATTTTCATAAATCTAATCATAAAGCCATATGCAAATTAAGAACATAAGGCAGTAATAGAAATGTAAACCTGTTGGCAACTGAATTGCGACTTCGAATCGGCAAATCGGATTGAATTGGGCAGAGGTAGACCTTGGTGCCGCCGAGTTCCTTCAGGGTTTGTCTCCAGTGAGTATCAGGGTTTGCTTGCTAGGGCTCTCCTTTCTCCGTTTTCGTTCTCCCCTTTTTCGTGACTGAAACTTGGCTATTTATAGTGATTGTGATGACCTAATGGGCTCAGAATGAAGCCCGAAAATTCTGATATATCGCAAGCTTCGCTAGGCGAAGGAGTTGCTCGCCTAGCGAGCAAGCTAGTTTGGGCCTTTTTTCTGGATCGGGTGCTTCGCTGGGCGAGTTGCATAACGAAGGGTTCGCTAGGCGAAGGAATTGCTCGCCTAGCGAGCAAGCTAGTTTGGGCCTTTTTCTGGAGTGGGTCTGTTGTGAGCTGGCCTTTTGTTCCTTTAAGATCAGTGCCTTACAGAATAAGTCGGAGTGTCTTGAAAAATGCCTTGTAATATCAACGGGCAAATTTTGGGGTATGACAGCTGCCCCTGTTTAATATTCTTGAACCGAGAGAGTTAGGATGGTATGTACACCATTCGTGGTCTGGAGGTGAAAGATTATTGAACACTAGAATGCCCCGAAAATTTGCGCTTGTCAATTAGTCTTGATGGAGATGGGCTTAAAGATGCCATCCAGGAAGTTTGATGATGAGAGCTTCCGATTGTGTCGTACGTTAGACGATATCTGGAGACATGGGGGTCATACCGGGTCATACGCTAGACCGTATAGTGAGTCATCCATTATGCTGTCGACTTCGCTGGGGAGTCAGAGTGTGTTATACGCTGCTGGGGATAAGGGATCAGAATGGATCATACGCTAGACCGCATCTGAATAGCAGAATGAGTGGTTCATTAGGCGGATGACTTCGCTGGGGATGGAAGATCAGAATGAATCGTACGCTAGATCGTATCTGAGTTGCAGAATGAGCCGTACGTTAGGCTGTATCTGACGAAGGTGGAATCAGAATGGATCGTACGCTAGATCGCATCTGAGTTGAAGGTCCAAATGGGTCGTACGTTAGACCGTATTGGAGTTGCAGAATGAGCCGTACGTTAGGCTGTATCTGAATGAGAAAGTAGTCGTACGCTAGACTACACCCCGGAATGTACCGTACGCTAGGCAGCATCTGAGGATTTGAAGGTCCAAATGGGTCGTACGTTAGACCGTATTGGAGTTGCAGAATGAACCGTACGTTAGGTTGTATCTGAAGAAGAAAGTAGTCGTATGCTAGACTACACCCCGGAATGTACCGTACGCTAGGCAGCATCTGAGGATTTGAAGGTCCAAATGGGTCGTACGTTAGACCGTATTGGAGTTGCTGAATGTCAGAATGGATCGTACGTTAGATCGTATCTGAGCTGAAGGAGTCATATGTTGGGCTGAATCAGACTGAACCGTACGTTAGGCTGTATCTGATAATATTTGTTGTATTTGCAGTAAACGTCTGAGATGGGCTTAAAGATGCCATCATTAGGAAAATGCCAGAATGCTTGCCAGAATGGATATCCATCTGGATTCTATCTGAAAAATGCGTCTGAATCTGGGATGTGATCAGGAGGATAATTAACCTGTAAGATCAAGTTAGTTTCATGCAATGTCATGGTGCATGAGATGTTTTATGCCTGCGAACATGGTATGCATGTGCATGCTATGAAACGATGTAATGTATATGATGCGGAATGAAATAAATGTGAATATTGTATGCAGGCATGTGATGTGAAATGATGTAATGAATGCACTATGCGTCTGAAACGTTCTTCCAGGGGACTCTACTAGGGAAATAAATCTCAGTCTTCTGGTCGGAGATATTTGTATTGATGACCCTTTCTTAGCTGAGGATACTTGATTTCTGTCTGATGGTGGAAATATCCAACAGAGCCTGACTGGGGATAGAAGAGATGACCAGTCTGTCTAGTGATGCCAATTTCTTCTGGGGAATAACTGGCGTTGCCGGGGAATCGAATTAGCAACAGATTCATTGGGAAGCGTGATTAGACCTTCTCCTCGATCCTGAAGTCGTGTAGTAATTGCTATTACTATTCTAGGCATGCACTTTTGGTAAACATTGATCATATTCAAATGCATAAATCAATTCAAATTAAATCAATGGACGTTTACGCAAACAAAACAGAAAAGTAAAAACAAAAGCATCTTTTTGGAAATAAAATTGTATTGATTTCGAAAGAGGGCCTATAAACAGGCAATTCGTGTACAGGGAGACAGAAATCCTAGAAAGAGGAAATTGTCAGGCAAACAAAGAGAAAGCTATGCAGAAAAAGTCCTATCGATTCTAATTCCACTACTGTCATTATGTCTTCAAGTATCTCATCCCTTGCTGTCGGATAGAGGTGATTGGCTTGTTCAGTCTTTTTGACTTGGTTGAAGCTGACAGAGAACGGGACATAGTCATACGCTTTAATCCCTAATTTTTGCCTGGACCGCCTTTTCAGGTTTTCAGTCCACCAGGATACCCATTTTTGTCCAAGCCGCCTTTTTAGGTTTTCGACTTGCCGGGTGTACATTTTTATATGTTTACCCCTAATTTTTGCCCGAACCCTTTTGGTTCGCCGGGATGCCCTTACTTTTGCCTAGGTACGTCGACCTAGCGGGTCTCTTTTACGCGTAGTATTTTTTAACTATGTCCGCGTTCACAGGATGCGGGAAGTCTTCGCCGTCCATTGTAGCAAGTATCATGGCTCCACCAGAGAATACCTTCTTAACCACAAATGGCCCTTCGTATGTGGGAGTCCATTTGCCTCTGGGATCACCTTGTGGTAGAATGATACGTTTGATCACCAAGTTACCAGCCTGATATACCTTTGGCTTAACCTTCTTATTGAAAGCTTTGATCATCCGTTTCTGGTACATCTGACCATGACAAACAGCTGCCAACCTCTTCTCATCAATCAAATTTATCTGGTCGAGTCGAGTCCGAATCCATTCATCTTCATCTAAGCCTGCCTCTTTCATGATTCTTAGAGAGGGAATCTGAACTTCCACTGGTAAAACGGCTTCCATTCCGTAGACTAAAGAGAACGGAGTTGCCCCTATCGAAGTGTGCACTGAAGTGCGATAACCATGGAGAGCAAACTGTAACATCTCATGCCAGTCTTTGTACGTTACTGTCATCTTTTGTATAATCTTCTTAATATTCTTATTAGCAGCCTCCACGGCGCCGTTCATCTTTGGCCGGTACGGAGAAGAGTTATGGTGTTTTATCTTGAACTGCGTGCAGAGTTCAGTAATCATCTTGTTGTTCAAATTCGTACCATTGTCAGTGATAATTCTTTCAGGGATGCCATATCGACAAATAAGACTATTCTTGATGAACCGTGCCACCACATTCTTGGTGACAGAAGCAAATGAGGCTGCCTCTACCCACTTTGTAAAGTAATCAATAGCGACGAGGATGAAACGATGTCCATTGGAAGCAGTAGGTTTAATCTCTCCAATCATATCGATGCCCCACATTGCAAAGGGCCAAGGGGCTGTCAACACGTTTAATGGAGCAGGAGGCACATGTACTTTGTCCGCATAGATCTGGCACTTGTGACAGGTTCTGGAGTGATGGTGGCAATCAGTTTCCATGGTAGACCAATAATACCCTGATCTCAGAATCTTCTTGGCCATCGCATGTCCACTAGAATGGGTCCCGAAAACACCGTCATGCATGTCTTCCATAATCCTTTCTGCTTCCTTTCTATCCACACAGCGCAGCAGAGTCGAATCATGATTACGTTTGTATAATACTCCATTACTCAGAAAGAATTTAGCGGAGAATTTCCTCAGAAATTTTCTGTCATTGATGGATGCCCCTTCAGGGTATTCCTGAGCTTCTAGATATCTTTTTACTTCGTGGAACCAAGGTTTCTCCTGTACTCCCTCAGTGTTAAGTTCATAACAGTATGCTGGTTCATCTAATCGTTCAATAGTGACCCTGGGAGCTTCATTGTCCCATCTGACTCTGAACATAGATGACATGGTAGCCAATGCGTCCGCCAACTGATTTTCTTCCCGTGGAATATGTTCAAATGTAATCTCTTCAAAGTATGGGATTAATGTCATCACCCGCTCTCGATAAGGGACGAGATTCGGATGTTTAGTGTCCCATTCTCCTTTGATCTGACTGATTACCAAGGCTGAATCTCCGTACACACTCAAAAACTTGATTCGCAGGTCTATAGCAGCCTTGAGTCCCAAAATACATGCTTCATACTCAGCCATATTATTGGTACAATGAAAACATAGTCTAGCAGTGAAAGGTGTATGGTACCCCCCGGGAGAAATAATTACAACACCAACACCATTACCCAATGCATTAGAAGATCCATCAAACACCATAGTCCATCGGGATCCCGGTTCGGGTCCTTCATTCGGTCCAGGTTTTTCATGATCAGTAACAAGCATGACATCCTCATCTGGGAACTCAAAATTCATAGAGTGGTAGTCGTCCACCGCTTGATGAGCCAAATGATCAGCTAGCACGCTTCCTTTGATTGCTTTCTGGGTAGTATACTGGATATCATATTCTGTTAAAATCATCTGCCATCTTGCTATTCTCCCGGAGAGAGCGGGCTTCTCAAATATGTATTTGATAGGATCCATCTTAGAAATCAATAAAGTGGTATGATTCAACATATACTGCCTTAGTCGGCGAGCAGCCCAAGCCAAAGCACAACAAGTTTTCTCGAGCAGTGAGTATCTTGTTTCACAGTCGGTAAACTTTTTGCTAAGGTAGTATATAGCATGCTCTTTTCGACCAGACTCGTCATGTTGCCCCAACACGCACCCCATTGAACTTTCTAACACGGTCAAATACATGATTAGAGGTCTTCCTTCAACTGGTGGTATCAGAATTGGAGGTTCCTGGAGATATTTCTTGATTTTGTCAAAAGCTTCTTGGCATTCATCATTCCATATCATCTCTTGATTTTTCCTTAGTAATCTGAAGATGGGTTTGCAGGTAGCGGTCAAATGGGAGATAAATCGGGCAATGTAGTTCAAGCGTCCCAAGAACCCTCTGACTTCTTTATCTGTACGGGGAACTGGCATTTCTTGAATAGCTCTCACCTTAGCCGGGTCGACCTCAATTCCTTTACCACTGACAATAAAACCCAAGAGTTTACCGGATCTTACTCCGAAGGTGCATTTGTTCGGGTTCAATCTCAACTTGTATTTCTTCAACCTCTCGAACAGTTTGTATAAATGATCGAGATGTTCTTCTTCAGTATGAGATCTGGCTATCATGTCATCCACATATACTTCTATCTTATGATGAATCATATCATGAAACAAAACCACCATAGCGCGCTGGTACGTTGCCCCGACATTCTTTAAACCGAACGGCATTACTTTGTAACAGAAAGTGCCCCATTGCGTCACAAACGTAGTTTTCTCCATGTCCTCAGGCGCCATCTTAATTTGATTATAACCTGAGAAGCCGTCCATGAATGAGAATACTTTGTGTTGAGCGGTGTTATCTACCAGAACATCGATGTGCGGGAGTGGAAAGTCATCTTTGGGACTCACTTTATTCAAATCTCTGTACTCTACGCACATTCGCACCTTACCATCCTTCTTCGGCACTGGTACCACATTAGCAACCCATTGAGGATAAGAAGTAACGGCTAGAAAACCGGCATTGAATTGTTTCATAACCTCGGCTTTGATTTTCTCAGACATTTCAGGACGCATGCGACGAGCCTTCTGCTTAACAGGACGACAATCTTCCTTCATCGGCAGCCGATGCACCACTATATCAGTATCCAATCCGGGCATGTCTTCATAAGACCAAGCAAAGATCTCTACATAGTCATGTAACATCTGAATCAATCTTTCTTTGACACTGTTTTCCAAGCCTGCTCCTATTTTGACTTCTTTTCTGTCTACTTCAGTACCTAGATTTACAATTTCTAGTGACTCTTCATGCGGCTGTATAGTCCTTTCTTCTTGCAGTAACAATCTGGCAAGCTCTCCAGGTACTTCACAATCTTCCTCACTTCCATCCTCGGCTTGGTAGATCGGATTTTCAAAGTCATAATGAACAGTAGTAGCACTATTATCAACAGGATCCAGAGTGGGTATGGATCTGCAATTTATTACGTGAGTGTGTGTAAGAAAGCATAGCTTGTTTGAAAGACGACAGGAAAGATAAAGAGCGCAATATTTGAATGCAAAAAGGTCCATTGATTTATTGAATGTGAATATGCTTATGAAATGACAAACCCTTAACAAATTAGCTATTGTGCCCCGGGCATAGACATAATGCTTTAAGAAGTTCAATTGTAAACATTAAGAAAATTGCAAACACTAAAATAGACAATAACAATTACTCCTGACTAAAGGAAATCGGGATAGTGTCTTCAGCCTTCCAATTATTGGGTCCGTCACCAATTGTTGGGAAAATCCAGCTATCCAGGTCGCAATCGCTATCAGCATCTTCTACAGCATTGATTTGCTCTTTGACCATCTTTTCAGAGTTAAATCCCAGACCAAATTTATCAGACTTGTAGGGTACGTTGATCAGTTGACCCCAACCAGTACGACCACCATTTTCGACCACAGCTTGAGCATCTTTCAGAGAAATCATGGCGGGAGGAGCTCGAACAACCTCGGGCACAAGGGGAGTTGGCTTAAGGACAGGACTGGGCGGAGGAACCACTTCAAATGACTGAGACGGAGTCTCGAAGAATTCACCATCCATCTCAACGTATCTGAAGGTATGCACACTACTGACGATATACTCTTCTTCCCCACACACAGTGACGATCTTACCCTCTATTGGATATCTCAGCTTTTGATGGAGAGACGAAGCTACAGCACTTGCCCCGTGAATCCAAGGGCGTCCCAGCAAGCAGGAATAGGCAGGACGAATATTCATTACGTGGAAGGTAGTGTTGAAGACTTGAGGTCCTATTTTGATAGGGAGAACCACTTCACCATGGACAACACTCTTCGCACCATCGTAAGCACGCACCACAATGTTGCTAGGCTTCAGTTCAATGCTTTTGCAGTCAAGTTTATCGAGCACGGCTTTCGGCATCATGTTCAAAGAAGAGCCATTATCGATCAACACATGAGACAGGGTGATCCCCTTACATTCAATGGAGATATGCAGAGCTTTATTGTGATTCTTTCCCGCTGGTGTCAGGTCAGCATTGGAAAAACCTAGGCCATTGTCAACAGTCAGATTAGCAACATAGTTTTCGAACTGATCGACGGAAGTCTCCTGAGGTACATGAGCAGTCTTCAAGAATTTTATCAAGGCATGGGCATGGGATTCAGAAGATAACAACAAGGATAACATCGAGATCTTAGACGGGGTATGCCCCAACTGCTCTACCACATCAAAATCACTCTTGCGGATGATTTTCAGCACTTCTTCCATTTCCTGTCTGGCAACATCTTCAGTAGTAATTTCGATCGGTGTCTCTGACTGAGAAGGGTTGGCTGGTTCCTTTCCTCGGTTTTCGGGAACTGGAGGTGAGATTTCTGGAGAGAAGATCCTTCCGCTTTGAGTAACTTTACTAGTCCCAACAATGTCATTAGGATTAGTAGAATTACTAACTTGCTTTACGCCATGGATGTAAACATCACCTCCATAATTCCACGGAATGGCTTTGCTTGAGGAATACGGTACTGGGCCAGGTGCAGTAATGATTAGGGGAGCTACCTTGGGCTCAGCAGTAATTTTCACAGGTACCCTGGAAGCAGTAATCTTCACTGGAACTTTGGACCTTGCAATCACAGATATTTCTTCAACAGTGTTTTCCACCTTAGGAATCCTTTCAAAGAGAATTGTACGATCATCTATCAGCCGTTGAATACCATTCCTCAATTTCAGGCAATCATTGGGTCGGAGTATACAGAGATCGCAATTTTCCGCACAACCTGGAAATAAACCAGCGTGCAATAGGTTCTTCTTGATGATCAGGAGAGAAGATGTTAAGTCTGCTACAGTAGTGATGTGGGAATTGTCATCGACAGCATTAACAGCCTTGTCATGATTAGGCATAGGTGCAATGACGACATTAGGAGTCTCCGGAGGCTCAAATTCAATTTCCCCAGCGTCGATCATATCCTGAATCTTATTCTTCAACAACCAACAATCGTTTGTATCATGCCCGGGGCTATCGGAGTGATATGCACACCTGGCATTGGGATTATAACGAGGAGAAGTAGTGTTGACATTTGCAGGAGGACCTCTGAGAGTGATTAAATTTGCCTTTAGCATACTTTGCAGTGCTTGTGCTAAAGTCATATTGATCTTGGTAAACTGCCTTCTCGGCCTGTCCTGTCTGTGCTGGAAGTTTTGAGCTGGCGGGGCTGCGATTGTAACTGCTCCAACGGCATGGTCACTATTTTTCTTGTTATGACTCCTTTGACCGTACACAGCATTTGATTCATTCTTCCCCTGATAGGACTTTTTGCTACTTGCAGAGGTAGCCGCCTGTATCTTTCCACTTCGAATGCCGCTCTCCACCCGTTCACCTGTCAGTATAAGTTCAGTGAAACCTGATGAAGAACTTCCCAACAGATGGCTGTAGAATGGGCCAGTCAGTGTACCCATGAACATGTCTACTAATTCTCGATCCATCATAGGGGGTTTGACTCTGCCCGCCAAATCTCTCCATTTTTGGGCATATTCTTTGAAGCTTTCTTTAGATCCCATAGTCATATTCTGCAACTGTAGCCGAGTAGGTGCCAATTCAGAATTATACTGGTAGTGTTTGTAGAAAGCTGTCGCTAAATCAGTCCAGGTGCGGATGTTAGAACTTTCGAGCTGATAATACCATTCCAACTGAGTGCCAGACAGACTTTCTTGGAAGAAATGGATCCATAGCTTCCTATCGATGGTATACGGCTGAATCTTTCTCACATAAGCTCTCAGATGCATCTGAGGACAAGACGCACCATCGTACTTAGTGAAAGTGGGGATCTTGAATTTGCGAGGAATGACCACATCAGAGACCAATCCCAAGCTTTCGAAATCCAGACCGGGCGCCTTCTGACCCTCCATAGCTAGCATACGTTCTTCCAGCAACTTGTACTTGCCATCTCTTGGAGAGTACTGTTCCTTCTCATAATCTTTATCGTCGTCCTCAGAGTTGAAGGGATCAACATCCTCCTCTCCTGAATCATTTTCTGTCTCCTCTTCTTGCTCTTTCGGAAGTCTAATCTTGATTCCTGCAGCCTGTCCTTTACGCCTCCTTCCCGGGTTAATGTAACTCACAGGTTTCGGGTCTTTCTTCTTCTCGAGCAAGAGAGCCTTCAGTTCTTCCTGCCCCTTGGATAAGCTCAACATCATCTCCTGGAATTGAGCATTCTGAGCCTGGAGATCTTTGACAGTTTGTTCGAGAGCCATTTTTCTGTTTAAGAGGAAGACCGTAAGAATATGGTCCTTTGGAATACCTGTTATGCAATGTTATGTCATGCAATGCAATGTATGAAATGTTTTCAAGGACTTTTAGAATTTAACTTTGCGTAAACTACCAAAAAGAGGGGAACTCTTATTACTAATTCTTTAATCAATGTTCATTACAAAAAATAAAAATACAATAAAAGCTCAAGTCTCCCAGGGACGACTTCTTTTTGGGCGAAGATATGTATTGAGTCTTCGTTCCTCATTAAGCTGACTGGTGAGCTCTAGTACTTTCTTCCTTTCTGCATTGAACTGGGCTTCAAAAGTATCCCTTTCCTCTCTCAACTAGGTCCAGGATCTCTTCAATTCCTCAACATCAGTGGGCATATCTGGATAAGGAATGATCTGAGAAACATCCCCTTCAACTCCGGGTTCAACAATCAATGGCCCGACTGCAAGATATGGCATGACAAGTTCACGAGCTCTTGCGCGTACCCATCTGAGATAAGGCTCCATAGGAATAGAATTTTTCTGTCCTAAAGTTCTTCTTTTCACCATGCCCCAAGCTCGTACAAACCTTTGACGGAGACCTTGAGAGTCATTGTCATAGTCAAACACTGTACCTTGAATAATCATTTCATGTGGACCATCTCTTCGAGCATACCCAAACTGGCGTAGGGCTAAAGCCGGGTTATAAGTAATACCTCCTCTTATCCCCATAAGTGGTACATTAGGGAATTCTCCACAACGGTCAATGATGCTAACATTTTCTTTGAAATAAGGACACCACCGGATGTCGGAATGGGAGATCGACATTATCCTTTGAGACCATTTCAGATTTTGATCATTCTTCAAGACTGATTGAGGAAGGTGTGAAATAAACCACCTAGACAATAAAGGTATGCAGCACATGAGAGTCCCTTGCCTTTTCATAGTACGAGTGTGAAGGGAATGCAAGATGTCTCCGAGCAAAGTAGGCACGGGGTTATGAGTGAGAAATATCTTAATAGCATTCATGTCTATGAATTGATCTGGATTAGGGAATAACACCAAACCATAGATTAGCAATGCTAGAACATCTTCAAAAGCATGGACATTCATAACTTTTAGGAATTCTCGGGCCTTACTTATCAGAACTTTGGCAAGTAAGCCCTTAACTCCACTTCTTGTTACCCAATTAATTTCAATGTCAGCCTTTGTCATGTGTAAAGCTGCGACAACTTCTTCAGACTTCGGACTCCTTTCTAAACCACTGAAAGGTATTTGATCAAGAATAGGTATCCCAAGCAACTTGGAAAATTCTTCTAATGTGGGTACCAACTGATAATCTGGGAAGGTGAAGCAATGATGTTTAGGGTCGAAGAACTGGAATAAAACTCTCATCATATCTTCTTTGAAACCAGTGGTAACCAAATTGAGGATAGAACCATGTTTCTTGATGAACTGAGCATGATCGGGAAGTTCTGACACTAATTCCTTGAGTTGAGGAGAGATTGCTACAAGATTAATCCGGATAGTCTTCCTGGAAGCCATAACCTGTTTAACAGAGCAAAGCTAAATCCCTAAGTCCTTGAAATGGTTAGTACAATGTCATGATGTCATGATGTTATGATGTTATGATGTTATGATGTTATGTAAATAGCAAGCACAAGCAAGTCACACAACAATCATTCCTAGGTTTTAAGGCTTGCATGAGTTCCATAGGTAAGTACCCTCCCCACTGAAGTTTGGTTGGTTCAACCTGTCCTAGAATAGTAACCGGGTTCTAGAAGGATCTCAAATCATCGACCTTTCTTTAAGTCCACTTCAGTGCAACACCAAGTGGTTGACCAAAGCTTCCCTAAAGTCCAATCTCAAAGAGTGTAGTATCGAGTATCAACCAACCTCAGTCGGAACCGAAGCCAGTTATCTCACTACTTTCTAATGGCTAGGATGAGTCAATTAGGGTTCTAAAGGTCTGGTTAATGCTTTGATGACACCACGCGAATGCCAAATTTTTCCTCAAGTAAACATGAGGAACATCAGGACATCCAAAGTGTCACATTAACCGTAGCTATCATTTTAACCATTCCAGTATACGCCGGATAGTCGCGATGATCTATTGCTACTTACCTAAGGTACACTAGATCCGGGTGTAGGATCTTTCACTCAAAAATACCCTTAAAAGAAGGAACAATTTGAAAACATAAATGATTTTTTAAGGTGACCTCTCTTTGTATTCCCCAGCAGAGTCGCCAGTTCTGTCATACGGTGAACTGACTTTAATGTGTTTTTAATCGCAATGTCGCGGTTAGCAAGAGTCGCCACCGACTTTTCTTTTATCCAATAAGGAAAGGTGGAAAAGAACAGGAAAGACCTTAATTTAGATTCTTAGGTTCGGGAGGTACATTATACAAAGGGAAGGTGTTAGCACCCTTTGTATCCATGGTTATCCATGGGCTCTTAATTGCTCAATCATTTATGTTTTTCTAGCTTGAAAAAAAGTGTTTGAGAAATGTGTAGGAAATATTTTGAAAAGGAGAATTTAACTTTGTAATGATTCTTGTATGAATGTATACAAAGTGGTTATCTCGTTTAGTTTTGAAAGTCGTTTAGAAAAATATAACTCGGCAATGATCCTAGTACGGATGTATGCCAAGTGGTGATTTTCTAAAAAAGCTGTTTTGAAATGTGTGAGGTGTGAAAAATATTTTAGGTTATGAATAAGCAATTAAGAGTTATACCTATCCGAGGTCTTTACGGGCATTTCCTATCCTTACGAGGGTAAAACTGTCCTTACTATTGAGAAGTAAGTAGTTTTATCCTTTGGATGTAAAAGGGTCATCGTAGGATCATCGATTGGTCATTGAAGGCAACAGTTGTGAGGATACCTTAGCATTCGAAGGGACTATCATCATTTAACCGTAGGCTACACTGAAGGGTCATCGAGGGACAAAGGCAACATTCGAGGGACTATGATGATTTAACCGAAGGGTCTTTGCTAAGTGCATCCCCACATTCGCGGGACATGACCGTAATACCATAATCGTAGGGTAACAAAGAGAGGTCCGAGATCACTTATTTAAAGGCAAAGTTTTACAATTAATTAGGTAGCCGTAATCAAGTAAGTAATTAGGTCCACATTAAAATTAAGCCATTAGGGTGGATCTTCGCCATAAAATTAATACATTAAAATCAATTGAGTAATTCAGGGTGAATCTCCATAAGGGTACCCCACGAATAAAGTGGGATACCTAACAAGCAATCCTTTCCTGGGGTATGCGAACCTTTACAAAACTCAACAAAACATGTCAGAACACCAAATCAGGGTGCAATCGAGGATTACACCACAAGGAAAAAGATCACAACAGTAAATAGGGTCTGATAAATGATACATGGCTATGATAAAACATGAGTGAAAAATCAGAACAGAAAAGTCAGCTACTGTCACGTTCGCTCCTGCCTCGCCTAGCGAAGGCTTAGCGAATACTCGCTGCATGCTCGCTTAGCGATGTGCTAGCGAGCGGCTGCGGATTCTGGTTTTGATATCAGTACAATTTCAACCAATTTTATGCCTTATGGCTTTCATTACCGCAATTATATGGTTAATCATTTAAGGTATTCAGGTACATACTAAAGTTCACATGCCAAACTTAAGCTATTTTCATAAATCTAATCATAAAGCCATATGCAAATTAAGAACATAAGGCAGTAATAGCAATGTAAACCTGTTGGCAACTGAATTGCGACTTCGAATCGGCAAATCGGATTGAATTGGGCAGAGGTAGACCTTGGTGCCGCCGAGTTCCTTCAGGGTTTGTCTCCAGTGAGTATCAGGGTTTGCTTGCTAGGGCTCTCCTTTCTCCGTTTTCGTTCTCCCCTTTTTCGTGACTGAAACTTGGCTATTTATAGTGATTGTGATGACCTAATGGGCTCAGAATGAAGCCCGAAAATTATGATATATCACAAGCTTCGCTAGGCGAAGGAGTTGCTCGCCTAGCGAGCAAGCTAGTTTGGGCCTTTTTTCTGGATCGGGTGCTTCACTGGGCGAGTTGCATAACGAAGGGTTCGCTAGGCGAAGGAATTGCTCGCCTAGCGAGCAAGCTAGTTTGGGCCTTTTTCTGGAGTGGGTCTGTTGTGAGCTGGCCTTTTGTTCCTTTAAGATCAGTGCCTTGCAGAATAAGTCGGAGTGTCTTGAAAAATGCCTTGTAATATCAACGGGCAAATTTTGGGCAAATCAGCTGGTTCTTGATAAACTTCACAACCACCTGCCTAGTCACATTCGCATACGAAGCGGCTTCAACCCATTTGGTGAAGTAATCAATTGCTACGAGAATAAACCTGTGTCCATTGGACGCTTTCGGTTCAATCATGCCGATCATGTCGATTCCCCACATAGAGAAAGGCCATGGTGATGAAATCACATTCAGAAGTGTCGGAGGAATATGAATCTTATCCGCATAAATCTGACACTTGTGGCATTTCTTCACATATTTGCAGCAGTCAGACTCCATTGTCAGCCAATAGTAGCCTGCTCTCAACATCTTTCTAGCCATGGCATGTCCATTGGAATGAGTACCAAATGAACCCTCATGGACCTCAGTCATCAACAGGTTTGCTTCGTGTCTACCCACGCATCTGAGCAAAACCATGTCAAAATTTCTCTTATACAGCACTTCACCGCTGAGGTAGAAACTGCCTGACAACCTTCTAAAAGTTTTCCTATCTTTCACAGATGCCCCAGGCGGGTAGACCTGGTTCTGGAGGAAATTCTTGATATCGAAATACCAAGGCTTGTCATCATTCACTTTTTCAACTGCAAACACGTGAGCTGGTCTATCCAAGCGCATCACGGAAATGTTGGGAACTTCATTCCAATACTTGACCACAATCATCGAAGCAAGCGTAGCAAGAGCATCTGCCATCCGATTATCCTCTCGTGGAATATGGTGAAAGTCAACTTCAGTAAAGAACGTTGAAATCCTTCTCGCATAATCTCTATACGGAATGAGACCAGGCTGATTCGTCTCCCATTCACCCTTGATCCGATTGACAACCAGGGCCGAATCACCATACACATCAAGATGCTTGATTCTCAAATCAATGCATTCTTCCAATCCCATAATACATGCCTCATACTCAGCCATATTATTCGTGCATTTGAAAGTTAGCCTTGCTGTAAACGGAATATGCGTACCATGAGGAGTGATGATTACTGCCCCAATTCCATTTCCGTACTGATTCACAGCGCCATCAAACACCATCGTCCATCTGGAACCAGGTTCTGGACCTTCATCAAGTGTAGGCTCATCACAATCTTTCATTTTCAAATACAGAATCTCCTCATCTGGGAAGTCGTACTGAACAGACTGATGATCTTCAATCGGCTGGTGTGCTAAATGGTCAGCCAAGATACTACCTTTGATAGCCTTCTGAGCTCGATACTCAATATCATACTCAGACAACAACATCTGCCAACGGGCAATCCTCCCGGTTAAAGTAGGCTTCTCGAAGATATACTTAATTGGATCCATTCTGGATATCAACCAAGTAGTATGATTTATCATGTACTGGCGCAAACGCTTAGCAGCCCAAGCCAAAGCACAACACGTCTTCTCAAGCATAGAGTACCGAGACTCACAATCAGTAAACTTCTTACTGAGGTAGTAGATAGCAGATTCTTTCTTCCCTGATTCATCTTGTTGACCAAGTACACAACCCACCGAGTCTTCAAGAACAGTCAAATACATAATCAGAGGTCTTCCTTCTACAGGCGGTGACAAGATCGGAGGTTCAGATAGATACTCCTTGATACTGTCGAAAGCTTTCTGGCAATCCTCGGTCCAATCATGAGACTGATCTTTCCGGAGGAGCTTGAATATCGGCGCACATGTGGCAGTCATGTGGGATATAAATCTGGAAATATAGTTCAAGCGGCCAAGAAAACCTCGGACTTGCTTCTCAGTTTTGGGTGCAGGCATCTCTTGTATTGCTTTGACCTTGGCAGGATCAACCTCAATACCTCTTTCGCTGACAATAAAACCCAACAACTTGCCGGAACGGACTCCAAATGTACATTTGTTCGGATTCAGACGAAGCCTAAACTTTCTCAAACGCTGAAAAAGCTTCAACAAATGCTCAACATGTTCAACTTCCGTTCGGGACTTAGCAATCATATCATCAACATAGACCTCTATCTCCTTATGCATCATATCATGAAACAAGGTAGTCATAGCTCGTTGATACATGGCTCCGGCGTTCTTCAAACCGAAGGGCATCACTCGATAACAGAATGTTCCCCAAGGTGTGATGAATGTTGTCTTCTCCATATCTTCGGGTGCCATCTTGATTTGATTATATCCGGAAAATCCGTCCATAAACGAAAAGACTTTGAATTTAGCTGTATTGTCTACCAACATATCGATGTGTGGTAGAGGAAAATCATCCTTAGGACTAGCCTTATTCAAATCTCTGTAATCAACACACATACGGACTTTTCCGTCCTTCTTAGGCACAGGCACAATATTAGCCACCCATTGAGGATATGTAGAAGTCACCAGAAACCTCGCATCAATTTGCTTCTGAACTTCCTCCTTGATCTTCACTGCCATATCTGGATGAGTTCTTCTGAGCTTCTGCTTCACAGGCACGCACTCAGGCTTCAAAGGCAGGAAATGTTGCACAATATCTGTATCTAAACCCGACATGTCTTCATACGACCAAGCGAAGATATCATAATATTCTCGTAGCAAACTGATCAACCTCTTCTTGACAGACTCTTCAAGAAGTGCCCCAATCTTCACCATACGAACACAATCTTCAGACCCCAAGTTGATTGTTTCCAGATCTTCAAGGTGCGGCTGAATGATCTTCTTCTCATGTTCAAGGAGACGGGTAATCTCATCAGGAATCCCTTCAACATCATCTTCCTCTGCCTCAAATACAGGGAATTCAAAATTGGGAGATGGCGTTGGATCATTATGTTCAATGGGTTTTAGAATCAACCTGCATAATGATTTTGGTTAATAAAAAACTTCAGAATTTAAACAAGCAAATCATTATGCAGATGAAAAGATTGCTTTTATTCTTGTTTTTTTTATGGTTTTTTGTGATCACTGATTTCATGCAAAAAAGCAAAAAGTGAAAACAAATGGAAAAACAAATGTTTAACGATGCATTAATTGAATGAAAATATCATTGTATAAAATGCTGCCAACAATGTCATCACTTCTCCTTTTGGCATGGGAGAAGGGTTTTGAAAAAAGTGAACCATTACTCTGATCTATGAATGACTGTAGGAACATCTACAGCGACCCAATTATGGCAGACACCACCAGGTATGATGAAGTTGCTCAAATCCTCTGCATCCTCTTCCAGAATGGCAGCAGCTTCCTCAGGTTGATCAGCATGGATGAAACCTCCACTCTTGAACAGACCTTGCTCGTTGAATGCCCCAGAACAATAGCCAATGCCAGCCCGGGATTTGTTGTCTTCAAGCTCGATCATCTTCCCTAAACCAGCAACTGCACCACATTCAATGGCCAGTTTCGCATCACGATAGGAAGCAAATGAAAGAGACTTCTTCTCAATTGGCTCAGCTATAGATAAAGCTTGGAAAGGCGTTCCAACTTCATCCTTAGCATCAATATACGAGAAAGAAGACAGGTGGCTAACCAGGAGAGCCTTTTCTCCCCCTACCACAACCAGTTTCTTATTCTTGACAAATTTCAGCTTCTGGTGTAGGGTGGATGTCACGGCGCCAGCCTCGTGAATCCATGGTCTACCAAGGAGACAGCTATAAGATGGGTGGATATCCATAACCTGGAAGGTAACTTGGAAATCACTTGGTCCAATCTTGATTGGGAGATCAACTTCCCCAATCACAGTCTTACGCGACCCATCAAAAGCCTTCACAACAACACCACTCTGCCTCATGGGAGGCCCCTTATATGACAATCTCGAGAGAGTGGTCTTTGGCAATACATTCAGAGATGATCCAGTGTCCACCAACACGTTGGACATGGCGTCAATCTTGCAGTTCATAGAAATATGTAGAGCCATGTTGTGGTCTCTTCCCTCCTCAGGGAGATCAGCGTCACAGAAACTCAATGTGTTGCAAGCAGTGATGTTTGCAACTATACTGTCAAACTGTTCAATAGTGACATCCTGATCAACATATGCCAGGTCCAAAACTTTCTGCGGAGCCTCCCTATGGGGTTCTGAATTCAGAAGCAAAGATAAAACAAAGATTTTGGACGGCGTTTGTAGAAGCTGGTCTACAACATTGTACTCACTCTTCTTGATGAGCCTCAGCATCTCATCACATTCTTCATTTACAGCGCCACTCGGACCAACAGAAGAAACAGGAGTCTTTTGTACAGATGAGGGTTTGGCAACAGCAAGTGCCGGGTTCTGAACATTCACAGCAGTCCCAACCGGACGCTCAACAGTATCAGAAACAACATGAGGCTTTGGGGGTGCAGAAAACACACGACCACTACGGGTCAACCCGCTCACGTCAGCAATATTAACAACGGAAGTTGAAGGCAACGACACTTCCTTCCCATCTTCCAAAGCAACGGGATTATACCGGAAGGGAATAGCTTTCTCAGAAGAATAAGGCACAGGGCTTGCAGGCTTAATTATCAAAGAAGGAGAGACCTTCGGCTTGCTACCATCATAACGGATGACAACAGGTTCGGGCAATTTGAACACAGGAGAAATAACATTCACTTCTGGTTCGTCTTCATCAACATTACGGTTCTGAAGAATCTCTATGATTCCCTCATCCAACAGCTCTTGAAGCTCTCTTCGCACTTGGCGACAACCCAGTCTATTGACGGAGCAAATGCGGCATCTGTCATGGTCATGCTCCATATGGCTGTACTGACACAGCAAACGATGCAACTCGACCAATGATTGTCGAATATGACTCACATATTTGACTTTATACTTCCCAGGGCACCCCTGGACCATATTCACTGATTTCCCATGCTCGGGCAATGGGTTCTTCGTAACATTCGGGCCTGAGTCCTCAAAGCTCAGAATGCCGCATCGCATAAGGTCTTGAACCTTAGTCTTCAATGGATAGCAATTCTCAATATTGTGTCCCGGAGCACCGGAATGATACACACAATGTTGATCCATGCGACGTGAGCCATGCGACGTTAAACGAAGCGCTGCTTGGGAGGCAACCCAAGGAAGGTTTGAAAATTTTTGTTATGTTAATTTTGTCGACACAGTGATAAGGAAAAAAAAAGGGAGAAATTTAAAAAAAAAAAAAAAGCCAATACGCGTATGAACTTCCTGATACGCGTATTGGATGGGAAAATATCACTCCTCTGGTGATACGTGTATGGTACGCGTATGGGACCATCTGATACGCGTATCAGGCTCTGATACGTGATCTGTTACGTGAATCACATTTTTCACTAGTTCCAGCAGCGTATGATACGCGTATGGGAGCCATATACGCGTATGATACGCGTATGGGATCCTGATATGCGTACTGGCTGTGTACCATACGCGTATGAGTATTTGGGGTTTGTTTATATAATTTTTTGTCCGTACGGACTTCATTTTCTCACTTTTCTCCTTACGTGTTTTTGCGTATTGCTGTGATTTCTCTCTGTTTCTTCTCTTTCACTCAGCTACAGGTCCATATCATGTCTCAATCACCAAAAGAGGTCAACACATTCCGCACCACATACCATGAAGCCAGATATGATCAGATCAAAAGCCGAAATGTGGTTGAAGAGAAGCATTGGATGTATCAAAATGAAACATTTCCAGAAGTCACTAATCTTCTCAAAAAGCAGAAGTTAATCTTTTTTAATGATAAAATCCAAACTGTTGCGCTGGATTTGATTTGGGAATTCTATGCAAACGCGCAACGGGTGACCTCCGATGAAGAAGACCCAACAGGGAATGAAGCTTTCGTTACATGGGTAAGGGGCAAGGTGATTAAATATGATTGGAAAACTATCAACAGTGTCTTGAAATGTAAATTCTATGATTTTGTTTGCCCTTTTGCCGAATTAAAGCGTTCTGACAAAAACTACTGGCCATACAATGAAATGAAAGAGTCACTGATTAGGCCGGGTCATGATTGGGCACCTACTTCAAAAATTTCTCCGGCGAAGATTATGGTTGTTGATCTAGCTCCGATTCCTAAGGCATTGGCGTATTTCATTCATCACAATTTAAGCACTAATCGGAGTGGGTCTGAATTGATATCGGAGCGTGCCCTACTTCTTCATCAGATCCTGCAGAAGAAACAGGTGAATATTGGACGGATCATCGCTGCTGATATGGATGAGATTGCTCAGTCGCCAAAGAAATCATTAGGCCATGCGACTGTGATTCATTTGCTATGTAAAAAAGTTGGTGTTCCGGATTTCCCTGATTCACTTATGTTGCGACCGGCTGCACCGCTGAACGCCCATTGGATGAAGGAGAGGACGGTCACAGATGATCCACCCCGACCTCTGAGGCGACCACATGACAAGGAGGGCAGCACCAGTGCTCCGCGCCAGGAGGCTTAGCCGACTGCTACAGAGACACAGCCCCCTCAGCCTCCTCCGATTGATGAGAACTCTAGGGAGTACCGGATGCAGATGTCACAATTTTGTGTTATGCAGGACTTCTATTTTCAGTTTGGACTGTCAGGGAGAGTTCTTACTCATCAGACAGATCTTTGGGAGGAGGCACAGCGCTTTAGAGATAGATTCTCCGGACCGCCTCCAGCACCTCACTTTGGACAATTCACCTTTCCTTGGTGGAACCAGCCAGTTCAGATAGGGGGAGAGATTCCGCAGCAGCCACCGCAGCAGCCACCGCACCAGACACCACCTCAGCAGCAACATACTCCTTCGGGCCACACAGAGACGTTGACGCCTATCTCTGCCTTCGCACGGGGGCACACTCTGTTGGATCCGACAGATGAGATTGACTTTGATACTCATATGCAGGACGGTGGACTGGGTGATTGACTTTGATTATGTTATGTTTTTGTACTTTTGGTTTTCTTTATGTATTTTTCTTTCTTTTTTTTTGGTTGATTCAGTTTGTTTATTTTCTTTTTATTTTCTTTTGCTTTGATGTAATCACCTATTATGGGTTGTCTTAATCTAATGAATTTGATTTTGTTTACCTCCATTTTCCTGTTTATTTCATTAGATATGTGACTATGTCTGGCTATTGGTTATCTTGATCACTTACACCAAATACTTGGGTGTCCTCTCATTCAGTCCCCTTGACTATAGATACTGTTGTTTATGATTGGACGCACTGGTTAAGATTAACATCAGAACCACAAGCACATGAGCTTTGAACTCAGAGGTATGATAGAACAAGTCAGCTTAACCCGTCCTGGTGAGATCAGAAAAAGCCAGAGATATCAGGTATGTCTTTATCAATCTTGGTTTGCGTATGTTCTTTTGTTATTATTAGCTGTACGAATACACATATTGAGGCATGTTTTTGTTTATCACCTAGAGCCTTTCTAGCCATCCCATCTCTTATTATTATCCATTGTTTCACCCTGTTGAGCCTGTTAATCATTTATTTCTGATATACCCGTTTGTTCTCAATCCATGACCTTGTAACTATCCTACCCTGTTCAGAGTATGTGAGGATTGATTTCATCTCTACGTTTCTATCTAAGTTTGGGGTTGCTGTTGGAATAGCAACCTTTAAGTTTGGGGTAGCTTTGCAGTAAGTGAATAGTAAGTGAATGTAGTATAAAAAAAAAAAAAAAAACAACAACAACATGAAAAGAAAGAAAGAGAAAAGCGAAAAACAATAAAAGAACAGCTTTTGAAAAATGCTACATTCACTATAGATAAAAGGAAAAGAGGATTACAAAACCCTACAGGAATAATAGGAAAGAAACGTAGTGAGAGAATGAGTTCATGTACTCTGAACCAAAAACCTTTGTTCAAATTTCATACCCCACCTAAATCAAAGCCCCGTTACAACCCAAAAGACCAAAAACCGTTGTTCAAATTTCATACCCCACCTAAATCAAAGCCCTGTTACAACCCAAAAGACCAAAAACCGTAGTTCCAATTTCATACCCTACCTAAACCAAAGCCCCATTACAACCCTAAAGACCTTAAAAAGTGTGTGTGATTGTACATGTTGATAGGATGAGAGAATTTATTCAAACTTTTGATTTGATATTGCATATTGTGATTTGAGAGTGATAACACTTTAACCCAGAGAGACTTGGTGAGAGTGTGATATAAGCTGACAGGTAAAGTCATATCTCTGAGGGAAAGAATTTCTAGCTCGTTGGCTATGTGGAAAAATCAGAAAACCTGAAAAAACATCAAGAGGTCCAGTGCGAAAGATTTCAGCAGTATTGTGGTAAGAACTGTTGATACTGAGGTTGTTGCCGATGTTTATTAAACTGCTGATACTGAGCACTATCTCGGAAAACAGGTGCTATATGAGCCACCTGGTGCTGATGACGCGCTGGCTTCCTCTTGACAGAGGGTCTTCTTGGTTTAGCATGGGATTGCACAGCATGTGCCTCCCCATCTTTCTTCTTAAACGCCCCATATCGTTTAGAAGAGCTCTCATCCTTCGACAGACGTCCCTCACGGACTCCTTCCTCCAGACGCATCCCCATGTTCACCATCTCGGTGAAATCAGAGGGAGCACTCGCAACCATCCGCTCATAATAGAATGAGCTAAGAGTCTTCAAAAAGATCTTAGTCATTTCTTTCTCTTCCAGCGGAGGAGTAATTTGAGCTGCTAACTCTCGCCACCTCTGGGCGTACTCTTTAAATGTCTCTTTATCCTTCTGAGACATGGCCCTGAGTTGATCACGGTCAGGAGCCATATCTACATTATATTTGTATTGCTTGACGAAGGCTTCGCCAAGATCGTTGAAGGATCGGATGTTTGCACTATCAAGGCTCATATACCAGCGAAGAGCCGCACCAGACAAACTATCCTGGAAGTAATGAATCAGAAGCTGATCATTATCTGTCTGAGTAGACATTTTCCTAGCGTACATAACCAGGTGAGCGAGCGGGCAGGTGTTCCCTTTATACTTTTCAAAGTCAGGCACTTTGAACTTGATCGGAATCTTCACACCGGGAACAAGGCAAAGTTCAGCAGCAGACTTGCCAAACAGATCTTTCCCTCTGAGGGTTTTCAATTCCTTTCGTAGCTCAAGGAATTGATCATTCATTGCATCCATCTTCTCATTGACATCTAGGCCCTTAGACGGCTCAGAATGATAGATGGTGTCGTCTACCCTAGGAATGGTATGGACGACAGGAGGAGCAGCAGCAAGGACCGGGCTAGATGCCGGCATAGAAGCAAAAGTCGGAGCTGGAATATCCGGCATGAAACCCGGAGGCATACCCCACGGAAACCCGGCTGGCATGGCATTCGGCATGAAATGAGCACTGGCTGTTGGCACAGTCGGAGCAACGACTTCAGATATAGCCGTCCTCTGGGGAGGAGTTGCAGGAGGTGGAGAAGGTTGATTCTGAGCAGCCAAAAATTGCTCCATCAGAGCACTCAAACGAGCGACTTCTTCCTTCAGCTCTCTGTTCTCTTGTTCAAGTTGATCCATCACTCTAGCAGAATTGGCTCTGGTATAGTACCGGTGAGTCAGCTTGTCTTCAAAATAAATGAAGAGCACAGAGTTAGGCTACGGACAAGAAGACCAGAATAAACACCTGCTTATGCAAAATGATGCATGTAATGCTTGTGCATATGCTTTGTTTTTTTATTTCAAGGAACTTTTAGGGCATTTATTTGCAAATTTTTGAATATTTAGCATTTAATAGCATATGGAAAATATCTCATCAAATATATTTGGAACAAAGAAGTACAGCATTTTGGATCATTACAAGGGAAAAGGAAAATAAACATCCTATGGATCCTGATCAATCACCATTTATGCTAGACATTTCACTATTTAACCGTAAATAAGTCAGGTAAATTGTGTAAACTGAAGCATTTTTAGTTAGATATAAGCTCAATTCTATAATATAAAGTGTGTTGTTATTTATGAGTTTCTTGAGGATATTTTACACTTTTGGGTATGTTAGCAGGTCAAAAACTAGTCTGGAAGCTCAGGAAATCAAATGTCAGATGCGAAATTAAGCCCGAGCAAGAAAACGGAAGAAAAAAATCAATTCTTGGAGAACCTACTGTCCATACGCGTATGGCCTTACATGATACGCGTATGGACCTTCCCAGTACGCGTAGCATACGTATATGACCAGAGGGATGGAAAATCTAGCAAAAAGACAAGCTTCTGGAAATACGCGTACCAGACTGGGCAATACGCGTATCAGAGGCTGTCTTACGTGCAGTACGCGTTTGAGACTAGGCAATACGCGTATGAGACTGGGCAATACGCGTATGAAGCCCAAAATCAGGAAAAGTCCAACTGAATAGCTATTTAGAGGGGAGAACACGATTTTCCAGGTGTTGGACAATTTTTGGAGAAAAAAGAGACGCGTTTGAGACCTGGAAACTCTACGATTATCAGAGGATTCATATGTTCAAGAGTTTTCCGACGATTGAAGATTGATTCCTCAAGAAATTCTGTAATGACAACAATGTTCATCTTTGTTTTTATTTCTATTATGAGTAGCTAAACCCCCCATTGCTAGGGGGGTGACCCTGACTCTGAATGTGACAGATTTTATGTTTATGAGTGCATTGACTATTTCTTCTTCTCCATTGATTTGTTCATATTACCGTTCTTTATGCTTTATTCGTCGGACCAACGAATGATGATTAATATGAATAGTTTAAGCTGGACAACGATTATTCATTGATCTGTATAAGAACTTTGGATAGTAAAAATAACCTAGGACTAGGGATTTTCTATCTGACCGGTAATTCTTGATATTCGAATGCTTGAGTATGAACTTAATTATTTATGGACATAGTAATTAGGTTACATAATCAAATGTCTTTTCACTAAGGAATTAGGAATAGATACCCTTGAGGACCGGAATTAATTGGACAGGATTATTGTCTAAGCCTTCATAAATTATATCTGTTACAGGAAGTTTCATTCACCAAACCCTAGCAATCTTCTCTCATTTGTCTCTCGTTCAACCTTTTTACTTGTTTTATTTATTTGCAATTGGTAGTATAATTACTCACAACACAAAAACCAAAGGCTTTTGTCTAATTGAAACAATCTATAAACTCTGTATCGTCAAGCAGTCCTTGAGATCGACAAACGGGGAATTTCCCTTTTATTACTACAGTGAGAAAAATGCACAAAGCTTCTTGATCTCTCTCTCATAAGCCGCTTCCATATCTGCTTTCTCCTTTGCAAGTCGATCATACTTCCTCTTCCAGAACTTGGAAGACTGAGGAAGCAGAGAAGTCCAAGTATCATTCGGATCATCGATCACCTGATGCTCGAGAAACTCAATCAGAGCGTCCTTCTCCTTAAGCTGATGAAGCAACTCCTCTCTTTCACGGATCCAAGCACGTGAAAGGTCTTCTTCTCTCAACTCCTCTACACCTTGGTTAGGAAGGGTTGAAGGCCCAGCCACATCCAACGGTGTAGGTCTCGGATGATCATACGACATAAGGTACTCAGAAGCTCTCTGTCTGACCCAAGAGGTATATGGCTCCAAAGCAATGCAATTCTTCGGACCCAACTCATTCCTACCCTTCTTATGAATATTGCGCCAAGCGCGGACAAATCTGGCTTTCAGGCCTTGGGGATCTTTACCCTCCTGAAAGAATACACCTTCTAACAGAATGTTATGAGGTTTATCCTTTAGGGGGAACCCAAGCTGACGACGTGCTAAGATAGGATTGTAGCTGATCCCACCACATGTACCAAGAAGAGGCACATTAGGGAATTCACCACAATAATCAATGATCTGCACAGTATCATACACGCGATCATACCAAGAGATATCGTCATTAGTGAGAGACATAAGTCTCTGAGACCACCGTAGACATCCCTTGTTCTCCTTGAAAGCGACTGTCTGCGGTAAGTGAGAAATAAACCACTTATACAGCAGAGGTAAACAACACACAATAACTCCTTCACCCTTTGCATTCCTCAGATGCAAAGAGACATAGGCATCACCCAACAGAGTCGGAACGGGATTAAGAACTGAAAATATCCTAATGGCGTTCACATCCACAAATTTGTCGATGTTGGGGAACAATACCAAACCATAGATGAGCAACACAAATAAAGCCTCAAAGGCATCCTCACTCATGGCCTTCCCATAAACGGTAGCTTGAGCGATGAGGAAATCGGAAGGAAGACCCTGAATTCCACCTTTGGTGGTCATATTAGCTTTAATCAAAGATTCATCTATGTGCAACAAGTCTGCAATCTCTCGAGCAGTCGGAATACTCTCCAAGCCACTGAACGACACCTGATCCAGAATCGGGATCCCAATAAGATGAGCATACTCCTCCAAGGTAGGCAACAACTGGAAGTCCGGAAAAGAGAAGCAGTGATACAGAGGATCATAAAACTGCGCCAGAGTACTCATCAGTCCCTCATCAACCTGAGTAGTCAACAGAGGCAGAAGCTTCCCATAACGAGCTTTGAAACCCAAGGGATCTAATACATAAGTTGTCAGATTCCTTAACTCTTTCACATCAGGTTGTCTAAAGCTGTACTTCTTTGTATGCCTTTTTGGTCTTTCCATGTCTGAAAATTTTGCAAATAAACCCTTTAAGTTCCTTTAAAATTTTCTCATTTTTCTGATGACATGAATGCAGATGAATGCATGAATGCATGAATGCAACAATCACACTCAAGGATCAAGCAAGTCACACCAGACAAAGGTCATGGGAAAGCTCATAGTATCCTTAATATCAATCATCCATTTTGGTGGATTATGGTTTTCACCTTATCAACACCCAAGTTCCATTGATATTAACGGTACATGAACCGGCTCAATCATCCTTAATATCAACCATCCGTTTTGGTGGATTAGGATTTACACCTTATCAACACCCAGGTTCCATTGATATTAAGGTTGTCTGAACGACTCAACCATGAATCACGGGTTTGTTGAGAGTCACGAGCATGGAGTCTCGGTTAAGAACCACCCAAAGGGAGTGTACTAGGGTTTAAACCTGTCGAGCATGTTCTACCAGAGGTTCCCATAATCATCGTCCCATCTCTCGGATATTATCGGAGGAACGAATACTCGTATTCCAAAAATATTCTCAAGAGAGACTCTTATGAGTGTAGTATCGCGTAACAATCGCATCAGATCTTACATCTGAACGACCTCCGCACTACGTCCTAAAAAATAGGCCAAGATGGGCTTGGTAAACTAAGGTCCTTGGCTTCTAAGGTACATGATTGAAAGAATAATGCCTAACCACAAATAACTTGTGTGACATTATTAATCCAACATGACCTCCACCAAGTGAATGGACTCGCAAGTCAACTGGCTAAGGAATACTCCACACCAGTCGACAAGACTACGCCATTCTCCTATGCTAAGGTGCACTCAAGTTCGGGTATAGAACTCATCTCACAGAGATCACCAAAGCAAACAGCAATTGTATATCAAGCAATTCAAACATCACAATCAATACAGTAATCCCAAATTGTACAAAAATATGTCATATAACAAATAAACAAATATCATACAACAAGGGTGAAAAGTAGGCAATACCACCAAGGATACATCCCCATCAGAGTCGCCACTTTTCTGTAGCGGTGTATTCGTCACTTTATGATTTATTGATTAAACCAAAAGCAAAGCATACAAAGAATCGAGTCGCCACCGCACTTTTATTTATCCTAAGGAATGGCTAAAAAGCAAACAAAAGCCTAAGAAGTTTTACACATAGAAAACTAATGAAAAGATCAGAGAATCTGGGTAAGGGGTAAATTACGCAATGGGAAGGTGTTAGGCACCCAAAACGTCCTAGGTACTCCTAGGGAGCCCTTTTCACACTTGTTGAATGAAATGTTATTTGTTTATGAAATATTTATTGTGCAAACATGGATTGAAGGATGAGAAAAGAATATACAAGTTATTATTTTTGTGTTTGAACGGATGAACCCGTTGCCTACGTACCTTCGATGAAAGGTAAGGATCAAAACGCCGTAGTTCGGCTAAAAGATTTCCAAAATATGAGTGGGTTCATTTTAAAACAAAAGCCCTAAGGTCTTTCGTTATCCACGGGAGAAAACTCAACCTTATACAAACAACAAGTCCACCATGTGAGAAAAGCTTCAACTTGCTAGTGAGGGGGTTAACCCTATAATAAGCAAGGAAGTCTTACAATTCAATCACTAAGGACAAAAGGTGAGATTAACATCAACCAACTAGGATAAATCAAACCTATGGCTAATGTATGAAAACTTATCAAGAATGGACAAAGCCACAAAACAATTGAATGAGTTGGATTAACCAATTAGAATTTATTCACAAAAGATGGTCAAAGTATGATTAGAATTCAATTCAAAGAAGTATTAAGAAATTGGAGTTTGAAAAAAGTCAAAGGCTTAGGGCCTAGGTTTCTAATTTGAAAAGAAATGAGAATGTTTGCACAATAGTTTTCAAATTGGTATTAACATGCAAAGATGGAGGCTTAAAGAAACAAAAAGATGGGAGGGTGAGGGAGTGTAAACCTTCTTAGATGTTCACCTCTTGAAATCATATGGAAGATGATTCAAGTGATTCCTTTGGAATAGGCAATGAGCAATAACAGATAAGCAAAACAAATGATACCGGCTGCCAATTGCTGGACTTACACCAATCTCACAAACAAAGGTGGATACCGGATACCAATCAATGGATTTACACCAATCTCCTAAAACAAACAAGGATATCAGATGCCAATAAATGGACTTATACTAATCTCCAAAGAACAAAACATGGATATCAGATGCCAATCTATCTGGACTTATTCCAATCTCCAAAAGCAAAGCAAAACATGAATATCAGATGCCAATCTATCTGGACTTATTCCAATCTCCAAAACAGAACAAAACATGGATATCAGATGCCAATAAATGGACTTATACCAATCTCCTAAAGCAAAGGAACAAGGATACCGGATACCAATCAATGGATTTACACCAATCTCCTACCATATCACAGGAAACAAATGCCAATAACTGGACTTATAATTGACTCCTCAATGGTCATAGGAAACAACTGCCAATAAATGGACTTACAGTTGACTCCTCAAAACAAAATGATCACACAGATATGAACAATGATTATGCAATTATGTACAATTAATGATGATAAATGCACAAAGGCAACACATAAGCAAATATGCACAGATGAATCAAGTAAGCAATCAATCAAAGTCAATTAGCACACACTATATACAAGCAATTAGGCTCAAACAAGGTTAGACTTTACAGTCAACTGGAATGGGGTAAGTGGTGCTCTTAACCTTAACATTGAGAGTTAAGGTGAAGCAGATGAAAAGGAAATGAGGGGTGTGCCTCATAGCTCTTATCCCTGGCCTGGGAGAGCTTTGAATATTAGAAGGTGTGGGAGTTCAGAAAGTTTGAACTCTCTCCACAAGTGAATGACTCTATAGATCTTGGGTTAATATCCACAATGCATCATGTAATGTGAGCAAAGGGATGACACACTGAATAGTAGGAGATGGACTACACATCTCTTTTATCTACCAATTTCCTTATCCAAGGACTTTTCCTGCTTAGCACAAAAAATAAACACTCACAAGCATTGCCTCTTAAGGAGGACTTCAGACAGGTGCCTGACCACATAACAGGCCAGGTCTTCCAGACTACATGAAGAAGAGAAATTATACCTAAGTGGTTAAGCAACCAAGCAAAAGCAAGTTCAAAATGAACTTAAGCAACTAATGTACCTGTTGAAACATCAAACAAATCAGTATACAACTCAGATAAACAACCAACAGTTAATATCAACAGTCAAACCCAATAAGCAAAGGCATAAGCCACAAGTCAAGCTCAAATGAGTCAACATCAACCTACAAAACACACATTAGTAATCAAAAGCAAATATCAAATGCTCTCAAGATGAGGCATCATCAATTGTGTAACTTGAATGTGTAACCTGAAACAAAGCTTCAAACATGAGCAACAAACCACTAGGTCAAAGCCTAGGGTCAAAGATGGAGAAAAAAATTAAAACAGAAGCTTAAAATTAACATGAATCAACCTCAAACAGTTATTGACACATAGCAAAAAGTCTCACATCAATATCATATACCAAATGCATTTTATGATCAATTTAAGGCAAGGTATGCAAGTTGAAACCACATTGTGACATCAGAATGAACAAATGCACATTAATTCAAAAATGATTCAATAAATCTCAACAAAATTCATGGTTAAACAAAACACTCAACATGATCATCACACCAAAAATTAGGGCAATTGGACATGGTTAGGCATGGTAATCAAGTTCACCAAGTCAAGGCAATCAAAACAAGCTCAAATAGGACACCAAATGCTACATCAACTTAGCACAAGCCTAAAACAGAGATGACAAATGATAAAGACCTCAAATCAAAGCCAAAACAAACTTCAATATGTCTAGAAACAATGTGCAAAATTTCACATCCATATGATAAACAACCATCATTTCACAAATCATTGAAGTTCAAGACTATTCAAAAGCTCACAAATGACAATCCAGAAAGAAAAATCTCAAACAAATCAGAAATGAATCCAAAAAATCCAAGAAAATTCATTAGCTATCACATCATCCAGAAGAAGCATCATACAAAAAATCACATCATTTGGAGTTCATTTGGCATGGCAAACAAATTAATCAAAATGAGAAAGCAAAGGTGTGACACACATTGTCACACCTACATTCACATGATCATAAATCAGAAACCACAAATGGTAAAAATGCAAACTCAACACCAAAATTTCCAGCCAAGTGTCTAGTTTCAACATGCAAAATTTCATAGGCATTGGATTAAAACTCATCATTTCACAAAAGATATGGCAAGCAAGGTACAAAATATGATACATGTTAACATTCTCTAGCACCAATTTAATTTCAGCCATGCACAATTTGTGAAAAAATAACCAAAAACATCTAGACAGAAAATGGGACCTAACACAAAAATCCTCATATTTTTTGGATGTATTTTCAATTTAATATGGATTTTAGAAGATGGAGAAAAAATGAAAAAATGCATAATGAAGTATGGATGAATACATGGAGGGAAATCAAATAATGTGAAGCATTCAAAATATTTGCCACAAGCCAGAATCGAAGTGTGTTACAATTCAAAATGAAGCGCGCCAACTGGATGAAACGCAGCATTTCATTAATCCAGTTGGCATGGTCAATGCATACGTGGCCTAGTCAAGCGTTTCAGAGCCAATGAATGTGACATGCAAGCAACGACGTGGACGAATACATGTGAAGCCCTAGCCAAACGCATGCAAGCGCTGGGAAATGAAAATTCACAGGAAACAGGGACGAACACGCAACAAATTTCGCAGGAAACGCATGAAGGTTGTAGCGAAATCCGCAGGAAATATGCAGGCAGTGATGAACACGATGAAGATCTTCAAGATCTTCATCTTCAAATTTCCAGAAAATCTCAACATGTTCAGAAACACAAATTAAGCATAGCATTGTAAAGATCCTTCATCACACATCAATAATCAACAAGCGTTTCATCAAACAACATCATAACACGCATGGATCGAAGCAAGAAAGATTCACACATAAAACTTTAATCAACCATATCTTCATCAATTTTGCACAAAATTCAATGATTCAAAGCCTAAACTAACCAGCATTCAAAGATCTATCATAATAGCATAAAGATTTTAAGAAATTAAGAGGTCGAATTGGAACCTCTTTGATGAACAGAGCTGGATTTGGTGTTGTTCAGGCTGTGAAATGGCTCGAAAATTCCTCAATGATGCTTGTGAAGTTGATTAGGAGATAACTCGAAGCTCAAATGCACACGAACTTGCAAGAATTTGGAATTGCCATAATAGCTTCAAGCTTCACCAATGCTCCAATCTTGCTCGATTTCTACTGGATCTATGTGTAATCTTGCTCAATATCAACTCAATAACAAGAATCCAACAAGAAAATGGATTGGCAAATGAAGAAATTGGAAGAAAATTTGAGAGAGAAATTTTGTATTCTAGATCTAGATCTGAAAATATTGAATGTTGTTAGCAGAATTCTGTTAGGATTTATGTTATATACTCCCTCTTAATCACTTCCCTAATCATGTTTAAGCAATTGGCAAAGTGGATTAGCAAAATGAAGGTGTAAGTGCAAATTAGCAAATTCACCTCATGCATGGTGTGCATGATGAACAATGCACGTGGCTGAGTTCAAATTCACTTAAAAATGCATTTTGGAGCTATTGGCAATGATAGAAAGTTCCAACAATTGGCCAATTTTAAACTTTGAAAATTCCCTCCAAAAATCAAGTGAAATATCAAATAATTATGTGGTGAGAATTCATGAGATGCAATGCATGATTTGGATAGTAGAAGTCAAGAGAAGAATTTAGCAAAAAGAACCACTTCATTTGGACATTTGGTTGAGAAGTAATGCACATTGGAATCTCCATGTACACCTTGCCATGTTTTGATCATATCTTCTTAACCACACATGAGAAATGGATGATCTTGGACTTTTTGGAAATGGGAGAGAAAGATCTTCAACTTTCATGTTGGACAAAATTTCATTTGAAGCTTGCTTGATGATGTAATCTTGAGGAGAAAACCTTTCCATTTTTGGCAATTCCAAATTACAGGTCACTTACTATTTTTGGAAAGTTTTCATCTGACCTCAAATTCTTCATTGTTGATGTTTGAAATGTCAAATGAGACTTGTATGGACATGAATGAGGTATTTCTAATCATCTCCCACCTTCAAATCCATGATTGAACTGACAGTTGACTTCTATTGACTTTTCTAGGGTTTCAATTGACCTGGCTATGCTCAGATGAAATTCAAGCCTCTAACATTTGGGATTTTGATTCAAAATGATGTCATAGCTCATGTGAACTATTATGATTGATCATGGTGCCCAAATTCTCAAGAATGGCCACCATCTATTGCTCAATGGCTGCCTTTGACTGCTTTGACCTGTGATTGCTTCATCTGCAAGACAAAGGTTAGATGACATACTTTTGTACTTTTGGTTAGTGATAAAAAGAAAAAACAATGATATACAAGTGCAAGGAATGCTTGGTGATCAAGAACCACACTCAAAAGATGACCCACCCACAAGGAGGGAAGCAAGGTGCACAATGATCCTTGAGGCAATGATATGATATGATATGATGCCATGAGGGATCTTAGGGACAAAATTGGGGTCTTACACCATCTTAGACAAGATTTTCCAGACTGGCCAAATAACAGGAAACAAATCTGGCATTGGATTCAAGGATGAGTGCAGTTACACTAGTTGCAAACCAAAATTCAAACCTAAGTGCAGCCATGTTAAAAGCAAACCTGAGATGTCACATCAGATGTCACAACAGCAAAAAGGGAAGCACCAAAGATGGAAATGCCAATACTGTGGAAAATTTGGCCACCTGAAGCCCTTCTGCTATAAGCTATGTGGCTATCCTGGCCCTGTTCAGTCTCAATACCAATCAAGGTCCAAGCATCACAAGACTGTCAACAAAAAGCAATGGGTTCCTAAGACAAAGGTCACAAGTCTAATAGCTCACACTTCCCTCAGAGTTTCAGCCAAAGAAGATTGGTATTTTGACAGTGGTTGCTCCAGACATATGACTGGGAACAAAAATCTGCTAACTGAACTTCATCCTCATGCCATGAGTTATGTTACCTTTGGTGATGGTGCAAAGGGTGAAATCAAGGGAATGGGTAGGCTGGATTGCCCTGGAGTTCCTGACCTTGATGATGTCCTACTTGTTAAGGGATTAACTGCTAATCTTATAAGCATCAGTCAACTGTGTGATCAAGGTCTGAATGTAAACTTCACCAGAACTGAATGTCTGATTACTAACAAAGAAAATAAAGTAATCATGAAGGGAGTTAGGTCCAAAAACAACTGCTACATGTGGAGCTCTCAAGAAACTGGATACTCTTCAATGTGTACCTTAGCCAAAGAAGAAGAAGTGAAGATATGGCATCAAAGATTGGGCCATCTGCACCTTAAAGGTATGAAGAGGATCATATCAGTTGAAGCTGTTAGAGGAATTCCCAACTTAAAGATTGATGAGGGGAAAATTTGTGGAGAATGTTAGATTGGAAAACAAACAAGGATGTTACACCAGAGGCTCAGACATGACACAACTACCAAAGTCCTAGAACTCCTTCATATGGACTTGATGGGACCCATGCAAGTAGAAAGCCTTGGTGGGAAGAAATATGCATATGTGGTGGTGGATGATTTCTCCAGATACACCTGGATCAATTTTATAAGAGAAAAATCTGATGTATTTGAAGTCTTTAAGGAGCTTTGTCTGAAACTTCAAAGGGAAAAAGAAAGTCCTGTTGTCAAAATTAGAAGTGATCATGGGAAGGAGTTTGAGAACAACAAATTTGCTGAATTCTGCTCTTCAGAAGGAATTAATCATGAGTTCTCATCTCCCATCACTCCCCAACAAAATGGTGTGGTGGAAAGAAAAAATAGGACTCTTCAAGAATCAGTCAGAGCTATGATTCATGCTAAGAAATTGCCCTATCATTTTTGGGCTGAAGCCATGAACACAACCTGCTATGTTCACAACAGAGTGACATTAAAGAAAGAGACTCCCACAACCCTTTATGAAGTCTGGAAAGGAAGAAAACCTACAGTCAAATACTTCCATGTATTTGGTAGCAAATGCTATATCCTGGCTGATCGTGAGCAAAGAAGGAAGATGGATCCCAAAAGTGATGAAGGAATATTTCTGGGCAATTCAACAAATAGTAGAGCTTACAGTGTCTTTAATTCCAGAACTAATGTATTGATGGAATCCATTAATGCTGTGGTTGATGACCAACAGACGAATGTCACAGACGATGTCGAGACATCTCTGAATGATTCTCCAGCTGACTTCTCAGACAAAAATAAGGAAGAAGAACCTCCTCAAGCTGAACCTGAAGATGACAAAATCAACAAGGGACCCTCTATCAAAATTTAGAATGATCATCCCAAAGATCTTATCACAGGAGATCCAGATAAAGGAGTCACTACTAGATCAAGGGAAGTGATCTCACATGGTTGCTTTGTGTCAAAGATTGAACCCAGAAATATCAAGGAAGCCTTGACTGATGAGTTCTGGATCAATGCCATGCAAGAGGAGTTAGGCCAATTCAAGAGGAATGAAGTATGGGAATTGGTTCCTAGACCTGAAGGAGTAAATGTCATAGGAACAAAGTGGATATATAAGAATAAATCTGATGAACAAGGGGTTGTTACTAAAAACAAAGCTAGATTAGTAGCTCAAGGATATACTCAAGTTGAAGGAGTAGACTTTGATGAAACATTTGCTCTTGTAGCTCGCCTTGAGTCCATTAGACTATTGCTTGGAGTGACATGTATTCTGAAATTCAAGTTGTTTCAAATGGATGTAAAAAGTGCCTTCCTGAATGGCTACTTAAATGAAGAAGTATATGTTGAACAGCCTAAAGGATTCACAGATCCAAATCTTCCACAACATGTGTACAGATTAAAGAAAGCCCTCTATGGGTTGAAGCAAGCTCCCAGGGCTTGGTATGAGAGACTCACAGTGTTCCTCACTGACAATGGATACAGGAAAGGAGGTATTGACAAAACTCTGTTTGTGAAGAATGAAGGAGGAAAGCTCATGGTGGCACAAATATATGTAGATGACATTGTATTTGGTGGGATGTCAGAACAGATAGTTGAACATTTTGTTAGACAAATGCAATCTGAGTTTGAGATGAGCCTTGTTGGAGAACTGACCTACTTTCTTGGGCTACAAGTCAAACAGATGGAAGACTCTATCTTTCTATCTCAAAGTAAGTATGCCAAGAACATTGTTAAGAAGTTTGGCATGGAAAATGCAAGCCATAAAAGGACACCTGCTCCTACTCATGTGAAAATCTCCAAAGACGAAAATGGTGTCAGTGTAGATAAGAGTCTATACATAAGCATGATAGGAAGTCTGCTATATGTCACAGCAAGCAGACCTAACATTGCATTTGCTGTAGGTGTTTGTGCTAGGTATCAAGCTGAACCAAAAGTCAGTCACATAAACCAAGTGAAGAGAATACTGAAATATGTCAATGGCACCAGTGACTATGGGATGTTGTATACTCATGGATCTGGATCCATGTTGACTGGTTATTGTGATGCTGACTGGGTTGGAAGTGCTGATGATAGGAAAAACACATTTAGGGGATGCTTCTTTTTGGGGAGCAATCTGATTTCATGGTTTAGCAAGAAACAAAACTGTGTATCTCTATCCACTGCTGAAGCTGAATACATAGCAGCTGGGAGTAGTTGTTCTCAACTGGTCTGGATGAAGCAGATGTTGTCTAAATACAATGTCACACAAGAAGTCATGACATTATACTGTGATAACCTGAGTGCCATAAATATTTCCAAAAATCCTATTCAACATAGCAGGACAAAGCACATTGACATTCGTCATCACTTCATCAGAGAACTTGTAGAAGAGAAGATCATAACTCTGGAGCATGTTACTACTGAAAATCAATTAGCAGACATTTTCACCAAAGCTTTGGATGTCAATCAATTTGAATGTTTAAGGGGGAAGTTGGGGATCTATGTTCATGAGAACCTATAGCAAGTAAAGGAGTTTGTGGTTATCCCAGAGGATATTTCTGACTGGGTAAACTGTGTTGTGGCGAAGACTAGACTGTGTGGCTGGAAGCTATTCTGATGCTGATGTTTGAAAGACTGAAGTTTTATTGTTTTTGAAAAAGGTCACCTTTGGTCAATTTTGACTAAAAAGGGGGAGAAGTGTTGATATGGAAGTTGTTGTGGAAGTTGTGAGATGTATATAGCTGGAGGACAACTATTATTAAAGGAAGTGCACAGGTGTTAAAACAGAATGTTGTTCTGTTTACAGATGTCAAAGAGGATGTTTGATATGGTGCACAGGTGTTGTTGTTGAAGTTGTGAGATGTATATAGCTGGAGGACAACTATTATTAAAGGAAGTGCACAGGTGTTAAAACATAATATTGTTCTGTTTACAGATGTCAAAAAGGATGTCTGATATGGTGCACAGGTGGTGTTGTTGAAGCAGATGTCAGAATGACATTCTGGCTGGTACAGGTGTTGGAGTTACAGTAACTGTTATGTTCATGGAGACTGTTTGTTGTGTGCACAGATTTAGGGGAAGAAGGAATACCCTTGTGCATTTGTGTGTCTTACTAGTTGCATCCATAACTAGTAATTCTGTTTGTGTTGCACAAATTTAGGGGGAGGAGAAGTACCCTTGTGCATGTGTGTATTACTAGTAGCTATAGTTAGTAATTGTTTTGCTTCTGTTGCTGTTTAAACTACTGTTAAGTTGTTTAACTGTTGATAGTTTACCTTGTGAACAAAAAGGACAGATATATGTTTTAGCCAAAATTTGCCAAAGGGGGAGTTTGTTGATTCTAAGTGTTGGCAGCAATTTTGGTAAAACAAATAATGTTCACAAGATGTTATGTGTGATGTCTTAACATGAGATATCCTATGTACCTGCTGGAGTTCAAGAACATGTTCATGCAGGATTGTTTTAGAATACCACATACAATGCCATGGCTTCTGATATTGGATGTACCTGCTGGAGCTTAAATGAAAGACATGTTCATGCAGGATTGTTTCAGATGACATACACAAAGTCATGGCATCTGATATGGTTGTACCTGCTAGAAGTTATAAAAGGAATTATTGGATTATGCAGGATTTTTCCAGGATGTCAGACCCGATGTCATGACATCCTGTACACAGAACATTCAGTGTGAATGTCTAGTGTTTTGTGATTGCACAATTAATGGCAATCTTTGTATGATTGAAGATCTGATTAGCTGGCGTATTCAATCATGGATTACAACCAGATTTACTTATTTTCCAAGGAGATCTAACCAGCTGTTATAAAAATATTTGATTGGAAAATAGATTTAGGGTTTTCAAGATGTCCAAGCCCAACTGGATGCTTCTATAAAAAGGGACTTAGAAAACCTGTTTGAACACACAACCAATACTGAGCGAAATATAGAGAGAGAGCTAGGGTTTGTGTCTATTTAGTCGTGAGACTTGTAACCCATTCAAGTCATCCATTGATGATTGAATTGGACTGATTTGTGGTTGTAATTTGTCACTCTAAAGCTGTTAAGCAATAGTGTGTGTCTTCTTGATCAAAGCTGTGAAGCAAGATCAAGAGTGTGTCTTCTTGATTGAAACTGTGAAGTAAAATCAAGAGTGTGTAATTGAAAAGTATTTTCTTTTCTCAAGGGATTGTTGTTTAAGATCACAGGTGCGATTGTAGGGAAGTGAGTGGGTTCTCATATCTAAGAGTGCTTAGGTAGAAATTGCACGGTTAGAGATTAGGTGAGAAAGACTGTAACTTGTTGAAGTGTACGGAGAGTCTTTGAACTAATTCTATTTTAGTGAATTTCCTTCCTGGCTTGGTAGCCCCCAGACATAGGTGAGTTGCACCGAACTGGGTTAACAATTGCTTGTGTCATTTGCTTTACCATTTTGTATCTTTATACTATTTGTGTTAACAGATATTAGTGTCGTGACATTACCTTCGACATCTTATATTTGATACCAGAATTTCACCTTAAATGATCCATGATCAATTAGGAGGTAGATTTGAAATGATGAAAGTTCATCAAGCACCAATTCATACATCATGAACAAGATGGATACAAGTCATCCAATTGATCAAAGGGAAATGAAAGAGATAAAGAAGAAAGAAACAAGAGAAGTCACACCCTTCAACACCCAATATCCATTGAGTTTGATGAGACTTGATGTCCAAAATATCATGATCCAAGGCCAATTGAAGTCCATAAGGATCACACAAATATAAAATGCAATAAAATAAAATTAAAATGCACCAAAAGTATTTTTAAATGAATTTTAAAATAGAAATAAAAAGGAAAATTCATAAAGTCCTTAAAAACACCAAATAAATGGCCAAGAAAATTATGGAAGGATGGAAATAAAATAAGAAGCATATAATAGTTTTTCCAGAATTTTAAAATGCATAAAAGTATTTCAAAACCAATTAAAACAAAGTAGAAAAGAGAAAATTCATGAAAAATAGAAAATCAGTGAAATAAAATGTGGAAAAATAAAAATCAGATGAAGAAAAATAAAAGAGAAATTTAGAAATTGTTTTGGGGTTTTTTGGATAAAAAATGAAATTACTATGAATTTTAAAAGAAAATGCAATTAAAAATAATAAAATAGAAATAATTAAAATCAGAAAAAACATGGAGCGTTGGATCACACCTCATTAATTGACGTGGCAGATCTAACACTCCATATGTTAGAGAACACGATGGAACGCGCTGCAAGCCAAACATAAGATCGAGTTTAAATCCAACCAATCAGAACATTGCGTTCCTCCAACATGTCTGACCAAACCCAAACAACCTGAGAAAACTCCAGTCGTCTTCTCTGGTGAGCTCTCACCGGAGTTTCATTGTTTGGTAAATTCAGAACACGAGACCACTACCATTGTGATCCTCTTCTCATCCCAAATTCAACCTTATGCTTCAATCTCAGTTATATAAACTAAGCAAAGAGAATTTCAAAGAAGTTTCAGAAACAAGCAAGCCATGAAAAATAAAATTAAATGATGAACACTTTCAATCAACACCAGATAGATTAGGGGAAAGCACCAGAGAGTGAATGACCATATTCTGGTAACTTGTTTGAGTTCAAATGATGCTCATAACTACCTTGTTCAAATGGTTTTTAGAAGTTGATGAAGCTCGATATGGTTAGAGCACTTTAGAAGGTCTTAAAGCTTGAGAATTGTTGTAAAAGTTTCAGAGGATGCCGAAGGTGCTAATGGAATCAAGAAATTGAATTGAAACAAGCTGAAACTCAAAACACGATAGTTGAATTTTCTGGAAAAATTTCAAGTTGCAACAAGGATTTCTTAGCTCTCTAAAGCTTGTAAATGAATGCAATATCTTCCTCTATTTATAGGAAATGTGATTGGATCCAAATACGTGTGAAATGATGCAAAATTTGTGCAAAATGAATTTGATATAAGTGTGAGAAAAGTGTGACTTGAAACTCCTCAAAACTCAGTTAAATGATGCGTTTTAAGGGTCAATTAACTTTTATAATCTTGTTCAAACATATTTAGGTCCAAAACACATTCTAATTTGGCTTGGAATTGAGATTAGTAAAGTTCAAAACTCGGGCAATGGCAATTTCTTCAGTTTCAAGTCACCATGTTCAATCCAATGGGGCACCCTACTCAAGAGGCTTTTTGATCCCATTCTTTTTGCAATGTGTTATCATCATGACAAAGATTACAATATGTCAAGAAAGGTTAAATTTATATGCTTGAGCACAAAGTTATTTCATGTTAAGGTTGGCAAGAAAACGATCATATAACTTAGAAAATTTTGAGTGCTTCATGGCTGAAAATGACCTATAATGTTTCAATGAATTCCATGGCCTTCTAAGCATATTTTGACCTTGATCCGTGAAGAAAAATTATAGAGGGAATCACAAATGACATTGTGAAAAATAAATCGGCCTTATATGTTAAAAATTGAAGAAGTTATGACCTTTGAAAGTTGGGAAAAAGTCACTTAAAAATATGTCAAATTTCACTAAGTCCACAAATGACCTATAATGTCTCCAAACTTTTGATGATACTCCAAGCATAATTGGCTCTTGTAATGTAAAAATACGTTTTATAGGATGTTGAGAAGAGTCATATGAAAAATGAATCATTAAAAAATGTTGAGAATTGAAGGGGTTGTGATTCTTGGAACTCTTACTTCAAATGGTTGACTTTTTGGTCAAACCTCTTGGAACAAGCTTGTGTACTTGGACTTTCCTTGCATTTAAAAGCACATGGATGATAATATGAACTCAAAATAGAGTGTCCTTGATTTCCTCTTAATTAAATTTCTCAAAGCTTGAAGTTGCTTGTTGAAGAAGGCATGGAAATAAACACATGAACCTTTGACTTTCTTTGAGAAGTAGGCCACAAAAATTTGAGATGCTCTTGATTGAAAAGCCCTTACCTTGCATAATAAACTTAAGGGAAACAATACATATTTTTTCTATTTTGATTAGTGGTTAGATAAGAAATTAATCATATAAACACAAAGGTAAAAACATCAACAAAGAGGTGCTTGGTGATCCCTGCAAGAAGCAAACCCAGAGATGGATAGGGGGAAGGACCAAGATGTGACCTTGTTTGTGTGCAAAGATGCAAATGATATGTGGGATCTTAGGGTTAAAAATTAGGGTATGAAAGATGCCCGTATTTAAGTTTCTTCAATTTGGAGATATGAAGGTTGAAATCTTCGTCTCGACAAGATCAAAGAGACTTAAATATTAAAGACCCAATTTTTTGCCCTAAGATACCACAAAATGATTATGATATGATATGAATAGAAACCATGATATTTGTGGGGAATAACAGTTTCCACAGGGAGAACCGGCTGGGGACATACAAAGTTCCACAAGGCAAAAGAAAAGACTCGAGAATAACCAATGCACAGTTAGAAAATAAACGAACTAAAGATCCAACGAGGAAGACTTACCAAAACAAGACCTTTCCGGGGAAAATAAATCATCAAAAGGGGAAAACCTCAACTCCAATAGGAGAGGAATATTACCTAATGATCAGCCAAGTGGCAGATTAACAAAGGTAATAAGCTCAAACAAAATGATTATCAACTACCAGCCAGGTGGTAACTTAACAAAGGTAACCAACCAAAGATAAGCGAAATATTACCTACTATCATCCAAGTGATAGCTTAACAAAGGTAATAAGCTCAAATAGAATGATTACCAACTACCAGCCAAGTGGTAACTTAAGGTAACCAACCAAATGTAAGCGAAAGATTACCTATTATCAGCCAAGTGATAGCTTAACAAAGGTAATAAGCCCACACTGAATGATTACTAACTATCAGCCAAGAGATAGCTTAACAAAGGTAACCAACCAAAGGTAAGCGAAATATTACCTACTATCATCCAAATGATAGCTTAACAAAGGTAATAAGCTCAAAAGGAATGATTACCAACTATCACTCAAGTGGTAATTTAACAAAGGTAATAAATCAGAGGTAAAAGGAACTATTACCTACTATCAGCCGAGTGATAGCTTAACAAAGGTAATAATATCAAAAGGAATGATTACCAACTACCAGTCAAGTGGTAATTTAACAAAGGTAATCAATCAAAGGTAAGCAAAATACTACCTATTATCAGCCAAGTGATAGCTTAACAAAGGTAATAAGCTCAAAAGGAGTGATTACCAACTACCAGCCAAGTGGTAATTTAACAAAGGTAATCAATCAAAGGTAAAAGGAATTATTACCTACTATCAGCCGAGTGATAGCTTAAAAAAAGGTAATAAGCTCAAAAGGGACCAAAGTTCAACCCATAAATGAATTGGAGAGAAACGGCCAAAGAAGACTCAATCCGATAAGGAGATGAACTCAATTAGAGATTAATTCCATCCAGATAATGAACTAGAGGGAGAACTGAAACAAAATCTTCCACGAGGATCAGACTCAATGGAGAATCAGAAAGGATAAACTATTTTTGCTTAAGGTTGACACTCTCTGTTAGAGAGAAGACGCACGCACTATGTGCGAAGAAAAGTTCCAGAGAGTGGGGGAAGCATCGAGAAAAATGCAAAATGCACAAATAAACATTATGTTGATATGCTCATGTGTATGATTATGCTGACGAAATAAGCACAAAGGGTGTTAGACTGATAACACGGTACAACCGGATACTCAGCTAATCTCAACAAGATGGAGACGATGGCAGAGATTCATTGGGGATTATACCATTCTTGCAATCCGATGCTGGGGAGACTTCCATACATGTAACAAAAGAAAAATTGGCCTAGGGAAGTCACTGAATTCCAATCTTCAGGCTCCTACCATCCCTGAGATTGCTATTAACATTCCTCTTTTGTATTCACAAGTCGAGGAAAATACATATCTTTTTTGTAAATTTTCAAAAATATGATTGCTTAAATATATTTTTTGTTTCAAAAATGACCATAAAAAATAAATGAAATTTCGTAAACTGAAATAAAAATAAGAATAGCGAACAAATGGGTAAAAGGCTCAAATTTTATTGATAGAATGGTAATCCGCAAACGGCGTGACTTCATGGATCATTACAAAGTTGTAAAATTGTAAATATATGGAAATGGATACATTGAAATACAATGACCACTATTCTCCCTAACAACTTTGAATTCCGCTATGCTCTGGACTTCGGTCGAGGATGACTGAGTAGGAACCTGTATAGGCACTGTTGCTTCAAATGATCAAGTCTGGCCTGATGCAGTCGCTTGCCATACTCTTTAACTTCTGCCTAGATTGCCTTTTCGTGTTCAATATATCAGGATGATTACTTTCTATTTATGTCTCTAATTTTTTCCTGGACCGCCCTTTCGGGTTTTCAATCCACCGAAACGCTCATTTTTTCCTAAGTTGCCTTCGGGTTTTCAACTTAGCGAGTTGTTCTTTTATTTTTCTAGGCAAAGTATTTCTTGACTGCATCGGCATTCACAGGATGAAGGATCTCTTCACCATCCATATTTGTAAGAATCAATGCACCACCAGAGAAAGCTCTCTTAACAACATATTGGCCTTCATAATTAGGAATCCACTTGCCCCTAGAATCATTGTTAAAAGACAAGATTTTCTTGAGCACAAGGTTACCTTCTCTGAATACGCGGGGTTGAACCTTCTTGCCAAATGCTTTCTTCATTCTCTTTTGATATAATTGTCCTGGCACAAATCCATCATTCTTTTCTCTTCAATCAAATTAATCTGGTCATATTTTCTTTGACACCATTCAGCCTCAAACAAATTTTCTTCCATCAAGACTCGCATTGATAGGATTTCCACCTCTATAGGGAGCACTGCTTCCATGCCATATACAAGAGAGAAAGGGGTTGCCCTTGTTGAAGTGCGAACGAATGTACGATACCAATGCAAATCAAATGGGAGCATCTCATGTCAATCCTTATATGTCACAACCATCTTCTGGATAATCTTCTTGATATTCTTATTTGCAACTTCAACAACCCCATTCATCTTGGGTCTGTAAGGAGAAGAATTATGATGTTCAATCTTGAAGTCATCATAAAGTTCTTTAATCATCTTATTATTCAAGTTCGACACATTGTTAGTGTAACACCTCAAAATTTACCCCCCTCTTCTTGGGACTAGTTTGATACATTGAATTTCATGTTTTAGGACATTAGGCATTGCATTTTGCATATCATATGGAAATAAGAAGATCATCCTCCAAAGTCTTTTCAGAGATGGAGAAGGTACATGATTCAAGCCTGAGGGTTTCCATGAATTGGTGATTAACCATCTGAGGGTTTGCTTTTCACCAGGGTTTCAAAGGTTGAGTATTATCTTGTTTGCAAGGGTATATCATCATCATCCAGGGTTTCATTGTTCATGCTCAAGTCCCTTTGGATTAGGGTTTTGACCTCTGGTCAACCCTAATCAATTACAGTTTTCCAACCAGGGCTTCTCAAAGAAATAAGGTCTTTGCTGATGATGAGGATCATATGATCATTATATTGGGCTTGTATGAGCTAGGGTTTCATTTCTGAACCAATTCCTCAAGTGGTAGAGGCTCAAGCTGATCAGGGCATGTCAAGGTCATCTGAGGATCACAAAAGTCAACTGTGCATTCAACTGAGGGTTGTGAGGTGGGGAAATGAGTTTCAACACCTCAATCATGTTCAAAAGAGGTCCATTTGTCATTTCAAACATCTATCTTGAAGATTTTGAAGTCAGGGCAAAAGTTTCCAAAAATGGAAAGTGACATGTAATTGAAAGTTTCCAAAAATGGCAAGTTTTTGGTCCACATTCAATTTGACTTTTCAACATCAAAGAAGTTTTCAAATGGATTTTTGGTTAACATTAAAGTTGAAGATCTTTCTCCCCCCTTTTCAAAAAGTCCTATTTCATGATCATCTGATGATTGGTTGAGGAGTTATGGCCAAATGATCACAAAGTGTACATGGAAGTTCAATATGGCATAACTTTTGATTCAAAACTCCAAATTGGTCCACTCTTTTTGCAAAATGCTTGTCATGACCAATACTTTCCAAATGAATCATTGCCTTGCATGAAAAAAGTTCATATGATCATGTGTTCATACATGTGCTTTTTGCAGGGAAAATCCATAATTTGAATTTGGTGGATTATACAAGCAATTTGATCATTCCATGTTGATTATTGGATGATTTTAAGTGAGATTTAGGCCATTGCATGCACTGTTCACGTACACATGGCCATGCATAATCACATTTTGCATTTTTTGCACTTTGCTTCATAACTCACTAATTTTAATTAACCAAGCCTAATTTGGATTAGCATTGTCATTAACACCTCATATAAAAGCCTAATCATAACAGAATTTGCCATAAGAACACATTCTAGATCTGAAATACAAGTTTCCCTCTCAATTTTCTCTCTCTTCATTTTTCAAATTTCTTCACACAAAGCTTGAATCTCTTTGCATATTCATAATCCTGGTGGAATTTGGAGCAAGACTCATCCATCATTCGTAGCAATTGAGCAAGATTTGAGCAGGTTCATGAACATTCACATATCAATGGAAGCTTGAAGATGAGCTGGATCTAGGTGAATTCAACGGTTAATTCGTGCACAAAGCTTCAAATCAAGATTACTGGAGTGGATCTGGAAGTTCTGGAAGCTTGAATACACGAATTTGAACACTGCACCTCAAGTAAGCTTGAAATTCGACCTTCACTATTTGCCTTTTCATGTACATGATCTTGTAGAGCTTGCTTTGTTGATGATGCTGATATCTTTAGAATTTGATTTGGTTAAGTATTGCTCAAGATATGTGGAATTAAAGTTTGTATGCTCAAAATGTTTTCCTTCGATCTGCTCAATCCATGGAGAATTAGGTGAAAAAATTGTGATATTTGAGTTCCTTGTAGAAAGACGGTTCGAACCATATAAGATATGTTGATTTCTGGAAAAAATCTTGATGCCTCCGCCGGAAGTGCAACCGGAGAAGATGACCGGAATCACTATTCCGGCCGTCTGGTTCAACCTTAGGGTTTTGGCTTCCAGCGCGTTTGACCATGATAACCTGAGCTCGATCCTTAGCGCGAGCGTTTTATTTTCCACTTGATTTCCCTTTCCATCTGAAACGCGGCGTTTTGGTTAGCGCTTAGGACCATAAGCGCGTTGGTTCGATCCTAGCGCCATGCATTTCTTCAAATTCCATTTTGATTTTCGCTTTGGCCTGGCTTACCTGTGTTCGAATCCTAGCGTATGATGTTTTTGATTTTCCAATTGATTTTCATTCCAGCGCTCATTGACCTTGCTAACCTGAGTTCGATTCTGCCTGATGCATGCTGCTGATTTTCCATTTCCAATATCATTTTCCATTATTTCATGATATTTCCTATTATTTTCATTCAATTTCAAAAAAATCATTAAAAATAGAAAACATGTCCAAATTAATCCAATTTTTTTTTAATATGCTTGTATTGGTGTCTTTTATTTTTTGATGTGATTTTCATGATTTTTGTGCTGCTGGATTTTTACTTTGTGATTTTTGTTTGAACATGATGCCACAATGATATGTTGCATTCATTTGATTGTAAAATGTGTTGGATAAATAAATCCAGCGTCACCCTTAGGGATTCGAATGGGCTTAACATCCCAACCCATGGCGCTTAGAGGGAGCTTACAAACCTCGCTTTAGGTGCAGCCTCTGAGGGCTCATACTATAAGGAAATAAAGTTGCACCCTCACTAACAGCAATTGCTTTTAGCTCAGTGGTAAGTGCTTGATCCTACAAAATGCTCATGGTTTATCCAATTGCCTTGAAATTTGACATTCTGAAACCTAACATGTGACATGATGTTTTGGATTTTGTTTGGCATTTTTACCATTTAATATCACTGTTTTGGACACATGAACATATGTTGTGACATTTGGTGTAACATTTTGTGCTTTGTACTTATGCATTTTCATTCATACACCAATTGTTTGCTTCTGGACTTAATTTTTGGTATGATGTTTGTTCATAACATTTTGTATTCACATAAAAAATTTCATGATCATTGGATGCTTTTCTGTTTTAATTTGGATTTTCTTATTTGGATGTCCAATTGTGTGCACCTTGCTTGCCTTTGTGTTACATGGATCATTTGATGGCTTTGCCTTATGATTTGGTTTTGGTCCTTTTGAGGACTCTTTCTTGATTGATTGAATATGCTTCATGTGAAATATTGACTTCTGTTTTGGACATTTGACGTGCCTTTGACCCTAGTCTTTGTACTAGTGGTTTGTACTTACCAATTTTGTTTTGTGTTTCAGGTATTGAGCATTTAGCACTAATGTTTGGTTAGGTCTCATTACTTGAGATGCAAGTTGCCTTGATTACTAACTCTTGTTATCTTGTAGGTCCATTGGTGTGATGAATTCACTTGAGTGCTTGCACTTATGACTTGCATCGTGTAGATATTGAATAGTTCCACTGTTGATTGTTGGTTTTTTTTTTGTCTGAATACAATATTAACTGTTTGGCTTTTGTACAGGTACATTAGTCGCTTGCTAGCTAGCTTTTGCTTTGCTTTGGAGTGTGGTTGATACACCACTGGGGTAGTTTAGCCTTCTCACTCCATGTAGTCTGGAAGTCCTGCCATCTTTTTGGCAAGCATTTGGCTGAAGTCCTCCTTATGAGGCAATGTTTGTGTTTGTTTACATTTGTGCCAAAGACCTCCAAGTGAGGCATGTTACTTGTTAAGTCCTCCTAAGTGAAGAGGCAATTGACAGATAGAAGGGATTAGCAATCAATCCCCTGTTATTCAGTGAGTCGTTCATTATGCTCGCACTACGTGCTGATGCTCTTGAACATAACCCAAGATCTCTGTATAGAGTCAGGTCAAGTGGAATAGGGTCCCTCTTTCTGGATCCCCACACTTTCTTTGATTTGAGCTCACCCAGGCCAGGGTTAAGAGCATGAGGTCTAATCCTCATTTCCATATTTGATCAGCTTCACCCTAACTCTCAATGTTAGTGGTTAAGAGCTTCAGCATACCTCTACAGTTTTGGCTTATTTGTCGAGGTTGATATGACCCCTCTTGACTAAAGCCCAACCATTTGCCTGAGCCTCTTGTTTGTATATAGTGTGTGATGCTTGATCATTTGTGATTGGTGTTTATTTGTTGTTTGAACTGACTTGCTTCCTGTGTGAGTTAGGTTCTGATTAGAGATCTCAACCTAGGGATATTGCTTGCATGACAACTATTAGGCTCGAGTTAGTCTCCCTTTTAGTCTGTTGTTTCCCTGGTCTCTGGTTAGGAGAGAATTTCTCCCCTGTTAAGGGGAACTACGTCGCCCTGATTCTCATACCAGATGAGATACGTAGGCAGGAGATCGAGCGAGATCTCTCCGGGCAACCTTTTTCTTTTTTGTGTGTGCGTTTTGCTTGACAACTATTAGGCTCGAGTTCCAGACTCCCTATTAGCTTGTTGATTTGATAACCTTTTTTTCTTTGGAGTTCGCTGGTTAGCGTGTGCTATTGGTTTGGAGTCGGATGTAAGTCCATGTTTGGCATTCTGTTTCCTTGTTTGTGTTGTTTGTTTGGAGTCGGATATAAGTCCGTGTATTGGCATTCCGTTTCCTTGTTTGTGTTTGTTTTGAGGAGTTAGATATAAGTCCAGCTATTGGCATTCTGTTTCCTTGTTGAGTTTTTCTTTTGACGTCTCAGCGTCTCTGTTTTGTGTTTTTGTTTCGGCGTGCGTTAGCCGAGCTACGAGTGCTCTGATTCTTACTCTGGATAGAGAAGATACGTAGGCATAGGATGTGATGTCCTAACGAGCATGTTTCCCGTTTCCCCGAACTACATCGACTCTGATGTTTGTTTCTGACAAACTACGTAGGCCCAGGATGCGACATCCTGCCGAGTCCCCTTCCTCCATCTTCTTCCACCTGTTTTATTATTCCAGTGTGTGCATTCTCTTTGAGCAGTTATTCAGCAACCTTTTCCTATTCTTTTGAGCATGGATCCCGTCGAGTACGACGGACGTGAGGGGTGTTAATACCTTCCCCTTGCGTAATCGACTCCCGTACCTTGCAATCTCTGGTTGTAAGACCGTTCCTTTCCCATTTCTTATGTTAGTCCAGCGCTCCCTTTCCGTCATAGGATGAATAGCGCCGGTGGCGGCTCTGTGTTTTTTCCGCCGGTTGTTTTTCGCGTTGCGACAGTTAGTAATGATCTTACTTTGAACACCATATCAGTAAATAATATGATTCTTGATAAATTGGACCACAACCTACTTGGTCACATTAGCAAAAGATGCTGATTCAACCCATTTGGTGAAGTAATCAATAGCTACCAGGAGGAAATAATGTTCATTTGAAGCTTTGGGTTCAATCATACTAATCATATCGATCCCCCGTATAGAGAAAGGCCATGGGGATAAGATAACATTAAGAAATGTCGGAGGCACATGAATCTTATCAACATAAATCTGACATTTATGGAACTTATTTCACATATTTACAACAATCAGATTCCATTATCAACCAATAATAACTTGCCCTTAACATATTTTTAGCCATTGTGTGTCCATTAGCATGAGTGCCAAAGGATCCTTCATGAACTTCTTGTATTAATATTTCTACTTCGTATCTATCCACGCATCTGAGCAAGACCATGGTAAAGTTTCTCTTGTACATCACATCTTCATTCAGAAAGAAATTTCCATCCAGTCTTCTCAAAGTCTTCTTATCTTTGTTGGATGCCTCAAGCGGGTATTCCTGACTCTAGAGGAAACACTTAATGTCATAACACCAAGGCTTATCATCTGTGACCTCTTCTGCTGCAAACACATGAGCAGGTTTATCAAGGCGCATAATCGTGATACTGGGCACGTCATTCCAATGATTTACTTTATACATAGAAGACAAAGTAGCCAGAGCGTCCGCTATTTGATTCTCTTCGTGAGGTATATGATGAAACTCTATTTTATTGAAGAAAGTAGACAAACTCCTTGCATAATCTATGTGAGGAATTAATCCAGGATGACGAGTCTCCTATTTTCCTTTGATTTGATTAACCACCAAGGTTGAATCTCCATACACATCAAGGATTTTGATTCTCAAATCAATGGCCTATTTGAGACCCATGATACAAGCTTCATATTATGCCATATTGTTCATACAATCAAACATCAATCTTGTAATAAAAGGGATATGAGAACCCTTAGGAGTAATAATGATGTCCCCAATTCCATTACCATAAGCATTAACAGCTCCCTCAAACACTAAACCCCACCGGGATCCAAGCTCTGGTCCTTCTTCAGGTAACAGTTCATCACAATCTTTAGCTTTCAAATACATAACGTCTTCATCAAAGAAGTAAAACCTGATGGATTGATAATCATCACTCGGCTGGTGAGCCAAATGATTTGTAAGAATACTTCCTTTAATTGCTTTCTAGGTACGGTACTCAATATCATATTCAGACAATAGCATCTGCCAATGAGCTACCCTTCTAGTCAAAGCAGACTTTTCAAAAATATACTTGATTGGATCCATTTTGGATATCAACCAAGTGGTGTTATTGATCATATACTGTCGTAAACGTTTGACAGCCCAGGCTAAACCATAACAAGTCTTCTCAAGCATAGAATACCAAGATTCACAGTCTGTAAACTTCTTACTCAGATAGTAGATGGCATGCTCCTTTCTACCAGTTTCATCTTATTGTCCAAGCACACAACCCATGAACTCTTCTAACACAGTCAAATACATAATTAAGGGTCTTCCTTCCACTAGAGGAGACAAGATAGGAGGTTCAAGCAGATACTCCTTGATGTTTTTAAAAGCTTTCTGACAGTATTCTGTCCAAACACAACCTTGATCTTTACGGAGAAGCTTGAATATCTGCTCACATGTGGCAGTCATGTGAGATATGAATCTGGATATATAACTAATATGCCCAAGGAACCCCCTAACTTGCTTTTTTGTCTTTGGTTATTGGTGTAAGCCCTAGAGGCCAATCCTTTTGGTACTTGTGTCGAATTATTTATTAATAATAAAAGGTTTTTTCTTTATTATGTTTGTTTAATAAAGTCCCTAGAATAGCTAGTCCGTTTAATGTATCAAGTGTGACTTAATCATGAGATCCCATTAAACGTAAGGACACTATTCTTAAAGTATCTGTAGTCGAGCTTTATTGTGAAGTGGGATAACATTAAAGCATTAAGACTATTATGTATATAGACTGATGATCATATCTCATGGATCATGGATAAGGAGTTATCAAGTCTTAAACATAAGTATGAATATTGAGAGTAATATTTATACTGGATTGACCCGCTATGAGAATACTATATAGAATGTTATGTTAAGTGTCATAAGTTATTCTCATGGTGATAATGGCGTATACCACCATTTGACCTGAAACCATTATGTACCCTAGATGTAAAGTCGAGTGCCTTATTGTTGATCAAACATTGTCCGTAACTGGATGACCATAAAGACAGTTGATAGGTACTCCATGAAGCATGTTGAGGGACATGAGTGACCTAGATGGAATTTGCCCATCCTGTGTAACAGGATAAATGTCTACGGGCCCAATATTGAACTGGACAAGGATGACACGGTCTCTGCCTTGTGTTCAATATAGCCATAAGGGCAAAAGGATAATTGTACACATAAGTATTATCACAAAAGGATTTGTCATATCACATGACATTTTCGTGTCTTGGGTAGCAGTGATGTGTTGCTAGATACCGCTCATTGTTTATTATGTTAAATACATGATTTAATATAATTGCCAATGCCGCGAAAATCTACAGGGTCACACCCAAAAGGACGGATTAATGAGAGATAGAGTAACTAAGGAACACCGTAAGGTACGGTGCACTTAAGTGAATTGTAGAACATCGTAAGGTGCGGTGTACTTAAGTAGAATACGAAATATGGTAAGGTACCATGCGTTTAAGTGATTTTGGCATATTATAAGATATGGGCCACATACACTTTTTAGCTTGCAGCCCACACAAGTGGTTCTATAAATAGAACCCTTGTGCAAAAGCATTTGTGCAGTTGCAATTTCGTTTCTCTCTCTCTCTCTCTCTCTCTCTCTCTCACACACACACACACACACAAACACACACACACACGCACACACACACACACACACCTTCAAAGCCTTCATTCTTAGCAGCTAGCACTGAGATTGAAGGAATCCGTTCGTGTGGACTGAGTAGAGGCGTTGTCACCATTCAACGTTCTTGATCGCTCTGTAGATCTGCATCAAAGATTTCAATCGCTACAAGAGGTAATGATTCTACCACTGATCATGCCCATTCGTAAGGATCACTAAAGGAGATTTTTTTTTTAAAATTCCGCTGCGTTTTGGATTGCTCTTCTCCTTCAGTGGTATCAGAGCCACTTACGAAACCATGCATCTGATAGCTGTTTATTTTCTGTATTTTCTATCTTAATATGATTAAAAGACATAATGAATCAAAGAATAAACGAGTAATTAAATTTGGCACCACGTGTGTACGATTTGAATGATTGATGTTAACTATGCTTTGGAATCCGACGTTAGTATGGTGAAGCAGCGTTACATCGATCATCCATAGGTTATGCAATTGAGATCGATTAAGTTATATATATGATATAAGTAATCTCGATGTAAAATACGGTATATATGATATACTATTTCTGTTTCGTTCATTCAAACACTTAATGGTTGTTTTCCTTTGAGCGATCAATGGTCATTTGCTTCTTGATTCGACATTAGTATGGTGAAGCAATGACGTGTTGATCAATCATACTGAATTAACAATCGAGGTGTGTTTGACGGTCTGAAATTGTTGCATTAGGGTTCATGACGACACAAGGGTTGTGCTGCCAAAGAGTTATACGATTAGGGTTGTGACTGCGCAAGAGTTGTGCTTTAAAGTATCAAGTGTTGATGCGAAAAACGACGTCGATTTCAAATGAATTGTTCATTAAAGTTTTGCGTCGAAACCCCCGGCTAACTCTGTGTAGTGTGATCGATCGCCGAAATTTAATTTGATTTTAATTAATTAACAAAATTTAAATTAATAATAATAATGTGTTTATTATTATTGTCTTGTGGTGATCGGTTATGGCCTTAGTTTTCCTTTATTTTGTTTTGGGATTTTAAAATACGACTTGCATGTCGTGCCTCTCTTTTAATCTCTTAATATAACTTCTTTTCTCATCTCACTCCCTCATATGTAAAACGAGTTTCTTTTATGTAATGTAATATTATGAAGAAAGAGAAGAATACAATATCAAAGGAGGACAACCTTGAAGATCTTGCTTGGAGAAGCTTAGATCGTTATTAGGTTAGCTTAGGTTCTCTCATTGACTTGGGAGAACAATTGCGCTAGGGGCCATAACTGTTTCATTATGTATGTTGATGCATGTGAATGTATGTTGATGCACGTGAGAGACGATTTATATGATAACTAAGCCGGTGAGATCAGAATAATTGCAAATTCCCTCAAGTTAAATATTAAGTTTATGCTTTCCAAGTTTTAGCACTCATCAAGACTAGTATCGAAAAATGTAGGTTTCGCCTACGCGAGGTGCATATTATATATTAGTAAGGTGCGATGGGATAATTGTAATATCCAATTGCTAAAACAATGGGTCAAACTTAACTAAACAAATTATAATAAGATTCTATATGTTTAGAAGCAAGAGTTTGAATGATCCATGTGATGGATTGGAATAAGGAGTTATTCACCCAACTAAAATATTTGAGAGTTGTATTAGATACAATTGGAATGAGTTCCTACCTAAATAACCTAGTTTTGTGTAATCCTCCTACGCGGACTGAAAACAAAGTGAAATGTGGATCTCGACCCACTAAAAAATCTTCCAACGGGATTTTTCGAATCAAATGGTGAGGGTCATTTTTTTTGAGTAAAATAGTGGAAGCATATTTAATTAAATGCCTAATTAAATATGTTATTGATACTTATATTTTCATTATTTTCATGTAGATTACCATGACAACAAACACCTCTAACAACATTTTATGATCAATGCTTGATAAGGAAAAATTGTCTGGGACAAATTTTCTGGATTGGCACCGAAATCAGAGGATTGTCCTCAAACATGATATAAAGTTGTATGTCTTGGAGAAACCTGTTCCTGAAGAGGAACCTCCTAGTTCTTCACCTAAGGCAGAAAGAGATGCTTATAAGAAGCATGTCGATGATGCCAATGAAACTGCTTGCCTCATGCTAGCTACTATGAACTCAGAGTTGCAAAAGCAACATGAGAACATGGAAGCGTTCGCTATGATCGAACACCTGAAGATGACCTATCAAGAGCAAGCAAGGCATGAAAGGTTTGAAGTTTCAAAAGCCCTTTTTCAAGGCAAGTTATCTGAGAGAGCCCTTGTAGGTCCCCATGTGCTCAAGATGATTGAGTATGTGGAGAACCTTGAGAGGTTGGGTTTTCCCCTCGGAAAGGAACTTGCGACTGATTTGATCTTCCAATCGTTGCCAGATAGATTCAGTCAATTTATCCTTAATTTCAATATGAATGATATGGACAAATCTCTTCCTGAACTTCTAGCCATGTTAAGAACTGATGAGCAGAATCTGACGTCAAAAGGGAAGTCCATTCTGATGATCGGGAATGGAAAGAGATAGAACAAAAGACCCACTAAGCAGGGTGATAAAGGGAAAGGCAAGGAAGTTGCCAAACCCAAACCCATAGCTCCTGCTTTAAATCCTAGTGGAGGCATAACAAAGAAAGGCACCTGCTTCCATTGCGGTAAGACTGAACACTGGAAGAGAAACTGCCCAAAGTACCTGGAAGATAAGAAGAATGGAGTAGAGACTTCAACTTCAGGTATTTTTGTTATTGAAATTAATTTATCTACTTCTGCATCATGGGTATTAGATACTGGATGCAGTTCTCACATTTGTACCAATGTGCAGGGGCTAAAAAGGAGTAGATATTTGGCAAAAGGTGAAGTTGACCTACGAGTTGGCAATGGAGCAAAGGTTGTTGCTTTAGCCGTAGGAACTTATGTATTGACTTTACCTAGTGGTTTAATAATTCAGTTAGAGAACTGTTATTATGTACCTGCAATTAGCAGAAATATTATTTTCGTTTCTTATTTAGACAAGTTTGGTTTTTCATTTATAATAAAGAACAATTGTTGCTCCATTTATTTGAATGATGTATTTTATACTACTGCACAAATGAATAATGGACTATATGTGCTTGATCTTGAAATGCCTATTTATAACATTAATACTAAAAATATGAAACCTAATGAGTTAAATCCAACTTACCTTTGGCATTGTCGATTAGGCCACATAAATGAGAAATGCATTTCCAAACTCCATAAAGATGGACTCTTGGACTCTTTTGATTATGAATCATATGAGACATGCAAAACTTGTTTGATTGGAAAGATGACAAAGTCTCCATTCACAAGAAAAGGTGAAAGAGCTAATGATCTTTTGGCCCTCATACATACTGATGTATGTGGACCACTGAACATACCAGTCAGAGGAGGTTTTCAGTACTTCATCACATTTACTGATGATTTCAGTAGATATGGTTATGTGTATTTAATGAAACACAAATCAGATTCCTTTGAAAAGTTCAAGGAATTCAAGAATGAAGTACAAAACCAACTAGGTAAGAATATTAAAACTCTTTGATCAAATCGAGGTGGTGAGTATTTAAGCCTAGAGTTTGATGACTATCTGAAAGAGTGTGGGATCCTATCCCAACTTACTCCTCCTAGAACACCCCAATGGAACGGTGTATCTGAGAGAAGAAATCGAACCTTGTTAGACATGGTTCGATCCATGATGAGTCACGCCGATCTTCCAAACTCCTTTTGGGGACATGCACTATTGACAGCAGCTTACACACTTAACCGTGTTCCATCCAAAAAGGTTGAGAAGACACCATATGAGATACGGAATGGTAAGAAACCACATATGTCTTACATGAAGATTTGAGGTTGCGAAGTTTATATGAAACGACAAATTTCAACTAAGCTTGAGCCCAAATCTGACAAATGCTTATTTATGGGGTATCCTAAAGAAACAAGAGGGTATTACTTCTACAATCCTTCTGAGGGAAAAGTGTTTGTCGCTCGAACTAGAGTTTTCCTAGAAAATGATTTTATTTCCAAAGGAATCAGTGGGAGGAAAGTAGAGCTTGAAGAAATTCAAGAATCACAAAGCATTGATACACCTATGGAGGAATTAGAGCAGGAAACACAAGTAGTTGTGGAAGAGCAACCTTCTCGAGTAGAACAAGACCAGCGTAGGTCAAGCAGGATACGTCACCTACTTGAGAGATATGGATATCTCATAACTGATCAAGGTGATGTGTTACGCATGGATCAAGATGAGTCTGTGACCTACCAAGAGGCCATAACTGGTCCCGAGTCTGAGAAGTGGCTAAAAGCCATGAAATCTGAAATGGATTCCATGTACACAAACCAAGTTTGGACCTTGGTAGAGCCTCCTGTAGGAGTTAACCCTATAGGATGCAAGTGGGTCTTCAAAAAGAAGACTGACATGGATGGTAAGGTACATACCTATAAGGCAAGACTGGTTGCAAAAGGATATACACAAATTCATGGGGTTGACTATGATGAAACCTTTTCACCAGTTGCAATGCTTAAATATTTTCGGATTTTACTTGCTATCGCTACATATCATGATTATGAAATATGGCAGATGGATGTCAAAACTTCTTTCCTTAATGTGAATCTTCTCGAGGATGTGTACATGACACAACCTTAAGGATTTGACATACCAGAAGAAGCCCAAAAGATATGTGAGTTACAAAGATCAATCTATGGATTGAAGCATGCTTCCAGAAGCTGGAATCTTCATTTTGATAAAATAGTAAAACAATATGGATTCATCAAGAACGATGATGAGCCTTGTGTCAACAATAAGGTTAGTGGGAGCATGATTGTTTTCCTGGTATTATATGTAGATGACATATTACTCATTAGAAACGATGTCCCTACCCTGCAACAAGTAAAGTCTTGGTTGGGGAAATGCTTTTCTATGAAGGACCTAGGTGAAGCAGCCTATATATTAGGAATCAGGATCTATAGAGATAGATCACAAAAACTGCTTGGCCTAAGTCAGAGTACATACATAGACAAAGTGTTGAGAGGCTTTAATATGCATAATTCCAAGAAAGGATTCATACCTATGCAACATGGCTTGTGTCTATCAAAAACACAATCCCCTTCAACTAAGGAAGAAAGGGATTGCATGGATAAGATTCCATAGCATCTGCAATAGGATCTATCATGTATACCATGTTATGTACTTGACCAGATGTCTCGTATGCTTTAAGTGCAACGAGTAGGTACCAATCTGATCCCGGTGATGCTCATTGGGTAGCTGTCAAGAATATCCTTAAGTATTTGAGAAGGACTAAGGACTCATTCTTGATATATGGAGGTAAGGAAGAGCTTGCTGTAATTAGATACACCGATGTTAGCTTCCAGACAAATAAGGATGACTTTATATCACAATCTGGTTATGTGTTTTGCTTAAACGGTGGCGCTGTGAGCTGGAAAAGTTCAAACAAGATACAATTGTTGATTCTACAACTGAGGCCGAGTATATTGTTGCCTCAAATGCAGCGAAGGAAGCTATTTGGATCAAAAAGTTCATTAGTGAACTTGGCATAGTTCCTACCATTGTGGATCCCATTGGTATCTATTGTGATAACAATCGTGCTATCGCACAAGCTAATCATCCTAGAACTTACAACCGATCCAAACACATACTTAGGAGTTATCACCTCATTCGAGAGATAATATATAGAGGAGATGTGAAAATATGTTAAGTACCTACACTTGACAATATTGCTGACCCACTGACAAAGCCTCTTGCGCAACAGAAGCATGATGGCCATACTAGATCTATGGGCATTAGGGGTATCCCTGATTGGCTCTAGTGCTAGTGGGAGATTGTTGGTGTAAGCCCTAGAGGCTAATACTTTTGGTACTTGTATCAAATTATTTATTAATAATAAAAGGCTTTTTCTTTATTATGTTTGTTTAATAAAGTCCCTAGAATAGCTAGTCCGTTTAATGTATCAAGTGTGACTTAATCATGAGATCCCATTAAACATAAGGACACTATTCTTAAAGTATCCATAGTCGAACTTTGTTGTGAAGTGGGATAACATTAAAGCATTAATATTATTATGTGTATAGACTGGTGATCACATCTCATGGATCATGTATAAGGAGTTATCAAGTCTTAAACATAAGTATGAATATTGAGAGTAATATTTATACTGGATTGACCCGCTATGAGAATACTATATAGAATGTTATGCTAAGTGTCATACGTTATTCTCATGGTGATAATGGTGTATACCACCATTTGACCTGAAACCACTATGTACCGTAGATGTAGAGTCGAGTGCCTTATTGCTGATCAAACATTGCCCTTAACTGGATGACCATAAAGACAGTTGATGGGTACTCCATGGAGCATGCTGAGGGACATGAGTGACCTAGATGGAATTTGCCCATCATGCGTAACAGGATAAATGTCTACGGGCCTAATGTTGAACTGGACAAGGATGACACGGTCTATGCCTTGTGTTCAATATAGACATAAGGGCAAAAGGGTAATTGTACATATAAGTATTATCACAAAAGGATTTGTCAGATCACATGACATTTTCGTGTCTTGGGTAGCAGTGATGTGTTGCTAGGTACCACTCACTGTTTATTATGTTAAATACGTGATTTAATATAATTGCCAATGCCGCGAAAACCTACAGGGTCACACACAAAAGGACGGATTGATGAGAGATAGAGTAACTAAGGAACACCGTAAAGTACGGTGCACTTAAGTGAATTGTAGAACATCGTAAGGAACGGTGTACTTAAGTAGAATACGAAATATGGTAAGGTACCACGCGCTTAAATGATTTTGGCATATTATAAGATATGGGCCACATACACTTAAGTGGGCTTTTTAGCTTTCAACCCACACAAGTGGTTCTATAAATCTAACCCTTGTGCAGAAGCATCTGTGCAGTTGCAATTTCGTCTCTCTCTCTCTCTCTCTCTCTCTCTCTCTCTCTATCTCTCTATCTCTCTCACTCAAAGCCTTCATTCATAACACCTAGCCTTGAGATTGAAGGAATTCGTTCATGTGGACTGAGTAGAGGCGTTGTCACCATTCAAAGTTCGTGATTGCTCCGTAGATCTGCATCAAAGGTTTCAATCGCCACAAGAGGTAACGATTCTATCACTGATCATGCCTATTCGTAAGGATCACTAAAGGAGATTTTTTTTAATTCCACTGCATTTTGGATCGCTCTTCTCCTTCAGCAGGCATATACTGAATAACTCTTACTTTATCAGGATCTACTTCAATACCTTTCTGGCTGACAATGAAACCCAACAGCTTCCCTGAACAGACACCGAAAGTACACTTATTAGGATTTAACCATAGTTTAAACTTTCTCAACCATTGAAACAACTTCAACAAATACTCAACATGATCTTCTTCAGTCTTTGACTTAGAAATTATATCATAAACATAAACTTTTATCTCTTTGTGGATCATGTCATGGAAAAGGGTAGTCATGGCTCTTTGATACGTTGCACCAGCATTCTTTAAACCAAAAGGCATCACTCTATAGCAGAATGTTCCCCAGGGTGTAATAAATGTTGTCTTTTCCATGTCTTAGGGTGCCATTTTGATCTGATTATAACCAAAGAACCCATCCATAAAGGAGAAGACATTGAACTTAGTTGTATTATCTACCAACATGTCAATGTGTGGCAGAGGAAAGTCATATTTTGAACTGGCTTTGTTCAAGTCTTTATAATCAACACACATCCTAACTTTACCATGTTTCTTTGGAACGGGTACAATGTTAGCCACCCATTGAGAGTATTTAGCAGTAACAAGGAATCCAACATTAATCTGCTTTTGCACCTCTTCTTTAATCTTGACAGTCATATCAGGGTGAGTTCTTCTCAAATTCTGTTTAACCGAAGGACATTCTTGCTTCAACGGTAATCTATGCTCCACAATATCAGTATCAAGACCTAGAATATATTGATAAGACCAAGCAAACACATCCACGTATTCTCTAAGAAGTTCTACCATCCTCTTCTTAACATCTGGACAAAGCACCCCAATCTTGACTTCTTTCTTGTTATCTTCGGAACCCAGATTAATCACTTTCAACGGCTCTTTATGAGGCTGAATGGTCTTCTCTTCATGCTCAAGAAACCGAGAAATCTCATCAGGAATCTCTTCAACATCCTATTCTTCCATTTCGAACACAGAGAATTCAAGATTGGGAGAGGGCATATGGTCATTGTATTCAATGGGTTTAATAATTAATCTGCACAATAATTTTATGCTTGATTTTAGAATATGAACAAATAAACGCACATTGTGATGCATATATAAAAGTGACCATTATCTTGTTTTTTAGGTTACCATTTTTCCAGAAAAAGCAAAAAGCAAAACATAATATGGATAAATGAAATAAGATTTTATTAATGATAATGAAAAATCTGAAACAAAGTCCACGTAGATCCACTTTCACCTTGGGTATAATGAAATGATTTTGAAAATAATAAAAAGACATATTACTTCGATAAGTGAATAACAGAAGGAACATCAACAATAATCCAGTTTTAGCACATCGATCCACGTGCCACAAAGTTTGGCATTCCTTGCTCTTCATCATCTTCTAAAATCGCGGTTGCAGACCGATCTCTGGAATGAATAAAGCCAGCACTGTGAAACACTTCCTACATTCGCTTCAAATCTCTTTGGGTTGCACCAGGTGAAAAACCCAAACCAACTTTATTTTTGTTCTCTGCAAGCTCAACAATTTGTCCCCACTTAGCAGATTAACCATTCTTTAACACATGTTCAGCATCCTTCAAGGATGACATGGATTCACCATTCTTCTTATCAGTAATATTATCAACAGAAAGGGCTTGAAATGACGTGCCCTCAGCTTCGTCGGCATCAATGTATGAAAATGAATAGAGGTGACTCACCAACATGTCCTGCTCGCCACCCATTATCACTAACTTCCCATTCTTCATAAACTTCAACTTCTGGTGTAGAGTTGATGTTACTGCCTCAACCTCATGAATCCACAAACGTCCTAAGAGACAATTATAGACGAGATGAATATCCATCACTTGAAAAGTGATCGGAAATAAGCATGGACCTATCTTTATGGGATATCAACCTCCCCAATTACAGTCTTCCTTGAGCCATCGAAAGCCTTTACAACAACTCCATTGAATATCATCAGAACACCTTGATAAGCAAGCTTAGACAATGTGGACTTAGGTAGAACATTCAGAGAAGAACCAGTATCCACCAGTACATTGGACAAGGTATCTTCCTGACAATTCATAGAGATATGCAAGGACAAATTATGGTTCCTCCCTTGCTCTGGAAGCTCTTCATCACTGAAGCTCATATTGTTACATGTAGTAATATTGGCTACAATGCCATCAAATTGATCGATCGTCACATCATGGTCTACGTAGCCTGCTCTAGGATCTTCTGCAGAGCCTCTCGGTGAGTTTCTGAACTCATCAGTAAAGATAATATAGATATCTTGGATGGAGTGTGCAACAACTGGTCTACCACATTAAAATCACTATTCTTAATCAATTTTAGCACTTCATCTTGATCAGCATTCTGATTTACACTGCTGGAATGGCCAACTTATATATAGGAGTTCTCTCTTGAGCTTATTTCTCTATCACCACATCTTCAGTTCTCTTAGGAGTTGCAGCAGAGTGTCGCCACTTACATCGGCGATGTTCACAACATACGAGAAATCAGGAATAAGCACCTCTTTACCGTCTTCCACCATAGTAGCACTATACTTGTAAGGCACAACTTTATCAGACTCATAAAGCGTAGGACCCACCAAACGAATAACCATCAGAGAAACAACAAGCTTCTGACCATTATATGCAATCACAACTGGTTTTGGGAGATTAAAACGGGGAACTATGACGTTCACCTCATGCTCATCTTCATTTTTATCCCTTGTAACCTGAATAAGGTTTTGATCCAACATTTCTTGTAAGTCTCTTTTCATAACAACACATCCTCGGGGATCTCTGGAACAAACATGGGAAGAAGCATGGTCATGCTCATAATAGCTCAATTAACACAAATTTGTGTGCATCTCAACCAAGGATCTTCTTATCAGATTGACGTCAAAAGCTAGGTACTTTCTTGGACATCCTTCGACCATATTCATAGCTACATTGCCATGTTTAGGCAACAAATTAGCTTGTACATTGGGACTAGAGTCTTCAAATGACAAGATACCACTTTGCATTAACCTTCTTACCTCACCTTTCAAAGCAAAACAATTCTCAATATCATGGCCAGGTGCTCCTTGGTGGAATGCACAATGTTAATCCGGCTTATACCACCACAGAAACTCTTTCGGAACAGATGGTGGAGTTCTTGTTTGTACCAAATTCTTCTGAATTAGAGCAGGAAATAATTTTATATAGGTCATTGGAATTTGATCAAATTGTGCGGGCCTCTGGGCACAATTCTGTTGATTATGTAGATTTTTATGTTGCTAGAAACGCGGTTGATAACTCGGTCCTGCTTGAATGGACGAAGCAAAATTAATAACTGGAATTACATACGCCATATGCCGATGATGTTGACTGTTCCTCTGAAGCCTCCTATGTTTATCTTGTGAGATAGCATTAGCATCATGTTCTTTCTTCTTGGGTAACTCATTCCCATACTTTCTGGAACTCTCGGTTGAACCATTATATTTCAATCGTCCTTCATGTACACCTTCTTCTAATCTCAAGCCCATATTTACCATTTCAGTAAAGTCACTAGGTGCACTTGAAACCATCTGATCGTAATAAAACGGACTCAATGTCTTCAAAAACAACTTTGTCATTTACTTTTCTTCCAACAGAGGACTAACCTATGCAACAATCTTGCACCATCTTTGCGCGTATTCCTTAAAAGTTTCTTTATCTTTTCGGGATATAACACATAGTTGATCCTTGTCTGGTGCCATATCGACATTATATTTATACTGGCAAACAAAAGCCTCACCTAGGTCATTGAATGTTTGAATTTGAATGCTATCGAGTCCCATATACCATTTCAGAGCAGCAGCAGTCAAACAGTCCTGAAAGTAATGGATCAACAATTGGTGGTTGTCAGTCTGAATCGACATCTTATGAGCGTACATCACTAGAAAACTAAGAGGACAAGAGTTGCCTTTATACTTTTCGAAATCTGGAACCTTGAACTTGTGTGGAATCTTCACATTAGGAACTAAACACAAATCATAAGTATTCTTCCCAAACATATCTTTCCCCCTCAAAGCTTGAATCTCTTTCTGCATAGCCTGAAACTAATCTTGGAACTCGTTCATTCTCTCATAAACACCAACAGTCTCGCTCTGGTACGCATGAAAGATAAGTTCTTCAACATAATAAACAAAGTGAACCACGAGAGGTGGTACTGACATCACAGGTTGAGCCATAGGAACTTCAATAGCAGGTTGATACCCCTCAGTCACGAAATTAGGAGGCATGCCCCAATGGAAACCAGAAGGCATGTGGTGCTGCAAAGCACTGACGGGAGCCACCAAGATGGGTGTAGAGACAATATCAAAAATCACGGTCCTCTGAAGCGGAGTCTGGAGAGGAGGAGGTGGCTGATTCTGAGCAGCCACCAAAGCTTCCATCATAGCAGTAAGCCTCACATAGCTGTCCCCCAAGGTTGTGACCTCTTCACGGAGTTCACGATTCTCTTTCTCTAGGCAGTCCATCTTCTTCAAATGGTTAGCTCGAGTATTATACCGGTAAGACATATTGTCTGGATGAAGACCAAGAAAGAAATAAGACCCTTAGAGAACTTACTCAAAGCAAGACCAGGATGCAACATGATGCATGATATGCAAATATGAATATTATTACTATTTTCCAAGGAACTTTAAGACATAAATGCAAACATCATAATAAGAATAGCGCATTTTGAAAATCTGAAAATCTTATTTTATTTATAATGTAAAGGATTACAATCAGAAATACAATTTCAATGATCATAGACGGAAAGAAACTAGATCTATGGAATAATGTCCGATGACGACCCAACTCCAAGCTGATACTCCTTGCGAAGCCTTTTGATCTCTCTTTTGTAGCCGCTTTTCATAGCATCCTTCTGTGTCACGAGCTGGTCTACAATGCCTTTCCAAACCCCGGAAGTAGGAAGATGAGAATATGATGAACTATTAGAGGAAAATAAATCCTCTTGGTCCCTTGGTCTTTTCACAACATGTTGCTTTAGCAATTCTATCAAGTCGTCCTTCTCCTTCAGCTGCTTATGCAATTATTCTTTCTCAAGGTGTGAGGTGTGAAATTTGTCTTCCTAATCATCCCTCTCTTGCTTCATCATATCCAAAGCCTCTTGCAACTCCTCTATGCCTTTAATAGTGGGCGGTTTGACCATTACCAAGGACATAGGTCTTTCATAAGCGTATAACATCTTGAATTCTTTTGCTCTCTTCTTCACCCAACTAGTGTAAGGCTCCAAAGTTATGCAATTATTCAATCCAATCTCACCTTTCTTCCTATGAACATTATGCCAAGCATGCACCATCCTATCTTTCAACCCTTGAGTGTCTTTCCCTTCCTGAAAAAATAAACCTTCTAACAAAGTGTTATTAGGTTTGTCCTTCATAGAGAGCCCAAGTTGACGTCTTGCCAAAGCTTGATTGTAGTTTATTCCCCATAGTGTACTAAGAAGAGGCACATTAAATAACTCCTCACAACTATAAATAATCTCTACAACGTTGTAAATGGAAAAATACCAAGCTATGTCATCATTGGTGAAAGACACAAGTCTTTGGGACCAACTTAAACAATCCTTATTTTGTTTGAAGATAGGAGACTGCGACAAGTGCAAAATAAACCACTTTTATAGTAAAGGCGCACAACAGACAATAGTTTCACCTCCTTTAGAAGTCCTACGATGAATGGAGAAATAGGTATCACCGAGCAGAGTTGGAACTGGACTCCTAATCAAAAAGATCCTCATAACATTAACATCAACGAAGTTGTCAATGTTGGGAAACAGGATCAAACCGTAGATGAGTAAGGCAAGAATAGTTTCAAAGGCCACCATGTTGTTGGTGTAAGCCCTAGAGTCCAATACTTTTGGTACTTGTATCAAATTATTTATTAATAAAAAAAGGCTTTTTTTATTATGTTTGTTTAGTAAAGTCCCTAGAATAGCTAGCCCGTTTAATGTATCAAGTGAGACTTAATCATGAGATCCCATTAAACATAAGGACACTATTCTTAAAGTATCTGTAGTCGAGCTTTATTATGAAATGGGATAACATTAAAGCATTAAGACTATTATGTATATAGACTGATGATCACATCTCATGGATCATGGATAAGGAGTTATCAAGTCTTAAATATAGGTATGAATATTAAGAGTAATATCTATACTGGATTAACCCGCTATGAGAATACTATATAGAATGTTATGCAAAGTGTCATAAGTTATTCTCATGGTGATAATGATGTATACCACCCTTTGACCTGAAACCACTATGGACCCTAGATGTAGAGTCGAGTGCCTTATTGCTGATCAAACATTGTCCGTAACTGGATGACCATAAAGGCAGTTGATGGGTACTCCACGAAGCATGTTGAGGGACATGAGTGACCTAGATGGAATTTGTCCATCCTGCGTAACAGGATAAATGTCTATGGGCCCAATATTGAACTGGACAAGGATGACACGGTTTATGCCTTGTGTTCAATATAGACATAAGGGCAAAAGGGTAATTGTACACATAAGTATTATCACAAAAGGATTTGTCATATCACATGACATTTTCGTGTCTTGGGTAGCAGTGATGTGTTGGTAGATACCGCTCACTATTTATTATGTTAAATACGTGATTTAATATAATTGCCAATGCCGCGAAAACCTACAGGGTCACACACAAAAGAACGGATTGATGAGAGATAGAGTAACTAAGGAACACCGTAAGGTACAATGCACTTAAGTGAATTGTAGAACATCGTAAGGTACGGTGTACTTAAGTAGAATACGAAATATGGTAAGGTACCACGCGCTTAAGTGATTTTGGCATATTATATGATATGGGCCACATACACTTAAGTGGGCTTTTTAGCTTGCAGCCCACACAAGTGGTTCTATAAATAGAACCCTTGTGCAAAAGCATTATTGTAGTTACAATTTCGTTTCTCTTTCTCTCTCTCTCTCTCACACACACACACTCAAAGCCTTCATTTGTAGCAGCTAGCACTGAGATTGAAGGAATCTGTTCGTGTGGACTGAGTAGAGGCGCTGTCACCATTTAACGTTTGTGATCGCTCCATAGATCTTCATCAAAGGTTTCAATCGCCACAAGAGGTAACGATTATATCACTGATCATGCCCATTCTAAGGATCACTAAAGGAGATTTTTTTTAAACTCCGTTGCATTTTGGATCGCTTTTTTCCTTCACATGCTACCAACATTAGAAAAAGAAAAGGCTTTCTCAATCAAAAATTTCAAAGTCAATCCTCTAATGCCTCCTTTGACAGTGAGATTAACATTTATGTCAGACTTCCTAAAGTGAATAGCTTCAACAATAACTAGAGACTCAAGAGTTCATTCCACCCCACTAAAAGGAACTCTATCAGAAACTGGCATACCCAAAAGATGAACATATTCCTCCATGGTAGGCAACAACTGATAATCGGGGAAAGTGAAACACCGATAAACAGGATTATAGAACTGAACCCAAGTACAAAGAAGACCATCCTCCACACCAGTAGATAGAACATATAAAAGTCTCCCAAAACCGTCTCTGAAATCCTTAGGATCATCCACAAAAGATGCTAGCTTCCTTAATTCCATGAGATCGGGATATCTGAAACTATATTTCTGAGTATTTCTCCTTCCAATATCCATGATCAAAATATCTGCGATGCTTGCAAAAAGAGTCTCTAAGTTCCCCGAAAATTGAGTAAAATTCTTATGGATGCAATGAGTGCATGATGCAATAATTACAAAAAATATCACACAAGGCACACAAACAAGGTCCAAAGGTTCGGAGTCACGAGCATGGAGCCAAGGGTAAGAACCAACCCATAATGTGTGTATTAACGATATAATCACCTGTAGAATAAGGTTCTAAAAAGTTCCCAGAGTCATGATTTTATCTTTTGGATATTACCGGTTTAAACGACTACTCGTCAACCAATAATATTCTCAAGAGAAACTCGTCCGAGTGTAGTGTCACGTAACAACTAATTTAAGTCTACACCTAAATAGCCATTGCACTACATCCTAAAAGGCCAATATGGGTTAAGGGTTCTAAGATCCTCATATTCTCGGGCTCCCAGGTCAGAAAAAGTAATGCCAACTACGACTACTTGTGTGACATCAGTAATCCCAAAGGGGCCTCCACTGAGTGGGAGATCTCAAGTCAGCTTATTAAGGATTAACTCCATGTAATCCAAACATGACTATACCACCCTCCTATCATAAGAGCTCTCAAGTCCGGGTATATGACTTATCTCACCACACAGAGATCAACAAGCACCAGATAGAATAAATAATAACAAACATAGTATATACACAAAAACAAAGATGAGCTTAACCCACTAGGGACTACTCCCCAGCAAAGTCGCCACTTTTCTATAACGGTAAATTTTTTGAGATTAAGTTATTGATTAACTTAACTCGCAAAGCAAGAGTTGTCACCGTGCTTTTATTGTTTTCAAAGGAAAAGGGAAAAAGTACGAACAAAACCTGAAGAAGTTTTAAAACAAAACTAATAAAAGAGTGTTGGTTGCAAAGGGAAGGTATTAGCACCTTAAACATCCATGGTACTCCATGGGAACCTCTTTGAAAATATGTACATTTTGGTTTGAAAAGGGTGTTGTTTGCAAAAGATTAGAGAGATGGGAAAAGAAATATCTTTTTATAATTTTTGTGTTTGCCAAGACCTTTTGAAGTCTCATGCCTACGTGCCAACAAAGTGAAATGGAGGATCAAAACCTCGTAGTTCGTGGTAAAAATAACAAAGATGTTTATTTTGATTCATTTTTTAATGGGAAGACATGTTTTCATTTTAAGGAGAATACTCAACTAGTCACCCACAAGTATGAGAACTTTGCATCATCATGAGAAGGGCTCCAACTTGGATAAGGATCAACATGTATGCCACTAGCTATCTTAGATGGAAAAGAATTATCATCAATACTATGGGGATATTAGAATTATATCTCAACTATGGAAATGACTCATGTCTAAACTTTGAGAAAAAATTTAAAAGGAAAAGTGCACGGAGAGCACAAAAATGGTTTAAATAAGTTATGCATTTTTTAGTCTTTTGAAATTGGTCTGAGTATGCTTAAGATGGATTAGCATTTATTAGGAAAAAGGTTTTGAAAATCACTTGACAAAAAGTCAAGGTTTATTGAGAAAGTGGTACAAGTTTAAAAAAACAAGAAGGTTTTGAAAAAGAGAGAAAATTTTGAAAATCAAAGAAGGGGAGGAGAAGAAGAGACTATCATAGAGCATAAAGTAAAAGCTAGGAAAGAAATATCTAACCCAAAAATGGCAAGCTTTAGGACATAAGTCAAGCAAGAATTCCCTCATTTGGATTAAGCCTCAAGCAAGCCAGAATAAGAAAATAATAATCCATGTACTAGATAAAACCAGAGTAACTCAACCAAGTCTTCCAAAAGAAAGTCCAAAGTCAAGGGTACCAGATGAACTCCAGGGTCTCAAAATCACAAGTCTCAAAGCAAAGGTCAATATCCTAATTCTAAGTCCATAACTCCACAATGATGCCAAGGATAGTAACCACAAGTCCATGAATCAGGATAAATAAGTTTCTTTTTTAGGTTCTTTCCTTATTAATGTCTTCTTTACAGTGATATTAAAGAAAAGTCCAAATGGACACAGAACAAATGACATAATCACAAATAATATGATATAGGATGCTAACATAAAGTATAAAATAAATGACATAAAGTAAAAGCATAAGGTAAATGACATTTGAGGTAAAAATTAATACCATGAAATGTTAGTAAAGGATGTTAGTAATCAAAGATGAAAGATGGTTTGGTCATTTTTTGGAGAACACTCAACTATCAACTCACAAGCATGGAAATATTAACCTTTACATCATTTATGAGAAGGGATCCAACTTGGATAAAATCAACAAGTATGTCACTAGCTCTCACAAAAGGAAATGAGCAACATTTTCACACAATACCATGAGGAATATGAGACTTAAAATCTCACTTATAAAAATGCCTTTGCTCTTAGGATAAATTTAGCGTTATGTTAAGCAATCATAATTGGACTTATGTAGAAGTCATAACTATCTGAGGTCGGTCAACAATAATGTTTGTGTTAGTACATGCTAGAGAAATGATATGCAAATCATTCTCCTAAACCTATGCCCCACAAAAAATAAATAAAGGGGATGATCAAGCACAAAGGCTAGGAGGATGGTCAATTACTTCAATCCATACTTCATGAAACTTATGACAAACTTATGCTTCAATCTAAAGTACCTTAAATGATCCATGATCAATTAGGAGATAGATTTGAAATGATGAAAGTTCATCAAGTACTAATCCATACATCATGAACAAGATGGACACAGACCATCAAATTATTCAAAGGGAAATGGAGGAGATGGAGAAGAAAGAAATAAGAGAAGTCGCGCCCAAATTGGATCAAAAGTTTAATCAAGTCATCATCAAAGTCAATCATCCATCTTGGTGGATTAAGATTTTCACCCCATAAACATCCAAGATCCATCGAGTTTAATGAGACTTGAGGTCCAAAACATCATGGTCCAAGGCCAACAGAAGTTCACAAGGGTCACAAAAATATAAAATGCAATTAAATGAAATAAAAATGGGCCAAAAGTATTTTTAAATGAATTTTAAAATAGAAATAAAAAGGAAAATCCATAAAGTCCTTCAAAAATGACAAGAAAATTATGGAAGGTTGGAAATAAAATAAGAAGCATATAATAACTTTTCCAGAATTTAAAAATGCAGAAAAAAAATTTTAAACCAATTAAAACAAAGGAGAAAAGAGAAAATTAATGAAAAATAGAAAATCAGTGAAATAAAATGTGGAAAAATAAAAATTAGATGAAGAAAAATAAAAGAGAATTTTAAAAATTATTTTGGGATTTTTGGGATAAAAAATGAAATTACTATGAATTTTAAAAGAAAATGCAATTAAAAATAATAAAAGAAAAATAATTAAAATCAGAAAAAACATGGAGCGTTGGATCATGCCTCATTAATTGACGTGGCAGATCCAACACTCCATATATTAGAGAACACGATGGAACGCGCTACAAGCCAAACACAAGATCCAATTTAAATCCAACCAATCAGAACATTTCGTTCCTCCAACGTGTCTGACCAAACTCAAACAACCTGAAAAAACTCAGGTCGTCTTCTCTAGTGAGCTCTCATCGGAGTTTCTTCATTTGGTAAATTTAGAACACGAGACCACCACCTCTGTGATCCTCTTCTCATCCTAAATTCAACCTTATGCTCCAAATTCATTTATACAAACTGAGCAAAGGGAATTTCAGAGAAGTTTTAGAAACAAGCAAGCCACGAAAAATAAAGTCAAATGATGATCACGATCAATCAACACCAGATAAGTTAGGGGAAAACATCAGAGGTGAAAGACTATATTAAGGTAACTTGTTTGAGTTTAAATGATGCTCATAATTACCTTTTCCAAATGGTGATCAGAAGTTAATGAAGCTCGATCTGGTTAGAGCACTTTAGAAGGTCTCCGAGCTTGGGAATCATTTCAAAAGTTTCAGAGGATGCCGAAGGTGCTAGTGGAATCAAGAAATTGGATAGAAACAAGCTGAAACTCAAAACACGATAGTTGCATTTTTTGGAAAAATTTCAAGTTGCACCAGGGACTACTTGGATCTCCAAAGCCTGGAAATGAATGCAATAGCTTCCTCTATTTATAGGGAAAGTGATTGGATCCAAATACGTGTGAAATGATGCAAAATTCGTGCAAAATGAATTTGATCAGAGTGTGAGAAAAGTGTGACTTGAAACTCGTCAAAACTCAGCCAAATGATGCGTTTTAAGGGTCGATTAACTTATGGAAACTTATTTACACATGTTTAGGTCCAAAACAAATGCTAATTTGGCTTAGAACTGAGATTAGTAAAGTTCAAAACTCGGGCAATGGCAATTTCTTCAGTTACAAGTCACCATGTTCAACCCAACGGGGCACCCTACTCGGGAGGCTTTTTGATCCCATTATTTTTGCAATGTGTCAACATCATGGCAAAGATTACAATGTGCCAAGAAAGGTTGCATTTGGATGCTTGAGCACAAAGTTATATCATGTTGAAGTTGGCATGAAAAACTGATCATATAACTTAGAAAAATTTGAGTTCTTCATGGCTGAAAATGACTTGTAATGTTTCAATGAATTCGATGGCCTTCCAAGCATATTTTGACCTTTATCCTTGAAGAAAACTTGTAGAGGGAATCACAAATGACATTGTGCAAAAAGAATCAATCTTATATGTGGAAAACTTAAGAAGTTATGTCCCTTGAAAGTTGGGGAAAAGTCACTTGAAAATAGGTCAAATTTCAGTAAGTCCACAAATGACCTATAATGTCTCCAAACGTTCTATGATCCTCCAAGCATAATTGGCTATTTTCATGTAAAGAGAAATTGTAGAGGATGCCGAGAAGATTCATATTCAAAAACAAGCATTCAAAAGTGTTGATGATTGAAGGAGTTGTGATCCTTGGAACTTTGACTTTAAATGGTTGACTTTTTGGTAAAACCTCTTGGAACAAACTTGTGTACTTGGAATTTCCTTGCATTTCAAGGCACATGGGTGATCATATGAACTCAAAATAAGTTGTCCTTGATTGCCTCTTGATTAAATTTCTCAAAGCATGAAGTTGTTTATTGAAGAAGGCATGGAAATAAACACATGAACCTTTGACTTTCTTTGAGAAGTAAGCCACAAAACTTTGAGATGCTCTTGATTGAAAAGCCCTTACCTTGCATAATAAACTTAAGGGAAACAAGACATATTTTTTCTATTTTGATTAGTGGTTAGATAAGAAATTAATCTTATAAACACAAAGGTAAAAACATCAACAAAGAGGTGCTGGGTGATCCCTGCAAGAAGCAAACCCAAAGATGGATATGGGGAAGGACCAAGATGTGACCTTGTTTGTGTGCAAAGATGCAAATGATATGTGGGATATTGGGGTTAATAATTAGGGTATGACAGAGCCCAAGTATCTCAGGCTGTTGTCGGAACCATACCTATCTGGGTATGATCTCGATGTGCAATATGGATACCATGTTGGATGAATAGGGCACTCAACTGAAGACTATAATGCTTTCAAAGCCAAGGTTCAACAGTTGATTGGCACAAAGTACATACCATTTTCAGAAGGAAGCTTGTTGGTACACGTCAACCTCTCGTTTAAATGAGTTTGAAGACTTCAATAGAGCATCTCTTAAAACCAGTGGTCCAGATAGGAAAACATCCTTAACATTGACAATCCTTGGACATTTTTATCATGGCATTTATAATTTCTTTGTTGTTAAATGCTACTTGTTTTTAAACATTGTTGTTTTTAATGGTAATATTAATGAAGTAATTATGCATGTTTTGACTCAATTATCTTGCATTAGCTCATTTTTCTTCTCTTATATCAAAAACCAAATTACATCCATGTTCTCCACTTCACTTTCTTTATCATAACTGTTGTTTTAGAAAATATTGGAGGGAGGATGACTAAAAAGAAATACCCATAATTGTTGATGGTATGCTTTCGGACAACATCCTGTTGATGATATACATGCATTGTTTCAAATCCCCAAAACACTGGAGAAATAAGGAGTTAATCCCTAGTCAACCACTTCGAGCTTAGAAGTAGGAGTTTCTTTCAGAGCTACAAACCCTTATGTTTAACCCATGGCAGGGTAGTGCTCAGTTAATCTTATTATGCACTCAACTTACAAGAGAATACATCCCATATGGGGATCAACCGCATGCTATTCTTCACAAACATCCTGAAGTAGTGAAAGGATCTTGCAAAATCCAAAAGTTATATTTGTTATTCTTCAATGACCAATGGCATTGCTGCCATAACCTCTCAAAAAAATCAAAGAGAAAGCCCGCTAAGTCGAACACCCAAAAGGTGACTTAGGCAAAAATTAGGGCAATCCCAGTGGATTAAAAGCTTCAAAAAGCGGTCCAGACAAAAGTTAGGGATCAAAACAAAAATCAAAAGAGGTCATGAAAATCCTCAGCAAAAGAAAAACAAGATTCAATGACCACAATACCAAAAACAAAGGGTCACCTATATCCAAAAAACAAAATAAGGTGACTGTCATTTCAAGAGATCTTGAATTATCATCTTTATTCTTAAAGCTTGAAACTTTCTTGGAAGTCAAATGTGTGTGTTGAATTAACTAAGAATAGAACTGGAGTTTACTAAGAATGTGTGAGTATCGTATTAAAATTACCATTTATGAATAAATAATTTTAATTGCAAGTCAGTAATTGACATCAGGGAAACTTCAACAAAGAGCAATCAGAAAGAACTTGATCCTCCGTCAATGATGACAAGAATTCATACTACCTTATAACCCATGAATCAGGGGCATGTCGCCTGAAAACAACAGTTATTAATCTAGAGCAAATCATTTCAAGAATCGGTTGATCTAGAGCAAACCATCCCATGACTCTATCAACCAGGGGCATATCACCTAGAGGTTCTATTGACCAAGGGAAAATCCCCTCAATATTCAGTCAGTGTGAGTTAAGTCGTTTCAATGCTCATACCGAGGCAACCTACCTCAAGAGCATAAAAAAGTCAACCCCTCTAAGAGTCGGTTAATTAAGGACAAATCCTTTAATGACTATAAAATTTGGGGCAAGCCATCTTCAAGACAAATTATGGTATAGTTGCTTCCCAAAGCTTCCTTTCAAGGAAAACTTCTACAAAGCTTCCTTTTCATACACTTTCGATTTCACAAATTTCTAACCTTTCTACCTCTAATTCCTACGAATTTCTTCAATTTTAATCCCAATTTCGTTCATCCCAAAAGTTCCCAAATTCATCATACATCATTCAATCAGAGGCAAATCAATGGTTTCTCACTACCCATCACGTATTATCCCATAATACCCATTAATCGATGATAAACCCCCCTTACCTGAGTAAATCCGGCAATCTCTGGGCTCCAAGCTTTTCCTTCCTTCAACCTTCGTCCTCTGGCTCTTTGCCCTTTTTCCCTTTTCTGCCTCTTTTCCCTTTTCTGCCTCTTTTCCCTTTTCACGTGAAAATAACTCTTTTTACCAAATGGAACCTTTTTACTGATTTCTACTTTTATTCCAATAATAACAATAAAATAATCCAATAATAATAATCCCAATAATATTCCAATAATTATTATTCCAATAATAATAATAATTCCAATTATTTAATTAAATTAATAAATATATTATTAACTCAATTTAAATAATTATCTTATTTTATCGGGGTGTTACAGATATCCCCAGCAAGTCGAAGACTGTTGTATCCCCACAGAGTGTTGGTGGTTGTTATCCCCAGCAGTTTCCCGAGCGGATTGGGTGCAAAGGAGGTTCTTCCCCAGCAAGGGTTACCTTTTCCCAGCAGCAGTGTTATTCCCCATTAGGGTGGAATCGGAGTATTGACGAGTTCCTCAGCAGAGTGTCTCGTGCTCCCCAGTAGAATCCCTTGAGGGGGATACTTTTTATGCATTCATCATAAAAAAAATAAGCATAACATGTTGCATAGAAAAAATAAATCGCGTAGCATTTCCATAATTATGGAGCATTACGCAGAAAAATCAATCATGCATCATTACAAGCATAAGCTAGTCTCAGACCGTGGTTACTGTTTGAGAGGCGGTTTTGCCCAAAGGTGAAGGTGTTACTCCCAGGAGTGTGGCACCGTATTTTCATCAGCAGTATTCCCCAGTAGTGCGATATTGGAGGAGACATTTTTCCGTCGGACAGAGATGGAAAGGTTATGCAGTCAGTGCAATTCAAGTCGTGGTTACCGCTTGAAGTTTCGGTTTCGCCGGATGGTGAGGATGTTACTCTGAGGAGTCTAGCATCATGATGTCAGGTCAGCAATGTTCTCCGGTAGTGCGATACTGGATGACTTTTTTCCGTCGGACGGAGATGGAAATGAAATCAAGGATGTTACGCGATCAGCGCGATTTTCTGGGGTTCAAATGGAGAGAAGGGAATGTTGAGGCATTTTCTGGGGTTCAAATGGAGATTGGAGATGAAGGTTTTATCCGGGATGAGGTCCTTAGGATTATCTTCTGTTCATGTGTCACCTTAGACTTTGGCGGATGCCAGCAGAGGTCGTTATGGGTGTCTTCGGATGAAGAGATGCACATGTTACCTTCCTTTGTGAAGGTGTACCCTCTGATATGTCGCCATCAGAGTGGTGTTTGGTGTTATTTCCGATGTTGCCAGCGGAATTATCACGAGATTGGGAGAACGGGGTTCAAATGGAGAAAGGGAAATGTTGCGATATTTTCTGGAGATCGGGGTTCAAACGGAGAAAGGGAAGTGTTGAGGCATTTTCTGGAGAGCGGGGTCCAAATGGAGAAAAGGAGACACGAGGTGTTTTCTGGAGATGGGGTTCACGTTGGCGATCGCGAGTTATCGTCAGGCGACTGGGGTTCAAACTGGAGAATGGGGTTCATTATTTTGGCAAACGGGAGAACGGGGTTCAAATGCAGTGATCAGGGATCATTTGCGCGAAAGGAAGTTTTGGGGTTCAAGAAAATAAAAAGAGATTATCAGAAAAAATTCGGGGTTCAAGAAAAGCATAGAAAAGCAAAGAAAGAGATAATAATCCCCAGCGGATGTGGTGTTCAGGCCATGGTTATCCCTGCGTTACCATTTATTTTGGTATCCAGGTTGATGTTGTTGTTTCGGTGATCAGGCCGACTTTCTCCGTACCAGACGGGTTTTCTTTCGAGACTGTGTTCTTCGCCGATTCTGACAGGCGTTGTTAATTATTTTCCCATCAGAGTGCAAATTGTTCGTCTGTTCTTGGTATTCAATCACTCTTCATCCTGATCATCTGAAAGCCGAGGCTATTCATATCGACAGGTTCACAGTGGATTGAATAGGGGCAGCTGTAACACCTCAAAATTTGTCCTCCTCTCTTGGGACTAGCATAATATATTTGCATTGCATTTTTAGGTCATTAGGCATTGCATATTGCATACCATGTGGTTACATTGTGCAAATCATCCTCCTAAGTCTTGGTCAGAAGATGAAGAGGTTATGATGCAAGCCTAGGATTTTATTGACTGATCATTAGCCATCTGAGGGTGGTCCCAATTAGGGTTTCATGGTTCTCAAGGAGATGGGTCTTCATCTTGGTTGAAGTGATACATCATCATCCTCATGGTCTTGATATCATCCAAGAAGTTCAAGTGATTGATCAAGATACCTTGAGATTAGGATTTTGACCACTGGTCAACCCTAATCAGTTGCATTGGGCCAATCAGGGCATGGCTAGGAGATGGGGTCTACAGTGAATATGGGGATCATTTCATGATTGTATTGATCTTATGGAGGCTAGGGTTTCATCATTGAGCCATTTCATCAGAGAATTGGGGCTCAAATTGATCAGTGCATTGCCAAATTCATCTATCAATTGAAAAAGTCAATTGTGGTCAACTGTGCTTGATTTTATGGATTTGGAGGTGGGAGAGGGTTGGATACACTTCATTCATGTTGAAACAAGTTTTATTTGACATGTCAAAGCTCAAGAATGAAGAAAATAAAATCAGACAAAAAGTTTCCAAAAATAGAAAGTGACTTGTAATGAAAGTTTCCAAAAATGGAAAGTTTTTCACCACAAAATTACATGTCAAAGAAAGCCTCAAATGAAAATTTGTTCAACATGAAAGTTGTAGATCTTGGTCTCACCTTTCCAAAAAGTCCAAGAACTTGAAATTCCCATGTATGGTTGACAAGTTATGGTCCATTCATTTTCAAAAAAGGCCTATAATCAAAGTGGCATAACTTTCACATGGAATGTCCAAATTGAGTGATCTTTTTATGAGCAAACTCCATTTCACATGTACTTTCATGATGTGTGATCCAAATTCATCAAAAATGGTCAATGCAAAAAGTCAAATTTCAAGTGGATTTAAGTGTATTTTTGGCATGGCATAGTGAAATTGAGAAGTACAAGGCCAATTGACATGAGAACCATTCCAACACACTCCAAATATCATTTAGGACTTGTATGAACTGTCATGAGCTGTCATGGTGTATAATTGGAGAAGGGCATTTTTGGACTTTCATTGAAATTGCATTTTCACTAATCTTCCAAATTTTGCTAATTTGAGATTAAGAAGTGGATTAAGGTGGAGTATATATTGTTAATCATAACAGAATTTGTTAACACAATCACAATTCTCAAGATTTGTAACCAATTTTCCCTCCATTTTCTCTCAAACTCTTCAAGCTTCATCAAGCATTTTTGATCAAAACTTCACCAAATCTTCACCAAATTGAGTAATTCTTTTTGATTCATCTTCCACATACCTTAATCCACATCTGTTTTGGTGAATTCGTGGCAAAGGCCTCAAGAATCTCAACTGTTCAAAGTGAGCATAACAATGGTGATTTGATAATTCTTGCAATTGGAGCTGTTTTGGATCGAGCTAGCTATTCCATTCAACTTCCTATACCTCAATCATCATCTGTTTGGAGCTTTAGCATCGTGAAACCTCAAGATCAAGCACTGCCTTCATCATTAGGTATTTTTTCGAATCTCACCATTGCTTAAATTATTAGGCGGTTTTTATAGATCTTTGGATGTAGATTAACATGCTATGCTTAGTTTTTGGTTTGGTTGATTATTGAGAGAGATATCACGATTTTAGGTTTGATGTTCATAACTCTTTTTGATCGATCCCGCTGACATGGTTAGAGTTAGGGCAAATGAGTTACATATCTTGGATCTATGTTGAGAGACGGTTCTTTTGGTTATATGCTTGTTGATTTTGGTGAAGATTCGTTGTTCATCAAAAATCTGGAAATCTGGGCTTGTTCTTGTGAAGAACGATGAACAATTGTGTGTTTGATCCATACGCCTGGCTTTTCCATTCAAATTGTTGTTTGGCGCCACCATCAACCAATCAGAACACGCCCTGGCCACTAACTGAAACGGCGCCGTTTTGGCCGGTGTTTTAAAATTTACAAGATTGCCATTGTCTCATTAAATTAATTGTTATTTCATTTTTCTTTTTCATTTTAATTTCATTTTGATGCCATGACTTAGAAAATTCATAGAGACCTCAAAACTTGTCCAATTTTGGTGAGATTTTTTTCATGATGATCATTGAGATGTGTAGAATTTAATCATGATTTTTGTGGATTTTTTGCATGTGTAGAAATTTAGTTGGCCTAGGGCTTGTTTCAATGTGCTCATTTTGTATATACCATGCCATATCCTTCATGAAATGATGATGCCTTCAAATAAATGGATGAATTTTTTTGTGCTTGTTCTGGACTCATTGATGGTGATTTTCATGTAGAGTTTGTGATTTTTGGATACTTGGTGAAGGAGTTATGAATTTTTGAATTAAGGTGTGACAATTTGTGTCACACCAAGCTAGGTCAACTTCATGATTTTATTTAAAATGCTTAGGGATGTTGATTTGAGCTGAAATTTTGTGTGGATGAGCATTGATATGTCAAGATTGCATGTGAATTTTGCTGGAATTTTTGCTTGAGTTTTCTAATTGATTGACAATTTTCTTCTCTGTTGAACCATTTTGTGACATTGTGTGATACATGTTGGTAATTCATTTGTGAAATTCTCATATTATGTTGGATGAAGATGAAATTTGACATGTGCATTCTAGACACATTATAGGTCATCATGGTTTTGATCCCATTCATTTCTTAATTGTTGTCACTATTTTATGATTTATTGAAATTGATGCTTGTTTGGATGCCTTGTTTTGGCTTGTATAATTGTGTCTGGACTTCTTGATTTTCATTGACCTACTTCCTTTTGTCCAATTGAGCTGAAAATTGACATGCTATACCTTGAATGTGTCCTGTTTAGGTGTGAATTTTTGTGGAGTTAATTGAATTGTTTTGGTATGCTTTTGATTGAGATAGTTCTGTTTGGACTTTTGGTGTTGCAAATGGCCTAGTTTGTGATATTTTGTGCATGAAATGATAGTGGTGAATGATATGGGCATGGGACCAATTGCATTTGCTTTTGATTTGTTAGAATGTGATTTTGGTTGATTTTCACTTGCTGTTCAGAATTTTTTATCTCTTTGGACCCTAGGCTTGGCCTAGTGGTCTAGTTTCTCACATTTGGGTTGGATTTTCAGGATGAAATGCACAAGGCTTAAGGAGATTGCTTCAAGTCAATTTGAGTTGACTTATGAATTGTTTTTGACTAACATTGACTTTGTGTTGTAGGGTTTGATGCTTGAGTTTGAGCTCATGGCTTGCACTTATGTGCATTAACTTGTGTTGACTGTACAAATTGACTGTTTGACTTTTGTTGTTTACTGTTGGTTTGTCGGAGTACTGATGATACTTGATTGATTTCAGGTACATTAAGTTGCTTACAGTTCCTTGAGAACTTGCTTGCTGTTGCTTGGTTTTTAAACCAATTGAGGTAGAATTTCTATTCTCCATGTAGTCTGGAAGACCTGGCCTGTTACTTGGCCAGGCAACTGTCTGAAGTCCTCCTTAAGAGGCAATGTTTGTGCTTGTTAACTTTGTCCCCAAGCAGGTAAAGACCTTGATTAAGGCAATTGGTGGATCATAGAGATATACAATCCATCTCCCACTATTCTGTTGAGTCGTCCCTCTGCTCACACCGTTGTGTTGATGCATTGGGACACAAACCCAAGATCTTGTACATTGTACAGTTGTGTCAGAGTCTTTGAGTGTAGAAGGGTTCCTTCTTTCTGAACCCACACTCCTTTGTCTGAAGCTCTCCCTGGACAGGGATAAGAGTTGTGAAGTCTAATCTTCACTCACCTTTCATCTGGCTTCACCTTAGCCCCTCAATAGCAAGGTTAAGAGCTAACACTACCCTTGTACAGATGACTTGCCTCGGCAGTCGAACCCTTTGTTTGAGCCTCACTTGACTGGATATAGTGTGTGCTATCTGAAATGTGAATGTTTGCTTTGTTTATGCTTGCATGCTTGCTTTCTTCCTGGATAGGATTAGCTTGCTGTTGTGCAAGTAGGTAGAAACCATAACATAGGGCAATGATGCATGATAACACTAGGCTCGAGTACAGCTCCCTGGTAGTGTGTCTTCCCTTTGTGTCTGGCTAGTCTTTCTCCCCCGTTGGGGGGAACTACATCGCCCCGATCCTCGTTCCAGACGAGGTATGTAGGCAGGAGACCGTGCGAGGTCTCTCCGGGCAACTTTTTTCCTTTTTGTGGGTGTTTGTCTGACAATTGCTAGGCTCGAGTTCCCGACTCCTTAGCAACTTGTTGTTTGTTTGTTCTCGTTGTGTGCTTGGAAGCCGGTGTAAGTCCATCAAGTGGCATCTGGGTTCCAGTGTGTGTCTGTTTTGGTTCGGATGCTGATGTAAGCCCAGTGATTGGCATTCAGGCTCCATGTTTGCCTGTTTGTGTGCGTGTGTTGTTTGGCGTGCGTGAGCCGAACTACAGTAGCTCTGATTCTCGTTCCAGACGAGATATGTAGGCATAGGATGCGATGTCCTAGCGAGCCCTCTTCCTCCTAACCCCACCTGTTTTGTTTTCGGTGTGTGTGTGTGTGGTGTTTTTAGCAACCTTTTCTTTCTTTTAGAACGTGGATCCCGTCGAGTACGACGGACGTGAGGGGTGCTAATACCTTCCCCTTGCGTAACCGACTCCCTTACCCTTTCTCTTTGGTCGCGAGACCATGCTTTTTCCAGGTTTCTCTGAGCGTTTCCTTTCCCTATTCTGGGATAAATAACGCGTAGTGGCGGCTCTGTGTTGTGTTTTGTTTTAGCCCGCCGGTTGTTTTTCGCGGATGCGACAGCTGGCGACTCTGCTGGGGAAACGACATAGATGTTGACCTGTGCTGGTCCATCTTCCCTAAGCGAGTCCTTCCTAGCGTTCTAGGATAGTTTAGGTTGCTTGTTTTGCTTTATTTATCGCATTTATTATTCTAACAGTGTATATATTTGCATAAATATTTGCATGCATCATACTATCATGTTGTCGTCCTCTGTGCAGGTGGTTCCTCTGTTTGGGGTGGGTGTTCTGAGTGGGGCTAAAACCCAGGCCCGAGTATACACCTAGGATTAGTGTGGTCTCATGTTGCCTCTTTCATGTTAGGTCAACATGTGCCTGGCAATGTGATGTACCACAAGCCGGACGAGGTTCATTTGACAGTGCTTTCCTTTGTGGGGTACTCAATTTTGGTTGAGTTACTTCATTTGAGCTGTTGACTCTGGTGACCGATCATTTCCCGGATCTTTGGTTTAGACGATCTTAAGGGAGCTACAATGGCACACCCGAAAGGGCAAACCCATTGAGTATCTCTGCCCGATAGTCAAGACTATTATCCGCCTTAGGGTGACCTGATTAGAATTTACCTGTGAAGGGAGGGTGATTCTTTCAGATATCCTGTTGGTGACTCAGATGGTGACTTTTGGTTCCGTTGATCAGGGTCCTATTTATAAGTCGGATTTATGGCCGTTTATTGCCGAGACGCCGGAGTGCTGTCCGAGTTATTTATCAGTGGGGATCCGTTTATTTCAGGATTCCCCGGGCCGCTTCAGATGATTATGGGTGTCTGTTCAGAGATGGTTTGATGATGATGATGATGTATCTGTCTTCCGTTTATTTCGAAACCCTTGATGCGGATTGGTGGTTACATGTTCCCTCAGATGGTTGAGATCAATTCAGAGATCCGAGCCGTGATTTAGAGCAACAGATGATCAGTTGACTTGGAGGATGGCGATGCATTACATTCATTCATCAGCATCATTTCATAATGCATTTACCTGCATCTAACACATGTTTATCCATATGCAGGGACATTTTTGATCAAGATCCTGGTTGAGAGACTTTCTGTTCAGACATGAGGACCGGTTTGAAGCATGATGTTGCCTACAGTTTCTTCGACCCAGAGATTGGTGTGCTGAAGGATATGATAGCATTGATTACGCCCGACCATGTGGGGATGTTCAGAGAGTCATACGGTGGTATCCCGAAGATGGTTTTCAGACTCACTGACAGTGACAGAAGCGCCATTCATACTCTTCTTCAGTTCTATGATCCGGGGCTGAGATGTTTCGTGTTTCCAGATTATTTGTTGGGGCCTCTGATGGAGGATTATGCTAGCATTCTGGGTATGCAGATCCGTGATCAGATTCCTTTCCATGTTACTAGGGTGGAGCCTGATATCCTTGGGATTTCTCGTGCTCTTTATTTGAGTCCGGAAATGATCAAGGAGGGTTTGAAGGAAAAGGGGAAATTACCTGGATTTCATTTGAGTTTCTTGGAAGCTAATGCCAAGGAACATGCTGCAGTGGGTAATTGGAAGACGGTTTGTGCTTTGATTGCTGTAAGCATTTATGGGATTATTCTGTTTCCTAATCAGAAGAGTTTTGTGGACCATAATGCTATCAGATTATTCATGCAGAGGAACCCTATTCCTACTCTGATCGGAGATGTTTACTACTCGGTTCATAACAGGAACGAGAAGCGGCGTGGTGGTCTGATCCGATGTTGTGCTCAGATGCTCTTCAGGTGGTTTATGGGGTATTTGCCTTCCCGAGGTGCTTTTGCTCATCTTGATCCTACTGTTAAGTGGTCTTTCAGGTTGATGGGTTTGCGGGCTGATGATATAGCATGGACTCATAATGGTCTGGCTGGACGGGATTTCATATACAGTTGCGGGAGTTTACCCAATGTGCCTCTTGTGGGAGTTCAGGGTTGCATCAATTACAACCCGGTGCTTCTCAGGAGACAGATGGGGTTTGCTGTAGAGGGTCCTCCTCTCGGGCGGGAGATCCAGGAGTCTTTTTACTTCCCGATTGATGGCAATCAGGCCAAGCTGAGGCAAGTTTTGGATGAGTGGCGTGATATTCAAAGGAAGGGTAAAGTTCCTTATGGTAAGGTCAATTGTCGGTATTTTCCTCTATTTGATGATTGGTTGCGGAAGAGAATTGAGATTACACATCTACCATTTCCGGGAGGTGATCCTGGGTGTCCTATGATTGAGGGTCCAAGTTCTTCTGTCAGTATGGAAGAGTTCCTCGAGATGAAGAGAGCCAGAGATCAGCTGCTTACAGAGAAGGCGGAATTGGAGATGAGTGTTGCTCGGATTCAGGCGGCTAATCAGGAGATCAAAGTGAAGATGGAAGATCAAGACAAGCGACATGCCCTGGAAGCAAAGCGCTTTGAGATGGATACTGCTTACTATGGGAAGGTTAGTCAAGCTTTGGCATCTTCAACAAGGGAGCATGACATCACGAAGGAGAGGCTAGCCAGAGCTTCAAAAGTCATTGAAGGTAAGAAAAGGAGGCAGATTCTCGTGAAGGATCAGAGAGACGACAGAGTCCGAATCCTCATTGCTGAGTGGGAGGCAAAGCTGAAGGATAAGGAATCGGAGAAAGCGAAGATCATCGCCGAGAGAGATCATTACCTGGCTGAGAGAGATCATTACTTCAGGCAGATGAAGATTCACCAGAAGGAGGTGGGGAGATTACAGCAAGAGAACACCGAGCTCAGGTTCGCCGCAGAGTTCGCGAAGATGGAAGCTGAGATAGGGCCATCTGTGGGACCCTCATCAGGCTAGATCTTTCATTTGTGTGAATTACCGTCAGGCTTGTTGACGGAATTCATTTGCTTGTATTTCTTTCCCGATTCTGGAGATTTGTATCTGATTTGATGTATGACTATGGCACTTGTGCATTTTGTTATGAGATGATTGTTTTCATTCAGTGATTGATCTTCAAGCTTTATTTGCTTTACCGTATGCACTCACACAAGCACACACATGGTTGGGGGGTATCTTGCTAAATCATATATCTCTGATCTGGATGATGAATCAAATGCTGAATGTCGAAATATTGACGCCGGAATATTATTGTTTGTCTCAATGAAGCCAGGATCAAGAGACAAAGTGTTCCTCATGTGGATAAACACTGCATTCATGCATGATCATAATAACTTGTGTTTTATTTTGCAGGTATCTGTTTCTAACGTGCTTGATTGTTACAGGAATCATTGCTCGTGCTCGCAGAGCTGTACCTTTGCACTCAACCCGTCCTCACAGATACTTCACAAGGCGCAATACTCCCAGACTAATGGATCTCCCGAATACTGACATCCTCGAGCTGAAGGACAAGATGAACGAGCTGATCAACATTATGCAAGGTTTTGCAGTTGGTCAGAAGGCTCTGGCTGATAAGGTCGAGAAGCTCGAGCGGGCTTCTGCAGCAAACAGCGGTGTGAACCTGGATGGTGTCTCCAACCAGGGGCTGGGGTCTAGAGATGGTGGAAAGCGGACGACTATTGGTGTGGTAAATAATGCTGCTGGTTTCGGTGGTGCTGGTGGTCAACTTGGGCCGGGTCAGAATCTGAAAGACAGTCTTTTCCCGCCTTTCTTCGGGGTCGAGGACGACAGAGAAGAAGATAGGGAGGCTGATCAGTTTTCAATGCACAACGAGCCTTTTGGTCAGTATAGTGCTCCACCTCAAAACAAGGAGATTCAGCTGCTGGCTGAGAAAATCAGAGCTTTGGAGAGCTACGCCACTCCTGGGGTGGTCAATATGTCGAATATGGGGCTGGTCGAGGGGATTGTAATCCCGCAAAAGTTTAAAGCGCCCGCATTCGACAGGTACAATGGGAGTTCTTGTCCTGAGACTCATCTTCAGGCCTTTGTCCGTAAGATCTCAGCATACACCATGGACCAAAAGCTATGGATGTATTTCTTCCAGGACAGCCTGTCCGGAGGCTCACTGGAATGGTATACCAAGCTTAAGTCCTCAGACATCAAGAATTGGCAAGATCTTGGGGACGCATTCTTTAAACAGTATCAGTTCAATGCTGATATGGCCCCGAGTCGTACCCAGCTGCAGGGTATGTCTCAGAAAAATAGTGAGGGGTTTAAAGAATACGCCCAAAGGTGGAGGGAATTGGCTGCCAGAGTGCAACCTCCACTTGTTGATAGAGAGATGTCTGATCTCTTAATGGGGACTTTGCAGGGGGCTTATGCTGAGAGGATGGTTGGTTGTCCGGTGACCAACTTTTCTGATATTGTCGTGGCTGGAGAAAGGATTGAGAGTTGGCTGAAGCTCGGGAAGATTCAGGGTGCAGCTTCTTCTTTAGGGTCGAAGAAACCTTTTGGGAATGGCCAGAGGAAGAAGGAAGGGGATACCAGTGCTGTTTACGCACAGAAGGGACTCGGTAGGGATCGTTACTTCCAGCACACTCCTGCAGTAACTATTCCTGCTGAGCATCAGCCTGTACAACAGCAACAGCAACAACCTCAACAACAGAGACAACCGTTTCAACAGTGGCCACAGAGGGCTGGTTACCAGGTCAGAGGCCGAATGAATGATAGACAGTTTGATAGGCCTCCAGTGACCTATTCTTTTTTGTTGAAGAAGTTGATGGACTTAGGGCTGGTACAGTTGAGGACGCTGGCACCTTTGAGACCTGATCAGAGTCCAGCCAATTATGACGAAAATGCAAAGTGCGAATTTCACTCAGGTGCTCCCGGACACAATGTAGAGAACTGCAAAGCTTTTAAGCACGTAGTTCAAGACCTGGTGGATTCGAAAGCAATCAACTTCGCACCATCTCCCAACGTTAATGCTAATCCCATGCCCGCGCATGGTTAAAGGGGGGTGAATGCTATCTCTGAAGAGAATAGAGTTGGGCTGTCAAGTGTGGATCAGTTGAAGACTCCTCTGGCTGAGGTTAAAAGGCAACTGATGTTGAATGGGGTCAACCCGGGCTGTAATGATGTTTGTGCGGAGTGCCGTGTTGTTCAGAATGGGTGCTCATTGTTGAAGGAGACTGTCCAGGGTCTGATGGACGATGGGAGTATTCTGGTTGAGAAAGCCGATAAGGGGAAGGATGAAGTCTCCACCATAACAATATACTTTGATCCGGTGGATTTGTCAAATCTGGCTGAAGCGGCTCCAGTTATCATCACGGTACATGGACCAATTCCGTATGATAAAGATGATGTCGTGCCTTGGCATTATGGTGGAGATGTGTATTGCAATGGCGAGAAGGTAGAAGATCAGACTGCCAGTGAAACCACCGTGTCAAAGGTGGATAATGCCGGTCCCAGCGGTTTCACTCGCAGTGGCCGATTATTTGCACCAGATGCCCTGAGGGGAGGAGAAGGAGAGAAAGAGAAAAAAGAAAAGGCCGAGGCTTTAGCCAGGGCAAAAGGAAAAGCTGTGGTGAATGAGGGTACTCCAGTGGCGACGCCGGCGGTTGGGTCGGATGAAAAACTTGATGATGATGCAGAGGAATTCTTGAGGATCATCAAGAAGTCCGAGTACAAATTGGTTAACCATCTGCAGCAGACTCCCTCCAAAATATCCATTCTGTCATTGCTGTTAAGCTCTGAGGGGCATAGGGAGGCGTTAATGAAGATCTTGAAGAAGACCTATGTTCCTCAAGAGATTACAATTAACCAGTTGGAGACGGTCGTGTCTAATGTGCATGCCAGCCATGGGCTGGGTTTTACAGACATGGACCTGACGGTGGATGGGAGAAATCACAACCGGGCACTACACATTGCAATGGAATGCAAAGGGGTCGTGCTTTCGCATGTGCTGGTTGATACCAGCTCCTCTTTAAATGTGTTGCCAAAGAAGGCTCTGGCGAAGCTAAACTGTGATGGGCTGATTTTGACCCCGACTGATTTGATTGTGCGGGCGTTCGACGGGTCGAAGCGGGTTGTATTTGGAGAGGTTGAGCTGCCAGTAAAGATAGGCCCAGAGGTGTTTAAGTCGACTTTCTATGTCATGGATATTCAGCCGGCATACAGTTGCTTGTTGGGTAGGTCGTGGATCCATGCTGCTGGGGCAGTGACTTCGACTTTGCACCAAAAGTTGAAGTACATCTGGGAGGGCCAGGTCGTCACTGTGTGCGGAGAGGAGGACATATTTGTCAGCCACCTGTCCTCATTCAAATATGTGGAAATGGACGGCGAAATCTGGGAGACGCCTAGCCAAGCATTTGAAACCGTTAAGGTGGAGAATGCTCTTTTTGCCAAGAAGGAAGAGAAACCGTCCATATCTTCGTACAAGCAGGCCACTGAGGTGGTGAAGAATGGAGAGGCTCCTGGTTGGGGCAGAATGATGGATGTCTCCGCGAAGAAAGACCGCTTCGGAGTGGGGTACCAGCCTGGCAGAGGCTCATCAGGACAGGGCAGAGGACGTCGTACGTCAGTAACCTTCACTAGTGCCGGAATGTTGGATCCGGATCACATCTGTATGATGAGTGAGGAAGTTGATAGCGACTGTGACATGGACCGGTGGATAAAGCCGTGCGCACCAGGGATGGAAATCCAGAACTGGAAGGCTGAAAAGATCATCCGGGTCACTCTGCTGGAAGAGTAATATTTTTCCTGTTTTCAGTTTATATGCATGAAAGCCTTACGTGTTGCCCGACACGTAATGGTTCATTGTAAGGGCCACCTCATGTTTAAAATTTGCAAATTGGCATCATTAATAAAGGATGTTTTTCAGTTAAAAGCGGTGTTCCCTGTTTTTCATTTATTTTTGCAGTTTAAAAATAAAAACAAAATAAAAATGGCAATGTTTTCATTTTTCTTTCTCAATTTGACTCGTTCCGGTTCTAAGCAATGCATGAATCAACATTCATGCAGATGCGATATCTCTCCGGATCTCATTGATAACAATCCTGTTACACCCTTGTATGACTTCGACAATCCAATCTATCTTGCTGAAGAAGAAGACGAAGAAGATTGTGAACTGCCAGGTTGTTGAAACAAGAGGAGAAGGTGATTCAGCCGCACGAAGAGCAGATTGAGGTTGTGAATTTGGGTACCGACGAGGTCAAGAAAGAAGTGAAAATTGGGGCTGCTTTGGAGGCGAGTGTCAAAAGCAGAATGGTGGCATTGTTGAAAGAGTATGTCGACATCTTTGCCTGGTCTTATCAAGATATGCCAGGATTGGATACCGATATCGTTGTGCACAAGCTACCGTTGAGATCAGATTGCCCTCCAGTGAAGCAGAAGTTGCGCAGAACTCGACCTGATATGGCGATGAAGATAAAAGAGGAAGTGCAGAAGCAGTGGGATGCTGGTTTCCTAGCTGTCACTAATTATCCGCCATGGGTGGCGAACATTGTGCCGGTCCCGAAGAAAGATGGGAAAGTGAGAATGTGTGTGGACTATCGAGACCTGAATAGAGCTAGTCCGAAGGATGATTTTCCACTACCTCACATTGACGTGCTGGTAGATAATACAGCTCAATTCTCGGTGTTTTCCTTCATGGATGGCTTTTCTGGCTATAATCAAATCAAAATGTCGCCAGATGATATGGAGAAAACAACGTTCATTACACCGTGGGGCACCTTTTGTTATAAGGTGATGCCATTCGGTCTCAAGAACGCCGGTGCTACTTATCAGAGAGCCATGGTGACTTTGTTTCATGATATGATTCATCATGAAATTGAATGCTATGTTGATGACATGATAGCAAAGTCCCAAACAGAAGAGGGGCATTTGGTAGATCTGGCCAAGTTGTTCGACCGGCTGAGACAGTTCAGACTGAGGTTGAATCCGAACAAGTGCACGTTCGGAGTGCGGTCCGGTAAATTGCTGGGGTTCATTGTGAGTGAGAAAGGAATCGAGGTTGATCCTGCAAAAGTAAAAGCGATAAGAGAAATACCTGAACCGAGGACAGAGAAAGAGGTTCGTGGTTTCTTAGGTAGATTGAACTACATTTCACGGTTCATATCTCATCTAACAGCCACGTGTGAACCTATTTTCAAGTTGTTGAGAAAAGATCAAACGGTCAGGTGGAATAATGATTGCCAAGCGGCATTTGAAAAAATAAAAGAGTATTTGCAGGAGCCTCCGATCCTGATGCCTCCTGTGGAGGGAAGACCGTTAATCTTGTACTTGACGGTCCTCGAGGGGTCTATGGGGTGTGTATTGGGGCAGCATGACGAGTCTGGTCGAAAAGAGCATGCCATATACTACCTTAGCAAAAAGTTTACCGACTGTGAAACAAGATATTCACTGCTCGAGAAAACTTGCTGTGCTTTGGTCTGGGCTGCTCGCCGACTAAGGCAGTACATGCTGGTTCATACCACTTTGTTGATTTCCAAGATGGATCCGATCAAGTACATTTTTGAGAAGCCAGCATTGACCGGACGGGTTGCGAGATGGCAAATGATTTTGACAGAATATGATATACAGTATACCTCTCAGAAGGCGATTAAGGGGAGTGTATTGTCTGATTACCTCGCCCAGCAACCCATTGATGATTATCAACCGATGAAGTTTGAATTCCCTGATGAGGACATCATGTTTCTCAAATCGAAAGATTGCGAGGAACCGATCCCGGAGGAGGGGCCTGACCCTGAATCCGAATGGATTCTGATGTTTGATGGGGTCGTTAATGTGAATGGAAGCGGTGTTGGTGTTGTTTTGGTTACGCCGAAAGGATCCCATATTCCTTTTGCTGCCCGGCTAACATTCGAGTGCACCAACAACGTGGCTGAATACGAAGCTTGCATATTGGGGATTGAAGAGGCGATTGATTTGAGGATCAAGAACCTTGTCATATATGGAGATTCAGCTCTGGTGATAAATCAGGTTAACGGAAAATGGTATACGCATCAGTCTCATTTAGTTCCATATCAGGATTATACGAGGAGATTGTTAAAGGTGGAAATGCATCATGTGCCTAGAGAGGAGAATCCTTTGGCAGATGCTTTGGCTACACTGGCCTCCTTGATTAAGGTGCAGTGGTGGAATCAGTTCCCCAGTGTTGAAGTAGGTCGTCTGGATAGACCGGCTTATGTGTTTGCTGTTGATACAGCGTCTGATGATGAAAAGCCGTGGTATTACGATATCAAGCGCTATCTAGAGACTCAAGAGTATCCTGAGGGAGCATCTAAAAAGGACCGAAAGACTCTGCGGAGGTTGGCCATGGTGTTTTATTTGAATAAGGATGGGGTTCTGTACAAGCGGAATTTTGATTGGGTCTTGCTCAGATGTGTTGATAATAGAGAAGCAAGCCAATTAATGAAAGTGGTTCATGAAGGATCGTTCGGTACCCATGCCAGTGGGAATGCAATGGTAAAGAAGTTGCTGAGGGCAGGTTATTACTGGATGACAATGGAGGCCCAATGTTTCAATTTTGTGCGGAAGTGTCATAAATGCCAGATTTATGCAGACAAGGTGCACGTGCCTCCAAATCCGTTGAGTTTAATGTCGTCTCCATGGCCGTTTGCTATGTGGGGCATTGATATGATCGGAAAGATTGAGCCTACAGCTTCGAATGGGCACAGATTCATATTAGTGGCTATTGATTACTTCACCAAGTGGGTAGAAGCAGCCTCTTATACGAACGTGACGAAGCAGGTTGTTGCCAGGTTTCTCAAGAGAGACATCATTTGCAGATATGGGGTTCCCGAGAGAATCATTACTGATAATGGTTCTAACTTGAACAACAAGATGATGGCAGAGCTGTGCCGGGAATTCAAGATTGAGCATCACAATTCTTCTCCCTATCATCCGAAGATGAATGGGGCGGTTGAGGTAGCCAACAAGAATATTAAGAAGATTGTGCAGAAAATGGTGGTAACCTATAAAGACTGGCATGAGATGTTGCCGTTTGCATTGCATGGGTATCGAACGTCGGTGCGTACGTCTACTGGGGCAACGCCTTTCTCCTTGGTATATGGAATGGAAGCGGTACTACCAGTTGAGGTTCAGATTCCCTCTTTGAGAGTCCTGATGGACGTGAAATTGCAAGAGGCTGAATGGGTAAGGACTCGGTACGAAGAGTTGAGCCTGATTGAAGAGAAGAGGTTGGCAGCCATATGTCATGGGCAGTTATACCAGCAGCGGATGAAGCGTGCTTTTGACAGAAAGGTACGACCTCGTGTGTATCACGTCGGTGATATGGTGCTGAAAAGGATCCTTCCTCCTCAAAACGATCGAAGGGGCAAATGGACACCCAATTATGAAGGTCCATTCGTGGTCAAGAAGGTTTTCTCTGGCGGAGCCTTGTTGTTAACGACCATGGATGGCGAGGATTTTCCATCCCATGTGAATGCGGACGCAGTTAAAAAATATTTCGTATAAAGAGACCTGCTGGACGAGAAGAATAAAATAGTCCAGGAAAAAATGGGCATCCCGGCGAACCAAAAATAGAAAGAAAGGTTCGGGCAAAAATTAGGGATAAAATGAAAAATGTACACCCGGCAAGTCGAAAACCTGAAAAGGCGACTTGGGCAAAAAAGGGTATCCCGGTGGACTGAAAACCCGAAAGGGCGGTCCAGGCAAAAGAGGGATTGAAACGAACAACTGCGTCTGGCATGATCGGTTGCGCTTTGGTTAAAGCATCATGGATAATACCCGGTAGGGATCAGTCGGAATTGTCTTGTTCAGAAGGCAGAAAGCACGGAGAGTCTGAGGACATATGGGGTGTAACTGAGTTGGAACTCGATGAGATCACGGGTTTCACATTGCCATTAGGATAGATTTTTCCTTTTGTGAGCAATTACCTCTTTTCAGGAATTGCTTCCTTTGTATTGCTCAATTTGAGCCACACACTTTTCCAATCAATAAAATGCATGTTCAGTCAAATAATTTTTGTTTTTGTTTTTCATTACCGCTTTGATTGCAAAAACATCCGATTATTTTTGATAAAGAATCTTGCATTTTAAGACATACAGGTCCCTTCCAATGCATGTTTATAAGATTGAAAGCTTGAAATCTTATTTGGAAGGTTGAGTGACCCAAGTGTTGAAATCTTGACACGCCTGGGGCACGGTTTTATCTAACGATCTGTTTTGCAGGAATTGTTAGATATTTTTCACTCACTTGCAGATTGTGGTGTGGAAGCTGTTGTGAAACAAATCCCCATGGAGTCCAATCAGGGATGAGGGACGATGAAGAGACGTTGAGACGTGCGATGATCCTTGAATAATAATCAAGAAGACTCTTCAAAATCGGAAGATTGGAAAGTCTGTAGAAATTCCCCGCAGGATCCAATCAGGGACGAATGAATGGGTAGAGAGGCGACGAGAGACGTCCGACGACCTTTGGAATTAATCAAGAAGACTCTTCAAAGTCGGAAGATTGAAAAGTCTGTATAGTCCCCAGGAGTTCGCATTCCGTCGAGCGCGAAGCAATTGGGAATACAAGATGATGGAGCAGAAAAGGTCCAGACGGGTCTGGGAGTTCTCAAAAGTGGAAAGCTGATCCGAGATTGGGAGGTGGATACCATGGTTCGACAAGTCGACGGGTGTTCTGTACCAACTTTTCTCATTTCCCCAGCTAAGTTCCCAAGCAGAGTTGTGAGGACTAACTCCCCAGCAGATCCAAGGTCTGTGGATCCCTTAGCTGAGTCAGGATGGTTATCCCTGGCAGGTGTAAAATGGTGTTTCCCCAGCAGCCAGGCCTGGAGGTTGCTATTCCCCGAGTGGAGCGGGTTTCAATGAAATATATCTCCAGCAGTGTTCATCCTACCAGTAGATGGGATGAGTTTCCATAGCAGACTGATATCTGCGTCTCCAGCTGAGTTGATTCTACCTATGGATTGCATGGGTTGTCCCCAGCGGAGTAGCATTCGTTTCCCCTAGCAGGGTCAGGATGGCTATCCCCAGCAGGTGTTAGATTGATGATTCCCCAGTCGCTAGGCCTGGAGGTTGCTGTTTCCTAGCAGAGCTATCTATAAGCATTTCCCCAGTGCAGTCGCCAGGTATCTGTGAGGGTTTCCCGAAGCAGAGTTGGGATCGATATTGTAACACCCTTCTAAAATACCCCAATAATTTAAATTAAATATCAAAATACAACATCAGAGTAATTATGCAGTTATGGGTGTCACATAAACACTTCACACCATGTTCCAAAATAACAGTCATGCTCTTTATTTAATCAAATAAACATTCGCATAAATCGCAGCGGATAAAAATCAAATCGATCAAAACATGTAACACATTACATGTAAAATGGTTCATAACCAACAGTAAAACATTCAAAACATCCCTTCCCGATGTTACATCTATCAGAGCATGACCCCCTAATGAACTACTCTAGACTCCAAGTACTAGCTCCTACTCAATCACTGCTCGTTACCTGAAAAACAGTTGTAAGGGTGAGTTCCTCAATCAATATAATAAGTATTATAAAATATCATGTCATGTTAAGTAATTTAACACACTTCATCACCCTAATCCAAACATGTATTCAGTAACAGCACATCAACTCAACATAATACTCAACACCAACACAAACAACACGTATAATATTGGAATACATCCATTCATATTATACGCCATACATATATTATGCAATGAGACTCCATGCATGCGGTACCGACTATTTGTGAACATATAGTTCAACCTCACCGTCCAAATCCAGGCACGGCTACCAAGCTCACTAGTCCCACTCATTTGAGACATAGTGACTCACTCACTAATTCCTCACCATGGGAATCAGCTACCACCCCAAATGGGCCATGCTATGCACGCTAATCACCTAGCATGCAAACATCAACAACAATCAAAATGATTTACTCACTAATTCCTCACCATGGGAATTAGCTACCACCATAAAGGCCACAATATGCATGCTAATCACCTAGCAATGCAACAACAACAACAACTCAAGAATAGACATATGCTCACACTCTAAGCCATAAAACAGTCTATTCACAAATGCATACATAACTGATACATTCACAGCATCATGCATACCATCACACATCATCAACACATTTTATCACAAAAGCATATCATATCATGCCGCATAATCAACCACAGTATTAGCACACTCTACTAATACCTATACTACTCAAAACAACGGGAAAATGATCCCTACTACGTCATACATCAGCTAAGTTACATCACTCAGCCTAAACAACCAAAAACTGCACAACCATAGTTCAGAAAAACCACAAGTCTGCCCATACGCGTATTGCCTATGCCCATACGCGTATTGCCCATTCCTGACCAAGTCCATACGCGTATTGCCCACGCCCATACGCGTATGCTACGCGTACCACATTCTCATACGCGTACTAACAGAGACAATTTCACGTTCAAAACATCATCTTTTTCACTCATACGCGTAAGGCCTCATCCATACGCGTACCAGCCATATCATACGCGTATTGCCTAGTGCCATACGCGTATGACCAGAAACCAGAATTTCCAGATCTGCAATGGCTTCTCCTGCTACGAGATCTATCCAATTCAACCTTCCACAGTCCAAATTTTACACACAATTCATTCATCTCGTCTAACACGAATCATACACTTTCGATTTCACAAATTTCTAACCTTTCTACCTCTAATTCCTACGAATTTCTTCAATTTTAATCCCAATTTCGTTCATCCCAAAAGTTCCCAAATTCATCATACATCATTCAATCAGAGGCAAATCAATGGTTTCTCACTACCCATCACGTATTATCCCATAATACCCATTAATCGATGATAAACCCCCCTTACCTGAGTAAATCCGGCAATCTCTGGGCTCCAAGCTTTTCCTTCCTTCAACCTTCGTCCTCTGGCTCTTTGCCCTTTTTCCCTTTTCTGCCTCTTTTCCCTTTTCTGCCTCTTTTCCCTTTTCACGTGAAAATAACTCTTTTTACCAAATGGAACCTTTTTACTGATTTCTACTTTTATTCCAATAATAACAATAAAATAATCCAATAATAATAATCCCAATAATATTCCAATAATTATTATTCCAATAATAATAATAATTCCAATTATTTAATTAAATTAATAAATATATTATTAACTCAATTTAAATAATTATCTTATTTTATCGGGGTGTTACAACTCTCCCCCACTAAAAGAGTTTTCGTCCTCGAAAACATACCTCAAGCGAATAACTCTGGATAGGACTCTTTCATCTGACTCTCAAGTTCCCAAGTCACATTGCCACCTGCTGGTCCGCCCCAAGCTACCTTTACCAAAGCAATCTCTTTACCCCGCAACTGCTTCAACTCTCGATCCCCAATCCTCATAGGTGATATTTCAACAGTCAGGTTATCTCTCACCTGGACATCATCTACTTGGACCACATGCGACGGATCATGAATGTACCTCCTCAACTGAGATACATGAAAAACCTCATGCAAATTCGCAAGTGACGGCGGTAAAGCGATACGATAGGCTACCTCCCCTATCCTCTCCAAAATCTGATAAGGACCAATAAATCGAGGTGTCAACTTCTTCGACTTCAAAGCTCGACCAACTCCAGTTATCGGAGTAACACGAAGAAACACATGATCTCCCTCTTGGAACTCAAGTGACTTCCTCCTCTTGTCATGATAACTCTTCTGACGACTCTGAGCAATTCTCATCTTCTCCTGAATCATCTTAATCTTTTCCGTAGTTTGTTGAACAATTTCAGGTCCAACCACAGCACTCTCACCGGACTCATACCAACATAAAGGTGTCCGACATCTCCTACCATACAAAGCTTCAAACGGTGCCATACCAATGCTCGAATGAAAACTATTGTTGTAGGTAAACTCAATCAAAGGTAAATAACAATCCCAAGCACCTCCCTTTTCCAAAACACAAGCTCTCAAAAGATCCTCTAGTGACTGAATCGTCCTCTCAGTCTGACCATCAGTCTGCGGATGATATGCAGAACTCAATCTCAACTTGGTTCCCAAAGCCCTCTGCAAACCTTCCCAGAACTTCGATGTAAATCTAGGATCTCTGTCCGAAACAATACTCGACGGAATACCATGCAAACTTACAATCTTCTCAATATACAACTCGGCCAATCTCTCTAACGGATAATCCATTCTGATCGGAATGAAATGAGCCGATTTCGTCAATCTGTCAACAATCACCCAAATAGCTTCAAAATTCTTATTTGTCCTCGGCAAACCAGACACAAAATCCATACTGATACTATCCCACTTCCACTCTGGAATAGCCAACGGTTGCATTAGCCCAGACGGCTTCTGATGCTCAATCTTTGACTTCTGACAAGTCAAACAAGAATAAACAAAACTCGCAATTTCTCTTTTCATTCCCGGCCACCAAAATAACTTTTTCAAATCATGATACATCTTCGTAGCCCCAGGATGAATACTCAAGCCACTACGATGTCCTTCCTCAAGAATACTCTTCTTCAGTTCGGTAACATCCGGAATACATACCCGATTACCAAATTTCAAAACACCACTCTCATCAACTCTGAATTCACCACCTTGACCTTGATTCACTAAAGTCAACTTATCAACCAAAAGCATATCGGATTTCTGACCCTCTCTAATCTCATCCAAAATATTACTCGTTAACTTCAACATTCCCAATTTAATACTATTGTGAGTACTCTCACACACCAAACTCAAGTCTCTAAACTGCTCAATCAAATCTAATTCCTTAACCATTAACATAGACATATGCAATGATTTCCGACTCAACGCATCAGCCACTACATTTGCTTTACCCGGATGGTAATTCAAACCAAAGTCATAATCCTTCAAAAATTCTAACCATCTCCTCTGTCTCATATTCAGTTCTTTCTGATCAAACAAATACTTTAAACTTTTATGATCACTGAAAACTTCAAATCTTGACCCATACAAGTAATGTCTCCATAACTTCAGAACAAATACCACAGCTGCCAACTCTAAATCGTGCGTCGGATAGTTCCTCTCATGAACCCTCAGCTGTCTCGAAGCATAAGCTATAACTTGCTTATTCTGCATCAACACACCACCCAAACCCAACAATGAAGCATCACAGTAAACCTCAAATAATTCTGACGAACTCGGTAATATCAGAATAGGAGCAGTAGTCAACATTCTCTTTAACTCTTGGAAACCTTCTTCACATTTTGAGTCCCAAACAAACGCTTGCCCCTTTCTGGTCAACATCGTCAACGGTAACGCCAACTTAGAAAATCCCTCAATGAACTTCCTATAATAACCTGCAAGTCCAAGAAAACTCCTTATCTCAGAAACTGACTTCGGAGCTTCCCACTTAGATACCGCTTCTATCTTAGAAGGATCAACAGCAACACCACCTCTTGAAATCACATGACCAAGAAAACTAACCTCTTCTAACCAAAATTCACACTTAGACAGTTTAGCAAATAACTTCTTTTCTCGTAGAACTCTTAAAACCATTCTCAAATGCTCAGCATGCTCTTCTTCAGATTTCGAATACACTAAAATATCGTCAATAAACACCACAACAAACTGGTCTAGATACGGATGGAAAATCCTATTCATGTATTCCATAAATACTCCAGGCGCATTAGTCACGCCAAAAGGCATTACAGAATACTCATAATGTCCATACCTTGTTCTGAAAGCAGTCTTCTGAATATCCTCAGTTTTCACACGTATCTGATGATACCCAGATCTCAAATCTATCTTGCTGAACACACTCGCACCAACCAATTGATCCATCAAATCATCAATCCTCGGCAAAGGATACCGATTCTTGATAGTCACTTTATTCAATTGCCTGTAGTCCACACACAACCTCATAGTACCTTCTTTCTTCTTAACCAATAACACTGGTGCACCCCACGGTGACACACTCGGACGAATAAATTTCTTATCCAACAGATCTTCCAGCTGACTCTTCAATTCAGCTAACTCAACAGCAGACATACGGTACGGAGCCATCGATATCGGTCTAGTACCAGGTACCAAATCAATCGAGAACTCAACTTCACGCTCTGGCGGTAATTCATTCACTTCTTCAGGAAACACATCAGGAAAATCACATACCACGGCTAGATTACCAATCACCAGTTTATCTTTAGCTTCCAAAGTCGCTAACAGCATAAACAACTCTGCCCCATCTGCTACTTCCTCATTCACCTGCCTTGCAGATAGAAACAAACTCTTTCCTTGCTCAATCTTAGGAAATATCACAGTCTTATCAAAACAGTTGATATAGACTCGGTTAAACACCAACCAGTTCATACCCAGGATAACATCAACCTGTACTAGTGGAAGACACACAAGGTCCATCCCAAAGTCTCTACCAAAAATACTCAAAGGACAATTTAAACAAACTGAAGTAGTAGTCACTGAACCCTTCGCAGGAGTATCAATCACCATACTTCCACGCATCTCAGATATCTCTAACTTAAGTTTCGCAGCACAATCCAAGGATATAAAGGAATGAGTCGCACCTGTGTCAATAATAGCTACAAGAGGAAAGCCATTAATATAACACGTACCTCGGATCAAACGATCATCTGCAGAAGTCTCAGAACCCGATAAAGCAAAGACCTTGCCTCCCGACTGGTTCTCCTTCTTCGGCTTAGGACACTATGGACTAATATGACCCAACTCTCCACAGTTGAAACAAGTCACAGTCTTCAACCGGCAGTCTGCAGCCAAATGACCACCTTTTCCACACTTGAAACACTTCTTCTCATTACTGGTACATTCATGGATACGATGCCCAGCCTGACCACATCTGTAACACTTAGCAGGGGCACTGGAGTCTCCCCCACTAGGCCTCTTCATCCCACTCTGTCTCTGAAAACCTTTGCCAGCTGCATACGGTTTTCCACGATCATTCTGATTCTTGCCTTTCCTATCAACCCTTTGCTGATAGCTCTCTGCTCTGGCTTTGGAATCCTGTTCAAAAATCCTGCAACAGTCAACCAAGTCAGAAAACACTCTGATCCGCTGATATCCAATAGCCTGCTTGATCTCGGGACGCAACCCGTTCTCAAACTTCACACATTTCGAAAATTCCCCAGTAGCCTCGTTATAGGGAGTGTAATACTTCGACAGCTCTGTGAACTTAGCAGCATATTCAGTAACCGACCGATTGCCCTGCTTCAATTCCAAGAACTCTATCTCTTTCTTTCCTCTGACATCCTCTGGAAAGTACTTCCTCAGGAATCTCTCTCGGAACACAGCCCAAGTAATCTCAGCATTCCCAACAGCTTCCAATTCAGTGCGGGTAGCAACCCACCAATCGTCCGCTTCCTCTGACAGCATATGCGTACCGAACCTAACCTTCTGGTTTTCGGCACACTCAGTCACTCGGAAGATCCTCTCGATCTCCTTCAACCACTTCTGAGCACCATCTGGATCGTATGCTCCCTTGAACATTGGAGGATTGTTCTTTTGGAACTCACTCAATTGACGAGCAGCTCCCATTCCCACAACATTCGGATTCCCTCCAAGTACTCCAGCTAGCATACCCAGCGCCTCAGCAATCGCAGCATCATCTCTACCTCTTCCAGCCATCTCTATTCTGAGTAAATCCAACAAGCTAAACAATAAGTACTGATAGGGGTACACAACACCTATCCCGTACAGGGAAACAAAATAATTACGACTCGACTCGACCGACTATGCTCTGATACCACTAATGTAACACCCTTCTAAAATACCCCAATAATTTAAATTAAATATCAAAATACAACATCAGAGTAATTATGCAGTTATGGGTGTCACATAAACACTTCACACCATGTTCCAAAATAACAGTCATGCTCTTTATTTAATCAAATAAACATTCGCATAAATCGCAGCGGATAAAAATCAAATCGATCAAAACATGTAACACATTACATGTAAAATGGTTCATAACCAACAGTAAAACATTCAAAACATCCCTTCCCGATGTTACATCTATCAGAGCATGACCCCCTAATGAACTACTCTAGACTCCAAGTACTAGCTCCTACTCAATCACTGCTCGTTACCTGAAAAACAGTTGTAAGGGTGAGTTCCTCAATCAATATAATAAGTATTATAAAATATCATGTCATGTTAAGTAATTTAACACACTTCATCACCCTAATCCAAACATGTATTCAGTAACAACACATCAACTCAACATAATACTCAACACCAACACAAACAACACGTATAATATTGGAATACATCCATTCATATTATACGCCATACATATATTATGCAATGAGACTCCATGCATACGGTACCGACTATTTGTGAACATATAGTTCAACCTCACCGTCCAAATCCAGGCACGGCTAACAAGCTCACTAGTCCCACTCATTTGAGACATAGTGACTCACTCACTAATTCCTCACCATGGGAATTAGCTACCACCCCAAATGGGCCATGCTATGCACGCTAATCACCTAGCATGCAAACATCAACAACAATCAAAATGATTTACTCACTAATTCCTCACCATGGGAATTAGCTACCACCATAAAGGCCACAATATGCATGCTAATCACCTAGCAATGCAACAACAACAACAACTCAAGAATAGACATATGCTCACACTCTAAGCCATAAAACAGTCTATTCACAAATGCATACATAACTGATACATTCACAGCATCATGCATACCATCACACATCATCAACACATTTTATCACAAAAGCATATCATATCATGCCGCATAATCAACCACAGTATTAGCACACTCTACTAATACCTATACTACTCAAAACAACGGGAAAATGATCCCTACTACGTCATACATCAGCTAAGTTACATCACTCAGCCTAAACAACCAAAAACTGCACAACCATAGTTCAGAAAAACCACAAGTCTGCCCATACGCGTATTGCCTATGCCCATACGCGTATTGCCCATTCCTGACCAAGTCCATACGCGTATTGCCCACGCCCATACGCGTATGCTACGCGTACCACATTCTCATACGCGTACTAACAGAGACAATTTCACGTTCAAAACATCATCTTTTTCACTCATACGCGTAAGGCCTCATCCATACGCGTACCAGCCATATCATACGCGTATTGCCTAGTGCCATACGCGTATGACCAGAAACCAGAATTTCCAGATCTGCAATGGCTTCTCCTGCTACGAGATCTATCCAATTCAACCTTCCACAGTCCAAATTTTACACACAATTCATTCATCTCGTCTAACACGAATCATACACTTTCGATTTCACAAATTTCTAACCTTTCTACCTCTAAATCCTACGAATTTCTTCAATTTTAATCCCAATTTCGTTCATCCCAAAAGTTCCCAAATTCATCATACATCATTCAATCAGAGGCAAATCAATGGTTTCTCACTACCCATCACGTATTATCCCATAATACCCATTAATCGATGATAAACCCCCCTTACCTGAGTAAATCCGGCAATCTCTGGGCTCCAAGCTTTTCCTTCCTTCAACCTTCGTCCTCTGGCTCTTTGCCCTTTTTCCCTTTTCTGCCTCTTTTCCCTTTTCTGCCTCTTTTCCCTTTTCACGTGAAAATAACTCTTTTTACCAAATGGAACCTTTTTACTGATTTCTACTTTTATTCCAATAATAACAATAAAATAATCCAATAATAATAATCCCAATAATATTCCAATAATTATTATTCCAATAATAATAATAATTCCAATTATTTAATTAAATTAATAAATATATTATTAACTCAATTTAAATAATTATCTTATTTTATCGGGGTGTTACAGATATCCCCAGCAAGTCGAAGACTGTTGTATCCCCACAGAGTGTTGGTGGTTGTTATCCCCAGCAGTTTCCCGAGCGGATTGGGTGCAAAGGAGGTTCTTCCCCAGCAAGGGTTACCTTTTCCCAGCAGCAGTGTTATTCCCCATCAGGGTGGAATCGGAGTATTGACGAGTTCCTCAGCAGAGTGTCTCGTGCTCCCCAGTAGAATCCCTTGAGGGGGATACTTTTTATGCATTCATCATAAAAAAAATAAGCATAACATGTTGCATAGAAAAAATAAATCGCGTAGCATTTCCATAATTATGGAGCATTACGCAGAAAAATCAATCATGCATCATTACAAGCATAAGCTAGTCTCAGACCGTGGTTACTGTTTGAGAGGCGGTTTTGCCCAAAGGTGAAGGTGTTACTCCCAGGAGTGTGGCACCGTATTTTCATCAGCAGTATTCCCCAGTAGTGCGATATTGGAGGAGACATTTTTCCGTCGGACAGAGATGGAAAGGTTATGCAGTCAGTGCAATTCAAGTCGTGGTTACCGCTTGAAGTTTCGGTTTCGCCGGATGGTGGGGATGTTACTCTGAGGAGTCTAGCATCATGATGTCAGGTCAGCAATGTTCTCCGGTAGTGCGATACTGGATGACTTTTTTCCGTCGGACGGAGATGGAAATGAAATCAAGGATGTTACGCGATCAGCGCGATTTTCTGGGGTTCAAATGGAGAGAAGGGAATGTTGAGGCATTTTCTGGGGTTCAAATGGAGATTGGAGATGAAGGTTTTATCCGGGATGAGGTCCTTAGGATTATCTTCTGTTCATGTGTCACCTTAGACTTTGGCGGATGCCAGCAGAGGTCGTTATGGGTGTCTTCGGATGAAGAGATGCACATGTTACCTTCCTTTGTGAAGGTGTACCCTCTGATATGTCGCCATCAGAGTGGTGTTTGGTGTTATTTCCGATGTTGCCAGCGGAATTATCACGAGATTGGGAGAACGGGGTTCAAATGGAGAAAGGGAAATGTTGCGATATTTTCTGGAGATCGGGGTTCAAACGGAGAAAGGGAAGTGTTGAGGCATTTTCTGGAGAGCGGGGTCCAAATGGAGAAAAGGAGACACGAGGTGTTTTCTGGAGATGGGGTTCACGTTGGCGATCGCGAGTTATCGTCAGGCGACTGGGGTTCAAACTGGAGAATGGGGTTCATTATTTTGGCAAACGGGAGAACGGGGTTCAAATGCAGTGATCAGGGATCATTTGCGCGAAAGGAAGTTTTGGGGTTCAAGAAAATAAAAAGAGATTATCAGAAAAAATTCGGGGTTCAAGAAAAGCATAGAAAAGCAAAGAAAGAGATAATAATCCCCAGCGGATGTGGTGTTCAGGCCATGGTTATCCCTGCGTTACCATTTATTTTGGTATCCAGGTTGATGTTGTTGTTTCGGTGATCAGGCCGACTTTCTCCGTACCAGACGGGTTTTCTTTCGAGACTGTGTTCTTCGCCGATTCTGACAGGCGTTGTTAATTATTTTCCCATCAGAGTGCAAATTGTTCGTCTGTTCTTGGTATTCAATCACTCTTCATCCTGATCATCTGAAAGCCGAGGCTATTCATATCGACAGGTTCACAGTGGATTGAATAGGGGCAGCTGTAACACCTCAAAATTTGTCCTCCTCTCTTGGGACTAGCATAATATATTTGCATTGCATTTTTAGGTCATTAGGCATTGCATATTGCATACCATGTGGTTACATTGTGCAAATCATCCTCCTAAGTCTTGGTCAGAAGATGAAGAGGTTATGATGCAAGCCTAGGATTTTATTGACTGATCATTAGCCATCTGAGGGTGGTCCCAATTAGGGTTTCATGGTTCTCAAGGAGATGGGTCTTCATCTTGGTTGAAGTGATACATCATCATCCTCATGGTCTTGATATCATCCAAGAAGTTCAAGTGATTGATCAAGATACCTTGAGATTAGGGTTTTGACCACTGGTCAACCCTAATCAGTTGCATTGGGCCAATCAGGGCATGGCTAGGAGATGGGGTCTACAGTGAATATGGGGATCATTTCATGATTGTATTGATCTTATGGAGGCTAGGGTTTCATCATTGAGCCATTTCATCAGAGAATTGGGGCTCAAATTGATCAGTGCATTGCCAAATTCATCTATCAATTGAAAAAGTCAATTGTGGTCAACTGTGCTTGATTTTATGGATTTGGAGGTGGGAGAGGGTTGGATACACTTCATTCATGTTGAAACAAGTTTTATTTGACATGTCAAAGCTCAAGAATGAAGAAAATAAAATCAGACAAAAAGTTTCCAAAAATAGAAAGTGACTTGTAATGAAAGTTTCCAAAAATGGAAAGTTTTTCACCACAAAATTACATGTCAAAGAAAGCCTCAAATGAAAATTTGTTCAACATGAAAGTTGTAGATCTTGGTCTCACCTTTCCAAAAAGTCCAAGAACTTGAAATTCCCATGTATGGTTGACAAGTTATGGTCCATTCATTTTCAAAAAAGGCCTATAATCAAAGTGGCATAACTTTCACATGGAATGTCCAAATTGAGTGATCTTTTTATGAGCAAACTCCATTTCACATGTACTTTCATGATGTGTGATCCAAATTCATCAAAAATGGTCAATGCAAAAAGTCAAATTTCAAGTGGATTTAAGTGTATTTTTGGCATGGCATAGTGAAATTGAGAAGTACAAGGCCAATTGACATGAGAACCATTCCAACACACTCCAAATATCATTTAGGACTTGTATGAACTGTCATGAGCTGTCATGGTGTATAATTGGAGAAGGGCATTTTTGGACTTTCATTGAAATTGCATTTTCACTAATCTTCCAAATTTTGCTAATTTGAGATTAAGAAGTGGATTAAGGTGGAGTATATATTGTTAATCATAACAGAATTTGTTAACACAATCACAATTCTCAAGATTTGTAACCAATTTTCCCTCCATTTTCTCTCAAACTCTTCAAGCTTCATCAAGCATTTTTGATCAAAACTTCATCAAATCTTCACCAAATTGAGTAATTCTTTTTGATTCATCTTCCACATACCTTAATCCACATCTGTTTTGGTGAATTCGTGGCAAAGGCCTCAAGAATCTCAACTGTTCAAAGTGAGCATAACAATGGTGATTTGATAATTCTTGCAATTGGAGCTGTTTTGGATCGAGCTAGCTATTCCATTCAACTTCCTATACCTCAATCATCATCTGTTTGGAGCTTTAGCATCGTGAAACCTCAAGATCAAGCACTGCCTTCATCATTAGGTATTTTTTCGAATCTCACCATTGCTTAAATTATTAGGCGGTTTTTATAGATCTTTGGATGTAGATTAACATGCTATGCTTAGTTTTTGGTTTGGTTGATTATTGAGAGAGATATCACGATTTTAGGTTTGATGTTCATAACTCTTTTTGATCGATCCCGCTGACATGGTTAGAGTTAGGGCAAATGAGTTACATATCTTGGATCTATGTTGAGAGACGGTTCTTTTGGTTATATGCTTGTTGATTTTGGTGAAGATTCGTTGTTCATCAAAAATCTGGAAATCTGGGCTTGTCCTTGTGAAGAACGATGAACAATTGTGTGTTTGATCCATACGCCTGGCTTTTCCATTCAAATTGTTGTTTGGCGCCACCATCAACCAATCAGAACACGCCCTGGCCACTAACTGAAACGGCGCCGTTTTGGCCGGTGTTTTAAAATTTACAAGATTGCCATTGTCTCATTAAATTAATTGTTATTTCATTTTTCTTTTTCATTTTAATTTCATTTTGATGCCATGACTTAGAAAATTCATAGAGACCTCAAAACTTGTCCAATTTTGGTGAGATTTTTTTCATGATGATCATTGAGATGTGTAGAATTTAATCATGATTTTTGTGGATTTTTTACATGTGTAGAAATTTAATTGGCCTAGGGCTTGTTTCAATGTGCTCATTTTGTATATACCATGCCATATCCTTCATGAAATGATGATGCCTTCAAATAAATGGATGAATTTTTTGTGCTTGTTCTGGACTCATTGATGGTGATTTTCATGTAGAGTTTGTGATTTTTGGATACTTGGTGAAGGAGTTATGAATTTTTGAATTAAGGTGTGACAATTTGTGTCACACCAAGCTAGGTCAACTTCATGATTTTATTTAAAATGCTTAGGGATGTTGATTTGAGCTAAAACTTTGTGTGGATGAGCATTGATATGTCAAGATTGCATGTGAATTTTTCTGGAATTTTTGCTTGAGTTTTCTAATTGATTGACAATTTTCTTCTCTGTTGAACCATTTTGTGACATTGTGTGATACATGTTGGTAATTCATTTGTGAAATTCTCATATTGTGTTGGATGAAGATGAAATTTGACATGTGCATTCTAGACACATTATAGGTCATCATGGTTTTGATTCCATTCATTTCTTAATTGTTGTCACTGTTTTATGATTTATGAAAATTGATGCTTGTTTGGATGCCTTGTTTTGGCTTGTATAATTGTGTCTGGACTTCTTGATTTTCATTGACCTACTTCATTTTGTCCAATTGAGCTGAAAATTGACATGCTATACCTTGAATGTGTCCCGTTTAGGTGTGAATTTTTGTGGAATTAATTGAATTGTTTTGGCATGCTTTTGATTGAGATAGTTCTGTTTGGACTTTTGGTGTTGCAAATGGCCTAGTTTGTGATATTTTGTGCATGAAATGATAGTGGTGAATGATATGGGCATGGGACCAATTGCATTTGCTTTTGATTTGTTGGAATGTGATTTTGGTTGATTTTCACTTGCTGTTCAGAATTTTTTATCTCTTTGGACCCTAGGCTTGGCCTAGTGGTCTAGTTTCTCACATTTGGGTTGGATTTTCAGGATGAAATGCACAAGGCTTAAGGAGATTGCTTCAAGTCAATTTGAGTTGACTTATGAATTGTTTTTGACTAACATTGAATTTGTGTTGTAGGGTTTGATGCTTGAGTTTGAGCTCATGGCTTGCACTTATGTGCATTAACTTGTGTTGACTGTACAAATTGACTGTTTGACTTTTGCTGTTTACTGTTGGTTTGTCGGAGTACTGATGATACTTGATTGATTTCAGGTACATTAAGTTGCTTACAGTTCCTTGAGAACTTGCTTGCCGTTGCTTGGTTTTTAAACCAATTGAGGTAGAATTTCTATTCTCCATGTAGTCTGGAAGACCTGGCCTGTTACTTGGCCAGGCAACTGTCTGAAGTCCTCCTTAAGAGGCGATGTTTGTGCTTGTTAACTTTGTCCCCAAGCAGGTAAAGACCTTGATTAAGGCAATTGGTGGATCATAGAGATATACAGTCTATCTCCCACTATTCTGTTGAGTCGTCCCTCTGCTCACACCGTTGTGTTGATGCATTGGGACACAAACCCAAGATCTTGTACATTGTACAGTTGTATCAGAGTCTTTGAGTGTAGAAGGGTTCCTCCTTTCTGAACCCACACTCCTTTGTCTGAAGCTCTCCCTGGACAGGGATAAGAGCTGTGAAGTCTAATCTTCACTCACATTTCATCTGGCTTCACCTTAGCCCCTCAATGGCAAGGTTAAGAGCTAACACTACCCTTGTACAGATGACTTGCCTCGGCAGTCGAACCCTTTGTTTGAGCCTCACTTGACTGGATATAGTGTGTGCTATCTGAAATGTGAATGTTTGCTTTGTTTATGCTTGCATGCTTGCTTTCTTCCTGGATAGGATTAGCTTGCTGTTGTGCAAGTAGGTAGAAACCATAACATAGGGCAATGACGCATGATAACACTAGGCTCGAGTACAACTCCCTGGTAGTGTGTCCTCCCTTTGTGTCTGGCTAGTCTTTCTCCCCCGTTGGGGGGAACTACATCGCCCTGATCCTCGTTCCAGACGAGGTATGTAGGCAGGAGACCGTGCGAGGTCTCTCCGGGCAACTTTTTTCCTTTTTGTGGGTGTTTGTCTGACAATTGCTAGGCTCGAGTTCCCGACTCCTTAGCAACTTGTTGTTTGTTTGTTCTCGTTGTGTGCTTGGAAGCCGGTGTAAGTCCATCAAGTGGCATCTGGGTTCCAGTGTGTGTCTGTTTTGGTTCGGATGCTGATGTAAGCCCAGTGATTGGCATTCAGGCTCCATGTTTGCCTGTTTGTGTGCGTGTGTTGTTTGGCGTGTGTGAGCCGAACTACAGTAGCTCTGATTCTCGTTCCAGACGAGATATGTAGGCATAGGATGCCATGTCTTAGTGAGCCCTCTTCCTCCTAACCCCACCTGTTTTGTTTTCGGTGTGTGTGTGTGGTGTTTTTAGCAACCTTTTCTTTCTTTTAGAACGTGGATCCCGTCGAGTACGACGGACGTGAGGGGTGCTAATACCTTCCCCTTGCGTAACCGACTCCCTTACCCTTTCTCTTTGGTCGCGAGACCATGCTTTTTCCAGGTTTCTCTGAGCGTTTCCTTTCCCTATTCTGGGATAAATAACGCGCAGTGGCGGCTCTGTGTTGTGTTTTGTTTTAGCCCGCCGGTTGTTTTTCGCGGATGCGACAGTTCCCATCTGATAGTCTATCTTTCGTAACCAATTCTCGTAGGGTAGCCTACTTTAAAAGTCAGTTCCTGTCTAATAAACAAAAACAAAGTCAGTTCCCTTCCGACGTTTTAATCTTTTTCACCAGTCCTCGTCTAGTAACATATCCTTCAAGTCTAGTTCTCGTATGGCAGTTCATTTCAAAACCCCAATCCGCGTATGAAAAATCATTTACCAAATACCAGTTCCCATCTGGTAGATTATCTCTTAAACCAGTTCCCATCTAGTCACTTATTTTGAAACCTATTCCGCCTGGTAATCTATTTTTTGTAACTAGTTCTCGTCTGGTAGCCTACTTTAAGAGTCAACTCATATCTGCATTTTAATCCTTTTCACCAGTTATTCATCTAGTAACTTATCCTTCAAGTCTTGTTCTTGTCTGGAAGTTTAACCTTTTTCACCAGTAATCATCTGGAATTTCACCTTCAAAGTCCAAATTCATTGGCAATTAAGAATAAAACCCTACAAAAATCCAATTACCTATTTGCATTCTCATACGTATTTCATATAAACATATATGCATGACACTCTCGCCGAAACGGGAAGCTTCATCAAAATGAACAAAAAAAATCATTCACATTACTATATGCACCCTAAATAGTCCCAACAATTGCGTACTTGCATACATCTCATGCATCATTCCATGCATGGTACTTCCACCTAAAGTGAAACGTCATACATAACATAATTCAGGATCCAGGGTCAATCATATATATCCCGGTCAATCCTCTTTCAAAGTCGGACGTATTTCTCTAAATAGAGTTATTACCCCGCATGTGATCGTAGAATTATTTCCTAGAAAGTCATTCTTCAACTTTATGGTTGATATTGATATTCCCCAGCGTATTTGCCTTGTTGATCCTCAAGCATAGGTTACCCTAAAAAGTCTCTTATGAGTTTTTCCACTGCAAAGATTTGTCAGTAAATATTCTCCAAAGAGAGTACTTTTATGAACTATTTTCCCCCAATAGACGAACGTTCGAGATACTGGTTAGTTGATATGAAGAATCTCATTGGTTGCTTGAGATACTGCTATAAGTATCCTCGAAGAGTCTTAGATATGTTAAGGTATCATTCCCTAGTTGGAATATCTCGATTATATCATATGAGATGTTGCTTCGTTGATTCAGAGAATCTCATTGGATTTTGTTCTTTGATATGCTGCTCTAGTATCCTCGAAGAGTCTTAGATACGATTGAGGTATCATTCCCTTGTTGGAATATCTCGATTATGTCATGTAAGGTACTGCTTCGTTAATCCTCAGGGAATCTTGTATATTCTATTCAACACACTGTTCTGCTAATTTTCAGAAAATCTTAGATACAATTGGGATTTCATTCCATCTTTGGAAAGTCTCAATTATATCGTCCAAGATATTGTTCTGACGATTCTCAGAGAGTCTGGATTGTTTCATTTACCTTCTAATAACCTATTCCACTATATTCTTCGCTACATCTCTCACTGCATTTTCTTTCTACATTTCATCTTTTGCATCTCGAAGGACAAAATTTGAGTCATTTCGTATTTAATTATCTTCCACCATGAATGTATGAAGATTGTTGTCATTCATACCTTCTGATTCGAGTTAATTAAATAGGGGCAGCTGTCATACCCCAAGTGTGTCTGAGCATTTTAAAACTCTCATACATTTGACTTTATTCTAAGTTTGCCTCATCTGTATAGCATAACATGTCTTTCATCATGAATAACGCCTAAAATGTTGGCCAAAATAAATTTTTGAACATACAGACACACCGATTGAATCATATCTAAAATACATGTAAAATCAGTGGGTAAAAAGTTTTGAAATCAAGTTTGCAGACGTCAGCATCGTTAATCTACAATTCACGTAGTTTAACCTGACGTGCTCGTTATATTTTTTGACTACTTTTTTAGTCATATTTTGATCAGTATATGCCTGTTTAACCGGTAAAAAATTATTTCGAAATCTAATCAAAACTTGTATGTTTCTAAGAGTTTTATTTTACGCTGATGATTTTAACGCATTTAGTTTTTTTATAGCATATTTGCGCCCTACTTTTATTCATTTTTAGTCATTTTATTTTTATCCCTTTGTTAAATTAATCAAAAAAATAAAATAGAATTTTTCATGCTTGCATTTCAATTTTCTCATCTGTATTTAAAAAGATGTGAATTTTATTTGATTTAATTTGTTTTCAATCAATTAAATCATCTAGAAGGGGCATTGTAGACATTTTAAATTAATTTGTGTTTCTTGGATTCAATCCTAACCATTGATTCAAATTAATCTAAGGCGCACATTTGCTATCTATGTGTATATCTCTTAACCAATCAGAATTAAAGGATAAGAAAAGGATTAAATAAAAAGAAGAAGAAAATGTTTCCTCAAATAACTAGTCCAAACGTGCCCTACCTTTATTCACGGGTACTTTCTTTTTACTAGCAACAATGATCTCCTCAATTGATTTTTAAAAAAAAACATCTATTGCATGCTAGACATGTGGATTTGCTCCAATCAATTTCGGCCACATGCCTCACCCAAAATTCTTGTTGACTAAAATTTACTCCCTCCAATCACACGCACTTTGGTGAAGATTTTTACAATGGCGTCCATTAACCAATAGAGGATCTCCACTCAAAACCAGGGGATTTTTCGTGTCACCCCATAAGTGGTCCACATCGTCCCAATGCTCTTGATTTATTAGTACAACTTTTGTTCATGGTAACGGAGGATTCTTTTGAGAGAAAAAACTGTATTTTTGATGGATTCAGAATACACTTCTTTTCTCTCATGAAAAGAGAACATGTCACACTTTTAAGGAGGGATCACATCAACCGATAAAAACACTTTTCTCTTTTTTTAGATTTCTTTTTGCATTATCCTCTCTCTCTATCTCTCTCACGTTTTTGGATTTGATTGGATAAAACACACCTTATATATTGGTGGATTTCTCCTCCTTAGAACAATTTTTTCTGCAAATCCATAGTCATCTCCCTCATTCATCGAAAACCTCCTCATAACCACCACGTAAAACTTTCCTGTCTCCTTCCGCCGTGTAAAAACACGGACCATACAACCACCGTAAACTGATTCAACATCACCGCACAAAACAGACAAAACAACCAAACGATTCCTCCCCAAAAAGAAAAAGATATCCATCGCGTTTCATTTTATTCCCTCAAAATCATCCTCTCCATTCTTTCATTCAAAAACCTCACTCTCTTCTTCATCCACTACACACACGTTATCACTCAAACAAAGCCGTGAAAAATCACAACCACCCCCATTCACGTCCAAACTTGCAGGTTATCATTTCTCACTCTTCTGCATACAAAATTTTAACAAACCAAAAATCTGCAACCATATTCACTTCGAGCATTCTCAAATCAGCAAACGATTTCACCATAAATAACCTTTGTCTTTCGTTCACCATCATATTCCGGAGACAAATCAAGTACAACATACCGACAACAAATTGTTCAACATCTCCATCTCCGATCGACTTTCACCGCTTTTCCGATTTGCATCAACAAAAAGCCACCGTTGCGCCAAAATCCTTCTCCGATCTACTCCTTTTAACAAACCGCAAGCCACCGCCGCTCCAAACTCCTTCGCTGATCCGCCATAAAGCAAGTTTCATCTAACATTAGAACTTCAGAAATCTCCCATCGGTACCCTCCCTTTCCATTCTTAATCTTTTGATTGTTAAGTTCGTTTTAATGATTCATAATGTTGGTTGTGGAGAGCTGATAAAGTGCAAAGAAGAGAGATCAATGAAAATGCAGAAAAAACGCGTTTGGAAGAGTATATGTTTTTTATTTTATTACCCAATTTCTTTTCAGTTGATCATTTGATGCAGTTTAAAAAACTGAAAATGGTTTTATTATTTATCATTCGTTTAATTCATTTTATTATACGTTATTATGGTAAATTTAAAATTTAGGACTAAATATTAGTTTGATGTTCTTTAAAGTCCATTAACTATTTTATACCCCTCATGAGCAATGTAGATAAGTTTGTGATATTTTTTGAGTCGTTGTTGTTTTGATTTTTTTTCTTCCTTGTTAGTTTACAATTTGTCATGTATTGATGAAAATGACTTTGTGGTGTATACCGAAATAGAATTAGATCCATGTATATTTGGAAAATCTATATTAAAGTATATTGAAGTAGATTGTCGTCATGTTGTTAATTTATTTCCATTGTGTTGAATCAGAATTTTACCATGGATTCGGCAATTTTATGTCGTTATGCCGCCAAATTTCCAATACATTGTTAGAATATTTTTACCGCATTATGATCTTGCGTATGACATTGCTCGTGTTGCCATCACGCACAAGTCAATTTTGAGCGTATTATGGCCAATTCACTCCGATTATTGATATTGTCACTTATTTCTTTCTCTTTTAATTAAATTAATTAATTAAATTTTGTTTAATTAGTTAATTTTTATTAATTAATTTTAATTAACTTGATTATTTGATTCAATTAAATAATTTCTATAATTAACCTTAATTAACTTAATTAATCGATTTAACCAAATTTTAATCAATTAATTTTGATAATTAAATATTGAATGATTTCTTCCACTATCCCGAATTCATAATCATTTCAAACCCATCCAGTTTCATCATCGATTCAAAACCATGTTAAACCATTAAAATCAAGTAATTCTCGATTCAATGTCGAGCCTCATTTCCCTACCTTTGTAAGTCGATTGCTTTTAGTATTGCCATCAACCTCACATAACTTACTCTTGAACTTTCTTACAATGAGACTTATTTGATTTTAATTAATTTATTAGGCGACTGATACACCAAATATAATCGAATTTATCTCGAACGCAAATTCAAACCTCGATCAACATCGAGTATTTTAGCTAAATCAAATTAAAATACCTAATCACAATTAAACACCATTTTATTTAAAAAATGAAAAAGGGATGATTTCGAGCCTTCGACTCCTCTTCTTAATTGTTTGGGTACGAGTTCCCTAACTCGATTAGTCAAACAATTGTCATTCCTCTTAAAATACTTCTAAACCGGTTAAATCGAATCATTTTCATAATAAACTTAACAAAAAGGGAGATGGTCTAGAGCTTTTGATTCCTCTCCTCTAATACTTGGATACGAGTTACCTTACTCGATCGTTCGAGTATGTGTCGTTTATCTAAAAAATATTAACCATACATAAACCTATTTTCATAATAACTTAGGTGAAAAATAAAATGGTCTAGAGTCTTCTATTCCCTTTCCCGAATACTTGGATATGAGTTACCTTACTCGATCATCCGAGTATTCGTCATCCATTTAAAATACCTTAACTATTATCAAACCCTTTTATAATTAAGGATGAAAAGGGAGATGGTCTAGAGCCTTTGATTCCTCTCATCGACTATTAGGATATGAGTTGTCTTACTCGACTATCCGAGTAATCTTCATTCAAATAAAACTTTTAACATATTAATTTAACTTGTCATCCCCGCGTCATCAAAACTCTTTTCAGAGAGAACATTGTTCAATCCCTTCTAACGCGCATAACAAACTAGTGCTTAAGCCTCCGCTGAGAGTAGACAAGCCAATGTTTAGCCTTTAGAACACGGTCTAAATAGTTATTCATTAAAATACACCAACAAACTGTAGTTTCTCGAACTAAGAATGCTCTGATTTCCTTATTGCACAATAAGGATAAGTATGCACGAGATTGCGAGATCTTGGCGATAACACTAATAAAAAACCTCCCATTTTCCCCTTTTGAGGTGTCCTTCCATTTCTCTTTCCAAACTTTTTATCTTTTGAAGAAAACAATGAACATTAGCTAACATTCAAATCACAAATTAGACTAAAAGGTTCTCGTTGAGTACAACGGACATGATGAGTGCTAATACCTTCCCCTTGCGTAATCGACTCCCGAACCCGAATATGGTTGTGAATACCATTTTCCCTTTTTAAATGCTTTATCGATATTTTCCTATTTTTTGATTGGAATAAATAAAGTTCGGTGATGACTTTGTTCGAATCATTTTTTCCGCGACCATCGCGAGGAATCATATTTTTCGAGATGCGACAGTTGGCGACTTTGCTGAAGATTTTTGCTCCAAGCAAGAGAGAGTCAAACCTAACTTAGTTCAATTTGCGTTTGAATGTTAACTTTGTTTGTGTTCTTTATTATGTTATTATTATCTCTTTGTAAATTTTATTTTTATGATTGATTCTTATATTGCTATTGGGGGCTATCTGATTATTGACACTTTGTAAGATAGGCTTTCTACGCGAGTATGAGAAAAACCATATGATTAAGATGGTGGTTATTTAGTAGAGGCCCACGAGGAGCCTTCCTTGTTGGGACGATACGAAGACCCCACCTAGAGTAGATTCTCTTGAGATATTATCCTTCGATGAGCCTTCGTCACGACGGTAATGTTTTCAAGTTGAATCAATGACTCCAGGGACCTTTCAAACCGTTCCATCCATGATGGTTGTGTAGTGTTAACCTACGAGACTTCAGACTTGTTGGGTTAATATGAAATCCCCAGTCATATAAGATACCTTAGACGTATTACTACCTTACAGTAGTATTTCCAACCTTAATCTATGACTCTGAGAACCTTGTTAGAACCTTGGACTCATGGGCATGTCAGGAGAAACAGTAGGCTGACACGGCCACCCGTGTCAGCCCAAGCCCAAAATTTCCAGTTTTCTCAGGCTTTTCATTCTGCGGGCTTTTTGGAGACATCCTTGGACCTGTCCAACTGCTGCTGGGAACTTTCACTATAAAAAGAGGTCTTCTGCCAAAGGAAAAATCATCTTGGAATACAGCAAACCAAAGTATTGTGAAGCAATCAAGTATTACAGAGATCAAGGCATTTGGAGAGCCGAAGAGATTCATGAGCGGGAGCGATTGAAGATCAAAGTCATCCAATTACTTGTAATATGTAATTTTTATCTTGAATTTGTTTTAAACAATATGAGTAGCTAAACCCCCCAATGCTAGGGGGGTGTCCCTGATTTAGAATTGTAATTAATTTGAGTTTACATTTGCATTTATAATATTTTGTTACGGTAACCTTTTGATGTGTTCATTGCTTTCTCTTTCGGACCAATTGAGATTGATTTGTGGTTATCAATTAGGTTGAACCGCCATTGATAAGGTTTTCATCAGGTTACTCTGCAGTAGATATCACCTAGGACTAGGGATACCCTGTATGAACCAGAGCATTCTTGATATTATACAACTTAACTTCACCCTAATTGGCTATGGACATAGGAATTAGGGTAGATTGATTAAAGGTTTTCTCACCAAGGACTTGGGAGAAAATACCCTTGAGAATTGGTAGTAATTGATATTTGTTGATGCAATAGTAACTCAGAGTTGTTACAGGGATAAATCATACACCTTCCCTGGCATTGTTCCTTTTTCTCTTTAAACCCTTATTTTCATATTTCTTTACCTTTACTTTTATTATTTTCACACTCAAAAACCAAATTAATACTTTTTGTTTAATTGAATGGTAATTTAACTCAATACTAACGTGCAGTCCTTGAGATCGACATTCGGGGAATTTCCCCATTATTACTATAAAAGGCAAAATAATACACTTGCTATTTTTCCTATCAATCGCCGGTAGGAGGAGCGAAAGAGTAAAAATGATGATAAATGTGATCCAAATTCTCTGTCAATATGTCCATAAATCCGTGGAGGTCCACACGTAAAGTGATTAATTCGCTTTTCAGGTTAGCAATGTCAGTTTGGACAGTGTTGATGACAACATCGTGATCAATAGGCTGCGCAGTAGGTACAACAGAGGCATATGAGTCAGCGTCAGAGAGATATGCATCATAGTGGTCATAGATTTGGGGTGTCTCTGGAGGAGAGGATGGTGCATCTTGTGGTCCGTCCAAATCAAAGAGCCAATTGTTTCTGTCATGTACGCTAGTCCTATGGTTTGGCAGGGTAAACATGTGCACAACTTGGTTGTTGATAAGAAATCCAAACACATTCGGGCCCAGGTTTCTAATAATATTAGTGTTGAAACAGAACTGAATGTGCATGGGTCGTATTCCACCTAGAGGGTTAAGTCTAATAAGTGGTTGTCTCAGTCCAATAACATTGGCAATCGTGGTTACTAGGCCTCCTATTAGGATTGGTTCATGGGTTGCTTGTGCCATACGATCAAAGTTGGCTATCATAAATGTAGCGGCATTAACAGGACGGGCATGTGATGCACAATACATTATGAAGAGCTCATCTTTGGACACAAAGGTTATCTTTTCTTCTTTTCTAAATAGGGTGTGAGCTAGGATCTTATGAAAATAACGAATCGCAGGATTATGAATATTCTCAGAGTGCATGAGATCTGGCTCAGGATGGTTGTTTTCGGTAATGCTTCCCCAAAAGTAGTTTAGTTCAAGGTATGTGAGTAGTTCTTCCTGGGTGACGGTAAAGGCATCAGGGCCATTTGGGCATCCTAGGAGTTCAGTTATTTCTCTATGGTTGTAGCGATACTCAATACCAATCATCCTAAAGGTGATAAGGCCTCTATTGAATCCAATACCATGGTTTGGCAAGTAAACAAGGGAGCTTAGGAATTCTAGGGTTAGCCTACGGTAAGAACTAAATCTTCTTTTGACAGCAAAATTATCCCAACCAATTTGGTTAAGTAGAAACATAACACTATCTCGGATACCTAGCTTAGTCATGGTACGACCATCAAGATAGATAGTTAGTGCCATCTCTCTCTGAGCTAAAGCTTCAAAGTGTCTCCTCTGACCTCTGCCTATGAAAAGATATCCATATAGTCTACTTGTTGCATCGTGAAAGTTAGTAGCTAGCTAAATTTAAGTTAGCCTGGGAGTAAGTAGACAACAACACTAAGTCAGTAATGGTTAATAATAAAGAAAAGTACCGAGTGACTTAATGAAATAGAGAAAAAATAATGAAAAATAAGAAATAATAATAAATAATAATAGAGAAGATAGAATTAATAATTTCAAATAAGATGTGGGTTGTCTCCCACCAAGCACTTTGTTTAATGTCGTAAGCTCGACAAAATTTAACTAAAGATTACTTCGGTGAATGAGCGGGCAACTCTGGAAGCTTTAGATTAGTGGAAGAATCTCTGTTGTCAATGTTATGATAATGTTTCAAGCACTGCCCGTTTACGATAAATGGTTCACTAGATTTGCCCTATATTTCTATCGCTCCATTTGGAAAAACTTTGGTAATTTCAAAGGGACCGAACCACCTAGAACAAAGTTTTCCTGGAAAAAGTTTAAGTAGAGAATTAAACAGAAGTACTACGTCACCCTCATTAAACTCTTTCCTCGATATACGCTTGTCATGCCATTTTTTGGTTCTTTCTTTATAGATCTGGGCATTCTCGTATGCGTCTAATCTAAGTTCTTCCAGTTCACGGATATCTAATATTCTCTTCTCGCCTGCGGCAGTATAATTTAGTGTAATGGTTTTAATGACCCAATAAGCTTTATGCTCTAATTCCACCGGCAGATGACACAATTTTCCATAAACTAGCTTAAATGGTGTGGTTTCTATCGGGGTCTTATAAGTTGTCCTATATGCCCATAAAGCTTCGCGTAACTTTGAAGACCAATCTTTCCTAGAGGTGGCAACTGTTTTTTCTAAGATTTGCTTAATTTCTCTATTCGAGACCTCTACTTTCCCACTTGTTTGTGGGTGATAGGGTGTTGCTACGCGGTGTCAGACTCCATATTTTAGTAATAACTTTTCAAAGATCTTTGAAATGAAATGGGAGCCACCATCATTGACGACAAGTCTCGGAACACCGAATCTAGGAAAAATTATATGCTTAAAGAGCCTAATTACCACTCGCGCGACATTTGTTGGAGAGGCTACAACCTTAATCCATTTCGATACGTAATCAACAGCAACGAGGATGTGCTTGTTACCAAAAGAAGATGGGAATGGTCCCATGAAAACAATTCCCCACACACCAAAGACTTCTACTTCTAAAATGCCTTTAAGTGGCATTTCGTCGCGTCTAGAGATGTTTCCAATGTGTTGGCACCGGTCGCAATTATGATCATGATATGGACATCTTTCCACACAGTGGACCAAAAGAGGCCAGCTTGTAAGATCTTGGCGCAAGTCTTTGAAGTGCTTGCATATCCTCCATAAGGAGTAGAATGAAAGTGAGAAATTATATTTTCTACATCATCTTTGGGGACACATCAACAGAAGATACCATCGGCGCCTCTCTTGAAAAGTAGAGGCTCATCCCAATAATACTGTGTAAGATCATGGAAGAATTTCTTCTTTTGTTGGTAAGTTAAGTCTGGTGGAAGCACCCCAACTGCTAAGTAGTTGATGAAGTTAGCATACCATGGCAGTGTGGTTTTAGTATAAATTTCTTCCACAACTTCATTTGTTTCGGTATCATTATAAGTTAATGAGCATTCAATTGTATTACTTTCCAACTGGGCTATGAGTCGCTCATAAGGGAAATCATCATTGATAGGCACTCGTTCAGGCTCAATGTCTTCCATCCTCGACAAGTGATCAGCTACGACATTTTTAGTGCCTCTCTTATCTTTAATTTCTAAATCAAACTCTTGTAGGAGTAGAATCCACCTTAGGAGTCTTGATTTGGCGTCCTTTTTACTTAATAAGTACCTAATTGCGGCATGATCGATATAGATAACTATTTTCGCTCCTACTAGGTAAGAACGGAATTTATCTAAAGCGAACACGACAACTAAAAGTTCCTTTTCCATGGTGGCATAGTTCATCTACGCAGGATCTAAGGTTTTGCTTGCATAATATATTGCATGAAGCTTCTTATCCTTTCTTTGTCCTAAGACTGCGCCTACGACATAATCACTAGCGTCACACATGATTTCAAACGGTAATCTCTAATCGGGTGGTTGCATGATAGGTGCAGTGATGAGAGCTATTTTTAATTGTTCAAACGCTTTTAAGCATTTGTCGTCAAAGATGAATTCAACGTATTTCATTAATAGGCCAGTTAATAGTTTGGTGATTTTGGAGAAATCTTTAATGAATCGTCGGTAGAAATTGGCGTGTCCTAAGAAACTTCGTATTTCTCTTATGGTTTTCGGAGGTTGAAGGTTTTCTATAACTTCTATTTTAGCTTTGTCAACTTCAATCCCCTTATCAGACACTATGTGTCAAGGTACGATTCCTTGTCGGACCATGAAATGGCATTTTTCCCAATTTAACACGAGATTTACTTTTACGCATCTTTCAAGTACCATTTCTAGGTTCGATAAACATCCTTCAAAACTCTTCCCACAAACAGAGAAATCATCCATAAATACTTCCATGATGTCGTCTATAAAGTTAGCAAAAATTGACATCATGCATCTTTGGAATGTTGCAGGAGCATTACATAGTCCAAACGACATTCGTCGATAGGCAAATGTACCATAAGGACAAGTGAAGGTTGTTTTTTCTTGGTTGTCAGGATGAATAGGGATTTGAAAGAATCCAGAATAACCATCTAAATAGAAGGAGTGAGAATGCTTAGCCAATCGTTCAAGCATTTGATCAATAAAAGGTAAAGGAAAATGATCCTTTCGAGTGGCTTTGTTCAATTTCCTATAATCAATGCACATTTTGCTTCCAATCACAATTCTTTGTGCTATAGATTTGCCTTTTTCGTTATTAACAATTGTAACACCTCCCTTCTTTGGTACGACATGTATTGGGCTGACCCATTGACTATCGGATATCGAGTATTTAATTCCTGCTTCTAATAGCTTTTGCACTTATCTCTTTACTACGTCACTCAGAACGGGATTTATCCTTCTTTGATGTTCTCTAGAGGTCTTACTGTCTTCCTCTAGCATAATGCGATGCATGCATATGGAATGACTTATTCTTTTTAGATCTGAGATATTATAGCCTAAAGCAGTTGGATATTTTCTTAAAACATTTAGGAGTTTCTCGGTTTCTATTTGTCCTAAGTCTGCATTAACTATTACAGGTCGCTCGAGTTCAATGTCTAGGAATTCGTACCTTAAATTTTTGGGTAGTGTTTTAAGTTCTAATGCTGGTTTCTTAGGGGAAGGCATATGATTGGGTCTCAGTGCTAGACATTCACTTAGACTGTCATCTTGGTAATCCTCACGCCAATTTTCATCTTCAAAAATATGAGTCATTGGAATTTTCAATATTTCAGAGTATGAAGTTTGTTCATTCTCCATTTCTCTTACACACTCGTCGATGACATCTAGCAGACAACATGTATCGTCTATAGTTGGTGCCTTTAAGAATTGCGTCAAAATAAATTCGACTTTTTCTTCACCAACTTCAAAGGTTAGCTTGCCTTTCTTTACATCTATAATGGCTCCGACAGTAGCTAAGAATGTTCTTCCTAATATGATAGGGATATTGGAATCCTCCTTTATGTCCATGATTATGAAATCAGTAGGAATATAAAATTGACCTATGCGCACTAGAACGTTTTCTAGTATACCTATGGGAAATTTAACAAAACGATCCGCAAGTTATCCGGACATCCTAGTTGGTCTCAATTCTCTCATTTTAAGCCTTTCGCATATGGACAAGGGCATTAAGCTAATATTGACTCCTAAGTCGCATAGAGCTTTGTCTATGACAAACTTTCCGATTACATAGGGTATGGAGAAACTCCCTGGGTCTTTCAGCTTATGAGGCATATTGTTTTGAATTATAGCGCTACACTCAGCAGTAAGTGTAACAGTTTTGTTATCCTCAATTTTCTTCTTGTTAGATAAGATCTCTTTAAGAAACTTAGCGTATGAGGGCATTTGCGTGATGACTTCTGTAAAAGGTATTGTGATATTCAATTGTTTCATAAGCTCTACAAATTTCTTGACTTGTCCTACACTTTTGGATTTAACAAATCTTTGAGGATACGGGATATGAGGTTTATACGGTGGTGGAGGCACATATGATTCTTCTTTCTTTATGGCCTCCTCTCTTTTATTTTCCTTCAGTTCGTCTTCCTTCTTAGTTATTTTACCAGGGTCTTGGTGCATGGCTGGATTTTGAATTCTAGGGTCGGTTGGTCCGTATAATTCTGTCCCACTTCGTAGTATTATAGCATTTGCATAACCTTTCGGGTTTGGTTGTGGCTGTCTAGGAAATGTACCTGCAGGGCCAGTAATAGGTGCTTGTTGTTGTGCCACTTGCGAAATTTGTGTTTCTAACATTTTGTTATGGGTGGCTAAAGCGTCTACTTTGTTCGCTAATTGCTTAATTTGCTCACTAGTGTGTATGTTTTGATTAAGGAAATCCTTATTTGTCTGGGCTTGGGTAGCTATGAATTTTTCCATCATTATTTCAAGGTTTGACTTCCTATGAGCATTTGGAGCAGTTGTGACAACTCTATGATATCCTGGTGGTACAACAGGTGCTTGGTTGGATGCATATAATGCATTATTATTTTTTGTACGAAAAGTTCGGTTGACTCCTTCAACCTGGGTTATTGGTGTTTGAGTAAGGGTTTCCTTGCGCATAATTCACTTGGTCTGTGGAGATTCCTGTCAAAAGTTGACATTCAGGGGTAACATGCCTAGGAACTCCGCATATCTCGCAGTTCGGTGCTACGGCAGCCACAATGGTTGCGGGTGTTATGGTCAGGTTTTCTATCTTTTGAGTGAGAGCATCAACCTTAGCATTGACATGGTCAAGACTGCTTATTTCGTACATACCGCCTTTCGTTGGAGGTTTCTCTACGAAGGTTCTTTCACTTCTCCACTGGTAGTGATTTTGGGCCATACTTTCGATAAGTTGATAAGCCTCATTGTAGGGTTTATCCATCAGCGCGCCACCCGCGACGCCGTCTATTGTCAATCATGTGTTGTACAAGAGACCATTGTAAAAGGTATGGATGATCAACCACTCTTCTAGACCGTGATGTGGACAAAGCCTCATCATGTCCTTGTATCTCTCCCATGCTTCAAAAAGAGATTCGTTGTCTTTTTGTTTAAACCCGTTTATTTGGGCTCTTAGCATAGTCATCTTACTAGGTGGGAAATATCGTGCTAAGAAAACTTTCTTCAACTCGTTCCACATAGTGAAAGAGTTGGACGGTAAAGATTGGAGCCAAGATCTAGCTCTATCTCTTAATGAGAAAGGGAAAAGACGTAGTATTATAGCTTCGGGGTTGACATCATTCGCTTTCACTATGTCTGTGTATTGCAAAAACACTGACAAATGTAGGTTCGGGTCCTCCGAGGGACTACCGAAAAATTGGTTTTGTTGTACGGTTGACAACAACAAATGTTTTAGCTCGAAATTATTTGTTTCGATGGCAGGGGCATCAATGTTGTTATGTGGTTCATCCTGCGAAGGGATGACATAGTACTTGAGGGGACGACTTTACGGTCCTTCAGCCATCTTTGGTTCTATAACTGGTTCGGGAATATGGATATTAGGATCAGGAAGATTGTACTTGATATTGTATTCTCGTATCCGACGTTCTAATCTTAGATAACGCTCTGGTTCGTCAAATGGTAGCTTTAATTTCTCGCCTTGAGAGTGAGTACTTAGCATACAATCGATAACTTAAAAAGGGAAATAGTTTTGTTTGCCTTAGTCTATACTGCGTAACACTGGAGTTACGATATCGACTTAATTAGTCCCCGGAAACGACGCCAAAAACTTGATCGCGACTTAGTATGTCTATAGGATTCGTGATTGCAACTGCAGAGTCGTATCACGTAGTTTTAAAGATTATCGAATCCAAAGGACTAATAATCGAACTTATCGTTATCTAATGTTACTACGTAAATCTAAGGCTGATGAATTTTCTAGAGGTTAAAGGACAATGAGAAATAAATATTAACTAAAATTGGACTTTAATAGAAATATTCAATAGCGGGATATCGGTATGTAACTAATCAAACTTCAGGGATTCGATAAATAGTTGGTGTAATCTTAAACGTTAAAATACTCTTCAGTATAAATTATTTATTTAAAAGACTTTATCTCACACTCTTGTGTTGTTGACTCTGACTATACTCTTAAACCATAATGCTTCGCTCTCGCCGTCTCATTTGAATTAAAAGTAATTTTTAGAAATCAATAAATTCTAATTAATCCTTAAACACTTTCGCCGTGTTTAGAATTAATGTCTAGTTTCAGCTATCCGGTTAAAACCTCAAACTCTCGTTTTATTGACCGTAACCCTTGTTTGCTTTGTACTCTCGTACGAAAACAATTTTAATTTTAGAACAAGAAACTATAACTAGAAAAATAGTTTATAAAGGTCAATACCAATTATTAATGAATCCCGTCGTTTTGACAATCTTTACATACCAATATCGAATGGTTTAGCCAGACATGGGTTTGAAAGCAAACATGCTACTATGATAATTAAACATAAGACCAAATATAAGCAGTTAGAATAACAATTAAAATGGAACCTGGAGAATAGACCGAAAAAACTGGAATTAATGTTAGTTCTTGAATTCAAATAATGTCAGCACACTTGACAAATCGGGTACACAGTTACAATCAAATTCAATTGCTAAAACTCAAGTCGCAATAGTCCCCCGATGTGGAGAATCTATCACTTTACAAGTAAATACATGCTTAAAGTGCTAACAATAAAATTCTGGCTAAAAGAAACAATCCCCTGTCTTGAAGACCGAAACCCTCATTTATACTCCAAATCCTTGCCTTGAAAGTCTCATAGTGGGCGTGCATTTAGGGCGGTTGGTTGACCGAGAAAAATTGAGCGTGGAGAAAAATAAGGAGGAAGTGGTTTGGTGGCGGGTGCCACATCCCTAGGTAGTGGGCGCCACACCTTGCTTGGTGGCGGACGCCACTCCTATGCTTGTATGGTGGGCACCACACCTATCCTTGTGGTGGGCGCCACCCTTGCCATGTGGTGGTGGGCGCCACACATTTCTATTTCTTCATTTTCTTCCCTTTTCCTTTCCTTTTTACTCTTTTCCCGCTTTGCTCGCACATACACTTCTTATTTGATAAATACCTGAAATAAACACAAAATACAACATAATGCTATGGAAAATAAGTAAAAAACAATGCAAATCAAGTCAAATATACGATACATTTTTGCGTTATCAATCACAATCTATTAAATTATGGTTGGATTTTAAGATCAACAAAGTCATACAAAATTCTAAACGAAATCAATTGCACACAAGGTGTTTGATAATTTGTCTCAATTGTATTTATGTGTATTTTATCATTGAGAATGAACCTTACTTTTAGTATAACATTCAATTGATTGTGGTTGAAAGTATTTTGATCAAATTTGTTCTCATTATCATACTTTGATTCTATATACGCATATCCAAGCTTTTCGATAGCGGTTCGATTCAGACGATTTGATCCGGGTCACTTCTGTTAGCTGCTAAAATTTTCAAAACAATTTTTGTTAAGTTTTTTACTTGGGATCTATTCATCCCCCTCTAGATCGAAGCCTATTGTCTAAGAAAAGCGACAAGACAAACAATAAAATAACCGAATATAGATACCCCTTGAGTGAAATAGGGACATGCAACTACAATTCTCACCCCTGTTTGCTTTTCTATGGTGTTATGTACTCTCTTGGAGTATATATAACCAGGTAGAGAAGCAGCTATTGTGTGAGCTAGAGGATGGCGTTGAGGCCTCTTCGTTTATTTACTGTCTTTTTGAGTTATTTAGTTTTCGTTGAGCTCTGACCTGTAACACTGGGATGAGTTGCTTTGTTACATGATGTGTTTATAGACATGTTTGAATTATTTTATTTAGTGCTTATGTCGAGACACAATAAATGTTTTATTTGGAGTTTTTGATGTTCCGTTGCTATTTAATATATGTTCAATTTGAAGAAATATGCAAGTTGTAAATTTATAACACCGATGATGTGTAAAAAAAATTATGCAAGTTGTAAATTTAGAACACCGATGATGTGTAAAAAAAATTATATGTCTTATTTTCATAAATCAAGGGTGTCAGATTTAGGATGTTACATAGTTGGTATCATATCAGGTTGGTCCATTCGGCATAGGTTGTGACTAATTGTACCCTTTTGTGCGCAACATGTGTGTGAACATTGTCGATGCTTACATTGTAAATTTCTATTTGCTTTGATTTTTATGATTGTTTAATCTGAACTTGGATTATTGTGAAGAAAGAAATGACTAGCATAAATAACTGTGTGATTGCTGATGCTTTTGAAGCAATGGCTAATGTGATAGCGCAAACAAATGAAGCGTTGCAGGCGAATCAAAATCAAAATGTTGGTGATGATGTATTTCGTGGGCTGGGAAAGTTCCAGAGGAATAATCCGCCTACTTTTAAGGGGATATACAATCCTGAGGGTGCTCAAAGTTGGCTACAGGAGATTGAGAAGATATTCCAGGTTATGGTTTGCACCAATGAGCAGAAAGTGTTGTTTGTGACACATTGCTGGCAAATGAGGCTTATTATTGGTGGGATAACGCCCACTAGAGGTTGGAAATTGCAGGTACTGAGATTACTTGGTAGAACTTCAAAAAAGAGTTTCTGGAGAAATATTTTTCGGCCGATGTTCACAGTAAGATATAGATTTAGTTCTTGTAGTTAAGGCAATGAAATATGAAAGTTTTTGTTTATGCGGCTAAATTTGAAGAGTTGGTGAGATTTTGTCCCCACTATAATGGCGTGGAAGCGAAAATGTCAAAATGTGTGAAGTTCGAGAATGGGTTACGTCCTGAAATTAAGAAATTCACTGGTTATCAGGAGATCCATTAGTTCTCAGTGCTAGTCAACAAGTGTATGGTCAATAATGTCAGATATAATACTTTCAAAGATGCATGCTTTGCATTAGGCCTGCTAGATGATGACAAGTAGTTTATAAATGCTATTTTAGAAGAAAGTCATTGGGGCACATAAAGCTTTTTGCGTAGATTATTTGCCACTTTGTTACTTTCAAATCATATTAATCGACCATAAGTTGTTTGGAATAAGACATGAGAGCATTTGAGTGATGATATTCTACATAGACAAAGACAATTGATGCGCTTCAACGATATCATTTAATGCTTATATTTCTTTTTAACTTAAATAAATATATTGTATATTAATATTTAATATAGTTTTTATTTTACGTAATTTAATATTTTTGATTTATTTTGTTATAAATTTTAAATTTAAACAATTATTTATTTTATAAAATAATCTATATTTGTAGATTTGGTTTTGACTACCAATCAATTGAAGAGTTATACTTTGGCTGAGATTGAGTGTTTATTGCAAAGTAACAACAAAAGTTTGGAAAAATTTCCTAAAATGCCTCAGTCAGATAGAACATTGTTACTTGATAGACATAATATATTGATTTATGATGAATTAAACTATGATAGAAGCTTTTTGGTTGAAGAGTATCGTAGATTGATGTCAACTATGATCACTCAACAAAAGAAGATATATGATCATATCATGAAGATGGTTGAAGAAAATAGACAAGGTCTTTTTATTTATTTATGGTTATGGAGGAGCTGACAAGGCGTACATATGAAGGGCTATGTCTACATCATTAAGGTCAAGAGGTGGAATTGTTCTAACTGTCGCATCAAGTGGCATATCTATATTACTAATTCCTGGTGGAAGAGCTGTACACTCAAGGTTTGTCATGCCTATAAATGTTGATGAATGCTCGATATGTGATATGAGATCCAAAGACCTTTAGCCGATTTAATACGACGTGCAAAGCTAATTACACGGGATATAACACCTATGATGCACAAGCATTGTTTTGAACCTGTTGATCGTACTTTGCAGGATATAATGCATAAAAAATATCCCATTTGATGGAAAAGTAGTTGTGTTAGGCAAAGATTTTCGTCAGATACTTCCTGTTATACCAAAAGGAACAAATTAAGAAGTTATAAATTCTACTATAAACTTTTTGCATCTATGGAGATATTGTTAAATACTTACTTTAACCACAAATATGAGACTTCTAACTGGAAGTACAAATGCTGACATTGAAGAAAGAAAGATTTTTTCGGAATATATTTTAGGAGTTGGTGATGGTACATTGAGATGCTGATGATGTTGATATCACAATCCAAATACCACCTGATCGGTTGATTCCTAGCTTTGACGACCCTCTTTCATAGAGCATATCCAAATCTATTGCAAAACTTGCACAATCCATCATCTTTTCAGAATAGAGCTATTTTAGATCCTAAGAATCAATTGTCGACGTCATCAATGATTATATGTTGGATTTAATACTTGGAGAAGACAAAACTTATTTGAGTTGTGATTCACTTTGTAACGCCAAGTCAGACCTTAATATGCCAGATGATGTGCACACTCCTGAATTCTTGAATACAATTGTTTCTTTTGGACTTCCAAATCACAAGTTAAGATTAAAAGTTAGAGTCCCGATAATGCTATTGAGAAATATTGATCCGACTTTAGGGTTGTGCAATGACACCCAGTTGATAATTAAAAAAATGGAAAAATATGTACTTGAAGGTAAGGTTATATCTAATAACAATATTGCTCAAAAGATTTTTATTTCAAGGTTATCATTGACTCCTCCCAATAAAAGAATTCCTTTCAAATTTCAAATAGACCAATCCATTAATGATTTCATTTGCAATGACTATCGACAAGAGTTAAAACCAATTGCATAAATCCGTTGGAATATATCTACCTAAATTAATATTTTCTCATGAACAATTATACGTGGCACTATAAAAAAAAATACTTAAAAAAATACTAATCAACAACGACAAAGATCAAGATACAATTGAAATTGAGAATATTATTTACAAAGAAGTCTTTCCTAATATTGAATAGTTTATTGTTTACTTATTTATCAACAAGTATATAAAATCCAACACAAAGTCTAAATATTAAATATGTTATAAGTTTGTTTGTAATTTGCATACAATATATATGAAGTTCGAAAATGCACTTTATATATATATGAATTCGAAAATACCCGTGCATGTTAAAGTCTAGTAAAATGAAATGGCACAATGACATATTTAAAAATAAATGAAAGAATCAAAATCATAAGTTAACCAAAAATATAATAATAAAAAACAAATGTAACGAATGTTGAGATATTTGTAAGCAAACAGAGGCGGTGATCACCCACTGTCATTGTTATACTCCAGCCCACATGTTATTAACCAAACACCATCCCCATTTTTCATTTTCCCCTCAACCTCTCTCTTAACCCCCTTTCTTATTCTTACCTATTTTCCTCGCCACTCGTTTTTTTCCCTTCTTAATCCCTCTTCTCCACTCACACACCAACTAGTAACACTTATTACACCACACCAATTCTCATTTTCCATTCCGATTATTCCAATACGCACCTTTCTTTCCCATGGGCTGAACCTGAACCTGAACAATATAAATTCAGTTTCGAGCAGACAAATTCAATGGAGTGGGATAGCAATTCCGATCTTAGCGGTGATGAAGACGACGCCGTTTCGTCCTCGTCGTTCCTTCTGAACGACGACGTTGGACCACTTCCTTTTCCGGTTCTTCAAACGGCGCCGTGTGGGTTCGTTGTCACCGACGCGATCGATCCGGACCATCCTATTATATACGTCAACGCCGTTTTTGAGATGCTTACCGGTTATCGTGCTGAAGAAGTTCTCGGTCGTAACTGGTACGCTTTTTTTTTTGTTATTTAATTTTCTGATTTTTTAATATATTTGATTTTATATTTTTTTTTTGCTTTCTTAGTGGTGTTGTTTAGGTTTAGATAGGTGAGTTTGGTTTTTAGATTTTTTAGCTATGCTTGATTGAAACCCTAGGTTTTCCCTTTTTCTGTGGTGAAAATTGTTGGAATTAGAAATGTTTTGATTTCTGTAAGTGTTGCCATTAGTACTGGGATTTTGATTCCGTGATTAGGTACTGTAATAATCTGAGATAATGGAAGTGAATGAAAGTAAACACAAGCGTTGGTGTTGTGTTGGTGTCGGACACTGGACATGCAAGCGTCGGTGCTGCATAATAAAAACTGGAAATTCTGTTGTGTGTTTTTATGCGTTGTATTTAAGTTCTAGACGGATAAGAGTGAATTCTAAGTTCTGTTTTGTGTTGTGCGTGATTTGTGATAGTTTTTGAATGTGTTATGTCTACAAGTAAGGGCTGGGTAGTGAGAGGAATTATGGTTCTGCTAGTTTATTCCTTTTCTTACTTGAAATGCATGTGCGTGTGATTGTTTTGAAAAACTGAAATGAACCGTTGAAATGGTTTGTGAAATGTTATTAGACTAGTCTTGTTTGATGCTATGGTTCATGGATAGTATATATGTTTTGTATTTGTTATAGTTGGGAGTAATATGGCAAGAAGTTATGAGTTTGACTTGTTGACAATCTTTCAAAGTTAAAACCATGGGTGCAGATAAACAGTCTTTAGGTTATTTGAAAAATATCCAAGAATTCTATGAGAATAAACTAAACGGTCTTTAGATTCTGTAGTATATTCTGGAAGTTGTTAGAACTTAGAAGTTCTCCATGTAGGAAGGAGCACTGTCATCGGAGAAGATACAATAGTTTGATGGACTAGAGATCATTTCTTCAATGTCTCCAGTATGCTTTATAACTCAATAAGTTGACGATATATACTTCTAGAAATGCATGCATAAACACTTTCTTATTACCGTTGCATCATAGGAATTAAATAAACCTATTATATCAAAAGTCCTTTGAATTTGAGGAGACTCAAAGAGCCAACTAAGAAAACCCCAAAACCTATGAAAACTCAGTATTCTTCCTAACCTCACCCCAAAATCATTGTTTAGATCCCACATCTAATTTGTTATATGACCAGAATATTTCTTGTAAGAGCCTGAGCAATCCTTATTCTTTGAGATATCTTTTTGAATTGAATTAGGCCCAAACTCTGTGTGATGCCAAAACCTTACTAAATCTGATAGCAGATTACTTGTGGATGTCTAGCATTACAAACTTCACACTCTCGATATTTTGTCCGGGCTATGAAGAACATGTGTTATGATCCTAGACTAACTCCATATTGAAGACTTGAGCAATCATCAACCATTGTCTTTGGGGTCAAGTTTGGCCAAGATTCTAATATTGATAAACTCATATGTTACTCCAAACTCCATCACAAATTGTGAATGCTTAAACCACATTTACTTCTAATTCAAGCTCTTTTTATATGGTTGGATCAGGCCTAAACCACATTTCTTAACATGGTATCATAACCTCGTTTAACATTTGGTGGATTACCTGCTATCAGGTTTCTGCTATTGGGTCACCCACCTTTTATTTCCACGCTTCAGATGTCCAGTTCTCTTTCTGAGGGTGTGTGTTAAGAGTCTCACACCAGACAATATATGGCCTAAATATGTGCTTATAAGTGGGGACAATCATCATCCTATAAGCCGGTTTTGTATGGTTGAGTTAGACTAAACCACATTTCTTAATACTTATCAAACATACCTTCACTCTAAACATAATCCGGTTTTGTATGGTTGAGTTAGGGCAAGCCACAATTATAATAAACAACACGGATCATCCACTCTCACAAACAACTCTGCTATTTTATATATGTTTTGGAGACACAAAATAAATTTTGACAAGTGACGTGTATCAACTTACGGGTTGAATTTTCTTACTATTATTTTTTCTCAATTTAATTTTGTTAAAATATAAATTTATTTGCGCTGTATTATTTTTCCTTGTATTATTATTATTATTATTATTATTTTTATAACAATAATATTTCTTTCTTTATCAAAATTAATAAAAATATGAGAATAATGAAACCAGAAAAGAAAAAAATATTCTTGATATTATTTATAGTTTTATTTGGAATTGACACGTTTGCATTCATAAAGCAAGATGATGAATCAACGTACTTTTACATTTTAAAATTGTATAATATTACAAATTGTATAATATTACAAATCTTTCCTTAATAAAATTTATACCACTTTTCTTTGTTATTGTCTCTTCAGAATTTCTATAAGGAAAAATCAAAATCTCTAAAACTTATTTCGGTATTTTCGTTTAAAAACTTAAAAATAGAATATAGTTTTTAAAAATAGTTTTGTAAACTTAGGTAACCAAACATTTTTTATTATTTTCAAAATTTTAAAACTAAAAAACAGTTACTAAAAATTAAATCAAACAAACCCTTAGTCATTCTCAACATCACAGCGACTCTGCTTACTGACAGATAAACTAATAACAGAACCGAAATTTGGGAGAACACCTAATCCATTCCATACTGAATGGCAATGCGGATTATTCTGTGTCTATCTGAGTCTTCTGCTGTTCGTCCATCTTGGACACCCAAGTCTCCTACATGACTACAGCTGCATCACCTTGTTATCACTATTCCACAACCCATGCTAGCCACTGAAACTCAGATGAACCAAAATTAGATACTACTTACTTCAATCGTAAATCAAAACAAAGGGACTTGGATTGGAGTTTCTTAAACATGTTTGTAAGATAAAGTATCTGGAATGTAAGTTAGATATATGTTTTTTTTGTAGATGATATAGTCCTACTTGAAGAATGGAAGGAGGATTTAAATGAGAGGTTGGAGACGTGTCTCAAAGGTGTATGACTTTCGCCTAAGCAGAGTAACACAATATTTGAAATGTAAGTTTAGCAAAAGAAAAAGTGTTTCTAATTTAGTAATGAAAGTTGGAGATCATATCTCATCCGAAGTTACGCAGTTAAAATATCTTAGGTCCATAGTACAAAACAACGGAGAAATAGAAGGAGGCATAAACCACCGCATTCAAGCTAGATGGTTGAAATGAAGGAGTGTCTCGTTTGTTTTATGTGTCACAAAAATACTGCTAAAACTTAAGGAAAGAATTTTATTGGACAATTGTGAAACTGTTATACAAGCCAACATGTTGGACGGTAAAGAACCAACACGAGAGATGTTGTTACGAAGTCTTTTTATTACCCTATATGACTAATAAATTTGATCATTGAAAATAAAAAAAAGTAAGTTGAGTGAAGTGTTTTTTTAGAGATACCCTCGTTTAAATATGAAAGTTGTTGTTAAAAAGTGTTTATATTTCCCTCTGGAGAAAGGGGCACCTGTTATATCCGTTAAAAGTTATTGTCGTATTAATTTTTTTTGACAAGATTTCTTGTGTCTGTTGAGTGTGATAAATGTTCTGTTGGATAGTTGCTGTGACTTCACTGATGAGATTTTCCCTGCCTTAATTGTTGTGTTTAGATTTGTCAATAGTTTTTAGTGATGTTGGAGTTGTGTCATTCAAAGGGCTTCTGTGTCATTTAGAGTCTTACTTGTCAGTGGCATGCTATTTTTCAGGCTGTCTCGTTATAGAGTCGCCACTGTCATGTCCACGGTAGTGCCGGAAACTTGGATAAATCCCACCAGTTGAGACAGGACTTCCTAGCGCACCCAAAACCCTTTTTGCCCATAATCAAAATAGTGAAACATTGGTGCCTTTTTTGCCCATAATCAAAATAGTGAAACATTTTTGTGGAGAATACTCGGACTCAATTCCTCTTTTATTTAGAAAGAAGGGTTTGAGAGAATTGATGCCAATGTTAATTGTCTCAATTGTGGTTTGTATCAAAACCATGGTTAACTTCCCACACATGATTTATTCTCATCATTCTGGCCAAGCCTGGTGTTTTCTGTTCAAATCCTGTATTTTCTGGCTAGGCTATCTGATCTGCTTTACACATTCCTTTCCGAGTTTTCAATCACATCCTTCTTAATGTCCAGGTCTCTGACCATCATCTCTATCCACTGTTACCTTTTTTTGTTCTCTCAAATTATTTTGCAGGTTTTCATTCTAATCCTGTTCTTCTTTTGCCTTTTTTTGTGTGTGTTATCTTAAGTTACTCTACCTTTTTTTAAAACCAAGGTAGTCAATAGCGGCATTTCTCACATGGTGTGGAAGAATGGCTGGCCACCACGTTTAGCAACACAGATATTAATGTTCCCATTTATTGTTTTTTTATCAAATTTATCTTAACCTGTTGATATATCGGGTTTGTTGGTCTTCTTCCATCTCTTTAACTAACTTTTGGACTTTCCTATCTAGCAATACTCATCACTGTTAAAGGGTTTTCTTCAAACATTGCCAACCCACTTAAAATGTGAGACTTGTATAGTTTCCGTGCCATATCCTTTCTGTTTGTTAGTTCCAGAACCTCAGTTTCTGTCTAACCGTTGGCATAAAAGAATTGGTAAAAGAGTCTAATCTGCTTAGCTAAAAAATGCTATATCTTTTTTAGAAGAAAATTGAAATTCAAAAGCAAAGCTCATTAAGGTTGCTTTGTATACCCTCTGTTCCAACCTGCTCTATCTTCCCACACCATATCAACCCTTATTTTATACCTCTTTTCTACAAAGGAAAAGTTGACAAAGTATCAAAGAATAGGAAGATAAATGGAAAAGAGAACATTTGGATATAAAATTTTCAAGGAACAGAAATCCTGAAGCTTAAATTGTTTTTACTTGAATTAATGTCTTTATTGGTACTCAACGCATGCAAGCACCCAAAGACAGAAGAATGGGAAGAAATGTGCATGTGCTTCAAAGGAAAAGTTGACAAAGTATCAAAGAATAGGAAGATAAATGGAAAAGAGAACATTTGGATATAAAATTTTCAAGGAACAGAAATCCTGAAGCTTAAATTGTTTTTACTTGAATTAATGTCTTTATTGGTACTCAACGCATGCAAGCACCCAAAGACAGAAGAATGGGAAGAAATGTGCATGTGCTTCAATTGGTTAATTCAATATAACTTTTGCAAATATAACTTGTGATTTTTTGTTCTCTTTCCTTAGCAAACAACAAACAGAATTAGGAAGGAGACAGTTAAACATTGACTATAACTTAATAAAAAAAGACCATTTTGATTTCCACAGCAGTTGTGATTTCCTTGTGAATAATGTATTTGATTTCTTTGATTTTCCAGAGAACCTCACCGACATGACCATACTCGCACATACCTGCTAGATGCCCTAATGACACGACCATTTAGATGTCTTTCTAGGAATTATTTTTATTCCTCATGTGAAAGTTTTTTTTTATCCGAGCTTTCCAAATCTTCCCATAATTTTGCGTTCTGTTGTCCTTCCAGTTGCAGCCCTACTTATTGACATATATCTCATACACGCTAATAATATTTGAGGTTTTCTTTCTTGATTGACAATAAGCTGAAAAGGTCTTTTAGCAGTACAACTTTCTTTTTCTATTATGTATTGCAAGTTGCAAGAATAACTACCTCAGTTTATTTATTTTTTATCATTTTGCCAACCTAGAACTAATGTCTACTATCCAATTTTCAAAATTAATATTACTCATGTGATATTTATTTACCTAGTCCTCTTCACTTCGATGTTAGCATTTTCCTTTTTTCGCTACACCTGACAATTGATACAACAGTTCTTGCTAACTTGTGCTTATGCAAAATGACCTACTACCAGTATCATTATTGTACAATGTTATAGTTATGATGAATTCCTGGACGAGTGATTACATACAAGTTTTATCCTTGAATTTTTTATAATTGGGGCTAGGTTGTATCATACTATATAATATTGATAAGTAAGAGAGGATATTTAGTGGTAATTTAAGTGAAATGTGAATTTTTTATTTTTCATAATGTATCTATTATCTCGTCTTTTGCTAAAGATTGAAAAGTAAACTGGTAAGAGTTCCACATCAGATAATATATGGCCTGAACATGTGTTTATAAGTGGGGGCATTCCTCACTCTACCAACCGGTTTTGTAGTGTTGAGTTAGGTCCAACTGCATTTCTTAAAATGGTATCAGAGTCTCGTTTAAGATCCGGAGAGTGTGTTAAGAGTTCCACATCAGATAATATATGACCTGAACATGTGTTTATAAATGGGGGTACTCCTCACTCTATCAACCGGTTTTGTAGGGTTGAGTTAGACCCAACCACATTTCTTAACATAAACCTTGAATTTCAAAGCTAAGAAATGCAATTTCTTGACAGTAAGTAAGTAATTTTTCTGTAGAGTCATTTTCTCCCTAATCTTTCCTTCTACAATTGTTTTTTGTTTGTGTGCACATAAAGATGCAAAGGGTTAATCTTTGTTCTGCATCAAGGAATAATGCAAAGAAAAGAAAATAAGGAAAAAGAGCACTCTATTTGGAAAAATGAAAATTACATGTTGTCCCTTTGTAACATTTCATACTTGATTGAGTCTGTTGTTTGGTGTTCATCCAATTTGGGTTTATTCTAATCATTTACCATCATTTTTCAGCCGTTTCTTGCAGTGTCGAGGTCCATTTGCTAAGAGAAGGCATCCATTGGTGGACTCATCAGTAATTTCAGAAATTAGAAAATGCATTGACGAAGGGGTTGAATTTCAAGGTGAGTTGCTGAACTTCAGGAAAGATGGATCTCCACTTATGAACAGACTGCGGCTGACACCTATATATGGAGAAGATGATGAAATAACTCATGTCATTGGAATTCAGTTATTCACCGAGGCAAACATTGATCTTGGTCCTGTTCTCGGTTCTACAATTAAGGACTCTGTTAAATCATCTGGTCGGTTTCGTTCTGTACTTTCCTCACTGCAACCTCTTCCAGTGGGGGACCGGAATGTGACCCGTGGAATTTGTGGGCTATTTCAATTAAGTGATGAGGTATTGTCTCTCAAGATACTTGCTCGCTTAACTCCAAGAGATATTGCATCAGTTAGTTCTGTTTGTACGCGATTGTATGAAGTAACAAGAAATGAAGACCTTTGGAGGATGGTATGCCAAAATGCATGGGGTAGTGAAACTACCCGTGTTTTGGAGACTGTTCCTGGTGCAAGGAGGCTTGGATGGGGTCGACTAGCCAGGGAACTGACCACTCTTGAAGCAGCAGCATGGAGGAAACTGACCGTTGGAGGTGGTGTTGAACCATCACGCTGTAACTTTAGTGCTTGTGCAGTTGGGAATAGAGTTGTCCTATTTGGTGGTGAAGGGGTTAATATGCAACCCATGAATGACACCTTTGTATTGGATCTCAATTCTAATAATCCCGAATGGCAACATGTCCAGGTTAGCTCTCCTCCCCCTGGTCGGTGGGGCCATACACTTTCTTGTGTGAATGGTTCTCGTTTAGTTGTATTTGGAGGCTGTGGAACACAGGGTTTGCTCAATGATGTGTTTGTTCTGGACTTGGATGCAACCCCTCCAACTTGGCGTGAAATTTCTGGATTGGCACCTCCACTTCCAAGATCATGGCATAGCTCTTGTACTCTTGATGGTACTAAGTTGATAGTTTCTGGTGGCTGTGCTGATTCTGGAGTACTTTTGAGTGATACTTTTCTCCTTGATATGTCGATGGAAAACCCTATCTGGAGGGAGATACCAGTGACATGGACACCACCTTCCCGTCTGGGCCACACACTATCTGTTTATGGTGGTAGGAAAATTCTAATGTTTGGGGGTCTGGCCAAGAGTGGTCCCCTGCGTTTCCGGTCAAGTGATGTGTTCACTATGGATTTAAGTGAGGAGGAACCATGCTGGAGATGTGTCACGGGGAGTGGAATGCCTGGTGCTGGCAATCCTGGAGGCATAGCTCCTCCTCCTAGACTTGATCACGTGGCTGTTAGCCTTCCAGGTGGTAGAATTTTGATTTTTGGGGGTTCTGTTGCAGGCCTTCATTCTGCCTCCCAGCTTTACATACTTGATCCAACCGATGAGAAGCCTACATGGAGAATCTTAAATGTACCCGGACGCCCTCCAAGGTTTGCATGGGGCCATAGTACATGTGTTGTTGGGGGGACAAGAGCTATTGTTCTGGGTGGTCAAACCGGGGATGAATGGATGCTAAGTGAACTGCATGAACTTTCCCTGGCAAATTCTGTCATCTAGATCCAGTGGATAAATTACATACTGTAATGACGGGAACAGAATGGGCGACGAAGGTATGTGTTGGTCACTGACTGTCTTGACAAACATTGCTCTGGTCAGAACATTTGTGTATTAAGTTGTTTCGACAGTGGATTTTATGGTATGATTGGTTCTGGCTGGAGAAGAACTTTTTCAATGAGTGACACAATACCATGTTTGGTGTTTTTTGAGGTTGTGTGAAACTTTGCCCTTCTGTATGCACGATGATTGTTCTTCATGAATAGATTAATAGTGTCTGATAACAAGTAGGGAATACATTAGGAGGATAGTTATCCTCACGTGTGTCTTTTTCTAATTGTGTAATTTGAACCATGACAAAGGACAGAAAAAACGCATGTTCGTACATAGTAAATGTATCAGGTCTGTTGTATTTGTATGTATGGAAGTCTCTACTTCTATTTTGTGCTTTTGAACACGAGTCAGCTGACATGGTCATAAATTGGGTGTACTCTTTTGCCCTGTTACAAACAGGTGTACAAGGTAGAGGACGGTGCGGTTTGTACATATTTCCCTTAAATAATGTAATACATGACATGGAGTATGTCAAAATCTGCATTGTTCATTATTACTGGTTTTCTTGATGTCGCTTTTGTTTAGTTTATGTCACTGCTGTAAATTTGCTTGTGTGGCCATGATAAGTCAATGTATTTTAGATTATATATCGTGTAATGCTGTTGTGTTGTGTGGGTTTATGGTATGCTTTTAGATTGTATTTGGTTTAAATGTCCAGAGGATATGTAATTTTTATTTACTTTAAAAATTTTAGTTTCGATACATAATTGTTTTTCTTCTAAAGTTTATTTGAATTATTTTAAAAAGTTCATTGTTTGGACAAGATAATGAAGTTCAATATAATTTATTAAACTTTTACTTCTATAATTTTTTTGATATAACCAGTTATATAAAGTAGTTTTTATTTTATTTTTTATTTTACAAATTTATATTATTTTTTATGGAATTAAAAACAATTAAAAGCAAAAAGTATTTAAATAATAGAAATGTAGTAAAATTAAAATTTGTTATAAAATAATATAACTAATGTTGATAAATTGAATTTGAATATAATTTTTATTTTTATAGTGATAATATAAGATTTAATTTTAAATAGTACTTTTTATTGCTTTAGTGATTTGTTCAAGTTTTTAATTTATTTTGGTATTGCTTCATAGTTTGTGATAGTGTTTAAAGTTACTATATGTTAATCATAATTGAAAGAAAATAAGAAAATAGAGTAAAAGTTTGATTAATTAAAAATGGACTAAAATGTTTATTAAATGAGTGAAATGTACACTGTATTCTTTAACATATAGATCCACCTCCTTTTTATTTTTATAAGAACCCTTCAAAATTTTCATACTAATCATATATTCGAAAGGATCATTTTACGTCTTTAATCTAAAAGCATTCAGCGATGATTAACATTGAATTTTGATAAAAAATGATTATGATTCAATTTTCTATAACTGCGCGATTGAGAGAATACTGTAATCAACATATATGAGCATATGTTTATATATATGTGTTTATGTATGTAAGTTTTTTTTTTAAATTATGGATTTATAAAAATTAATATTTTGTTTACATTGACATCGTTATTAGGTCATATTTTTAAATTTTATTAAATATACTATTTTATATATAGTATAATGTTTAAGGTGTCTATATATGTTTACATTGATGTTGTTCTTTTATATATATATATATATATATATATATATATATATATATATATATATATATATATATATATATATATGAGAACAAATATAAACATATATAGACACTTTAAGTATTATATTATATATGTGAAATAATATATTTAATAAAATTTAATAATATGATCTAACAACGATGCCAGTGTAAAAGAATACAATTTATATATAATTTAATTTTAAAAAAATAAAAATGTTTTTTCTCTTATATTTTGAGACTATAGTATTTTTTTCTTTCTTTTATTCAATTATTATATCAGACATACAATCAATTTTTTTTCGATATCTTCAACTCATCATCATTGTAAATTATAAGGATCGTATCTTTATATCTCTTTCTATTTACTATCTCCGTCCCAAAATAATTATTATAGTTGATCAAATTAAGAGAATTTAATAAATGAAAGAGATAAGAGTATTTTTAATAAGTTTTTCTAATTTATCATTGGTGTATAGTAAAAAAATAAAATAAATTGAGATTATTAATTAAAAGATAAACATTAAAATGATATTGAAAATTAAAATACGACACTTATTTTAAACCAATAATTTAATAAGTAGCGACAATTATTATTGAGGGATTATGATCTTTTTATTGTTGTTAAGAAGAGCCTTTGAAATTTCTTTTAGAAGGATCCTCTTGGACTACTATGTGTTTGTTTAATCATGTTTATTTTACAAGCAACACCAATAGATATAGTGTGCTATGAGGTTGTCAATGCAATCTCTAAGAAATTGGATGTTGTTGGTTAGGACGATAATGTATTAGAAGTTGGTGAACAAAGTATTTATAGATATGATGTTGCTAAAGTCATTGTTGATTAAGTAAATGTTTGTGAATTTACATTACGAGATTGTATGTTTAAATGGATTTGTACCGAAGTTGTTAAGTTATATTTAAGTGTAGTTCTCGATAAGTTTGATTCATATTTTTATAGATGAAAAGTTTTTTTTGCTGTGTTAGGTTGTAAAGAGATGACAAGTATAAAGAAACAAATAAAATAATCACTAGATAAAAAAAATATGGTTGGCTATTTAAGTTGTCTTGGTACTATCTACCTTCACATGTTTGAAAATTTAATATGGTTTGGATCGGATACAATCATAACTTGGATTGCAAGATAGTAAATCGTCATATTTTGCGATAATGAACATGGTTTAACTAAAAAATTCATTACTTTTTTAATGATGTAATATATATTAAATAAGTTTATTATCTTTCCAAAAACAATAATATCATAAGGAGTAAAAGAGCATAAATGTAACAATTGTTAAAAAAATGGAATCGACATAATTATGTCTCCCGATATAAAATGTTTGGTGACGAAAAATCTATTGAATAAATTTTAGATTCATCTAGAATCAATAAAGTTGTTTAACATTTTTCATAATATTCTTAATAGATTTAATATATAAGATCAACAAATATAAATTACCTTTATTTAAATTTTTTGATGTTAATTTTATGAAAAAGATACATTTGTTTGATTTTGCTTCGATGGAATGTGAAAGGGAGGATATTACTTTGAGTCAAATAATGTGCCTTGGTTGGTTGAAAGATCTGCATAACATATTGTCATACCCCAATTTTGTCCGGACATTTTAAATTTTTATAAATTCAATTTAATTTTCAGTTTACAACATATGTACAATATAATATGTATTTTATCATTAATAATACCTGAAATATCAGTCAGGATAAATTTATTAAAAATACAAACAAATCAGTTGAATCTTTTCTTAAGTATGGACAAAATCAGCAGATAAAAAGTTTTGAAATTAAAATTGCAGACGCCAATATTATTAATCTACGATTCACGTAGTTTAACATGGTGTGTTCGTTGTATTTTTCAGCGGCTGCTTCAGTTGCATTTTGGCCCTCTTGAGCCTTTTAACCGGTGAAAATTTATTTCAATATTTGAAGAAACGCTGTATTTTTTCAATAAGTATATTTTGTGCTGATCATTTTAATGTGTCCGATTTAATTTTTCAAGCAAATTTTCATCTGACTCCTATTTATAATCGATCCTTTTATTTCTTTGTTCTAGTATTCAAATTAGAGTTTGTTTTATTATTATTATTATTTAAATAAAATAATTGTTTGAAAATAAATAAATATCAACATTGGATTCCTCTTTACAACTCATGTCTCTCTCATCACTCTCCCTCACGTTTCCTACCTCCCACACATTTCCTCTCTCTCAGACGTTACCCTCATTTCCATCATCACACTCCACCAACCTCTCTCAGCTGCCCACTAAAAACAAAAGAAAAAGAAAATAAAGAGGGGGTTCAGACACACGTGATCCCTCTCTCTTTTCTCCCAGACTTTCTCCAACTCTCACTGGCTTCAGAAAACGAAAAAAATAAAAAGAACAAAAAGCCTCTTCTTCTTGGCCATAAGAAACCACCCACACGTTTTTCCCTTCTCCTTCTAACTCCACTCTTTTCCACCACCACTACCGCACCTTTACAACTCCCTCCGCCGTAATTCCTTTTTTCCTTCGAACCATCAAAACCCAACCCATCGTCATACCGCCACTAACGAACCTCATCCTTCACCACGACAACAACAACAACAGACACCGTAACTCAACTATTCATCTTCCTTAATCTGCACACACGGCACAACCACTCACCGCCGCGTCGCTTTCCGGTCACACAACAAACAATCTCTATCACCGACGAACACCGTTAGATCCACCGCTACCGAAAAGCCGTCGACACAGTTACCTCATAATCTCCACTTCCAGAAACAACAACCAACTTGAATGGACTCTCTCTTTCGTTCATCATTATCAACCTAATATTCGCACACCGATTAGAGAGAATCGCCATTGTTGACTTAGCTCTGTTGCGTTTCCAAGTCGCAGTGGTAAAGGTAATATTTCATAATATTTTATCTGCTGTATGCGGTTTGTCGTTTGGAAATTCGTTTTAAAGTCGATCTGAGTGTTACTCATTTTTTGAAGTGTATGTATCGATTATGCCTTATCATATTTCAATTTGGTCATTTGAATCTTGTTGGCTATTATTTCGTTATGTTTATTAGTAAATAATTTGAAAGATTTCTAAACACAGGTTCGTATTAGTTGATTTCGGTGACTTGGTAATTTAGTAGCAGAAAGTGAGATTTTGATTAATAAGGATTGAGTGTGTTGTTGAATTTTATTTTTAATTCATTTTGCAAGGCGAATTGAACCCGCGAGATCGACACGATTATATGTCGATATTCCATTGATTGTTCTTTTGGTTCATTGATAGGACATTGCGCTGCAAAATCTCATTTTCATTAGTGTTCTGGTGTGGTACTGTTATGTTTTTATCCTTTTTAAAAAATGGCAATCTAAATATGAGACTACTTATTTTATCTATTACGTTTTTCCTTATTTTAATAAAGTCAAAATAAGAAATTTTGTAGTGTGCATTCTTTAATTCTTTTCTAATGAAGTATGGATTTGGTATTACAAAAACAATATGAATCCGGCACCGTGAAACAATTTTGGTTTTAACTGGCACTTGCTGAAAACTAGTATCTCCATGAGATAATTCATAGATTGACTAAAAAATTGTTTAATGTATGTAAATAAAACCATTTAGTTTTTCTTATTGTTTAGAATCTAGGAGAAGAATTAGTTTTATCAAAGGAAATACAAGAGAGAAATGTTTTTGTTTCTCATTCAAATAACTCACTTGTATTTTTTGTTTATTTCATTTTATTTGTTTTTAATTATTATTATTTTTACTATGATAATGGATTGTCCCTGTTGAGTTAGTTATCTTGACATAATTTGAAGTTGGGCCAAGTTTCTTACTCTTAGTTTCTTATTAATATTAGCCTATTAGATTTATAAACTCCACAAGAACATTTACAAAAAATAAATTTTAAAATCAAATCACTTTCAAAGCTCAACATTAAAACCCTTTTTCTCAAACAAATTCCCACTAGCACTTCATCGTTAAATCATAAACCAAATTCATTTCATCATCGAGCTGAAATCACTCAAAACCACTTTAAAACACAAATCACACAATTCTCGATTCAAAAGTCGAGTCCATTTTCAAACACTCTTGTAAGCCGGTCGCTTTTAAAGCATCACCATCAACCTCACATAGCTTACTCTTGGGCTTTCTTACAATGATACCTATTCAGTTATTAATTAATCGATTAGATAATTGATTCACTAAAATACAATTTATTCACAAACACCAATTTAAAACCTCAATCCAACATCGAGTATTTTTATTAAAATTAAATTAAAACACCTAATTACGGTTAAATACCATTTCATTTGGAAATGAAAAGGGGGATGGTTTGAGTTTTCAACTCCTCTCCTCGATTATTTGAGTACGAGTTCTCTTACTCGGTTAGTCAAATGGTCGTCATTTCTAATCCATTTAAGCAAAAACAAATCAAATCCTTTTATAACAAGAAACTAAAAGGGAGATAACTTTGAGTCTTCAATTTTTCTCCACGACTATTTGAATACAAGTTCTCTTACTTGGTTATTCAAATAATTGTCGTTCCTCTACAAACTTCTAAAGCCGATTAAATCAAATTATTTTCATAATAAGCTAAATGAAAAAGGAGATGACTTTGAGTCTTCAACTTCTCTCCTCAATTGTTTGAATACGAGTTCTCTTACTCGGTCAGTTGAACAATTGTCATTTTTTACAAACATACAACTTAATCAAATCATTTTCATAACAAACTGTACGAAAAGGGAGATGGTCTTGAGTTTTCAATTCCTCTTCTCAAATGCTTGGATATGAGTTATTTTACTCAGTCATTCAAGCACTTGTCGTTCATTCTAAAAAATACATCAACCATACACAAACCTATTTTCATAATCACTCAGATGAAAAAGAAAGTGGTTTAGAGTCTTCTATTCCCTTTCCCGATTATTGGGATACGAGTTGTCTTACTCGATTATCCGAGTATTCGTCATCCTTTCAAAACACCTTAATTATTATCCAATCCTTTCTATAATTAAGGATGAAAAAGAAGGTGGTCTAGAGTCTTCTATTCCCTTTCCCGACTGTTAGGATATGAGTTGTCTTACTCGAATATCCGAGTAATCGTCATCCAACCAAAAACATATCAACCAAACAAAATATCCAACATATTAATCCAACTTATCACCCTCGTGTGATCAAAACTCTTTTCAAAATAACACTATTTAATCCTTTCTGATGTGCAAAACAAACCAATGCTTAAGCCTCCGCCGAGAGTAGACAAGCTAGCGTTTAGCCTTTAGAACGCGATTTAAAATAGTTGTTCACTAAAAAACACCAACCAACCGTAGTCCCCGAACTACGAATGCTCTGATTTCCTTATTGCACCATAAGGATACGTAGGCAGGAGATTGCTGTATCTTCGCGAGCACACTAATAAAAAACCTCCCCTTTCCCTTTCTGAGGTTCTCATCCATTTCAATTTCTAATATTTTATAACTCAAAGATAACAAACAAACATAAATTAACACTCGAAACTCAAATTAGAACTAAAAGGTTCCCATTGAGTACAACAGACATAAGGGGTGCTAATACCTTCCCCCTACGTAATCCACTCCCGAACCCGAATATGGTTGCGACGACCATTATTCTATTTCCTAAAGGTTTTATCGATATTTTCCTATTCCTTCATTGGGATAAATAAAGTTCGGTGGCGACTCTGTTCGAACATAATTTTTTCCGCGACCATCGCGAGAAATCATATTTTTCGAGATACGACACATATCACAAGTGATTTTTACTCATTGTGATATTTCATTGACGAATTTTGTTGTAAAAGTTTCTTCAACATTTATATTATGCCGGAATTACATAACTAAAATATAAGAGTAGGATGTAAGTTACTTGTAAAATCTAAAAATCTCAAGATTGAAAATGAGAGTGGAAAAATTGTCTAATATAAACAATTATGGGATCCTATAATGATAGATTGGGAGACTGTAACAGAATCTTCTATAGATAAATCTTATATTGATTTTATTGTAAAATTTAGAAGTGTGTGCACAATTTTTTTAAATTGTTTAAAATATGTCGAAACTTGTCGATGAAACGAATGTTCAGCATGAGGAGAAGATGGAAATACAGTTAAGTATTCATCAAGAAGAAGTTAGTTACATTCAAGAAGAAGAAGCTATTGAAAGTACTGTTTCATTGATATCTGCAATAATGATTACAACTTGATTTATATACACAAAATAGTGCTATGTACAGTAAGTTAAGGTGTGATCTATGTACAATATAATGTGCTATCTCTAATATCCCCCCTTAAGATGGACTTTGGATACTACAAAGACCAAGCTTGGATAAAAGAGAAGTAAAGGTAGGAGAATGTAAAGGCTTAGTGAACACATCTGCTAATTGCTCTTTAGTAGAGATAGGCATCAAGTGAATGAGTTTGGACACAATCTTTTCTCTAATAACATGACAGTCCAACTCAATGTGCTTACTCCTCTCATGAAATGTAGGATTGTGAGCATGGTATACTGCTGATTTGCTGTCACAGTAAACAGAAGCAGGCTGAGGAAACTCAATGAGGAAATCACGAAAAAGAAATTGAAGGCATTGCAGTTCACAAGATAAGGAGGCCAAAACTCTGTATTCGTCTTCAGTGGAAGAACGAGAAACAATGTTTTGTTTCTTAGATTTCCAGCAAATGAGTGAGGATCCAAGGATAACACAAAACCCTGTAATTGATTTTCGAGTCTCTGGGCATCTAGCCCAATCTGAATCTGCAAAACCATATAGCTTGAGAGGACTAGCAGCAGAAAAAAAGATTCCCTTAGCAGGTGCAGACTTGAGATATCTTAGGATTCTAGTGGCAGCCTGATAATGAGGGCCAAGAGGCTTTGCAACATACTGACTCAAATTCTGTACAACATAAGATATATCAGGCCTGCTATTTGTAAGGTAGATTAACCGACCAATAAGTCTCCTGTAAGAGGAGGGATCAGCAAGAGGTTGACCAACTGAAGTAGACAACTTTAGATTAGGATCAAAAGGTACAGAAGATGGTTTGGCTGCCAAATAACCAGTGTCTTCAAGCAAATAGAGAGTATATTTCCTTTGATTCATGAAAATACCTTTAGTTGACCTAGAAATCTCAAAGCCTAAAAAGTATCTCAGCTTGCCTAAATCTTTGATGCTAAACTGTTGATTCAAAAGATGCTTAACAAAATGAATTTCATCAAGGGAATTACCAGCTAAAACTATGTCATCCACATACACTAGTAAAGTTGTGAAACTGGTGGAGGTGGATTTAACATACAAAGAACAGTCAGCTTGAGATTGTGAATAGCCAAGAGATATCAAAAAAGAAGAACGTTTAGCATACTATTGCCTACTAGCTTGCTTCAAGCCATATAAAGATTTGTGAAGTCTGCAGACTTGTGAGGAATTAGAAGTAACTAGGCCAGGAGGTAATGTCATATACACTTCTTCATGTAAATCTCCATGCAAAAAGGCATTGTTAGCATCTAATTGCTCTAGGTGCCAACCTTTGATTGAAGCTATAGACAAAAGAACTCGAACTGTGGTAATCTTAGCCACAGGAGAAAAGGTATCAAAGTAGTCTACTCCCTCCATTTGTGTATAACCCTTTGCCACAAGCCTGGCTTTATATCTTTCTATGGATCCATCTGCCCTATATTTCACCTTATAGACCCATCTGCATCCAATAAGCACCTTACTAGGTGGAAGATCCACTAATGTCCAAGTATGATTATCAACAAGAGCCTGCAATTCAACATTCATAGCATGCTTCCAATATTCAAATTTGTTAGCCTGTTGAAAACTTGATGGTTCAGGATTAGAGGAAATAGAGTAACAAAAGTGATGAAAATCTGGAGAGCAGTTATTGTAAGACAAAAATGAAGACAGGGGATAAAGAATTTTAGAGGAAGAAGAATTGGGAGAAGTAGAAAAGTAATGATAATCAGCAAGGTATGAGGGAGGATTAGAGACTCTAGTAAAATGTCTTATAGGAGGCTGATCACAATGTGGAGAATTATTATCATTATTATTAACAGGAGCAGGAGTGGGAGTGATGGATAAAGAGGATGGTGGAGAGTTATGGACAGGAGAGCTAGGGTTGATATTATCATTAATGAGAAGGTTGGGAGGAGAACCTGGGTTGGGAGTATCAGGGACATCAGACAATGTATTGTCTGATGGATGCAGGGTAGGCAAGTTATTGTCTGATGGTTCAATGGGGGCTGTATCATCACATAAAGGAGGGTCAGAGTTTGTACTAACATCACAGGGAGGAGCAGAACTATGGCTATCTTGGGAATAAAGTTGAGATTTGAATGGAAATATGTTTTCATAAAAGATAACATGTCTTGACACAAAAATACTGTGATGGGTCAAATCATATAGGATATAGCCCTTAGTTCTCTCTTTATAGCCTATAAAGACAGCCTTGCGTGCCCTAGGGTCAAACTTGGTCCTATGGGCCATAAGAGAGGTAACATAACTTAGACATCCAAACACTTTAAGATGAATAAGGGAGGGAGGCTCTTGGTATAGAATTTCATAAGGGCATTTTAGTTTAAGCAAAGGGGTAGGGAGTCTATTAATAACATGGATAACTTGCTGCACACAAAAATTCCACATGGTTAAAGGCACATTGGATTGAAAGTATAGGGCCCTAGCTACATTAAGTATATGTTGATGTTTTCTCTCAACAATCCCATTTTGTTGAGGGGTTTCAACACAAGATTTTTGATGTAGAATTCCCTTAGCAGATAGGAAACTGTGTAAGGCTAGAAATTTTGTACCATTATCAGACCTCAAGCATTTTATATGTTTATTAAATTGTTTCTCAACATATGCTACAAAGTTTATAAGACTATCTTTAGTTTCATCTTTGGTTTTAAGAAAAATCACCCATGTGAACCTAAAATGATCATCAACTAGAGTGAGGAAGTATTTGTGCCCTAACATAGAGATAGTAGAAAAAGGACCCCATAAGTCAGCATGAAGAATGTCAAAAACATCATTAGTGCAAGTAACACTATCAGGAAAGGAAAGTTTTCTTTGTTTGGCAAAATGACAAGAATCACAAGGGAAACATTATCTTTACAAGAAACAAAAGGAAAAACTTTTGCTATGGTTTGTAAACCTTTATGAGATGGATGACCTAGCCTCATATTCCATATATCACCATCATTAGGAGATACAGAATTACAAGAAGCATGGAAAACATTGGAATGAAGGACATATAAGCCATATTGCAAGTCAACTATACCAATCGTTTCCATGGAAGGGTTTTGCATAATAGAACAAGAGTTAGCAGTGAACTGAATAAAACAATTGTTGCTTTGAGACAATTTTTCTACAGAGATAAGATTTACATTGAAAGAGGGAATGTAAAGGACATTATGCAGTGTTAAAGATGGTGTAAGTTTGACAGAGCCAGAAATTGAAGCAGATAATTGGAAACCATTAGGTAAAGTGACAGAGATAGGAACAATATTGTGATAACTAGTAAAGGCTGAAAGATTAAAGGATATATGATCTGTAGCTCCTGTATCAAGGATCCACAAAGAAAGAGACTTACCATTGGCAATGGAAGACAAAAAATTTAGCACAATGGGAGATGTAGACACTAAATTAGCTCTGGAAACAGGTTTTGAATGTTGAAGCAGTGCCAAAATGTTGTTGTATTGCTCTTGAGTCAAGCCATAAGAGGGATTAGTGGAACTTGAACCTGATGCAAGTGTCTCTGATGCATTGTTGGCTGTTGCAGATTGTTGAGAACTGAATCCATTGCCTTTGGTCTTGTTCTTGAAGCCACCCATGCTTGATGAAACAAGTATCAATGGTATGGTTATTTCTTCCACAGTGAGTACAAACACGATTTTGAGCTCTTGAACCGGCTGCACCCTGATATTTTCCTCTATACGCATTGGATTTGTTTGGCTGAGCATCATGAGTTACATTCAAAGCTATGCTCTCTTCAGTGTTGCCAACAACAGGAATAACTGCAGAAATAACATTATTCATTTATCTTTCTTGTTGAATCACCAAAGAGAAAGTCTTATCAATATCAGGTAGCGGGTTCATCATCATGATTTGGCTCTTGGAATGAGTAAATTTCTCATTCAAACCCTTAAGGAATCAAATCACATAGTCTTGATCCCTATAACGGCGAATCGATGTAGAAGCACCACTAGAACATGGAACCGCACATGAACAAGATGGAATTGGACGATAAGTTTCCAATTCATCCCACAGAACTTTCAAATGAGTAAAATAATTGGATACATCTAAGGTACCTTGACAGAACTTGTAAAGATCTTCTTGAATGTCAGATATGCGGAAAATGTCACTATGAGAAAACCTAACCTGCATATTCTTCCACACACCCGCAGCTGTGTCAATCCATAGAATCGATCGTGCAGTTGATGCAGATATTGAGCGTTGTATCCACGCAAGAACCATCGTGTTGCAACGAATCCACGACGCATAAAGAACGTCTGAAAAACGGGTTTGGGAAGAGTACCGTCGATAAATTTGTCTTTGTTCTTGGAGATTAACGCGATTTGCATTGAACAAGACCAGGTGTGGTAATTTTTGTCATCAAGCGGTGAAGAAATGAGAACAAGAGTCGGATTCTCGTTTGGATGCAGATAATAGGGATTAGTAGAGTTGGTAGTGAAATTCGTAAAGCTCTGTGCAGCCATTGTTGCAGAGAAAGAGCAAGAAGGAAGAAAGGTAAAAAACAATGGCTACCAGAGTTGAGATAGCTCTGATACCATGTCGATGAAACGAATGTTCAGCATGAGGAGAAGATGGAAATACAGTTAAGTATTCATCGAGAAGAAGTTAGTTACATTCAAGAAAAAGAAGAAGCTATTGAAAGTACTGTTTCACTGATATCTGCAATAATGATTACAACTTGATTTATATACACAAAATAATGCTATGTACAGTAAGCTAAGGTGCGATCTATGTACAATATAATGTGCTATCTTTAGTAAAACTACAATTTTAAATCTGATGAAAGAGAAAGTAGTTAGTGCCTAATAAGATTAGATACATTGGAAATTCCATCACATAGTTAAAGATTCTTACGGTAGATTGAAGCAATATATTAAATGGTAAGAGTGATTTTTTTCTTGAGATGTGAAGTAATTAACAATATGATTGTACTACAATTTAACGAGATAAAAACCTCATTTGAAAACAACATAATATTAGAACATAAATTCAAGAATAATGCTTTGTACTCTTAGTCTCTTGGCAATATTACTTCAGAGAAATTGAATCTTATTTATTACTTAGATGTGGGAGTTACTTAGATGTGGGAGTATAGGGAATGAGTTCAGGTAGTAGCTCGAAGTATGATTGTACAATTATAAGAACATACTATCTTATATGTGTTTGTATAATTATAAAGAAATTTCGTCTCAACAAACCTATATATATATATATATATATATATATATATATATATATATATATATATATATATATATATATATATATATATATATATATATATATATATGGATGAAGTAAACACTCTTTGAAAAAGACTTCAATTTAATAATATTGTGTAATCAAAGATGATATATTAAATATATCTATTATGAATTTATGATAGAGCGGAAGGTGATTAAGGAAATATTTAAGAAATATGATTTAAACCTAGGTTTGTCAAAACATAAAAAACATATGCCTTAGATAGCCTATTCAACAACGAGATGTTCCATTCAACATACATTTGTAGAATGGAGAGTGCAGAAAAAGGAAGAAACAACTAATTATGAGTTTCATTTTTATGATAAGATGGATACACTTATCATAAAATAAAAAACTCTTTAGATTGCATTGATTTTGATACATTTTAGTTTAGTATAGTCATCCGCATGTATTGGGTCAAATATTATAATGATATTTCTATTTTGAATAACGTACCGTTCTAAATTTATTTGGTTGTTAATTGTGGTATGTCTATGGTGTATTCGGAATAATATTTTGGAGAATAATATTTTTTTATTTACAATTACAACACAAACAAATAAATTAGTACTTACACAAGAACAACTTTTATTAAGTGTTTTATTCTCTCAACACTAAAATGATTTAAGTTATTATGAAATTTCTAAGAAAAGAGCGAGAGTAAGAAAAAGTAATATTTAGTTTTTTTTTGTGTTATTTGAACTTAACACATATACTTTTTTATATAGTAAAAAGTTTGACCAGAAAGGAAATAATTTTGATCCAGATCCATATGATAATCAATTAGATTATAACTATAATAAACTATTACCTATCAAAATATGAAATATTTTGTAGGATATGAGCCCAAATCGATTTGAAAGATTTCTTAATCGACTATTGAAAGATTTTGCCCATAGTCAATTAAACAAGTGTCATAATTGATTAAATGGCTTATTTTTTCTTCATAACCGATTAACCAAGCTTTATAATAAACCAAACTTCAGTTTCAAAAAGGCTTAGCCATACTTAAGAGGTTTTGAAGAAGTTATTGAAAAATAAGATGTTTAGAAAGTAATTTGAGTATGTATGTTTGCATGTTTATCTATGTACTTTGAGATGCATACTTAATAGTATATATGATCCTATAAAAGATAAATAATTAGACAGATTAAGGATCAATGACAAGCTTTTTGTAGCTGGCTTCATTTCTTGATGAAATTGTTAGGCTTTTGTTATTATTTTAGACCAATCATTAGAAATTTCTTGCTTTTGAGCTCACTTCAACCATTTTTATTCACTTGATTATGCTTACGATAGATTACACTATTTCTTTGTCATCATCAAAATATGTTAAGCATACAAAGTCCTATTGTCCCCTTTTTAATGATGAAAAAACATATTCCAGGGAGGTAACTTATAATAGAGTTTAAGAAAAAAATTATTGGAGTATGCACCCATGAGAGTATACTTTTCCTTTGACATTATCGAAAAGTAGGAAAACAAATAATCACAAAAATAAGAAATAGAGAACATAGAATAAAATAGATGAAAACTACTTATTTAAAATGAAAATGATGAGTTACCTGATAAAAAAAAGAAGAAGCACATAGAGAGACACATTTAAAAAGGATATAAGATCACCCTTCTCTCTATGGTGGGCGACATCCAACTTTGATATTAATTTATTGAACGAAAGTCTTTCTTGGCATTCAGTTTAAATTTGAGGTTGGGCTTATGTACGCATTTAAGTCCTTTTGCCCATTTTCATTTACTTAGATTTAGATGAAATTCCCATGTTATCCGTCAAGATCATGATCTTCGTGGTTGTCCATTCTTTAGGTTTTTTCATTTTCATATTTGTTTTTATATTATGAGAATTTTTTTCTTAGAATACCTTCACAAACAAAGACTTCTACCTATACTACATAAATGCTATTAGTCACCGAAGGTAACATGTAAGAATTCTTCTATAGTCATGATTTTTTATTCCTTTGAAATTTTATTATTAGAAGAAGAAAAAGAAATTTATTTTCAGGTTTTAGTGACCTTACATATAAAATAATTAAACCATACTTCATTACCTTTGTCACACATTTTACTTAATACTAAGTAAATTATGTTATACACTTTCAACAATTAAAATAACTCAAGTAGGATTATGACTCTTATCAATAATAAGAACTAACAATTTTTCCTTTGTTGTCACCTTAAGAAACAACTAATTTCTCAGGAGTAAGAGACAAGAAGATATTTTCATCTTCGGTCACATGCTTTGAAATACGATTATCAAGATACCATTTTGAGTTCAAATTGTAAAACACATATGCATCACAATTTAAGTTTTTGACATTTGGTACCCAAATCTCTATGAGTCTTCTTGCGTTAGTAGAATACAAATAATTTTTAGGAGTCCAATTCATGCCATTTTCATAATTTTTATGTAAGAGATGAGATGAATAATTAGAGATCCATTTCATATCAGAATCATGTTTTTTATTTATAAAACACGACGAAGATATATGACCATTTTTATTAGAGTTCATTAATTTAAGCATATTACAATTATAGGTTCTATCGATATGACAACTTTTTAAAAGATTTAACATTACTTTTAGGTTGACATCCTAAACTATATTTTATATAGGTTCCTATTGATTACCAAGAATGATATTTAAGTTATCTATCCTATGAGAATTTGGATCGAACTCTAATCTCGACAGAGGTAACTTGATATTTCGACAGGAGTTGTGCATGCTGTAGTCGAAGTTCATTCAAGCATGTTGCCGAAATATGTTGACTTGTATTCTAAGTTAGTATGTAGAATTGTAGTTTTGTTTAAGCCCAATTGTTTCCGTTAGCTTGTAGCTTAAGTTAACTTAGTAGTCTATAAATAAACTAGTTCTGTTAGGTTGTTGAGGGGAGTTTTTGTTGTTGTTACTCATTTGTAATATTTAAACCCTAATAGAGAAAGTGAATAGTAAAACAACTATAAACAATCTTGATTTTCTTCTTCTTCCCTCTTCTCTCTCTCTTTTGCAAAATCTAATAGGGTTTCTTGTGTTTGTTCAAGAAACTCAATCTTTATCTCATATTTTTGGTTTGTTCTTGATGACATCAATTCACAACATATCCCTTTGATAAATTTATCAAGTATGTTATGCATATCTTCAACTCTGTTTTCTAAAACATCAAATTTTGAACACTTGATATATTTACCAAACATATTAGAAGAAGTAGAGCGAGAGTCTTGAATAACATGATATTGTTTTTCTCGGAGACAATCTATTTCTTCTACTAGTTTCCAGTTTTACTTTTCAAGAGAGGTAATAGTCGTTTTAGATATGAAAATAATTATTTTAATTTACTTGATTAATTATTAAGCTTTTTACAGATGAAGAAGAGCTTATAATGAGTAAATTAAGAAGTTGTGTTTTTTGACCTCATTTTCTTCAAGGTTTGTCATGGGATATAATCTGAGTTTCTTCCTCTTTTTTATATTCATCAAAAGAGTCCATGCTGTTTTCGTCCCATGAAATATAATTTTTCTTTGAATCTTTTTGAAGTATTTAATATCTTTTAGATTTCCTTTGATTCTGCGAATATTTTGATTATATGTGACATTTTTATCCGTATTGGAAGCAAGTTAAAAAAAGAATGATCTTTCTTTATATTGTTTATGAAAGTTTGAAGGTTATTTTTTTTGTGTTTTACGAATTCTTTGAATTTGTGAACATAAGATTCATGTCTTTATCACTTTCATTTTGACAATTTTCATCTTTTAATTCCATGTCTTTGGCATCTATAGCTTTTAATGAAATTCCTTTCTTTTCTTATCTCATTCTTTGCTTTCAGGAAGACGATTTAGTTTAATCTCATTTTCATAAAATCAATCAAACAAAGTTGACAAATCCATTGAAGATAAATCTTTAGATTCATAAATCTCAGTGACTTTAGGTTTCCAGTTATGCATTAATCATCTAATGAGTTTATTAAATGATTAACAATATGAATAAATTATTTTTCTTTGTCCTCGATATTTTGAATATTTTACCCATGATTATTAAATGATTAACAATATGAATAAAGTGTTTTTCCATTTCCTCAATATTTTATTGAGGTATCATTTTAAGCAGTTCAAATTCATAGGTTAATGTTTTCATTCTATGCATTTTCATCTCGATTGTTCCTTCACGAGTAGCTTGAAGGGTGTTCCACATTTCTTTAGCAATATTACAGTGTGAAACATGAAAAAACTTATTAATGCCTAAAGTAATATTTATGATATTTTTAAATTTCCAATTTCATTGAAATTTTTCTTTATCCTTTTTGGGCCATAGATTTCTCAGTTTTATTTTCACTACATCATTAACTCAATGAGTGAGGAAAAATAGGAAATCTTTAACAGAATCTCGCACAATCCATTCGTTAGATAAAACTTTTCATCATCTCTTTCCAATAAACATACCCTTCACCATTGAAATATTGATATTTTTTAGAGAATAATTTGAAGTCATCATGCTTCCATAGATTATTAGAATTTAAACATGAGTTAGATTGTGATGTCACTTTCTAACCAAGTGACTTCAAACACAAGAAGGGTGCGTGTGGAGATGGGGAGGAGGGGGGGGGGGGGGGGGTTGAATTAAGATTTATTTTTGAAGATTAAAGAAAAAGTTGATTTTACTTGATTGATTTTAAGAAAAGAGATAATGCACGGAAGAGTAAATAGTATAAATATAAAGAGACAAGGGAAAATAACACGCTAGAAATTATACTTGTTAGACATTTAACCACACAACCTACTATACTCTTAAAGAATTTACCCTTGAGAGTTTCACTAACAAAGCTTTCATCATAGGGTATGGCAAAAACCTTTTTATACCAAGCTTTTATCCTAGATTCAACTTGCAACCATTATAGCCAAAAGTCAACTATGTATGACTTGAATCGCAAGTTAGAAGTCTTAAAATAAAGTATTTTTAAATCATGACTCGAATCACATCATTGGCTAATTCAAATCAAGAATAAAATTTAAGTTTGGAATTTGGTGTTTTGAATGTGATTCAAATCATGGTTTTGCTTGACTCGAATCATAGGTACCTTGTCTCAAATCACAACTATGGTTGATTCAAATCATACATGATCAAATGTTTTAGAAATCACCTCTGATTATATGATTCAAATAAGGTAACTACTTGACTCGAATCACATGATTTAAATCATGATCTGAATAAAAAATGCTATTTCTAGATTTTATCATCTTGACTTAAATCACGATTTCATCTGATTTAAATCATATTTGCAGGATCTATATCGAATCAAATAACTTACTTTCATACTATTTTGTGCCTTATCTCTCTAGAAGTGTAAATCCATATATTTCATAATCCTTGACAAACCAAAAGTGTTCTTTCTTTAATTAAAACTTTCTCTCTCAAGTCAACCTTAAAGAAAAACTTCATTGGGTGTTGATTTTGTGAGTTCTGATTAGGTTTTGTATTAGATTCTTCTGACAACTAATCATCTTCAACCTTTATTCAAAAACTCCATTGTTGTGGTTACTCAAATTTAGAATTGAGTATGAGTGATAGTTTCAAGGTATATTAGGGTTTTTAATGTTTTTATGAAGCTTATTGTGTGTTATCAGACCGTGATTATGGTTTTGGAGATTGATTTCCAGTGAAGAAAAAGAGTAATTTCTTCTCCAAAGGATAATTCTGGTAGGGTCTAGTGAATATTGATGCATAATTTTTTTATAGTTTCTAAATCCACACAAATAAGGGAATTTTAGTAGGTTTGAGTGTAGATTGTAGAATAAATCTTGGAGTGTTTTGGTTATGTGAAGGATAATAAATCAAGATGAAGTGAAGATCTTGTGGAATTTTTAGTTTTGTGATCTGCATTCAACAAAAGGAAACTCAAGACTCATATATGTTTTGCTTAAACATTTGGCGTTAAGTGTTCAATATTATCTGTGATTATATTTTATACAAAAACATTGTATATTAAATTTTGAAATAGTGGAAGACCAAATAATTTTCAACAGTTCTCTATTGGAGTTTGGACTAGAGGCAAGCGCGGACGACACACTGAACTAATATAAATACTAGCGTACAATTTTCTCTAACCCTCTCATTTTAAATTTTTCTATAATTTTCATGTTTATAGATTTTTATATCGTTTTCTAGCATTGTATCATTTTAGGGATTTATTAGTCTCTAGAGTTATATGTTTTTAGGTTTATCATTCATAGCATTTTAATGTTTAAGTTTAGGTTTGTGTTAGATCTTTTCTGATAAACATTCTCTCTGTAGATTATATATGTATAAACCTATAATATTAGATTCTCTCTCAATTGATAGAATTATATTCAAATCCTTTAGTTGTGAATTGAGTTCAATTAATTTATACATTGTATGTTAGTGGCTTCATTAATATACTCTTCATTATATTGTATGATCATTAAGTAATATGTGAACTCGATCAATAACACATATTTTCTATACATCTTGTACTTTTCATTGTATAGTGTGTATGTGGTGGAGGTGAGTGGGATGAAAAGAAAAAATTTCTCCGATCCAACTCTATGTCTGTATCTCAACCATCCTCGGCATTAGCTCAGACATCAACACCATCTCTATCATTAATGGGATACAACCACTTGCCCTTAACTTGCACATATGTGAGTGTTCGGGAAGGAAACACAATACACTCAATTACAACATTTTGAATCATCATATATTATTTATTCTGGCGCTTATGCTTAATCATTCTTTGAGCCTTACATGAGGTGAGGTCAAGTGAAGTGGTGCCCTCAAGAGGTTACGTGGCAATCTTGGCATGTAAGCCTAAAGCAACAACTATAGAGATAATCAATCCTACAATGATGATGCCTCCCTTTTTGTCCTTAGAAATTTATCCATGTGAGCAATCATAAATACCGCCGAATGGACTTAACTCGGTTTAAAAACATAATCGATAAAAAAGATCTTTCATATTAACATTACCGACACTATCGCTGCGACCGAAGATTGTGTGTGATAGAAATTTTTGAAAATAATGGATCATAGTGTTGTGAATACAAGAAGATTTCTTCCCTTACATGTTAAACAAAAAATCCCCGGTCAACCGCTCCCATAGTCGATCAAACTCAAGAGTCCAAGGTCCCATAATGGGGATCTCGTAGGGAATACCTTGTTGTGAGTGAAAGTGCAGCGGGTTGGCGATTTCATCCTGGTTAAATTGATACTCTCGGTTAAACATCCTAAACTTAGTAATCTCGACAACGCCTTTACTCAATGGGCGAGTATCATAACAGAAAGAGATGAGAAACTCGAGTGTGAGTATCTCAAAAGTGGAGTGACGTAGAGCTACAATACGATTCCATCTTATTCTGTCAAACATGAAATGCCTACTATCAAATATGCCTAATGTTCTAAGGCAAGGGTCATCTGCGTACCTTTTCAGAGTCGTCTCTCCTTGATACAGAGCTTCATACCACTTCCTTTGATTTGGGTTTCTGAACTAAAATAATTTTCAAATCTAAAACAATTCTCATTACAATTATTAAACATATAATTTACAAGAGTATTGTTGGTATGGCAATCCTCACATTCCGAACTCAATAAGTTTACGCTGACATGTTAAGAGCAGTAAACAAAAAACATATTTTCATGACATGCATACTAAAAAACAACAAGTAAATAATACCTGGAAATAACATAAAGGTAGAAACTTGAATAGATCAATACTTCGAAGGGATACTTTTAATCCGATACAATTGACTTGAAGTAAAACAGCAACGAATTAAAAATAAAGCAGCAACAATGGTAGGAAAAAAATGCAGCAGAAACTAATTAAAATTAAAGTTCCAAGTACTTGAAATAAAGTAGAAATTAAAGTGCATAAACACCTTGTTTATGCGTTTACAGGTGAAATTTAGTGCTCTGACAAAGCTTGGATGCCTCAAAACTAATTATAATGTCCTATTTATAGACCAATTTCGCACTTAAAGTGCTCTGAAATATGCAACAGAAATGAAGAAAGTGGAAGAGTGGGAAAAACTGATATGCTGAACATGGGCGAAAAATGGAAATCGATGTCATGACGGACGTCACACTAGTGACGTTATGAACGTTATGGGAATGAAGGGCGTCACTCAAGTGACAGTCACCCCATCATGCTTTTTACACTAAACTCCTTTTCTTTAGATGACGGTCTTTGCTGGTCATCTGGTGACGGGCGTCATGCCTGGGCAGAGCCCGTCATGACACCCTGAAATGCACATCACTTTTTTGTTTTTGCTTTTTTTCATTATTTTTTGGCGCAAAGATTTCTACATGACCAATACCTGAAATGCACAACAGAAAACCAACACAATACCACAAAATACATGAATTTTATCCTAAAACTAGTGTGAATCGAGCTAAATAAATGATGCAATTTACATGTTATCATATGGTCAGAAAGAATAGGGAGATTCATCTTGATCAAAGGTCAAAATTGTTATTCCTAATCCATCCGCCCCTCTGCCAGTTTCTGCTTCATCTTCCATGTCTATGATTTTTTTACTCTATACAAAGTGAAACACCTAATGTTGTTACTTTTGGATTGGTTGCATTATGCAAAACAACATGAAAAGTACAAGATGATTTGGTGAAGAAATGGCACATGTGGGACCTGATGTTCCAACATGTGTGCAACATCTTGCCCTTGTCAGCAGTCCAATATTGTATCTATTTTGAGTGTTTTTTCTTATTGGATCTCGATCATATTTGTTGATATCTTTTAGCAATACATTTAATTAGACTTGGTTGGCTGATTAACAAGTTCAAATCAAATTGGTTAGATATTTAAATTTTAATTCAAATTTAAATCAAATCTTTTGGAGTTTGTTGCAAAACAAATAAAAACTAAATCCTCTACAAATCAGAACGTGATCAAATATTTTTCCCATTGAAAGAAAAACCCAAAAGACTAGATTACTATTTAAGGAGACTCAAACCTAACGCTTGAAGGGTGAAAACTTTGAAGATTCCTTGTGTTAGAGTTTATCTTTTAATTATTTGTTTGTGTTATTGTTTGTGCACCACTCTAGCATCTTCATTCATATCTTAAAACATACCGTCTGATTTGTTTAGTTGAGTTGTAATTCAACAATCATTATTCTTACTATTGTAGTGATCACTTGGGATTAGTGAATGAGAGAAAGTGAGAGGGGTTCTCATATTTAGGGGGATTCCTAAATAGAAAGTCACTAGGATTAGGAAGAGACATTGAACATCATATGATTATTGTTCCTATAAGACTAATTGTACTAATTCAAAATAGTGGATTTCCTTTATTGGGTTGCAAGCCCCTCAGATGTAGATGAGGTTTCATCAAACTAGCTTAACAATTTGTTTTTTTTTATTGATTTATCATTTATTATCTTGTTTATCAATATTCTGTCAATTTTGGTTTAATATTTTGAACACCTTGGCTAAAGCATTTGGTCAAAAATATGCCCCCTTAAGAACATAATTTCTATTGACATTAGAGCAGACACCCTTTTCTGTTTGGGTGAGCTCTAGGGAAGATATTTTTTTCAAATGGACAACACTAAGGATGTAGGGTCTGTCAATAGACCACCTATTTTGGATGACACCAACTAGGATTATTGGAAATCCAATATGGTTGTTTTTCTTAAATCCATGAACAACAAAACATGGAAGGGTGTTATAAAAGGTTTAAAACACCCAATGATTACTTGTCAAGGTGGAAAATAAACCTTAAAGCCTGAAGCTGATTTGACAAATTCTAAAGATGATGAAGCTCTTGGAAATTCCAAGGCATTAAATGCTATATTCGATGGTGTTGACAAGAATATGTTTATATTAATCAACACATGTACTGAAGCCAAAGAAGCATGAGAGATTCTCAAACCTGCTCATGAAGACACATCCAAGGTTAGGATGCCAAGACTGCAGCTCCTCATAACAAAGTTTGAGAATATGAGAATGAATGAAGATGAATCTATATCGTACTTCAACATCAGGCTACGTGACATTGCCAATGCTTCTTTTGCATTAGAAGAGAAGATGCTTGAAGAAAAGCTTGCTAGAAAAAAAAAATCCTCAGATCCCTTTCTAAGAAGTGTAATATGAAGGTCACAACTATTGAAGAAGCCAAAGACCTTAGCAACATCAAAGTTGATGAACTCATTTTTTCTTTACAAACCTTTGAGATGACTTTAAATGATAAGTCTGAAAAGAAGAAAATAATATAGATTTTGTGTCCAACACTAAAGAGGATGAAGATCAAGATGGAAAAAGTATATCAAAGGCTATTTCCCTTGTTGGGAGAAAGTTTAATAATGATTTAAGAAGGTTGGACATGAATTGGAGGACAAATGTACCATACAAGGTGTCAAACATCAGCCCCTGAACAAGAGCAAAGATGATCACATACCTAACAGAGGAAAATAAGCATACTGTTTAAAAGGTGAATAGTTTAGTCACATTAAATATGAATGACCTACTTTTATAAAGAAACAAAAAAAGGATTGTCAATCACTTAGTCTGGTTATGATGATGAAAATGAAGGAGAAATAGCTAATGAGGTGATGTCTTTCATTGGAAAATATGAATCTTGTAATGAGTATAATGATGAAGATATATCAGAAGAAGAACTAGCTGATACATACAGACTATTTCTCACTGAGTGGAAGGAAGCTTGATTGAGAGAAGAGAAATGAAAGAAGACTATAAGTGCTCTACTTCTGGAAAAGGAGAAGCTTGTTTCAACCATTATAGGTATGGAAGAGGAAGTCACATTGTTAAAGTCTAAACTTGACAATATGACAAAATATGTTTATATGTTGAACAACGGTTCTGATATGTTAGATGATATATTGGAAGTTTGGGAAAAGTCCACAAATATGAAGGCTATAGGGTTTGACTACAGTTCCATGAAAAAAAAGGTCAAAATTTCCACTAAGAAGTTTGCTTCTCCTAAGAAGAAAACTGAGTTCCTGATGAAGGACCACACGTCTTAGCATCCTGCTCAACATGTGTACCCTCATAACAGAGGCAACAAGAATTTATCTTGAAGGTGTCATAACTGTGGTAGATATGGTCATATAAGATCCTTTTTCTATAGACTATAAGGATATCTTCAGTCCTATAGTCAGTCAAGGCTCAACAAGAAGAAAAGGAAGAAAACTCAAGGAAAGAAAGTGTGGAAACCCAATGAATTTGTAACTTGTCTCATAGCTCATACATCTCTTAGAATTTCCTGAAGAGAAAAATGATATTTTGATAGCGGATGTTCAAGGCACATGACTGGAGAAATGATCTATCTTGAAGAGTTAAAGCTCTACTCTAATAGTTATGTTACCTTTTATAATGGAGCTAGAGGAAGAATCAAGGGCATTGGAAAACTGATTAGTCTAGGTTGTGCTTATCTTGATGATGTGTTGCTGGTAGAACGTCTAGTACTAACTTGATTAGCATCAGTCTACCGAGTGACCAAGGTATGAATGTGAACTTTAATATGTCTGAATAAGTTGTCTCCAGCAAAAATCAAGAAGTGTTAATGAAGGGTTCAAGATCTAAAGACAACTGTTATATATGGATATCTCAGCTCTCATCATGTTTGATATCTGAAGAAGGCAAAATCTATGGAGTGTGTCAAATATACAAGATGCCCCATAAGATGCTTCAGGATCCTACCTCCTCTAAATCTCTAGAGTTACTTCTTATGATCCTCATGCAATACGCACAATTGAAGGCTATTAATACCTTAGGATTGGCATTAATTTTGTAAAACAAATAATGTAATCATCTCTGTTGTTTTAATATGTTGGGTTGAAGAAGTTCAACATCTGGACCAACATGTCATGTACGATGTCACGACATCATGCCCGTGACATCGTACATGTGTAGAAAACTGAATTAATTAATTCAGTATATATTCTGGGATTAGTAAGGATATTTGGTGAATATCCTAACTCCCATGTGGAGGTCTTAAAGACTCAATCAGAAGATATATAGGCTCAAAATAAGGAGATATATATGGAGAGATTTTAGGATTGAAGACCTTGATTGTAGCAGAAAGTTTCTGCTGACTTTGTAACAGCAAAGAACAAGTTTGCTGCGATTTCTGAAGGCCCAAATCCAGTTGGGTGACTAGGTTATAAATAGAATATTGTAACCTAGTTTTTGTAAGCCTCTTAGAATGAAAATTTAGGGGTGTGTGTGAGGTAAACCTCCCAATCTGTGGGAAGGTTACCATGTGTTTCTCAGTGGTAAAAGCTGAGAGTATTTGTAACTCAAAGCCTGTAGGCAAGAGTGATTATGTTCTTGAATGAAACTGTGAAGCAAGTTCAAGTTGGTTTAACATTACATTGTATTTGTAGTGATAGGAATGGAAACTGGAGGTTTCTATCTAGGAGTTCCTAGGTATAAATTGCATTGGGTAGGGATTAAGTGAAGAGTTGTAAACCGGGGAGTTTAACTCTGAATTAATACTGCTGATAGTGAATCTTCTTCCTGGCTTGGTAGCCCCCAGACGTAGGTCATGTTGGACTGAACTGGGTTAACAATTTCCTGTGTTTGTTTTCCTTCTGCATATGTTATAATCCTGTATGCCATAACTAAGCTTGTATTTCAGTCTGCCTACCAAGATAATAACATACCTGATACATAGCCTTCTGGTTGTATGTCAATCAGAATGTCGTGACATTCATCATTGACAGCATATACTGAATAATAGGCAGGTTGGTTTTTATGCTTCAGTTCAGTATATATTTAAGTCTGGTTTTCAAGTGGAAAACAAACCTGGCCAAGGATCATTGTGAAACTGTCAAACTGGATGTCTAGACAGTTGTTCATGTAGGCTGATACTGAACTAGAGACTGGTTGGTCTTTTACAGTACAACAAATTTAGCATAGTCTGTTTTTCAAGAACATAACAGAATCAGCATGATTTATATGTTCTGACTGTCAAACTGAATGTTGTGACATTCATTCCTGACAACATGTGCTAAAGTGTAGGATGATTAATTTTTCTGTTTCAGTATTTTTCTCAGGCTATTCTTTAGGAATCCAACAGCTGAGCTAAAATCCAGGAAACCAACTACTACCCTACAATTAATGAACCTAACAAATAGCCTATTTGTTAGCAATCTAATAAGTGGTAATTAGATTAATGTATTCAACCTTTATTTCAGGAAATACAAGTAAAAGGCAAGCACACTGGAATAATGTAACAGATGTTCAATATTAAGACATCGTGCAGATAACTGTGTAGGAAAACAACAGAAGTGAGAACGATGATTGATCTCTGCTGAGGTTGTATACCTGATGCACAGGACTAGGGGTTCTTTCATTCTAGGGTGACATAGAAGGAGATGTCGTGACATCTGTGAAAGCGTGCTTTAGTACAGGGTTTAATGTGTTAACTGTCTTGCTATGTTAGTTACAATGTTGGATCAGATGTCATGACTTGGAGTAGAACATCTGAATTCTGACTACGCCGGAATTTCAAATGGTATCAGAGCAGGCATCCTGTTCTGTTTCTGGATGAGATCCATGGCTGATACTTTCTGGTATCTGGCAAGAAGTTATGTTAGTACTAATGTTGGAACCTGTAGATGGTTCTGTGGTTTCCCTGAATGGTCCCTTGAAGTAGGTAGATGGACTATTCATGACAGGAACTGTGTGCACCTGCCTCTGGAGATTGGCAATTGGCCTTTGTGTGGGACAGCTGTGCAAGTATTGAATCATATTCAAACTTGGTATGTTCTTGGAGGCTGATCTGATGAAGTGTGTGTTCATTGGTTGAGTTGTATTATGATTTCCGCTGCATAATACCTGGTGTCATACGGTGAACTGACTTTATGTGGTTTTAATCGCAATGTCGCGGTTAGCAAGAGTCGCCACCGACTTTTCTTTTATCCAATAAGGAAAGGTGGAAAAGAACAGGAAAGACCTTAATTTAGATTCTTAGGTTCGGGAGGTACATTATACAAAGGGAAGGTATTAGCACCCTTTGTATCCATGGTTATCCATGGGCTCTTAATTGCTCAATCATTTATGTTTTTCTAGTTTGACAAAGTGGTTGAGAAATGTGTAGGGAATGTTTTGAAAAGGAGAATTTAACTTTGTAATGATTCTTGAATGAATGTATGCAAAGTGGTTATCTCGTTTAGTTTTGAAAATAGTTTAGAAAAATATAACTCGGCAATGATTCTAGTGCGAATGTATGCCAAGCGGTGATTTTCTAATGGAGGTTTGAAAAGGTGTAAGGTGTGAAAAGTATTTTAGGTTATGAATGAGCAATTAAGGGTTTTACCTGTCCGAGGTCTTTCCGGGCATTTCCTATCCTTATGAGGGTAAAACTGTCCTTACTATGGAGAAGTAAGTATTTTTATCCTTTGGATGTGAAAGGGTCATCGTAGGGTCATCGATTGGTCATTGAAGGCAACGGCTGTGAGGATACCTTAGCATTCGAAGGGACGATCATCATTTAACCGTAGGCTACACCGAAGGGTCATCGAGGGACAAAGGCAACATTCGAGGGACTATGATGATTTAACCGAAGGGTCTTTGCTAAGTGGATCCCCATATTCGCGGGACATGACCATAATACCGTAATCGTAGGGTAACAAAAGAGAGGTCCAAGATCGCATATTAAAAGGCAAAGTTTTACAATTAATTAGATAGCCGTAGTCGATTAAGTAATTAGGTCCATATTAAAATAAGTACATTAAGATCAATTAAGCCATTAGGGTGGATCTTCACCATGAAATTAATACATTAAAATCAATTGAGTAATTCAGGATGAATCTCCATAAGGGTATCCCACACATAAAGTGGAATACCTAGCCGGCCATTTCCTCGGGAATATGTAAACCTTTACACAATTCAGCACACGGGTTAGAGCATCAAAGTAAAGTATAATTGAAAATTGCACTACAACACACCAGTCATAATCTCAGGCCAAATGATGCAGAATTATAATAAGTCTTGGTTAGATAGACATAAGGCAGAACAAAGCAGCCACTGTCCCGTTCGCCTCTGCTTCGCCTAGCGAAGGCTCAGCGAATGCTCGCCACAGGCTCGCTTAGCGATGTGCTAGCGAGCGGCCACGGGTTTGGAGTTTGACAGCAGCATGACCTCTGAAAACCTGAACTTTTATGGCATTTGATTACAGGAATAGTATGGTCAAACATTCATGATATTCAAGCATATTTAAATTCGTATGTGAAATCAAATTACATATTCGAAACTTCAATCATGATGCTTTATGTATATAGCGATTACCGATTAAAAGCGTAAAACAATAGTGATGCGCAAACCTGCTTGCAACTAAGCTGCTATGTTGAAGAGACTGATCGCTTTTGGTATCGGCTGGAGTTGGGCGGCGGTAGCTTCGGAGCGGAGGAGCGGCCTTCAGGGTTTCTTTATTCGGAACTCTCTACGGTAGCCTCCAGGGTTTCTGTGCCAGGGTTTCCGTCTGTCCTTCTCTCTGTCTTCCTCCTCCCTTTTCATGACTGAAACTTGGCTATTTATAGTGATTGTGATGACCTAATGGGCTCAGAATGAAGCCCAGAAATTCTGCTATTCGCAAGCTTCGCTAGGCGAAGGAGTTGCTCGCCTAGCGAGCCAGCTAGTTTGGGCTTTTACTGGATCTGATGCTTCGCTGGGGCGAGTGTCATAACGAAGTGTTCGCTAGGCGAAGGAATTGCTCGCCTAGCGAGCAGGCCAGTTTGGGCCATTTTCTGGATTGGGCCTGTTGTGAGCTGGGCTTTTGTTCCTTTGAGGTCAGTGTCTTGCAGAACAAGTCGGAGTGCCTTGAAAAATGTCTTGAAATATTAATGGGCAAATTTTGGGGTATGACAGCTGCCCCTGTTCAATATTCTTGAACCGAGAGAGTAGAATGGTATGTGCACCATTCGTGGTCTGGAGGTGGAAGATTATTGAACACTAAAATGCCCCAAAAATTTGCGCTTGTCAACCAGGAGCTAGTCTTGATGGAGATGGGCTTAAAGATGCCATCCAGGGAATTTGATGATGAGAACTTCAGAGTGCGTCGTGCATTAGACGATATCTGAAGACATGGGTGTCGTACCGAGTCATACGATAGACCGTATAGTGAGTCATCCATTATGCTGTCGACTTCGCTGGGGAGTCAGAGTGTGTTACACGCTGCTGGGGGTAAGGGATCAGAATGGATCATATGCTAGACCGTATCTGAATACCAGAGTGAGTTGTTCATCAGGCGGATGACTTTGCCGAGGATGAAAAATCAGAATGGATCGTACGCTTGATCGTCTCTGAGTTGCAAAATGAGACCTCCATTAAGCGGGTGATTTCACTGGGGATAGAAGATCAGACCGGATCGTATGCTAGATCGTATCTGAGTTGAAGATCCAAATGGGTCTTATGCTAGACCGTATTGGGGTTGCAGGATGAGTCGTCCGTTAGACTGTGTCTGATGATGAAATGGGGGTAGTCGTACGCTAGACTACACTTCAGAAATATACCGTACACTAGGTAGCATCTGAGGAGATGAAGGTCTAACTGGGTCGTACATTAAACTGTACCTGAGTAGAATGAGCCGTCCATTAGGCTGAATCTGACGACGAAAGGGGGTAGTCATATGCTAGACTACACTTCAGAAATATACCGTACACTAGGTAGCATCTGAGCAGATGAAGGTCTAACTGGGTCGTACATTAAACCGTATCTGAGCAGAATGGTCCGTCCATTAGGCTGAATCTGCTTATAAAAGGGGGTAGTCATATGCTAGACTACACTTCAGAAATATACCGTATACTAGGTAGCATCTGAGCAGATGAAGGTCTAACTGGGTCGTACATTAAACCGTATCTGAGCAGAATGAGCCGTCCATTAGGCTGAATCTGCTTATAAAAGGGGGTAGCAATATGCTAGACTACACTTCAGAAATATACCGTACACTAGGTAACATCTGAGCAGATGAAGGTCTAACTGGGTCGTACATTAAACCGTATCTGAGCAGAATGAGCCGTCCATTAGGCTGAATCTGCTTATAAAAGGGGGTAGTCATATGCTAGACTACACTTCAGAAATATACCGTATACTAGGTAGCATCTGAGCAAATGAAGGTCTAACTGGGTCGTACATTAAACCGTATCTGAGTAGAATGAGCCGTCCATTAGGCTGAATCTGCTTATAAAAGGGGGTAGTCATATGCTAGACTACACTTCAGAAATATACCGTACACTAGGTAGCATCTGAGCAGATGAAGGTCTAACTGGGTCGTACATTAAACCGTATCTGAGCAGAATGAGCCGTCCATTAGGCTGAATCTGATTATAAAAGGGGGTAGTCATATGCTAGACTACACTTCAGAAATATACCGTACACTAGGTAGCATCTGAGCAGATGAAGGTCTAACTGGGTCGTACATTAAACCGTATCTGAGCAGAATGAGCCGTCCATTAGGCTGAATCTGCTTATAAAAGGGGTAGTCGTACACTAGACTACAATTCAGAAATGTACCTGTCACTAGGTAGCATCTGAGTAGCAGAAGGTCTAACTGGGTCATACATTAAACCGTATCTGTCACTATCTGAGGACTTGAAGGTCTAACTTGGTCGTACATTAGACTGTATCTGAGCAGAATGAGCCGTCCATTAGGCTGAATTTGCTTATAAAAGGGGTAGTCGTACACTAGACTACAATTCAGAAATGTACCTGTCACTAGGTAGCATCTGAGCAGATGAAGGTCTAACTGGGTCGTACATTAAACCGTATCTGAGCAGAATGAGCCGTCCATTAGGCTGAATCTGCTTATAAAAGGGGTAGTCGTACACTAGACTACAATTCAGAAATGTACCTGTCACTAGGTAGCATCTGAGTAGCAGAAGGTCTAACTGGGTCGTACATTAAACCGTATCTGTCACTATCTGAGGACTTGAAGGTCTAACTTGGTCGTACATTAGACTGTATCTGAGCAGAATGAGCCGTCCATTAGGCTGAATCTGCTTATAAAAGGGGTAGTCGTACACTAGACTACAATTCAGAAATGTACCTGTCACTAGGTAGCATCTGAGCAGATGAAGGTCTAACTGGGTCGTACATTAAACCGTATCTGAGCAGAATGAGCCGTCCATTAGGCTGAATCTGCTTATAAAAGGGGTAGTCGTACACTAGACTACAATTCAGAAATGTACCTGTCACTAGGTAGCATCTGAGTAGCAGAAGGTCTAACTGGGTCGTACATTAAACCGTATCTGTCACTATCCGAGGACTTGAAGGTCTAACTTGGTCGTACATTAGACTGTATCTGAGTGGTTGAAGGTCAGAATGGATCATACGCTAGATCGTATCTGAGTTGTTGAAGGTCAGAATGGATCGTACGCTAGATCGTATATGAGTTGAAGGAGTCATATGTTGAGCTGAATCAGAATGAACCGTACGCTAGGCTATATCTGCTAGTATTTGTATATGTTGTATTTGCAATGAATGTCTGGGATGTACTTATAGATGCCATCGTTAGGAAGATGTCAGAATGAATGTTGACACGGAGTATATCTGAAAGATGTATCTGAAGAAGAAAGTAGTCGTACGCTAGACTGCACCTCGGAATATACCGTACGCTAGGCAGTATCTGAGGGATATAGTTAAATCTTGAATGTAATAGATAAAGATGCCCGTCTGAATGGACCTTTGTTTTGACTGTGTCAGGAGGATAATTGACCTGAAAAATAAAGTTAGCTTCATGCTATGTCATGATGCATGCTATGAAACGATGTAACGTATATGATGCGGAATGAAATAAATGTGAACATTGTATGCAAGTATGTGATGTGAAATGATGTAATGAATGCACTATGCTTCTGAAACGTTCTTCCAGGGGACTCTACTGGGAAAATAAATCTCATTCTTCTGGTTGGAGATATTTGTATTGATGACCCTTTCTTAGCTAGGGGTATTTGACTTTTATCTGATGGCAGAGATATTCAACAGAGCCTGGCTGGGGGTAGAAGAGATGACCAGTCTAGTGATGCCAATTTCTTCTGGGGAATAACTGGCGTTGCCGGGGAATCGAATTAGCAACGGATTCATTGGGAAGCGTGATTAGACCTTCTCCTCGATCCTGAAGTCGTGTAGTAATTGCTATTACCATTCTAGGCATTTTTGGTAAACATTGATCATATTCAAATGCATAAATCAATTCAAATTAAATCAATGGACGTTTACGCAAACAAAACAGAAAAGTAAAAACAAAAGCATCTTTTTGGAAGTGAAATTGTATTGATTTTGAAAGAGGGCCTGTAAACAGGCAATTTGTGTACAAGGAGACAGAAATCCTAGTAAGAGGAAATTGTCAGGCAAACAAAGAGAAAGCTATGCAGAAAAAGTCCTATCGATTCTAATTCCACCACTGTCATTATGTCTTTAAGCATCTCATCTCCTGCTGTCGAATAAAAGTGATTGGCTTGTTCAGTCCCTTTGATTTGGGTGAAGCTGACCGAGAACGGGACATAGTCATACGCTTTAATCCCTAATTTTTGCCTGGACCGCCTTTTCAGGTTTTCAGCCCACCAGGATACCTTTTTTTGCCCAAGCCGCCTTTTCAGGTTTTCGACTTGCCGGGTGTACGTCTTTATATGTTTATCCCTAATTTTTGCCCGAACCCTTTTGGTTCGCCGGGATGCCCTTACTTTTGCCTAGGTACGTCGACCTAGCGGGTCTCTTTTATGCATAGTATTTTTTAACTATGTCCGCATTCACAGGATGCGGGAAGTCTTCACCATCCATTGTAGCAAGTCTCATGGCTCCACCAGAGAATATCTTCTTAACCATAAGTGGCCCTTCGTATGTGGGAGTCCATTTACCTCTGGGATCACCTTGCGGTAGAATGATACGCTTGATCACCAAGTCGCCAATTTGATATACCTGTCTCTTGACCTTTTTGTTAAATGCCTGGATCATGCGCTGCTGATATATCTGCCTATGACAAACAGCCGCGAGTCTCTTCAATCAAATTTATCTGATCGAGTCGAGTCTGAATCCATTCATCTTCATCTAAGCCCGCCTCTTTCATGATTCTTAGAGAGGAAATCTGAACTTCCACTAGTAAGATGGCTTCCATTCCATAGACTAAAGAGAACGGAGTTTCCCCTGTCGAAGTGCGCACTGAAGTGCGATAACCGTGGAGAGCGAATGGTAACATCTCATGCCAGTCTTTGTACGTTACTGTCATCTTTTGTATGATTTTCTTGATATTCTTATTAGCAGCCTCCACGGCGCCGTTCATCTTTGGCCGGTACGGAGAAGAGTTATGGTGTTTTATTTTGAACTGCGTGCAGAGTTCAGTAATCATCTTGTTGTTCAAATTAGTACCATTGTCAGTGATAACTCTTTCAGGAGACAGCAGGTTTCTCAAATAGATATTTGATAGAACCCATCTTAGAAGTCAATAAAGTGGTATGATTCAACATATACTGTCTTAGTCGGCGAGCAGCCCAAGCCAAAGCACAGCAAGCTTTCTCGAGCTGTGAGTATCTTGTTTCACAGTCGGTACCTTTTGCTAAGGCAGTATATGGCATGCTCTTTTCGACCAGACTCGTCATGTTGCCCCAACACACACCTCATTGAATTTTCTAACACGGTCAAATACATGATGAGAGGTCTTTCTTCAACTGGTGGTATCAGAATTGGAGGTTCTTGGAGATACTTCTTGATTTTGTCAAAAGCTTCTTGGCATTCATCATTCCATACCATCTCTTGATTTTTCTTTTTTAGTAATTTGAAGATGGGTTTGCAGGTAGCAGTCAAGTGTGGAATGAATCGGGCAATGTAATTCGAGTGCCCCAAGAAACCTCTGATTTCTTTCTTGTTTATTTCAGTACCCAGATTTACAATTTCAATTGATTCCTCATGCGGCTGTATAGTCTTTTCTTCTCGCAGTAGTCGGGCAAGTTCTCCAGGGACTTCACAATCTTCCTCGCTTCCATCCTCGACTTGGTAGATCGGATTTTCAAAGTCGTAATGAACAGTAGCAGAGTTATTACCAACAGGATCCAGAGTGGATATGGATATGGAATTTGTTACGTGAGTGTGTGCAAGAAAACATCGCTTGTATGAAAAAGGACAGGAAAGATAAAGAGCGCAATATTTGAATGCAAAAGGTCCATTGATTTATTGAATGTAAATATGCTTATGAAATGACAAACCCTTAAAATTAGCTATTATGCCCCGGGTATAGACACAATGCTTTTGAAATACTAAAATAGCAATAACAATTACTCTCGACTAAAGGAAATCGGGATAGTGTCTTCAGCCTTCCAATTGTCGAGTCCGTCACCAATTGTTGGGGAAATCCAGCTATCCAAGTCATAATCGTTATCAGTATCTTCCACAGCATTGACAGTCTCGTCTTGATTAGGCAGAGGAGCAGTGATGACATTAGGAGTCTCAGGCGGATCAGATTCAAATTTTCCAGCGTCGATCATATCCTGAATTTTGTTCTTCAACGACCAACAATCGTTTGTATCATGCCCGGGGCTATCGGAGTGATAGGCACACCTGGCATTGGGATTATAACTAGGAGAAGTAGTGTTGGGTTTTGCAGGAGGATCTCTGAGGGTAATTAAATTTGCTTTTAGCATACCCTGCAGTGCTTGTGCTAAAGTCATATTGATCTTCGTAAACTGCCTTCTTCCCGGGTTAATGTGCCTCACAGATTTCTTGTCTTTTTTCTTCTCGAGCAAGAGAGCCTTCAGTTCTTCCTGCCCCTTGGATAAGTTCAAGATCATCTCCTGGAGTTGAGCATTCTGAGCATGGAGATCTTTGACAGTCTGTCCGAGGTCCATTTTTCTGCTTGGAGGAAAACCGTGAGAACATTGATCCCTTTAGAACACCTGTTATGCAATGTTATGCTACGCAATGTATGAAATGTTTTCAAGGACTTTTGGAATTTAACTTTGCATAAACTACCAAAAAAGGAAACTTTTTTTTTTTTTTTTTTTTTTTACAAAATAGAGCAAAGTTAAATCCCTAAGTCCTCGAAATGGTTAGTTCAATGCCATGACGTTATGATGATGTTATGATGTTATGATGTTATGATGTTAAGTAAATAATAGGCACAAACAAGTCACACAACCATCATTCCTAAGTTTTAAGGCTTGCATGAGTTCCATAGGTAAGTACCCTCCCCACTGAAGTTTGGTTGGTTCAACCTGTCCTAGAATAGTAACCGGGTTCTAGAAGGATCTCAAATCATCGACCTTTCTTTAAGTCCACTTCAGTGCAACACCAAGTGGTTGACCAAAGCTTCCCTAAAGTCCAATCTCAAAGAGTGTAGTATCGAGTCTCAACCAACCCCAGTCGGAACCGAAGTCAGTTATCTCACTACTTTCTAATGGCTAGGATGAGTCAATTAGGGTTCTAAAGGTCTGGTTAATGCTTTGATGACACCACGCGGAAGCCAAATTTTTCCTCAAGTAAACATGAGGAACATCAGGACATCCAAAGTGTCACATTAACCGTAGCCATCATTTTGACCATTCCAGTATACGCCGGATAGTCGCGATGATCTATTGCTACTTACCTAAGGTACACTAGATCCGGGTGTAGGATCTTTCACTCAAGCATAAAATACCCTCAAAAGAAGGAACAGTTTAAAACATAAATGATTTTTAAGGTGACCTCTCTTTGTAAGTCCCCAGCAGAGTCGCCAGTTCTGTCATACGGTGAACTGACTTTATGTGGTTTTAATCGCAATGTCGCGGTTAGCAAGAGTCGCCACCGACTTTTCTTTTATCCAATAAGGAAAGGTGGAAAAGAACAGGAAAGACCTTAATTTAGATTCTTAGGTTCGGGAGGTACATTATACAAAGGGAAGGTATTAGCACCCTTTGTATCCATGGTTATCCATGGGCTCTTAATTGCTCAATCATTTATGTTTTTCTAGTTTGATAAAGTGGTTGAGAAATGTGTAGGGAATGTTTTGAAAAGGAGAATTTAACTTTGTAATGATTCTTGAATGAATGTATGCAAAGTGGTTATCTCGTTTAGTTTTGAAAATAGTTTAGAAAAATATAACTCGGCAATGATTCTAGTGCGAATGTATGCCAAGCGGTGATTTTCTAATGGAGGTTTGAAAAGGTGTAAGGTGTGAAAAGTATTTTAGGTTATGAATGAGCAATTAAGGGTTTTACCTGTCCGAGGTCTTTCCGGGCATTTTCTATCCTTATGAGGGTAAAACTGTCCTTACTATGGAGAAGTAAGTATTTTTATCCTTTGGATGTGAAAGGGTCATCGTAGGGTCATCGATTGGTCATTGAAGGCAACAGTTGTGAGGATACCTTAGCATTCGAAGGGACGATCATCATTTAACCGTAGGCTACACCGAAGGGTCATCGAGGGACAAAGGCAAGATTCGAGGGACTATGATGATTTAACCGAAGGGTCTTTGCTAAGTGGATCCCCATATTCGCGGGACATGACCATAATACCGTAATCGTAGGGTAACAAAAGAGAGGTCCAAGATCGCATATTAAAAGGCAAAGTTTTACAATTAATTAGATAGCCGTAGTCGATTAAGTAATTAGGTCCATATTAAAATCAGTACATTAAGATCAATTAAGCCATTAGGGTGGATCTTCACCATGAAATTAATACATTAAAATCAATTGAGTAATTCAGGATGAATCTCCATAAGGGTATCCCACACATAAAGTGGAATACCTAGCCGGCCATTTCCTCGGGAATATGTAAACCTTTACACAATTCAGCACACGGGTTAGAGCATCAAAGTAAAGTATAATTGAAAATTGCACTACAACACACCAGTCATAATCTCAGGCCAAATGATGCAGAATTATAATAAGTCTTGGTTAGATAGACATAAGGCAGAACAAAGCAGCCACTGTCCCGTTCGCCTCTGCTTCGCCTAGCGAAGGCTCAGCGAATGCTCGCCACAGGCTCGCTTAGCGATGTGCTAGCGAGCGGCCACGGGTTTGGAGTTTGACAGCAGCATGACCTCTGAAAACCTGAACTTTTATGGCATTTGATTACAGGAATAGTATGGTCAAACATTCATGATATTCAAGCATATTTAAATTCGTATGTGAAATCAAATTACATATTCGAAACTTCAATCATGATGCTTTATGTATATAGCGATTACCGATTAAAAGCGTAAAACAATAGTGATGCGCAAACCTGCTTGCAACTAAGCTGCTATGTTGAAGAGACTGATCGCTTTTGGTATCGGCTGGAGTTGGGCGGCGGTAGCTTCGGAGCGGAGGAGCGGCCTTCAGGGTTTCTTTATTCGGAACTCTCTACGGTAGCCTCCAGGGTTTCTGTGCCAGGGTTTCCGTCTGTCCTTCTCTCTGTCTTCCTCCTCCCTTTTCATGACTGAAACTTGGCTATTTATAGTGATTGTGATGACCTAATGGGCTCAGAATGAAGCCCAGAAATTCTGCTATTCGCAAGCTTCGCTAGGCGAAGGAGTTGCTCGCCTAGCGAGCCAGCTAGTTTGGGCTTTTACTGGATCTGATGCTTCGCTGGGGCGAGTGTCATAACGAAGTGTTCGCTAGGCGAAGGAATTGCTCGCCTAGCGAGCAGGCCAGTTTGGGCCATTTTCTGGATTGGGCCTGTTGTGAGCTGGGCTTTTGTTCCTTTGAGGTCAGTGTCTTGCAGAACAAGTCGGAGTGCCTTGAAAAATATCTTGAAATATTAATGGGCAAATTTTGGGGTATGACACCTGGCAAAACTCAAACTCTGATGTTGTTTCCCCTCATGTGGATGAAAGGCTGCTGTATTCAAGATTTCATCATAATCCTCTGAAGATGTCAAAGATACTTGAGTCTCATCAAGTCCACTCTTCATGGTAAGAATCACCTGATTACTGATTCTTGTACTCTCATGGGTAGTGTATATGAAGACCTTGAAGACCTTCGAGGAGGGTTTGTTTCAAGGAGGTTAAACTAATGTTCTATGTGATGTTAGAACATGTTGTTCAACAAGTATGCAGCTACTGGTTGAAGAGCAGATGTTTTTAGGAGTCAAACAAAGGAATACCTTGGTTTGAAACCTACTCCTGACCTGGAAGAGGAGACATCTGTGTGTGCTAAGTTGACAAGGGTAGGGTCAACTGTGTGTATGCTCAAGAAGGTCACTTTTAGAAGTCTGATCTCTAGAAGTAGAGCTGGTTGAGATGTGACATTGCGCAATCCCTGCTGTGTGCCTTATTCCTGTAGATTGATCAGAAGTACTATGTTGTGTTGGAAGACAAGTCCCCTGGATGTTAGAAGTCAATAAGGGGATAACCTGACTGCTATTTCATTTAAGAGGATTGGGACCATGAATCTTGTTATTCAAACACCACGATCTGAAGTGGCAATTCCTTCAAGGAGTGAGAATATGAAGATTCAGAGGTTGGTTGAGGTAGTATGCTCTGGCAATGCATATCTACTATTGACTGGTGTTATTTTTCACTAGTACTTATGGTCAGCTGAAGTCTGATTGGTGTGATTGGAGTATGTATAGGTATAACTCATAGAGTTAGGTGCCACTGGTAGGGATGGAGTATGTCATGTTGAGACATGTCTGTACAATGCATGGATATTGGTGTGAAGTTTCCATGATTGTTAATTTGAGGGGGAGTTTTGGTTAACCTCCTCACATTTGGTCAGCCTAGGGTCTGGTTGGCTGTTGACCTGTGTCACATGGGTTCTGGTGGTTGTATGACACATTTGCAAGGAAGAATTCATCTCTCTCATTCCTAAGGGTGAATTTAATCTGAGAAGATTTTCAACACTGTTGAAGTGCTTGCAAGCAGAAGATGTTGACACTAGAAGAGTATTTTCAAAGTAGTCTTATGGTGGAAGTATCTGAAAGGAATATCGGGAAAGGATTTAAGATCAATGTCATATTGTGCCAAGTACAAGTATTTAATTGATTATCCTTGGAGCTCAAGATAACTGATGTTCTTAAAGATGTTGGAACATCTCTTCTTCAAGACCCTGTGCAGAATCACAGGAAGGATAGTACATTGGTTTATGATCTATCTCTTTGGTGGCAGCAAAAGCATATGATCTCTGAAAAGGTTTCCTGGCAAGAAACATGTTCAGCCTTGGTGTGTACAAGAAGAAGAAGACATCATAGTTTTGATGGTGGTTACTTGAATCAGTTCATCTCTGATCTAAGTAAGGAAGTGCATTGGCTAATGCACACTATGAAGTTAAGAACAAGTGGCAGCTTTCTTAACATCATGGAAACAGTCTTGCTTTAGGAAGTGGAATCCTTGGTATAGCTGAAGGGTTAGTTGCTAACTGGTCCTTCTGAAGACTCATGCACCAGAGTGTCTGATGTCTTTGGAGAAGAAGCAGGGATTCATCAAGGTGTGAACTTGGATGACTTAACTGCAAACCTGCAGGATGGAGGTTGTTTACTCAAACTTGGTTCCACAATCAAGTCTATGAGAACATTGAACTCTTGTTCTGTGAAGGGAGGAAGTTCTTTCAAGTGGTAGAAGAAGGAGCTGAATTCAACAGCTGGATGTCAAAACACAATGTTGTGACATTTGGTTCAACATCAGATTCTTAGTTGGTGAAGTGGCACATCAACTTGAGATAGAAGGGTCTACAGGGTTGTAGATTGGACACTTCAAAAGGCTTGAAGTTCAAATCTCACTTGGAAGGTCAGAATATCTTTGGGAGAAGTCTGATAAACTTGGAGAGGTCAAAAAGTGGCATTTGACTTTTTCATATGAGGATTCATGAAGGAGGTAATCAACCAGTGACAGTTGGTCTATCTCAGAAGTGAGTTCGAAGGATCAAGATAATCAACATATGGCAGCTGATTATTCTTGAGGAAAGTCTGAGACAAATTACTTTTGAGCAGAAAAGTAGTAAGTTGAGGATAAACGGAGATGTCTCTCTATTCATCTCTTGGAGCTTGTGGTAGGAGTTCTAAGCTATCTATGGAAGATTATCTCTTGTAATGGGATGAGAATATATGTGTCCCAATTTGTGTCTGGCTCTTTTGGACTGAGCTGGTGACTCAGTGATATCTGAAAATTATCAGATGGTGTGCCTTGTTATGTTGTGAGGATGTCCTAACTAATGTTAGAACATTTTGTGAAGTGGTTTTCTGTTCTGGTTAGAAGAGAGATTGACACAGAGTGTGGATGTGTTCAGCCAAGAGGGTTGAATAGAGGGTGTGCTCTTGAACACATGAAGATGCGTCTTATGTTTTCCATTCATCAAGTGGTCTGGGTTCTCTTTGAATCAGGAAGTATGTGAAGGTCCAACTTTGGGATGTTGGATATGCTCATGTGTGATCTCCAAGTTTCAAGAGGAGAGTGGGTTGTTCATGACAGGGGGAGTTCTGTCTTTGTGCTGCAAGTAATCATCAAGCTTGTGGTCTATGTGGTCTCAGATAACTGGGTATGGCACCCTGTTAGGATGATGTGATGTAAGTCAAGGCTGAGTGAGCAGAAGAATGTCTAACCGGATGTCATGACATTGCCCTGGACAATGCTGTTAGTTCCTTCTGAATCTTAAAGTCATTAGGAATTATGGATGTTGTGTGTCTAATTCTGATAAATTAGAATAAGTCTGATGGTCACAGTTGTGTGGTACAGGGGGAGTAACCATCTACTGGTGTTTGTGATTTTGACTTTAGTAGTGCCAGATGTCAAGTCTCTACTGGAGGTATGAAAGTGGTCTTAGGAAATGTTGAATACTGGCAGAATGCAGGGAAAAGCCGCGTGGAATGTTAAGACATCGCGTGCAACGTGTCTGACTGCATATATGGAATAGTCTCCATGCACTGGAACTGCTGTTTCGAAAAAGAAACAGTCAAGAGCTATAAAAGGTATTCAAAGATAGTCTGAGATTTTGTTGGTGATTCTCTGACTGTTTCTCAGCAAATATTAATGAATCTTGACCAAACATTTATTCCCACCGTTAATTCCTAAGCACGGGCTGGACTATTTAAAGGATGTATCAGCACTCCTCCTCTCACAAGAGAAACATTCCATTCCCACTAAACCATGGGATATGTCAAGGTGTGGGCAAATTGCGCCTGGATCTGGTTTTGTGAAGGGTTCGTTTGTAAATGTTTAGCTAAAAAGGGGGAGAGAAATAGAGTCCTGAGAATGCACCAGAAGCAAGCTGTGGTTGTGGTAGCAAACAGAAGCTGGCGCAGGCACAAAATCCACCAACTGGGTATACCACCTGTGTCTTGTGATCTGAGTTAAGAAGACAGCTGTGCCTTGTGATCTGAGTTACATTGTCTATGTACTCAGCATTACATATTCTTCAGGAGGCTCTCCTGTTGAGGGGAAGGGTTCTGGTACAACTGATTCTTGTACCTCTACTTCCTCATGTACACCAACTTTGGTGTTTGTGGTGGTGGAGTCAATGACAGAGATGAAGAGCATACCCATAATGGGATGTTTTGTCCAGTGTAATGTTTATTTGTTTTAGCTAAAATTTGCCAAAGGGGGAGATTGTTAATACCTTAGGATTGACATTAATTTTGTAAAACAAATAATGTAATCATCTCTGTTGTTTTAATATGTTGGGTTGAAGAAGTTCAACATCTGGACCAACATGTCATGTACGATGTCACGACATCATGCCTGTGACATCGTACATGTGTAGAAAACTGAATTAATTAATTCAGTATATATTCTGGGATTAGTAAGGATATTTGGTGAATATCCTAACTCCCATGTGGAGGTCTTAAAGACTCAATCAGAAGATATATAGGCTCAAAATAAGGAGATATATATGGAGAGATTTTAGGATTGAAGACCTTGATTGTAGCAGAAAGTTTCTGCTGACTTTGTAACAGCAAAGAACAAGTTTGCTGCGATTTCTGAAGGCCCAAATCCAGTTGGGTGACTAGGTTATAAATAGCATATTGTAACCTAGTTTTTGTAAGCCTCTTAGAATGAAAATTTAGGGGTGTGTGTGAGGTAAACCTCCCAATCTGTGGGAAGGTTACCATGTGTTTCTCAGTGGTAAAAGCTGAGAGTATTTGTAACTCAAAGCCTGTAGGCAAGAGTGATTATGTTCTTGAATGAAGCTGTGAAGCAAGTTCAAGTTGGTTTAACATTACATTGTATTTGTAGTGATAGGAATGGAAACTGGAGGTTTCTATCTAGGAGTTCCTAGGTATAGATTGCATTGGGTAGGGATTAAGTGAAGAGTTGTAAACCGGGGAGTTTAACTCTGAATTAATACTGCTGATAGTGGATCTTCTTCCTGGCTTGGTAGTCCCCAGACGTAGGTCATGTTGGACTGAACTGGGTTAACAATTTCCTGTGTTTGTTTTCCTTCTGCATATGTTATAATCCTGTATGCCATAACTAAGCTTGTATTTCAGTCTGCCTACCAAGATAATAACAGACCTGATACATAGCCTTCTGGTTGTATGTCAATCAGAATGTCGTGACATTCATCATTGACAGCATATACTGAATAATAGGCAGGTTGGTTTTTATGCTTCAGTTCAGTATATATTTAAGTCTGGTTTTCAAGTGGAAAACAAACCTGGCCAAGGATCATTGTGAAACTGTCAAACTGGATGTCTAGACAGTTGTTCATGTAGGCTGATACTGAACTAGAGACTGGTTGGTCTTTTACAGTACATCAAATTTAGCACAATCTGTTTTTCAAGAACATAACAGAATCAACATGATGTATATGTTCTGACTGTCAAACTGAATGTTGTGACATTCATTCCTGACAGCATGTGCTAAAGTGTAGGATGATTAGTTTTTCTGTTTCAGTATTTTTCTCAGGCTATTCTTTAGGAATCCAACAGCTGAGCTAAAATCCAGGAAACCAACTACTACCCTACAATTAATGAACCTAACAAATAGCCTATTTGTTAGCAATCTAATAAGTGGTAATTAGATTAATGTATTCAACCTTTATTTCAGGAAATACAAGTAAAAGGCAAGCACACTGGAATAATGTAACAGATGTTCAATATTAAGACATCGTGCAGATAACTGTGTAGGAAAACAACAGAAGTGAGAACGATGATTGATCTCTGCTGAGGTTGTATACCTGATGCACAAGACTAGGGGTTCCTTAATTCTAGGGTGACATAGAAGGAGATGTCGTGACATCTGTGAAAGCATGCTTTAGTACAGGGTTTAATGTGTTAACTGTCTTGCTATGTTAGTTACAATGTTGGATCAGATGTCATGACTTGGAGTAGAACATCTGAATTCTGACTATGCCAGAATTTCAAAGGCCCTGGGTGGAATACATGAAACCCTATGTGTGAAGAATAATAAAGGAAAACTCCTTTTTTACTTTGTGTATGGTATGCCAGACAAGATGTTGGAACATTATGTTCAACAATTGCAGTATGAAATTAAGATGAGTCTTATAGGAAGTTCCATTTACTTTATTGACCTACAAGTTAAGCTACTAAGAGAAATTGTACCAAGGCCTTAGATAATTTTCAGTTTGAATTACTTAGGGGTGTAATTAGTATTTGCACATGTGAAATCTTATGGAAATTAACTCAAGGGAGGTATGCAATTCTAAAAGGAAAGCTTCTCTCTCATGTGATTATTGCAGCGCATAAAATAATAGAAATCTTTTCAAATTAAAATTTCTCTCACAGTCACTCATTCCTCACACGAAATAACAACCCGACTCTCTCTCTCTCTCTCTCTCTCTCTATTATGCTAGCACGTATTTTCCCTTTCATCTCTCTCAAAACCATCAATCTTGCTCAAAAATAAGTCATAAAGCTTCTGAACCCAAACCTGTTACCAACTCTTATGGTGTCAAAATGCTAGGAGTGAAAATGGGTAAGAAAGGAACGTAATGGAGAACTAGGGTTTATGAATCCAGCAACATTGATGATGAGCCTATTATGTTTTTAAACCCAAAACCTATGACAATGACTGTTCTAGTTGACATTTCAACATATAAATAAAAGAGAATTTCTATCAAGAGAAACAAAACATATGAAAAGGTTAGTAAATATGAAAAGGAATCACCCGTGCATGTTCATAATATTTCTGATTCTATGTCTATTATTGAGGAAGTTGTGTCAAATATCATTGATAAAAATATTGACCAAGATGAAACCAATGTTGAAAAACCACATGTGGAACCGTATGTTGAATCACATGCTGATTCACATGTTACCCAAATGCTGAAGCATTTGTCCCAACATCTAGTGAACCATATGTAATACCCAAATCTGTTCCAGTTGGTGAACAATCTGAATCCACTGATGAACCACATGTTAAAGCAAACCCTAGTGACAAACCTATCATGGTTGATAGTCATCTTGTTGATACACCTGTCATTGGTAAGGTTTTTGATGATGTTTTAAATGATAACCATGTCTCCTCTGAAGATTATGATGATGATGTATTCAATAAGAACCATCAAAATAAAAAGGTTGAGGTTCAAAGTAAAAGAAGTATGGAAAATGATCAACTTAATAAAGATGATGATGTTCCCATTGCCAACATCATGAAGAGGATTATTGAAAGTGTATCCAAGCCTCAAGAGAAACCTGTGTGAAGTCAAGTTTCTCTATGATGAATGTTTTTGATGAAGACAAAACTCCAAGCAACAAGAAGGCAAAGATGTTATTCTATGATAAAGCATTTTGATTCAAGAAGTTAAGCTTTTCACTTCAAGAAGGTATAATGAGAATACTTACCTTCACTAAAGTCTTAGATGCTCAAGTATTCATATGGCTATTGCATAACTTTTCATTGTGCATGGAAAATGACTTAGAATAATTTTTTGCATTTTCAAACTGGGTAAATCGATTTACCTATAAAGGAAATCGATTTACCACTGAAGCTTACATATTTTTTAAAAGCGAAATTTAAAATTTTCACTTAGGTAAATCGATTTACCACTTAGGGAAATCGATTTACCACTGGAGCATTACATTTCCAGAAGCGAAATTTCAAGTTTTTTAACTAGGTAAATCGATTTACCTCTTAGGGAAATCGATTTACCACTGAAAGATTTTGAAATTTTTTAAACGTTGCAACAGGGTAACCGATTTACCCATTATGTAAATCGATTTACCACTGTGCGTTTCTGAAAAATCAGTGGCTGTTCATACACCTCTTCATGCACCATTTCATGGAATCTTTTCATTTCATCTTTGACAATTGTTCATGATTTTTTCAGAACATTGCCATGTTTCATTTGGGGTGTTATGTGCATATAAATACATGATCTTTCAAATTCAAATTTCACCTCTTCCAATCAATCTCTTTAATTTTCAGAATTCACACTTATTGTTATAAACCTTCATTCAAGATATTTTCTGCATATTTTCATATCATTTAAAATAGAAAATTCTTGAGCAATCTAATATTTTTGTGTGGTGAATTATTTTCATTGGAAGAGAAGATCAAGCAAATTGATATATCACTTTGTATGATCATTTTACTACAAACTTTACATTCAATCCATTGTTGTAATCCATATCTTATTTTTTGAATTGTTGAAAAATAAGATTGTGTGTTTTGTAAACACCTTGCTGTCCAGGATTGTTGGAAGCAAGAGAGTTGAGTTTGAGAGGATTGTTCTTATATCAACTTGGTAAATCACAAGAGGTTGTTCTTGGTGATTGTGTCTGTCGTGTACAAGTCATATCAGATAGTAAATTCTCTTTCGTGTTGAAAGGGGAGTGGAGTACTCTCGATCTGTGAGGGGAACCACTATACATCGCTGTGTCCTTTATCTTCCGCACTTTACCACTTTTCATCACTTAAGCATTTCAGAAAGTAAAAGTCATAAACCGTCAAAAATCCGGAAAAATACTCTAAGTGCCTCATTCACCCCCCTCTAAGGAACTCCTTAAACTTACAATTGGCATCAGAGCAGGTTATAGGTAACCTGTTCCTAAAAGATCCGCATGACTTCCGCAAGCACGAATCCGGTTTTCAAAGACGGTGGAAGTAGTAACAAACCACCACTTTTCTCTGGAGAATATTTTGATTTTTGGAAGATCCGTATGAAGGCACATCTAGAAGCTCAAGGAGAAGGCATATGGGAAGCCGTTGAAAATGGTCCACATAATCCTACGAGTGTGATCAATGGCATTGGTACTCCAAAGATAAAGAGTTCATACGATGAAGATGATAAGAAAAAAATCTTAAATGAAAAGAAAGCAATAAACATTCTTCAAAGTGCTTTAAGCATGGATGAGTTCTTCCGCATATCTCAATGCAAGTCGGCGAAAGAAATATTGGACACCTTAGTGGAGACACATGAAGGCACCGCCGAAGTAAAGAGATCAAGGTTGAATACATTAAGTCAAGAATATGAGATGTTTAGAATGCTGCCCGGAGAATCCATCGTGGCGCTACAAAAAAGATTTGCTCACTTGACAAACCATTTGATTGCTCTCGGAAAAACATTCACAAATGACGATCTCAATCTTAAAGTACTAAGATCATTGACTCGAGAATGGCAACCGAAGGTGACGGCTATCTCCGAAAAGAAAAGTCTTTCAACAATGATGTCCGCATCACTCTTTGGCAAACTTCAAGAACATGAGTTAGAACTTGGTAGGCTTGAGAAACATGAATGCCAAGAAAAGAAATCTAAAGGGATTGCCTTGAAGGTAGACTCAAAAGAACATAAAGATGATGACGCATTGGAGGAAGATGAGAATTTCATGCTCCTTGTCAAAAGGCTCGGTAAGTTCTTTAACAAAAATGATAAATCCTTTAACGCTAAAAAGAATAGACATTTCAGGAAAAAGGAGGCCACCACATCTACGCAAGATGTAACATGCTACGAATGTGGAAAACAAGGCCACATAAAGCCGGAATGTCCTAAACTTTCAAAGAAAGGAGGATTCAAGAGCAAGAAGGATTTCAAAAATAAAAAGGCTTATCTTGCATGGGAGGACAATGAAATTAGTTCTTCATCCGGATCAGATAGCGAGGAATGTGCAAACTTGGCGCTAATGACTTCACATCATTCCGATGATGAAGAAGAGGTTAGTAATAATTTTTCTATTTTTGATGATGATGCACAAGATGCAATTAATGAATTGTTAAATGAGTGCAAAATTCTTTATAAAACTATATCATCTCAAAAGAAACAAATTTCTTCCTTGTTAGAAAAGATTGAAGTTTTTGAAAGTAAGAAACAAGAGATGATTAGTGAAAAGAAGAATTTTGTATGTCTAGAATGTGAGTCTCTCTCGTTCCAAATTGTCCAACTTAAAAGAGTCCTTGAAAGATATGAAAAAGGACAAATTGGTTTGGAAGGGGTTCTTAGCCAACAAAGGTACTCAAATGACAAAAGTGGACTTGGTTACTCCAAATTTTCTAAATCAAGTACAAGTAAAACTATCTTTGTAAGGCCTAAGGATCAACCTCCAAAAGAAAGAGTCAACACACCAAAAGTTGTGCATCAACATCCTAAAAAGAAAAAGTTTATCAAGAAAAAGCCTTTCGTTCCTAGATATAAAAGCAATTTTGAACCAACCTGTTTTTATTGTGGTATTATTGGCCATACACCTAATGCTTGCTACATTAGAAATTATAGTGTAGCAAAAGGGCATTATGTTTGGGTTGAGAAAGGTACTAATTATAAAGGACCCAAAGCAATTTGGGTACCTAACAAAACTTAACTTTGTTTTGTAGGTATGCTTGAAGGCCACAACAAATCTTTGGTATTTGGATAATGGGTGCTCCAAGCATATGACCGGTGATGTGCACAAATTTTAAGATCTAAAGCTTAAGGCCAAGGGTTATGTTACTTATGGAGATAACAACAAAGGAAGAATTCTTGGCATAGGCAAAGTAGGTGCACCAAATTTCATATCCATCGACGATGTGCTTTATGTCGAAGGACTAAAGCACAATCTCTTAAGCATAAGCCAACTTTGTGACAAAGGATTCAAAATAAGGTTCACAAAAGATGAATGCTTAATTGAAGACGAAATCACACAAGAGGTAATGCTTATAGGTAAGCGAATAAATAATATTTTCATGATTTCCCTTGACGATGTTTCTTTGAAGGTTAAGTGTCTTGTGGCAAATAACAACGACTCATGGTTATGGCATAAGAGATTTGCTCACATTCACATGGAGCACTTGTATAAGTTAGTAAAGCATAACCTTGTCATTGGATTGCCAAAGATAAAATTCATCAAAGATAGGCTTTGCGATGCATGTCAAAAGGGGAAGCAAACCAAGTCATCTTTCACATCCAAAAATGTGGTGTCCACTTCTAGGCCACTACAACTGTTACACATGGACTTATTTGGTCCATCAAGAACAAGAAGCTTCGGAGGTAACTTATATGCTTTAGTTATTGTTGATGATTATTCTAGATACACTTGGACTTTATTTTTAGTGCAGAAAAGTGATGCATTCAAAGCATTCAAGAAGTATGCAAAACAGATTCAAAATGAGAAATCATTAACAATTGCCTCCATAAGAAGCGATCATGGTGGAGAATTCCAGAATACCTCCTTTGAAGATTTTTGCGAAGATCAAGGAATATTTCACAACTTCTCGGCTCCAAGGACTCCACAACAAAATGGAGTAGTTGAAAGAAAGAATAGGTCATTGGTGGAACTTGCAAGAACAATGCTTAGCGACTCAAATCTTCCTAAGTATTTTTGGGCAGATGCGGTTAGCACGGCATGTTTTGTGAGCAATAGAGTTAACATAAGACCTATCCTAAAGAAGACTCCATATGAACTCTTTAAAGGAAGGAAACCCAACATCTCTTTCTTTCACATCTTTGGATGCAAGTGCTTTATCCTAAACAATGACAAAGACAACCTTGGTAAGTTCGACGAAAAATCGGATGAAGGTATTTTTCTTGGTTATTCTCTTACACGTAGGGCATACAAAATTTATAATAAAAGAATTTTAAATATAGAAGAATCCATGCATGTTAAGTTTGACGAATCTAACCCCTCGAAAGAGGAAATTATTGTTTGTGATGATGATGATGATTTTGTAGAAATTCCTAAAGAAGATACTTCAAACAAGGCTCAAGAAGCACCGATTCAACAAGAGTCAAATGAAAATGATCTGCCTAAGGAATGGAGAACTCATAGAGATCATCCCATTGACAAAGTAATTGGTGACATTAGTCAAGGTGTTGCTACAAGATTGAATCTCAAGGATGCATGCTTAAACATGGCGTTCGTTTCTCAAATAGAACCTTCCAAAATTGATGAAGCTCTAGAAGATGATCAATGGATTGTTGCTATGCAAGAAGAATTAAACCAATTCGAGAGAAATCAAGTTTGGGAACTTGTTCCTAGACCAAGTGGTAAGCACATCATTGGAACAAGATGGGTGTTTCAGAACAAGCTTGATGAGACTGGAATAATTGTTCGAAACAAAGCAAGATTGGTCGCTCAAGGGTATAATCAAGAAGAAGGAATCGACTTTGAAGAAACTTTCGCTCCAGTTGCAAGGTTAGAAGCTATTCGTTTATTACTTGCTTACGCATTTTCAATGAATTTTCATCTTTTTCAAATGGACGTCAAAAGCGCCTTCTTAAACGGCTACATCAACGAAGAAGTCTATGTCAAACAACCCCCGGGCTTTGAAGACTTCAAGAATCCTTCACATGTATACAAACGGAAGAAAGCGCTCTATGGATTAAAACAAGCACCAAGGGCGTGGTATGATAGTCTAAGTAATTTTCTATGTGAAAAAGGCTTTGAAAAAGGCAAAGTAGACAAGACCTTATTTATCAAGAAAATAAAAGGGAATACCTTACTTGTTCAAGTCTACGTAGACGACATAATCTTCGGTTCATCCAACAAAGAACTATGTGAAGAATTTGCGTTGATAATGCAAGGTGAATTTGAAATGTCTATGATGGGAAAGATGAACTACTTCCTTGGTTTGCAAATCAAGCAACTAAAAGACGGAATTTTTATCAACCAATCAAAGTATTGCAAAGAGCTGTTAAAGAGATTTGAAATGGATAATTGTAAAGCAATGTCAACACCAATAGGCTCTGGAACTTATGTTGATCAAGACGAGTCGGGTGTGTCAATTGATATAACGAAGTATCGAGGTATGATTGGTTCTTTATTATATTTGACGGCAAGCCGTCCTGACATAACGTTTATCGTGTGTTTATGTGCTCGCTTCCAAGCAAATCCAAAGGAGTCACATCTCACGGCGGTCAAAAGAATCATGAAGTATCTCAAAGGAACAACCAACGTTGGATTATGGTATCCTAAAGGTAGTGTTTGTAAGTTAATTGGTTATTCTGGCGCGGATTATGCAGGTTGTAAAACAAATAGAAAAAGTACTAGTGGAACGTGTCACATCCTTGGTAATGCTCTAGTCTCATGGTCCTGTAAGAAACAAGCGTGTGTTGCTCTTAGTACGGCTGAAGCAAAATACATAGCAGTAGGCAGTTGCTGTGCCCAGAATCTTTAGCTAAAGCAACAATTAAGCGACTATGGAATCGATCTTGGATGCATACCACTCCGATGCGACAACACAAGTGAGATTAATATCACAAAGAATCCATTCATGCACTCAAGGACCAAACACATAGACATTCGACACCATTTCCTTCGCGATCATGTGCTTAAAGGTGATATCGAAGTTACCTTTGTTGATACTCATAATCAACTAGCGGATATCTTCACAAAGACGCTCGCAAAAGAACCATTCTATAAGATTAGAAGAGAACTTGGGATTCTAGATGAGTGTGACATATACTTCATCAAAGGTGCACATACGCTTCCAACTCATCTATTTACTTGTGAAAATTATTTCATGGCTCTCTACTTCTACTCCTTTCTTTTACATTATTCATTGGGTGTCTCTTGCATGAATCTTTGTGAAAATATGTGTTTTTTAGCTTTTTCACTGAGTAAATCGATTTACTCATTATAAAAATCGATTTACCCATAAAACAGTAGCATTGTTTTTTTCGTGTTTGGCATATTTTGAACTAGGTAAATCGATTTACCCATGATGTAAATCGATTTACCCCTGAAACTTTTCTCTTTTTGTGCTTTATAACCTATTGAGGGTATTTTTACTAGTAATGCTATATATTATATTTTATATTTGTCATGTGGTTATCTTTCACCCATCTTTCCCTTCTTTTTGATAATGTCAAAGGGGGGGAAAGGTGTATATGCTTGTATGCTTGTGAATTTCCTAAGGCACAATTGATACAAATCTTCTTCAAGATGATCAAGTCAACATGATCATAAGCTTCTCAAATTTAGGGGGAGTTATACATCTCAGGGGGAGAAATTTTTGTTTCCGGAAATTGCACGCATCAACTATTAAAAAGGGGGAGAATGTGAAGTCAAGCTTCTCTATGATGAATGTTTTTGATGAAGACAAAACTCCAAGCAACAAGAAGGCAAAGATGTTATTCTATGATAAAGCATTTTGATTCAAGAAGTTAAGCTTTTCACTTCAAGAAGGTATAATGAGAATACTTACCTTCACTAAAGTCTTAGATGCTCAAGTATTCATATGGCTATTGCATAACTTTTCATTGTGCATGGAAAATGACTTAGAATAATTTTTTGCATTTTCAAACTGGGTAAATCGATTTACCTATAAGGGAAATCGATTTACCTATAAGGGAAATCGATTTACCACTGAAGCTTACACATTTTTTAAAAGCGAAATTTAAAATTTTCACTTAGGTAAATCGATTTACCACTGGAGCATTACATTTCCAGAAGCGAAATTTCAAGTTTTTTAACTAGGTAAATCATTTACCTCTTAGGGAAATCGATTTACCACTGAAAGATTTTGAAAATTTTTAAACGTTGCAACAGGGTAATCGATTTACCCATTATGTAAATCGATTTACCACTGTGCGTTTCTGAAAAATCAGTGGCTGTTCATACACCTCTTCATGCACCATTTCATGGAATCTTTTCATTTCATCTTTGACAATTGTTCATGATTTTTTCAGAACATTGCCATGTTTCATTTGGGGTGTTATGTGCATATAAATACATGATCTTTCAAATTCAAATTTCACCTCTTCCAATCAATCTCTTTAATTTTCAGAATTCACACTTATTGTTATAAACCTTCATTCAAGATATTTTCTGCATATTTTCATATCATTCAAAACAGAAAATTCTTGAGCAATCTAATATTTTTGTGTGGTGAATTATTTTCATTGGAAGAGAAGATCAAGCAAATTGATATATCACTTTGTATGATCATTTTACTATAAACTTTACATTCAATCCATTGTTGTAATCCATATCTTATTTTTTGAATTGTTGAAAAATAAGATTGTGTGTTTTGTAAACACCTTGCTGTCCAGGATTGTTGGAAGCAAGAGAGTTGAGTTTGAGAGGATTGTTCTCATATCAACTTGGTAAATCACAAAAGGTTGTTCTTGGTGATTGTGTCTGTCGTGTACAAGTCATAACATATAGTAAATTCTCTTTCGTGTTGAAAGGGGAGTGGAGTACTCTCGATCTGTGAGGGGAACCACTATACATTACTGTGTCCTTTATCTTCCGCACTTTACCGCTTTTCATCACTTAAGCATTTCAGAAAGTAAAAGTCATAAACCGTCAAAAATTCGGAAAAATACTCTAAGTGCCTCATTCACCCCCCCTCTAAGGCACTCCTTAAACTTACAACCTGTAGCTAAAGAAATGGTGAGTGTAGATGAAGAAACTGAGTATGATGAAATACATGCTGTTAAAGTAATGAAGAGGATAGCTAAGTCTATGGCTGATGAAGAGAAAGAGAAAAAAGAAAGAGGTTAGACCCCAAAACTCCTTGAAAAACACTAAAATTATGAAGAAGAAAACTCCACGAAGGACTCCCGTGAGTTAGAAGAAAAGTATAAGAGAAAACCAATGAGAAGAAATATCTCAAAAGAAAACTTGTTCAATCAAGTGAATCTGAGACAAATGGTGAAGCAGATGTCTAGGACATTGTGTCTACCATCAAGAAAAATGTTGAAGGAAAAAGGATTCCAGTGAATGATGCTTCTCCTCCTCTGGATAATGTGTCATTCTATTCTGCAACAAGTGTTTAGAAGTCAAAATATGTTTATTAAAGAAGGATTGCTTGTGAAAGAGATATAGGCACAACAACTCTTGAACGTAAGGAGATTGTGGACTTGATCAAAGATGCTGAGTTGATGAAGATTGTAACTAATATTGGTCCTTGATATGACAAGCTAGTCAAGGAGTTCATTGTTAACCTATCTAGTGATTACAATGTTGAAGGAAGTATGAAGTATAAGAAGGTTTATGTTAGAGGGAAGTGTCTGAAGTTTTCACCCTCCATCATTAATGATTATTTAGGCAGAAGCAAGTAATTATTTCTGAAAAGGTTCCCTCCTTTGTCAAAGTTGCCAAGGAAATCAGTGTTGGGAAAGTTAAGAAATGGCCCAATGAAGGGTTACTCTCTTGTGGAAAACTAAGTGTGAAGTATGCCATACTAAAAAAGATAGGTGCAGAAAATTGGGCACCTACTAATCACAATTCTAACATCTCTTCTACCTTGGCCAAGCTGATCTTTCAAATTGGAACCAAGACTAAGCTAAAATTTGGAGAGTATGTGTTTAACTAGACCATGAAACATGATAATCATTTTGCAGAAAATCTACATATAGCTTTTCCATCTTTATTAACTGGAATAATTTTGAATCAACATTTTGAAGTTTTGCTTACTCAATAAACTCCAAACAAAAATGCTAGGCCCCTTACCCTTGATAAGAAGATGTTTATAGGGACACATGTCCCAAACAATGTGGTAAATAATCAAGGTCAAAATTCTGGTGAATGTTCTTATCCTATATCTAAAACAACTAAGAAATATGATTCTTGAGCTAATGGAAGTCTCAAAGGCTCTAAAAGATACAATTACTACAAGTACCATTAGGAAGAGGAATATGATGGATTGATCAAAATTTTGACTAAGGAGAAGCAAGTTTAGAATGAAGAAAAAATTGACAATGAAGAGGAAGAAAAATATCAAGTGAAGAAGAATAATCAAGCTGTGAAGATCGATGTCATCAAGTTGAAGTTGTCTTTGATGTTATTTTTGGCCTTTTATTTTTAAGCTTATTTTTGTGATTATGTAATAACTTTGACTTATGATACACCAGTTGGTACTCATCTATGTTTATGGTGAGTGTAGATGAAGAAACTGAGTATGATGAAATACACGTCGTTAAAGTAATGAAGAGGATAGCTAAGTCTATGACTGATGAAGAGAAAGAGAAAAAAGAAAGAGGTTCCACCCAAAAACTCCTTAAAAAACACTAAAATTATGAAGAAGAAAACTCCACAAAGGACTCCCGTGAGTTAGAAAAGAAAAGTATAAGAGAAAACCATTGAGAATAAATCTTTCAAAATAAAACTTGTTCAATCAAGTGAATCTGAGACAGATGGTGAAACAGATGTCTAGGACATTGTGTCTACCATCAAGAAAAAGGTTGAAGGAAAAGGATTCCAGTGAATGATGCTTCTCCTCCTTTGGATAATGTGTCATTCTATTCTGTAACAAGTGTTTAGAAGTGAAAATATGTTTATTAAAGAAGGATTGCTTGTGAAAGAGATCTAGGCACAAAAGCTCTTGGACGTAAGGAGATTGTGGACTTGATCAAAGATGCTGAGTTGATGAAGACTGTAACTAATCTTGGTCCTTGATATGAGAAGCTAGTCAAGGAGTTCATTGTTAATCTATCCAGGGATTACAATATTGAAGGAAGTTTGAAGTATAATAAGGTTTATGTTAGAGGTAAGTGTCTGAAGTTTTCACCCTCCATCATTAATGAGTATTTAGGCAGAAGTAAGTAATTATTTCTGAAAAGGTTCCCTCAATTGTCAAAGTTGCCAAGGAAATCAGTGTCGGGCAAGTTAATCAATGGCCCAATAAAGGGTTACTCTCTTGTGTAAAACTAAGTGTGAAGTATGGCATACTAAACATGATAGGTGCATAAAATTGGGCACCTACTAATCACAGTTCTAACATCTCTTCTGCCTTGGCCAAGCTGATCTTTCAAATTGGAACCAAGACTAAGCTAAAATTTGGAGAGTATGTGTTTAACCAGACTAGGGGTGTTCAAAACTAAACCAACCCAATAGAACACCGTAAACCAAACCAAACCAAACCAAACCGAAACCGCAAAAAACCGCATTTGATTCAGATTCGTTTGGGTCATTTTTTAACAAAACCGTACGGTTTAGTTTGGTTTACGGTTTGTATTTTGCAAACCGAACTAAACTAAACCAAACCGCATTATGTTACAACCCAAACTTCACTTATCCCACATCCAACCCAAACCTCAAACCTAGTATGCCTTAACCTTACAATTACAAACAATTTTCTCTTACTCACACTTAGGGTTTCAATTTCAACCTTCTTAAATATCTCATAGTAGTATCACACATTCTTCTCATCTTTTTTTCCATGTAGGTCTCGCCTATTCTACTCTAATAAGTCCTCTCTTATGTTCTTTCATTTTCATCTTTTATGTTATTGTTTTCTCTTCTAATTACGTTTTTAACGCACATTTCTTCTCAATCTCTCATCTCTTATGTTCCTTTTTTCATCTTCTCTAATCTCTCATCTCATATGTTTTTTAGTTTTATTATAATGTCTTTGATATTATTTTATGCTACTATTTATATATGTTTTTTATTACACTTTTGTCTAATTTTATTTTTTGTATATTGAATGAAATGTTTTTGACTAAATATGATGAGTTTTGATGTTATTTAGTAATGTATGATTGACTAAACACATAGTTATGTTGTTCTTTATATGTGTATGTATGTCTCAATAAAAATATTATAAAAAACCGAGCTAACCGAACCAACTCAAACCGCATTGGTTTGGTTTGGTTTTATTTCTAAAAGTCAACCGAACCAAGCCAAATTGCGTGTTTTTTTGGCTTGCGGTTCAGATGATTTTCATCTTAAAAACCGCCCAAACCGCACCGTGAACACTCCTAAACCAAACCATGAAACATGATAATTATTTTGCAGAAAATCTACCTATACCTTTTCCATTTTTATTAACTGGAATAATTTTGAATCGACACTTGAAGTTTTGCTTCCTCAATAAACTCTAAACAAAAATGCTAGGCCTCTTACCCTTGATTGGAAGATGTTTATAGGGACACATGTCCCAAACAATGTGGTAAAGAATCAAGGTCAAAATTCTGGTGAATTTTCTTCTCCTATATCCAAAACAACCAAGAAATGTGGTTCTTGAGCTAATGGAAGTCTCAAAGGATCTATAAGAGACAATTACTACAAGTACCATTAGGAAGAGGAATATGATGGATTGATAAAAATTTTGACTAAGGAGAAGCAAGTTTAGAATGAAGAAAAAATTGACAATGAAGAGGAAGAGGAAGACAAATCTCAAGTGAAGAAGAATAATCAAGCTATGAAGATCGATGTCATCAAGTTGAAGTTGTCTTTGATGTTATTTTTGGCCTTTTATTTTTAAGCTTGTTTTTGTGATTCTGTAATAACTTTGACTTATGTTACAATAGTTGGTACTCATCTATGTTTATGGTGTTGTTGACACTATCAATATACGAGTCTCTTTTATGCTCCTGGATGATGTGGTTTATTTCCTTCAATATTTTTGCCAAATTGTGGCAAAAAGGGGGAGTAGTGATAATAGTAGTGTGCTTAATGAGTAACCTAATTACTAACTATGCTCATGGATCTACTAACTGTGTTTATGGAGCATTATTTAGTGTATATGCTGCAAGGTGTGTATGTGCTACAATATTGATGTATGCTAATACTGATGTGTGCTCACATGCTGGAACATTTAGCCTTTGAGCATGTGTGAGTTGATCTACTGACTGTGTATGAACTATGATATTTTGATGATTGATGTGTAGTTGTTATGGTGTATGCCGAATGACTATTGATTACTAACTAGTGTGCTTGCATGATTGGTTGTGTGCCTGATTGTATAAAAGCATTTTGTGTAGCAACCATATTTCATGTATTCTAATTTTGTGTAGAAACCACATTTCACGTTGAGATAGATACTTAGAGTCATGATGTTGTGGTCATGCATATTCCGTTTGTGGAACCCATATTAAAGACCTATTAAGAGGTCACATTGATGTTTCGAATTTTCAGATCACTCAAATGAAATGCAAACTGTGAATGATCCACATGATAACAATCAAGATTCTTTATCAGAAAGCCAAATATTAGGAAAGATCTGCCGATAAGGATTTGTTAAGGTGGATTTTACTCACTCGTCCAAAGGTAAATTGGGTAAAATTCATCATTTCTGTTGAGTCCGAGCTTTTGGAAGCTCCAAAGATGTTTAACGATCAAGCCGTTAGTCATACGCGTTATCACCGAGATGAAAATAACATATATTTTTATTATCAGGATAAGCTGTGCATGATTTAAGAGGATAACTTCGTCACTCCTAAAAAAGCTCCTGAAGGTTTTGTGCCTTGGAAGACATTGTCTTCTTCATCTAATATTGCTTTTGATGAGTTAACTCCTGCAGTCAAAGCTTACTTTGGCGGTTGTGTCGATCAGATTATCACTGATACCTAAGCTAGGAAAGATCGCCAAATATCACATTGAAAGCATCGAACTACAAAAACACATGCAAGGGAAGTCCATCTGAAAAAAGTTGCGAAAGCCCAAGAGGACCAGTTGACTACTTTGTTGACTTCACTCAAAAAAGCAATATCTGCTACAAATGGTTTGAATTAGGCTTTTGACTTCTCTGATTTTCCAACTGATGATCAATTTCTCACCGACCTACCTCCATCTTAGCATGCATATCATTTCAATTCATATCATATGGTTTTAGCTTAGTTTTAGTTCCTAGTTTTTCAACCGATGTTTGCAAACTGATAACGTGTTAGAATTTTTTTTATATATTCATACTGTCACATCTTACCAATTTTTCTTATTTGTTATGTTATTATTTTTCTATCTTTTTCATTATATTTGCTAATATGATAGTATCGTACCCGAAATTGTGTATATTCTTTGCGTTTAACTTAATTGTGTAATTATGATGATTTATTCATTTTTTATTAATGTGAAAGTTGTAGTGTGATTATATGTATTGTGGTTTCTACTGTTGTGCATTTTTAGTCGTAGTTTTTTTTTGGCTTAATATATGTTTAGTTTTTAATTTAATTTAATGTTTCGCTTTAGTCCCTTAATTAAAAAAGTTATAAGTTAGTCCCTTAATTTCACTTCCGTTATCCTATTTGATCATTTCTATCAATTTATAGCAAAAAAAACGTTAAGTTGTGGTGACGTGACAACAAAGCCAATTCTACAAACCTGAGTCAGCATATGTAGTTAAAACTGATACACTCTGCGAGAGTTTTCTTTTCAACCTCCGAAAATAAAACTCTCGCAGTTTTAACAATGTATCAGTTTTTAACTATATATGCTGACTCAAATTTGTACTAATGATTTAGCTGTCACACCATATGACCATAACTTAACATTTTTTTGTTAGAAATTGAGGAAAAGACAAAATAGGGTAACAAAAGTGAAACATATGGACTAACTTGTAATATTTTTTAGTTAAAAGACTAAAGCGGAACATTAAATTAAATTAAATTAAAGGACTTGATGATAATTATGCTAATTTCTTTTCATTTCTTTTGATTTTTGTTTAAAGGGGGAAGAAGTTAATGAGATATCTCTCGAATCTTTATGTACATTAAATATTGAATGCAGAGAAAGCTTGAGAGCTCAGGAGTTTAAGTTGTTTGTGCGGTTCTTAATGATGAATCAAATTATTCTAAAATATCTCAAATTTACCAAGCATAAAAAAAAGAGAATGAAATTGCGTATGTCAATAACAATGTGATTTCATTTTTACAAGTGTTTTAAAATCGGACCGAACTGGTCGGTCGAATCAGTCGAATTAAGAATCAGAGGACTCATTGTCTAGTCTAATTGTTGGATCATATAAGCTATTGAACCAGTGAGAACTGATCAGAACCGGTAAAAACCGGTAAAAACCAACAAACCGACAGTTTTGAAAAACTGATTGGTTAAATGCTTGATTTTTTTCCTTAGACAAAATGACACCGTTTTGATAATATTTTTTTAAAAAAATAAAATTAAAATATAAATAAATTTTGTTTAAAACTTATTTAGAATAATTTTTCTTTCTTGAAGGTGAATTTATTAGGCATTGCACTTATTTTGTTATTTATTTATGTTGTAATTAGACTTTGTTCAGACTTATTTGGATTTGTATTTAATGGACCCGTGAAATTATAATATTTTAAGGATAATGATAACTTCTGTCCTTGAGGCATAAGTTTAAAAACCCATAAATAGAATATTCGTATAGAAATAAATAATAAAATCATTAGTTATACACATGTATTAAATTCACCACACAATTTTCAAGATTTTTTTTATTATATAAATCTCTTAACTTGTGTCTATTACCCATATTTTAAAATTTTATAGGTGTCGTGATTTTTTTTTGAGAGATAGAGTCATTTCGTTAGACTGGTTTAATAATTATATAATTTTGTTATATAGACAATTTTTTCTACTGAGTTATCCAATTTAATCCGGTTTAGTCATGCGGTTCGACCAATGACTCAATGGTTCGACCAATGAAACTATGACACAATACCTTCACCGATTTGATGATCGATTCAGTTTTTTTTAAATATTGATTTGTATATTTTGATGTTCTATCATATCTTTGATACTCCATCCGTTTCAAAATGAACGCGGTTTAAGATTTTTCACATCAATTAAAAAATACAATAGTATTGTCATAAAACGCTGCACTTTTACTAAATTAATTCCATTAATATCTTGAAGTTAAAGCAAAATAATAATTAAAGGTTACAATTAAAAAAAGCATAATCATTATTATATTGAAAAATGAAAATCACATTCATTTTAAAATATTTCTCTCTTTCTAAAATGATAATTATTTTAAAACAAAAATATTTGTAACTTATCGTTTTTTTTTTTGTAATTTTGATATTATTTTCAGTTTCATCAATTAATATAAAAGATGTGAAAAATCCAAATATTTTCCTGATTTGAAAATGATATATCCTTAAATTTAAGGACAACTCATGTACTTTTTCTCCCTAACATAATAATCATGTCGTCTATCTAAACTAGTAGTGGTTTGAGAGATTTTGAACCTTTTCTTGTACCATAGTATATTCTGTCTTCGTTAGAGAGTTGTTTCCGTTTTTGTTTCTGTTGACCTTTTTCTTGTGAGAGTAATTTTCCTAGATTCATCATAACCATATCCTCTATCTAGATGAATAGTACTTTCAATGGTTGAATAAATATATTGTCACATCTTTCATGTATTAGTTCTACAATTATTTTTTTCATCATTCATTACTATTACTTCTCTTTTCATATATTGTTTCCATTGTCCACCATGAAAGGCTGAAAGTTAAATAAAAAAAATGTAATTGTTGACCATCTAGATTTTTATATTAGATATTTACAAACTTTAAGTGATCACTGAGGGAATGAAGAGATAAACACAATATATTAATGTACCTTAGAGACATTTAACAATAATTTAATTTTTATCAATTTTTTATCGCAATATTTAATGGCAATTGACAATGCATAGAGTTTTTTCTTATAAAGATCCAAACAATTTTCTATTTATTACATGTATACAAAATGCATTTAATCACAAGTTTGTTTTATGCTATAATAATCTTTAGTTCTCTTTCTTTTGCTATAAACAATGACAATAAGTCATTTTTCACAAAATTATCACCTTACGCGAACTATCCTATTTCCTGTATAAGAACCAAAGATTGTCCAAAAAGTTGGTGCTACCCTCCTCAAAAACCAAAGTGCATTAGGAGTAAATGCGATTGCTTGCATTAGAAATATGAAGTTGAATTATGTAATTTCACATGATTGTGTTGGTACTCTTATATTCCCCCCTCATAGTTTATTTATGTTTCTTCGAGTCTCAAAATTCTTCTTACAATCTTAAATATGTATTGATATATTAATAAAGTTTGTTATCTTCATGTACTCATAGAAGATAACGAAAATAAGAATATCAATGTTCTACTTTTATAAGTAAAGACAATACATGTGTACATTACTTGTGTAATCTTACTTGTGTAAAATCAATAAAACCTCAAGTGTATCTAATTTGTGAATGAATTGGTACTTCTCTTTCATGCATGAATAGATTCCATATTTAATGTCATTTTATGGTCATTAATGACTCTATTCTCTTATTTGAGCAAGATCAGTGTGTCATTAATGTCACTGATTGTTTTGTCTGAATGGTATAGTTTGGAAATCTTCATCTGCCTCGATGTTGAACATGCCAATTAATGTCGAACTCATCAAATTGTTAAGGGAAGATCACTCACTCAATTGAAGTGGAGAGCTCCCCAACCTTAGAGCTTACCTCTTACTTTTTGAGTAACTTCTGGAGTTCCGATAAATTCCCGTTTAAAGAGTTGAAGTTGAGCGAATTGAATTTTTCTTCAAAATAACTATTTTTTTCAAAAAGAATTTTAAAATAATCAATTATTTAAAAAAATTATCAAAATAATCAGGTTTAGTAGAGGATGCGCCAGATGAGTTGGCGCACCCACAATGCATTAAGAGGAGACGCAATAGCATTGACGCATGCATTTGGGCTCCTCACGAGGAGGTGCCCGGTTTGGTTTGCAGAAAACCAGGTAAAATTTTATCAGAAGATGATTTGAGATGATGATGATGTTCAACATATGTTTGTCAGTCACGAACAATCCGGTTACAACGATATAGAGTTATATATATTACCACATCAACAACAGGTGTCTCAGTACATTGATCAGTCACAAGTGTTTTGTGAGACTGATGACGAACAAGTTGAGGTGAATGTTCCAGATGACGAAGAAGAAGAAGCTGAGATCATGGTTGATTCGATGGTGAACGCTGAAGAGGAAGAGAGGTCAATACCGGCAAGTCATGTATACTGCCCACCCCAACACATGACAAGGTTAAATTTGGGTTCAGATGAACCTTCAGCAGATGTATGGTACAATCCTTATGTGCAGATGCAATGATCTTTGAAAAAGGAGACACATTTCGCACAAAAGAGGAATGTGTAAGAGTCATTCAGAAATTCCACATGCAACTATCAGTTGATTTCAAAGTTGACAGAACTGACGCATCGAGGTATAAAGTTACTGTCCGAATGAGCACTGCCTTTTTAGGTTGTCAGCTTCGTACCAGAAGAGGATCGGATCTTGGAAGATTGGATCAATGGGTCCAGATCACAAATGCATGCTTACAAACCCAATGCAGGATCATCGTAAATTAAGCTTTCAACTAATATGCGATGAAATATTGTCTGCCATTGGCGATAATCCGTCATTAAAGGTGAGTACAATAATCTCGCATATTAGGGCAGAGTACGAGTACACTCTATCATATAGGAAGGCATGTATAACTAGGACAAAAGCTGTAGAAAAAGTGTTTGGCAATTGAGAGGAGTCTTACACACAACTTCCAAAATACCTGTTGGCTCTAAAACAATATGCTCCCGGGACAATTATCAAGATGGAAACATTGCCCGCCTATACACCAGATGGTACGTGTGCTGTTGGAAATAGAATATTTCACCGTCTATTTTGGGCGTATCAACCATGTATCATAGGTTTTTCTTTCTGTAAACCAATTATACAAATTAATGATACATGGTTGTATGGAAAATACAAAGGAACGTTACTGATGGAAGTGGCACAATATGGGAAGATCAATATTTTTCCAATCACCTTTGCCCTAGTTGAAGGGGAGTCTCTGAGGGATGAAGTTTTTTCCTAAGAAATCTCCTATTGCACGTTGCACCTCAGCCTAACTTGTGTTTGATCTCCGACAGATACCCTTCAATCATCAGTGCATATAATAACATTGACAACGGTTGGCAAAATCCTCCTTCGACGCATGTGTTCTGTATTAGACATATTGCTCAAAATTTCATGCGGGAAATCAAAGATAAGATGTTGTGGAAGAAGGTTGTCAATGCAGGTTACACATTATCAGAACCTTCTTTCAAACACTACCGCGAGGAAATAAGATTGTCAAATGAAGATGCGGTACGGTGGATCGATAGTATTCCATTGGAGAAGTGGACTATGGCATACGACAACGGTCATCATTGGGGCCACATGACAACAAATCTTATGGAATCAATGAATTCTGTCTTCAAAGGCATCCGTAACCTACCAATAACCGCTTTGGTGCATGCTACATATTTCAGACTAGGGGCGTTGTTTGAAACCAGACGCTCAAAATGGAGTTCAACGTTGAAATCTGGACAATTGTTTAGTGATGCTTAAATGAAATTCATCAGACATGAAGCTGCCAAAGCAAACACACACGTGGTTACAGTATTTGATCGAACTAAAGGTTGGTTTAGTGTTACCGAGTCCATGGATCACAATGAGGGCATGCCGATGGGACAGTACAAAGTCGAACTCGATAGAGGTTGGTGCAACTGCGGAAAGTTCCAAGCCTTTCCTACCCCCTGCTCCCATGTCATTACGGCATGCTCAAAGGTTCGAAGGGATTCATCCTACTTGCTATCTGAAGTTTACAAATTCGTCAGTCTTTCAAATGTTTATAAAATTAGTTTTTCCGTAATGGTAAAAGAGTATTATCGGTTAGAATATCAAGGGGACATCGTCTGGCACAACGAAGTTATGCGAAGAAAAATAGTCGCCCAAACAACACCCGGATTCGAATCGAAATGGATACGGCGAACAAAATGGTTAGACTATGTTGTTCATGCCGTCAACCAGGTCACAATCGTAATAACTGTCCTAGTGTTGGAACGAGCACAACCAGATAAATTTACATGTACCTCTATTGTAATATATGAAAAACTAAATTGATTTCATATTAGACGTCTGTGAGAAAGTACCATTACATAAACAGTAACACAGATAATTATAATAAATACAATACAAGAACTATGTAATTACGACCATCAAACCAATTTTGAACATGTAATGCATAATCCTACGAGCGTCTTGGTCGGTCTTAATATCCACCCATTCACGCACTTCTCCGTGTTCGTTGAACGTGGACACAAGCCATTGTATTCTTCTAATCCGTTCACCCTCTCTAGTTTCTCCCTCTAACCAACTGTACAACGTCCGATTAAGACGTTTAAACATATCTGTGTTCCAAAGTCGAACCTGTATCGGAGCCGCAACGGCAGAAAATATTACATCAGCATTTCGTTTTTGAACGTATGCAGACATTGTTGAAATAGAGAGAACAAAAATTGATGGTGGTTGAACTAATGGTATTAGGAGATGAGTTTGAGTGAAAAATATTGCATCCAATGAGGGGTATTTATAGAGACGAAACATCAATTGTACAAAACATGTGGGCGTCTGAGGGATTGACGCCCACATGACCATGACATGCAGGCGCCAGATGAATGGACGCCCACACAACCAAATGCACTTAGGCGCCTCCTCATGAGGCCTAATGCAGGCGCCACTAGCATTGGCGTCTCCTCATGAGGAGCCCAATGCATGCGGCAATTCTATTGGCGCATCCTCTTCATGCATTGGGGATGCGCCAATTCATCCGTCGCATCCTCTACCAAACCTGATTATTTTGGAATTTGTTTTTAAAATAATGGTTATTTTGAAAAAAAAATCGAGCGAATTTATATAACATCCCATTTAGAGAGTTGAAGTTGAGCAAATTTATATTGGTATAGATATATCATATGATAGTCCTCTAAACCCAAACATGGCACGTGTAAGTGTGAAGTGTTTAAAGTAAGAAACAATAAAATGATTACCTTAAAAATTTCTACAGTATACAATTTCTCAAGAACGAGGCGTGGATGAGTGAAGTTTTTTAAGCAAGAAACTCTGACAGCACAATCCCCCAAACACAGTCCCAAGAACTATGAATTTATGATGTTGCGTATAGGCATACCAAGATCCTTACAAACATTGCGATACACATTCCTTTAAACAAGAAATCTAAAAAGAGACAAAGTGATTTAAGGTGAGTTTTTAAAACAATTGTTTTTAGAAGATTAAAGATATAATTAATTTTAACTTTCTGATTCTAATAGAATTTATGATATTTTTTATTTAAATATTTAATTAACAAACATTATTACAATAGCTCATATTCGCTACAACAAACGTTATTACAATAGCAAAAATTACAATAAAGTAACAAAGTATCGATAAAACAAAATGCAAGAATCACTCCTTATCTCCCTTTCAATGACCACCTTCTCCAGATTCATTAAATTTGCCCTGATCCCTTCAAATAAGAAGAAAACCACCCATCTTCAAGTTTCTCTTTCCAAAATAGATTTTCAAAACTAAGATGATTAGGAACAAGAAGTAAGCATCAATGGCACCAACAACATTGGAGACATTATAAAAAAATGCATTACACTTTGTAATAGAGTTGGTGTTAAAATGGTTAGTGTTACTTAAGAAAGAAAATTTGTACGGGGATTTGAGAGAGTTTTTCACTACGGAGCATTGAACATTATGAAACTTTTTTTTAGAGCAACACCTGTTGGAGAGACATACCACATATTCATCAAAAATCTTAAGGTGATAGGTGAGTAAGTTCTCTCACTTATAAATGGTAAAGTCTACACATTTCCAACCAATGTGAGACTATTACCTACACTACTCATATTTGATACATTTTCAATAGTGTAATGGAGAAAACTATTGATCTGCGCTGCTTAAGGCTCTGTTTGGCAAGACACAATTTTGAGTTTATACTTACAATTTATAAGCTCATATGACAATTTAGACCTATTTGATAATAGTCTTTTTTATCACGAAGTTATAATTTATTTTATTAACTTATAGCTATTTTTCAGATGCTATTTTAAATAGCGTTTTAACTTATCATTTTTTTTCCATTTTTACCCTTATTATTTTAACAAAAAATCACTTTTATCCTTTATAATTTATTTTAATTTAAAATAAAATAATTATGTATTAAATATCTTTTATGTTATTTTAATAAATCTGTTTTACCAAACATTTCAATTAACTTATCAGCTATTAGTCATCAACCATCGACTATAAGTTATAAACTATCAGCCATAAGCTATCAGCTAACTTATCAGTCAACCATTTTTTTACCAAACAAAACTTAAGTGTATTTATAGTTAGAGTTGGATGGAGCAAAGAAGCCATAATATAATAATATAATATGATATGATGTTCTAAATTCATTTTAACTTCAACTAACATACCAACATTACGAGAGACACCTTATTTACCACATGTTGTTTTCAACACCTCTTTCTTTTTCTTGGTCCAAAATTAAGGCGTCAACCTTAGCTAGATAGATACAAATTTCTACTTGGGGAAAGATTTCAATAACTTTGCATCCCATAACTTTGGTAACTTAAGCTAATCAATTATTCTCTCAAATCAATATAATATATATTGACCATTCATGTTGTAATTATTAAGTAACAAAAATATTTATTAAATACATAATCATTGTTTGTAAGTGAGTAAGTGAACATTTAATATGTAGGAAAGAGCCCCACATTGAAAGTTTAACTTACTTTTATGCTCTGTAGTTGGATTCATGAACTCATTAAGAAGTTAAGAGGAGAGAGTGTCACACGGATGAGTGTGGTGGTCCCAAGTCTTTATGCTATTTGTCACCTCCACACTCTCCTTTGTCGGCGTCTACAGACGAAAAGCTCTGGGATCGGGACCAAGGGAGTAGACATAGAGGCGCTAGTGACAGCTTGTAGGTGGTACTTGAGCACTTAAAGAGTGGGACCGGGACCAAGGGAGTAGACATAGAGGCGCTAGTGACAGCTTGTAGGTGGTACTTGAGCACTTAAAGAGTTTCAACACTTAGTGGAAAAAGTTGAAATGCTTTGTGAAAAGAGTGTTTTTATCAAGAGTCATTACTTTGTGAAACTACAACATTTAGTCTATAAATAGACTCTTATAGATTTAGAAAAAAAATTGAACCGTCATCTTCTTTGCTTAATTCTAGATTTCTTTATTCCATACATTAAAATTTTAATTTGTCTTGTGCAAACTCAAAATAAACTGAATTATCCCAAGTATTCCTTCGTGTAAATTCTAATAATTTTTAGAGATCTCTTGAAATACTATGAGGAAAGTGCTCATATACACGATTCTAGCCTTGATCCATTTAATTTAGAATCAATTTCTAAATGACTAATAATATCTCAAATAATATCAACTGATGCTTATATTTCAAGAATCAAAGTAATGGACCATGACCTTGTAAAGTTGGACCGTTTCTATGGAACAGACTTCACTCGCTGGCAAGACAAAATGATCTTCCTCCCGAGTGCCTTGATTATCTTATATGTCCTGGATCCTGAATTTACATTGATTCTGAACCGCAAGATAATTATTCTGAGGAACTCAAGGCATAATGCAAGAAACGAAAGGTGGATGAATTGTTTTTCCATTGAGACATTCTGAACACACTATCCAATTGTCTCTACAATCTCTATATAGGCAACCATTTGACAAGGGAAATTTGGAAGGCACTCGAGCTCAAATTTTGTGATGAGGAGGAAAGTACTAAAAGATTATCATTTTAAAGTATTTTGATTTTAAAATGTTGGATTCAAAGCATATACTTGTACAAGTGCATGAGTTACAAGTTCTTGTAAATAAAATAATGATTGTGGAGATCGATATTCCTGAAACTTTCCAAGTTAGTGCAATTATTGTGAAATTTCCATCTTCTTGGAAAAGCTATATGAATAAGTTACTTCACAATTTCGAGAAATTCTCATTAGAGAAAATCAAGAAACATCTTTGAATTGAGGAGGAATCGAAAGATAAAGAAAAATGTGAGGTTGTTGGATATTATAAGACCAATGCAGTGAGCATGAAAGGAAAAACGAAATAAGATGGTAAGACGATCTAACTTGGTCCTAAGAAGGATCAAAATAAGTTCAAGAGTTAAGGTGTATCAAAGAGCCCAAAGGCGGTTGTTATGTGTGTGACAAACACATTCATTATGCTCAATATTACAAGAACAAGAAGTCCCAAAATGAGGAAAATGATGTTGATCTAGCCGATGATAACATAATTTCTATTGTGAGCGAATTTATGGCGTTTAAAGGAAAGGTACAAGGATGATGGTATGATACTTGTGATACTTCCCATGTTTTCTATGAAAAAACGAAATAAAAAAACTATTATGAAGTCACCGACGGATAAGAGGTTCAAATGAGAAATGAAGGATATTCAATGGTCGTTGGAATGGGAACCGTGAAGCTCAACTTCACTTGTCGAAAGAAAGTTAATGTTATTAATTCACTTCATGTTCGCGATATGAATATGAACTTTGTTAATGGGGATCTTTTGGAAAAACTGAGTATTAAATTTATGTATGAATCTGACAAGTTAATCTTGACCCGTAATGGTGTATTTGTGGGAAATGGTTATGTCGTTAGAGAATATGGTATATAAATGAATGTTTTGTCGTTGAGGGAAGGGTGCTAAATTCTATTCATATTGTGAAGGATATGGTATATACATGAATGTTTTGCACCTCGTACACCACAACAAAATAGTCTAGTTGAAAGAAAGAATAAGACTTATCAAGAAATGATAAATTCCATGTTAATGCATTATGAATTTTCATTTAATTTATGGGGTGAACTTTTGCTATATGCTTGTCACATAATGAATAAATTCCCTTTTAAAAAAACCACCATTTTTTCATATGAGATATGGAAAGGTAGAACGCCTCATATTGATTATTTTAGAGTGTGGGGTGTGTAACTCATTATAAGAACATGTATACTAAAATGACTAAGTTGGGTCCTCGAGGGATCATATGTGTTTTTGTTGGCTATACACCTAATTGTAAAACATATAGACTTTCGAATTTGGAGTCTAATGTAATTATTTAATCTCGAGATGTGGAATTATTTGAGAACCTTATCACGAAGGATAAGGAATATGAGATTCCAACAAATGAGTAACCTAATGAGGAAGGTTATCCACAGATTTCTGAAACACAACTTAGAAGTTCGTCACAGATTGTTGAAACACAACTGTCGCATTACGCGAAAAACCGGCGGGAAAACAAGAACAACAGAGCCGCCACCGTGCGTTATTTATCCCAAAAGAGGGAAAGGAAACGCTCAGAGTAAACCTGGAAAAAGCATGGTCTCGCGACCAAAGAGAATGGGATCGGGAGTCGGTTATGCGAAGGGAAGGTATTAGCACCCCTACGCATCCGTCGTACTCGACGGGATCCACGCACTATAGGAAGGAGAATGGTTGCTAAAACACTGCTCACACACACACAAACATCGGCTGAAAGAGACACAAGAAACAAACAAGACTGACTCGGCAGGATACCGCATCCTGGGCCTACTTAGTCTATCAAGCATAGACATCAGAGTCAAAGTAGTTCGGACAGGGGAAACGACACATGCTCGCTAGGATGTCGCATCCTATGCATACGTATCTCCTTTGGATGAAGGAGAATCAGAGCATCCGTAGCTCGGCTCACGCACACAAACAAACACAGGCAAGGGCAAACATGGAGCCTGAATGCCAATCACTGGGCTTACATCAGCATCCGAACCAAAACGCACAAAGAGGCAAACGTGGAGCCTGAATGCCAATCACTGGACTTACATCAGCATCCGAACCAACACAGGAAGAAGAAGGGTCTCGATTGCAACTAGGGCAAGAGAAGGGGAAGGTCTCAATCGCAACGAGGGCGAGAGAAAAGAATTAGTGTTAGTTGTTAGTCAAACTCGACAAGACATCGCATCTCGTGCCTACGTATCTCATCTGGACATGAGAATCAGAGTTGCCGTAGTTCGGCTAAACTATTCCTGTTGGTTTGTGTTTTTTAAGTGGACAACGTCACTACGCAATCTACCGGATGCTCGACCTTTGGAGACTTACTCACCTGTAGTAGAAGGAGTTGACGTATCCTTAAGAGGGGATAATGTTTGTTTGTGTTTTAGGAAAGCTCAAGCAAGAAAGGAAGTCCTATACGAAGGAACCGTGCTACCTTAATTGACATGCAAACGAGACTACGCGGAGTCTAGCAAACCTAGGGGATACAATCACACCACACAAACATATACAGCATGAAATAAACACACCAACAAGGGGCTCAAACATCAAGGCTAGGCTTTAGTCGAGGGGTCATATCAACCTCAACAAACAAGCCTCTGTATCGGGGTAAGGTTAGCTCTTAACCTTGCCATTGAGGGGCTAAGGTGAAGCTGATGAAAGGTGAGTGAAGATGAGACTTCACAGCTCTTATCCCTGGTCAGGGAGAGCTTCAGACAAAGGAGCGTGGGTCCAGAATGTGGGAACCCTTCTACGCTCAAGACTCTGACACAACTGTGCAACAGCACAAGATCTTGGGTTTGTGTCCCAATGCATCAACACACAGCCGTGCGAGCAGAGGGACGACTCAACAGAGTAGTGGGGGATAGATTGCATATCCCTTTGATCCACCAATTGCCTCATAGAGGTCTTCACCTGCTTGGGCACAAATGTAAACAACCACAAACATCGCCTCTTAAGGAGGACTTCAGACAGTTGCCTGGCCAAGTAACAGGCCAGGTCTTCCAGACTACATGGAGAATAGAAGTCCTACCTCAAATGGTTTAAAAACCAAGCAGCAGCAAGCAAGTTCTTAAAGAACTGTAAGCAACTAAATGTACCTGAAATCAATCAAGTATCATTAGTACTCAGACAAACCAACAGTAAACAGCAAATTGTTAATCAGTTAAGCTGCACAAAGCAACACAAGTTAATGCACACAAGTGCAAGCTATAAGCTCAAGCTCAAGCATCAATCCCTACAAAACAAAGACATGTTAGTGGACAACATCAAACAAAACTCAATTTAATCAACTTGCACTTTTTTCCCTTAAGCCTTTTGCATTTCAACCTGAAAATCCACACCAAATGTGAGAAACTAGACCACTAGGCCAAGCCTAGGGTCCAAAAGGGATAAAAAAATCTAAACAGCAAGTAATATTCACCCAAAATCACATTAAAACAATTCAAAAGCAAATGCAATTGATCCCATGCTCATATCATTCACCATATTCATTTTATGCACCATTTAACATCAATCATGCAATTTACAACTTCAATTGACCAAACAGAACTATCTCACTCAAAAGCATACCAAAACCATTCAATTAATTCCACAAAAATTCACACCTGAACAGGACACATTCAAAGTATAGCATGTCAATTTTCAGCTCAATTAGACAAAAGAAATTAGGTCAATGAAAATCAAGAAATCCAGACACAATTATGCAAGCCAACACATGGTAACAAAATGAGCATTAACTTCAATCACATGCCAAACAGTGAAAACAATTAAGAAATTGATGGGACCAAAGCCAAACTACACCTAAACATGTTATGAATCACTCCATCAAATTTCACATTCATATGATATAGTATGAGCATTCAACAACACATGTAAAGTTTGTTACACAAGAAACAACCCAAAGATGCTAAACAGCAATAAAAAATCCAAATCAATTAGAAAAGGGACCAATTAAATCCACAAAAATTCATGTTGAAAGTTAACATATACATGTCATCTCATGCAAAAAATCAGGGCCATAGGCCTAGTGGAAGCATGGTAAAATTAATTCATGAACTCAGCATATCATAATGTGACACCTATTGTCACACTCAAAAAGAATAAATCATATCTACCAATCCAGAGGTCTAAAAATTACAAATGATATACCAAAATCTCCAGAAATGTGTCAAGAATCATCATATGAAATTTCATTAATTTTGGATAATGTATGAGTATTTGGTGATTAAAATGGCAAAACATACAATTATGCACACATGATAAAGATCAATATACCATTCCAAAATCCTACCAGGCACAACTTACACTACTATGCCTAAAAAACAGTAGATAAAATTTGGAAACTAACAAAAAAATATCCCACCTAATTTGGACTAATATTGAATTTTTTATGAATTTTTTAAGTTTTGTAATATTTATTGAAATATCTATTTAATGTTAATACGAATTAATTTGGATTAATTGGATTAATGTTATAATGAATTAATGGTACTGTAGCATTTTATTTGATGTTAGCACGTGATTGGTGGAGTTTAAGTGGGAAACACGTTTTGAATTGTGCCATGCCTGAAAACAGATCTAACGAGGAAAATCTCCAGAATGCTTGCTGTTCATCACGTGTTCGTCGCCTTCATCACCTTCAGCTTCGGTTTCCAGCTTTTCTCAACGAAAATGAGCAAACTATATACCGTCGCGACCGTCTCTCCGTGTAGGTTACAGTTTATGGCAACGAAAACGTCTAAAGATTAACGTACAAAAAGAACCGATCGAAAGAAGATCCACACACAAATATTCAGATCAACATATCTAGCTCAATACTTAACGGAATCGCGCGATTCAAACGGCAGAATGATCTATGTTCAACGATCTATCTAAGCCATGCATTGATTTCACGAATTAAAGATTTCGAAAAATCACCTTCTTGAAGTGCAACTGTAAAATCCTCGTGTTTTTGGATCCGATTCTTGCAAACAGATGAAGGATGATGATTATGAAGGTGATTGGTGAAGAACTTTCAGCTCGACGATGCTTGGATCATGAAGATTCGCCAATTGCCATTGATGAGTGATGCTTGGACAGTTGGTGTTCTTGCACGAATTTTGCTTCAATCTCCAAAAACAGAATCACATAATCACCTGCACATGAAGAAATCACCAAGAAATTGCCAAAACAATGGAGAATTATTGAAGAATTTGATGAAAAAAGTGAATGAGAATTGTGAAATTTTTGAGAGAATTGGAGAGTTTTTGGATTGGATCTGAAAAAGTGATTAGTGCTTAATGAATACAGTTACAATTAGCTATTTATACCAATGCTTAATCACAAATTAATTAAGATTAGCAAAATGTACAAAGATTAGTGTTAAGTGTAATTTCAAGTGTGGCCAAAATGCCCTTGGTTAATGCAGCTGGTTTTTCTCTCCAAACTTGGTTCCAACAGGTCACAAATGACATTTAGAAATTGTTGCAAAAAGTCCCATGCCAAAATTCCAAATATTTTGAAAGTTGGACCATTTTGCCCTTGGATTTTAATTAGTGCACTTGAAAAATGGCCTTTTTGTGTGAATGCTTTTGGCAAAATGTGGTGATGGATTATGAAAGTACACATTAAATGTGATTTGCTCAAAGAGAAACCATCCAATTTGGTCACTCCATGTGAGAGTTATGCCACTTTGATTTCGGGCATTTTCTGAAAATGACTGGACCCTATCTTGCTAACCACACATGGGAATTTCAAGTTCTTGGACTTTTTGGAATGGTGAGATCAAGATATTCAACTTTCATGTTGGACAAAATTCCATTTGAAGCATGTATGATGAAGTAATTTTGGGGAGAAAAACTTTCCATTTTGGGCAGCTGAAATTACAAGTCACCTGCCATTTTAGGAAACTTCTTGTCTGACCTCCAAACCTTCAACCTTGGTCTTTGATATGTCAAATGAGACTTGTATGGACATGAATGAGGCCTTTCAAACCATCTCACACCTTCCAATCCATAAAATCAGGCACAGTTGACCACCGTTGACTTTCTAGGGTTTCTGGTTGACTGAACAATGACTGATGACTTTTGAGCATCCAATCTTTGGCCAAATCACTTCAAAATGATCCTTAGACCAAATGAGCTTGATAAATCCACCCTAGGGCTTTGTCTCAATAAAAATGGCACTTGCTTGCTTGATTGACTGATTCTCCTGATCAGTTTGACCCAATTTGTCAGCTGAGCTTGCACTTGGGCAAATGGACAATGCAATGTTATGCAGTGGCCTATGTTATGTTATGACCTAATATGAAATGAATGTACAAAATGGTAGGGTGCAAATTTGAGGTGCTACAGCTGCCCCTATTCAATCAACTGGGAACCCGAATGGATGAGAGCAACGGCTATCAGACTTTCAGGGTAAACAGGGATTGAATACCAAGAACCGTAAAAATTTGCACACTGCTGGGAATTTTTTTTGTTTTCTTCTTTCTTTTCAGGGTAAAGCACATCCAGACATCTCAACACGATGAATGGGAACAGAAATCATCTCAACTAGATGCCAACGGACAACTAGGAAACACTCAACATTTACCAAAACCAACGGAGAGGTAACTCAACTCTACTGGGGATAACCAGGAAAGGATACAACCATACGTCAGCGGACGTAATGGGGAAAAACTCAACGTTTACCAAGACCAACGGAGAGGTAACCAATCATCATCGGATGAAAGGCGGGGATAGTGATACAACCATGCGTCAGCGGACGAAATGGGAAAAACTCAACGTTTACCAAGACCAACGGAGAGGTAACCAATCATCATCGGATGAATGGAAAGAGATATACAACCATACGTCAGCGGACGAAATGGGAAAAACTCAACGTTTACCAAGACCAACGGAGAGGTAACCAATCATCATCGGATGAATGGAAAGAGATATACAACCATACGTCAGCGGACGAAATGGGAAAAACTCAATGTTTACCAAGACCAACGGAGAGGTGAACCAACTTGGGGAAAGGTACAACTAGACGTCATAGGACGACTAGGAAAAACTCGACGTTTACCAAGACCAACGGAGAGGTAACCAATCATTAATGAATGAATGGGAAAACTCAACCAGACGTCATAGGACGAAAGGGAGACTCAACGTTTATCGACACCAACGGAGAAGGAGGAAACTCAACCAGACGTCATAGGACGAAAGGGAGACTCAACGTTTATCGACACCAACGGAGAAGGAGAAAACTCAGCCAGACGTCATAGGACGAAAGGGAGACTCAACGTTTATCGACACCAACGGAGAAGGAGAAAACTCAGCCAGACGTCATAGGACGAAAGGGAGACCACAACCGGACACCAAATAGGACGTCTACTGGGGATTCTGGCTGGGAAATCAACCAGACATTAATGAATGACTGGGAATAGGGTATACAATCAGACGTCATCGGACGAATGAGAAAAACACAACGTTTATCGAAACCAACGGGGAGGTAAATCCACATGGGGAAGGGTACAGCTAGACGTCATAGGACGAATAGGAAAAACTCGACGTTTATCGACACCAACGGAGAGGAGAGAACTCTGAGGGGAATCATATGGTATTACCAAATGATCTGTAGGGAATAAGCAACTAGACATCATCGGACGACTAGGAAAAACTCGACGTTTATCGACACCAACGGAGAGGAGGTTCAACTGGGGAAGACCCTGTGGGGAAAGATATCAACTATACGCCAACAGACGCATAGGAAGAACTCGACGTTTATCGACACCAACGGAGAGGAGGAAACTCTGAGGAGAGCGAACACAACCAAATAATCAATGGACGATCGGGAAAAACTCGACGTTTATCGACACCAACGGAGAGGAGGAATCTTCACTAGGGAAGAAGGACGACGTTACGAACATCCAAAGATGATGTTTACCGACACCAAAGAAGACCAGACACTACGCATGACTGGGAAAACACCGAAAGATGGTGTTTACCGACACCAAAGAAGCAACACACACGGGTGCTGACAGGACGACATCTACACATGTCAAGGCAAGGCTACACACTTGCAGGGGATCTCACTGGGGATCAAGGTCACGACAGCGAGCCAACAGGAAGGAACACCAAGGATACCGGGTTGTAGGTACGAAACAGGTGACCGACCAAAACGTGAATTGGTTTGTGTTCAAAAACACTCAACATCCTGAAGAGGGCTAGAAAAGCAGTCTTGTTAGAGGATGGACATTCAATTCCACAAGGAATACGAATCTTACTCGACTGGGGAGGACGACTTCGACCCAAGAGCGCGTGAGACAGATTACCTATAGCCGTCAAAACGTAGATAATAGACTCGCATGGAAGATTATCCATAACCGGGTTGTAGGTTGTTAGATGGATAAAACGACCGAAATCATCCTGAAGAGAGCGAAAGCAAACTTGTTAAAGGATGGAAATTCGATTCCACAAGGAATACGAATCTTACTCGACTGGGGAGGACGACTTCGACCCAAGAGCACGTGAGATATATTATCTATAGCCGTCAAAACGTAGATAATATACTCGCATGGCAGATTATCCATAACCGGGTTGTAGGTTGTTAGATGGATAAACGACCGAAATCATCCTGAAGAGAGCGAAAGCAAACTTGTTAAAGGATGGAAATTCGATTCCACAAGGAATACGAATCTTACTCTGCTGGAGGAAACAATCAAAAGACTGACCAGAGAGTGCATGAGATATATTATCTATAGCCGTCAAAACGTAGATAATAGACTCGCATGGAAGATTATCCATAACCGGGTTGTAGGTTGTTAGATGGATAAACGACCGAAAAGAAAGGCATCGGGTACCAGGAACAGGTATGCAAAGATGACCAATCAAAAGAGGATAAAGTTTCCAACTCGGAGCAAATATCCAAAGGGAAGTGAGAAACCCACTGGGGACAATACTGCTTGATCAAGGCAAGTATCCAGAGGGGACAAGACTATCAATACCGCCAACTGGGTACTGATAACTGCAAAGAGGGGATTACATCTACCGGTTTGTAGGTAGAAAACCACGGGAAAGTAACCAGTAATCGATAGGATGAGCACACAGGGTTAACTCCACCAAGGGGATGAAAGTGGGATTTTACAACTACCAGCTAATAGGTAGAAAACCACAAAGATAGGACTTACAACTACCGGGTTGTAGGTAGAAGCCAACCGACAGAATGAACCACAAAGGTTACCTCTGCTAGGGGATGAAAGTGGGATTTTACAACTACCGGTTGGGTAGAAAACCACAAAGATAGGACTTACAACTACCGGTTTGTAGGTAGAAGCCCACCGACAGAATGAACCACAAAGGTTACCTCTGCTAGGGGATGAAAGTGGGATTTTACAACTACCGGTTGGGTAGAAAACCACAAAGATAGGACTTACAACTACCGGTTTGTAGGTAGAAGCCCACAAATTCCGCTGAGGATAAGATGAATGAGTACCGGTTAGTGATCCACTATTCATTCATGCCCCAGGGCAACACAAGAGACAGTCAACAAGAAGCCAATTTAGGATCGATCCAAAAAGGCAAACTGAATCAAGACTCATCCTAATGAGGAAAGAACTCAATAGGGAAAACCCATCCCATTAGGGAGGGAACGGAAGCAACCGTCATCCACGAGGATGTATCTCAGTGGGGAAATGGCAGGAAAGGATGGACACTTTCTGCTTAAGGGGTAGACTCTACATGGAGAGATCAGACACACCCACATCTACTAGGAGGCTACTGGGTAGAACCAGGTTTTTCTTTCACCAACGGATGAGGAAATAAACCTCTCTGGGGGTACCAATCCTGAGTGCCGTCAGGAGCAACTGTAGCGAAAGCGTTGTACAGACATCGAACAAGAAGCTGCCTCTGCCGGGGAGACGGTCTGATCGGGTTAACACATGAATGCATATGTTTGAATTTTTCTATGGCGTAATGCTCCATTATGAATGGAAATGCTACGCGATTTGAGGATGCAATGATCACTACATGCAAAATGCAAAGTGAATGAAAACCCCGCTAGGGAGCCCACTGATCAAATACTCCACTCTGTGGGGAGACTCTGCTGAGGAAATCTGCTTGATGAAAACTCTGTAGGGAGAGCACTGACTTCTCACTCATGCTGGAGAACAGAGATACCAAGAATCAGCCAGATCTCTGGTGAAAGTAGATAGGCATCGATGAAGTTCCTCATGTCAACCACTCTGCTGAGGACCTACCTGAGAAAATGACGGAATACTGAGACGTCAATCCTCCAAATACCGAATCGTTACAGAAAAGCATCCGTGCCAGGGAGAGGAGAAGACTGCTCTGCTGGAGAGACGAAAATTGAAGTCTTCAGTACACCTACTGCTTGAGAACTGGCCCACGATAATGTCCAAAACAACAACCTTGCTGGGGATGCCCCACGATAGGGCTCAAACAACACTCTATTAGGGATGCCCCACCATAGGGCTAACAGAGACTTGGAGAAAACATGTTGCACTGTCGGGGACGTGAAGATGAACAACTTCAACCAACACTGCACTGAGCAACCTCGCTGAGGAGAGACCATGAAAAGGTTCTACAGGACAAAGATACAGTTATGCTCGAGATACGAACGACTATCTTACCCGTCGGTAATCATACCACCCTTGGGAGAGCACTGCGGGTCTCCTAGGTATCCTTTCATCATTGTGAATGTTCACTTTGTTTAAGAATAATTTTGTGAAAATTTTTGTTTATTTTGAAAACAATGATACTTTATCAATTAAAACATGCAAAACATTTGTTGAGTTGAAACAAATAAGAGTGCAAATAATGGGGTAAAAGCTCAAATCGATGTGATGGAATGGTAGTCTGCAAAGGGCGAGACTCCATAGATCTGTACAAGTTTGAAATCGGTGATATATATTGGAGAGGGCTACATTGAACATAATGACCTTTCCTCTACCATTCTGAATCTCGATGTATTCGGAGCTTCGGTCGACGACGCATAGAGAATTCCTGGCGGATGACAGATATAGAACACGGTCTTGTCAAGATGCAGTTACTTGCCAAATCCCTAATTTTTGCCTAGATTGCCCCGGTGTGAGGTGCTCAATCTAGCGAGATGCAAATTCTTTTTTCAATGTCTCTAACTTTTGCCTGGATCGCCCTTTCGGGTTTTCAATCCACCGAGACGCTCCTTTTTGCCTAAGTTACCCTTTGGGGTGTTCAACTTAGCGAGCTGTTTTGCTTTTTTTTGTTTAGGCTAAGTATTTCTTGACTGCATCTGGATTCACAGGACGAGTGAACTTCTTCATCCATTGCTGTAAGTGTCAAAGCACCGCCTGAAAAGGCTCTCTTGAAAACATATGGACGTTCATAGCTTGGAGTCCACTTGCCCCTGGAATCGGGCACGAAAGACAAGACTTTCTTGAGCACAAGGTCATTTTCTCAGAACTCGAGACTCGACCTTCTAGTCGAATGCTTTCGTCACTCTCTGCTGATATAACTGACCATGACACCTGGCAGTTAATCTCTTCTTTTCGATCGAATTCAGCATCAGTCAACTTGGGACTTTGAGGGTGCTATTTTTCCTTTGTTTTTTCTTTTGATTTTGCTTTTGATTTCTTTTGATTTCTTTTTCACCCTTTCTTTCTTTGTTTTTTTTTTTTTTGATTGATTTTTTTTTGATGCCCCAGTTGGCTGTTCTGCTGATTCTCGAGATGCAGCTGAGTGATCTTCTTTTCTTGCTCAAGAAGTCGGGAAATCTCGTCAGGAATCCCTTCAACATCATCTTCTTCTACTTCGAATACAGGGAATTCAAAATTGGGAGATGACGTCCGATCATTATGTTCAATGGGTTTGAGAAACAACCTGCATAATGATTTCGATATGAAAAACTTTTTGGAAAACAAACAAGACAATCGTTATGCAGATGAAAAGATTGCTTTTATTCCTGTTTTTAGGGTTTTTTGTGATCACCAATTTCATGCAAAAAGCGAAAAGGGAAAACAATTGGAAAAACAAATGTTTAACATGCATTTACTTGAATGAAAATATCATTGCACAAAATGTTGCCAACAATGTCATCACTTCTCCTTTTGGCATGGGAGAAGGGTTTTTAAACAAAGTGATTATTACTCTGACTTATGAACAACTGTAGGAACGCCCACAGTGACCCAATTGTGATAGATCCCACCAGGGATAACAACTGTCAGAATCTCTTGCATTAGTAGCTTCTGCTTTTGATCAACCCTCTTTGTTGAAGACCTCAGGAGAAAAGCCAACGCCAGCCCGCGACTTGTTATCTTCAAGCTTGATTAACACGGGGACCCAAGTCTTCAAAGTTCAGAATACCTGACTGCACGAGGTCTTGAACCTTCATTTTCAACTGAAAGCAACTATCCACATCATGACCAGGAGCACCCGAATGATACACACAATGCTGCTCAAGCCTATACCACCACCGAGGGTTGACGGGTATAGTCGGCGGGTCTCTGGGAGTAATCAAGTTCCGCTCTATCAACGAGGGATACAACTCTGAGTATGACATAGGGATCGGATCAAAAATGACCCTCTTCCTCTCATTACTTGTACCGGCTTGATTATCATAGGGAGGCTGGTAAGCCTGCTGTTGCGGACGATGCTGCTGATGTTGATACCGCTGAGTTGGCCTTCCCTGTTGCTGTTGGGTTGCTGGAATAGTCACAGCGGCAGCTTGACGATATTGTCCTCTGTTCGCACTCCCTCGCCGGTGCACAGCATTTGCTTCACTCTCTCCCCTTTTGGGTGCCCCAGAGAATGGCTTCTTAGAATTCAACGAACTTGAGGAGCCACGATGGCGAACCGGAGTACGGGTTGCTCTGACATTAACAGTTTTTGTAGCAAGCGGCTGTCCATTGACTATGATACCCCTCAAATCATCATCCACGTCGTGGTTGTTGACGGGAATAGTGACAGCAACAATTTGATCATTAACGGGGACCCCCTCTGGTGAAGCACGACTGGGTGGCAGAATCATGGCTTCCTGTCTCTGGGCTAAGGCTCGCAGCTCCTCTTGCCCCTGAACGACCCCTTGCATCACGGTCATGAACTGGGCCATGTTTGCCCTCATCTCAGCCAACTCAGTCTGAACCTGATCCATACTCCTCTGATGATTCGATCTGGTTGCGGTGCGGACGATGATCAAGAATCCTGTCTCAGACAGGAGCCAGAGTGAGAAGTCCGAACTAGAACACCTGTTATGCAACATGTTATGATTATGATGCTAATGCATATGATGCACATGATATGTTCATTCCTCAGGCATTCAAAGAGCCTGATTCATCTCAAGAAACGACAACCTGCAACAGCATAAAGCAACATGGAGATACAGAGACAACATACAACTGAGCAAGGAATACAGAGAAAATCTCATCTATAAATGAGCAACTGGATCATACAACAAAGATCCAAATATCCACACAAGGTACAACAAAGGAATCTCACCAACAAGCCTGGGGGTGATTCACAATATAAACATCAGAAAGTACAAGCTAAGACAAGTTACTTCCAGGAATGAGCGTCTTCAAGTAGTGACACTGGTCTATCAACAGTTCACACTCTGAACATTCTGGCAATGGAGTGATCTTCTCCTTCAACTGTCTTCTAAGCTCGACAACCTCTGCCCCAAGCTGGGTCTCTGATGTAAGTCTCTGGTCGACTTCCTTCTTCAACCAGATATCTCTGTCTCTGAGTTGCTTCTCCAAGTCCCTGATCTTCTTCAGATAACTGGCTTTAGCTCTCTGCAATCTCAAATACTCTCTATGCTCTGCATCTAGCAAGGTCTCCATCTCTGAATAAGATCTCTTCTTACTCCTTACCCCACCAACACCTGCACTCTGGGCATCTCTGAGTTGATGAGACAGATTCAATCTATCGGCTTTGGCTTGATACAACTCTATCTGGGCATCTTGCTCTTTCTCCTTCAGGCGACGATTCTCCATCAGAGCTTGCTTATACTGCTCAGCAGGCACAGTATCAGCAAGGATCAAGGGTGGTTGCACTTGCAACGGATTCATCCGATCATAGGGCAGCAATAAAGTTTCCACTCTCTTCTTCACCCACTTAGTGTAATCGGGCATAGCAATGGTAAACTTCTTCCCTAAGACGGATCCATCTCTGACACCAATGGACTTCCAAGCTCTTCCCATCTGCTCCAATCTAACAGGGTCAATACGCTTCTCAAAATACACACTCTTAGCTATCTCAGCTTCAAGCGGTCTTCTACTCATAATGAACCCCAACTGGCGAAGAGAAAGAACCGGGTTGTAATTGATGCAACCCTTGGTCCCCACAAGTGGCACGTTCCGGAATTCTCCACAACTCATAATGACATCCCGCACGTCCATCCGGTATGAATGCCATCTGATGTCATATGAAGTAAGAGACATCACCCTCTGAGTCCACCTATAAGTGCTCTGAGCATCAACAAACGGCCCACTGACTGGTAGGAGAGACATGAACCATCTGAGCAACAGTGGGAAACAGCATCTGATAGCTCCACCCTTACCATGCCTACTGTGGATAGCATAGTAAGTGTCAGCTAGCAGTGTAGGGACTGGATTCCCTCCAATGAAGATGCAGACTGCAGCATAGTCAACAAAGTTGGGCATACTCGGAAACAGAACGATCCCATAAATCATAACAGCAAACTGGGCACGGAAAGCTTCCCAATTCCCCTTCTCTGCTTCTCCTCTAGCAACTCTCAGCAGAAACTTCAAAGGTAGGCCCACAACATCTCCACTGGTCTTCCAACTATCACTGATCTCTCGAATACTCAGATGAAGAGCTCTAGCAATAACCCTGAAATCGACTTCCTTCGGGACGTCCAGGAAAGGAGTCTGATGCTGAATAGGGACACCCAACAGAATGGAGTACTCCTCGAGAGTAGGCGCCAACTGATAGTCCTGGAAAGTGAAACATCTAAGCTCCGGGTCATAGAACTGAAGAAGAGTCTGCAACGGCATTGGGTCGACTACCATCTTCAACAGTGTCAAAATATCCCCATACTGATTAACGAACCCCTTCAGATGATCACTGGTCACAAAACTGCTCAACTCAATCAGAGACGTCAGAGGCTCACGGTGAAAGCTATAAGAACAGGTCTTCCGCTTCGGCTCGGGAACTGTTGCCATCTCTATCAATGAATCAAGCTCTGGAATGTACCTGAGAAATGATATGCATGCAGGGATTAGTCTTTTCTTTTTCTTTTTTTTTTAAGTTTTTTTTTCATTGCATTTCTTTTGAAAAATAAACATGCTATGATGCACATGATGCAGACACGACTGGCAAGCTGTGCATCTCTGAACACAGGATCGAAGCTTCGGCTTGAACTCTGATCACAATCATCTGAAACCCAAAGCCAACTGATCAACTGTAATCTGAACCCAATCTGAGAAACTGAGTCACCAATAGGAACACACTGAGTCCAACAACCGGTCACCATCAGTCACCAACAGTCACCATCTGTACCTGTTAAAATGATCATTCCCTCCCCACTCACGGGTGTCATCTAGGCCAGGGTAAGGTCGAAAGAAACGCATCATAAATAACCTTTCGCAGAATACCATCATATACACACCTGAAGTATGCAACGATGATACCCCACCAGGGTCTGAACTGCTCGTGACGTCAATGTTCCGCTAAGTGGCGCATACCACCCGCTTCCCATGACTCAATCTATTCCTAGGTTTCCTAGATTGCACTCACAGCCTGGGTATTAGGCCTTTTACCTCGAGTAATTCCCACCCCCAATCAGAGAAACACAGCCAGCACAGCAGATGACAATGAATGAATGCAAACATTAATGCACACATTGAATGCAAACAGTAAATGAAATGAATGCAATAAACAACAGCAGATAGCAACCAAAGCCCTAACCTAGAGAGCGCTAGGAGAGACTCGCTTAGGGAAGAAGGACCAGCACAGGTCAACTTCTCTATTCCCCAGCAGAGTCGCCAGCTGTCGCATTACGCAAAAAACCGGCGGGAAAACAAGAACAACAGAGCCGCCACCGTGCGTTATTTATCCCAAAAGAGGGAAAGGAAACGCTCAGAGTAAACCTGGAAAAAGCATGGTCTCGCGACCAAAGAGAATGGGATCGGGAGTCGGTTATGCGAAGGGAAGGTATTAGCACCCCTACGCATCCGTCGTACTCGACGGGATCCACGCACTATAGGAAGGAGAATGGTTGCTAAAACACTGCTCACACACACACAAACATCGGCTGAAAGAGACACAAGAAACAAACAAGACTGACTCGGCAGGATACTGCATCCTGGGCCTACTTAGTCTATCAAGCATAGACATCAGAGTCAAAGTAGTTCGGACAGGGGAAACGACACATGCTCGCTAGGATGTCGCATCCTATGCATACGTATCTCCTTTGGATGAAGGAGAATCAGAGCATCCGTAGCTCGGCTCACGCACACAAACAAACACAGGCAAGGGCAAACATGGAGCCTGAATGCCAATCACTGGGCTTACATCAGCATCCGAACCAAAACGCACAAAGAGGCAAACGTGGAGCCTGAATGCCAATCACTGGACTTACATCAGCATCCGAACCAACACAGGAAGAAGAAGGGTCTCGATTGCAACTAGGGCAAGAGAAGGGGAAGGTCTCAATCGCAACGAGGGCGAGAGAAAAGAATTAGTGTTAGTTGTTAGTCAAACTCGACAAGACATCGCATCTCGTGCCTACGTATCTCATCTGGACATGAGAATCAGAGTTGCCGTAGTTCGGCTAAACTATTCCTGTTGGTTTGTGTTTTTTAAGTGGACAACGTCACTACGCAATCTACCGGATGCTCGACCTTTGGAGACTTACTCACCTGTAGTAGAAGGAGTTGACGTATCCTTAAGAGGGGATAATGTTTGTTTGTGTTTTAGGAAAGCTCAAGCAAGAAAGGAAGTCCTATACGAAGGAACCGTGCTACCTTAATTGACATGCAAACGAGACTACGCGGAGTCTAGCAAACCTAGGGGATACAATCACACCACACAAACATATACAGCATGAAATAAACACACCAACAAGGGGCTCAAACATCAAGGCTAGGCTTTAGTCGAGGGGTCATATCAACCTCAACAAACAAGCCTCTGTATCGGGGTAAGGTTAGCTCTTAACCTTGCCATTGAGGGGCTAAGGTGAAGCTGATGAAAGGTGAGTGAAGATGAGACTTCACAGCTCTTATCCCTGGTCAGGGAGAGCTTCAGACAAAGGAGCGTGGGTCCAGAATGTGGGAACCCTTCTACGCTCAAGACTCTGACACAACTGTGCAACAGCACAAGATCTTGGGTTTGTGTCCCAATGCATCAACACACAGCCGTGCGAGCAGAGGGACGACTCAACAGAGTAGTGGGGGATAGATTGCATATCCCTTTGATCCACCAATTGCCTCATAGAGGTCTTCACCTGCTTGGGCACAAATGTAAACAACCACAAACATCGCCTCTTAAGGAGGACTTCAGACAGTTGCCTGGCCAAGTAACAGGCCAGGTCTTCCAGACTACATGGAGAATAGAAGTCCTACCTCAAATGGTTTAAAAACCAAGCAGCAGCAAGCAAGTTCTTAAAGAACTGTAAGCAACTAAATGTACCTGAAATCAATCAAGTATCATTAGTACTCAGACAAACCAACAGTAAACAGCAAATTGTTAATCAGTTAAGCTGCACAAAGCAACACAAGTTAATGCACACAAGTGCAAGCTATAAGCTCAAGCTCAAGCATCAATCCCTACAAAACAAAGACATGTTAGTGGACAACATCAAACAAAACTCAATTTAATCAACTTGCACTTTTTTCCCTTAAGCCTTTTGCATTTCAACCTGAAAATCCACACCAAATGTGAGAAACTAGACCACTAGGCCAAGCCTAGGGTCCAAAAGGGATAAAAAAATCTAAACAGCAAGTAATATTCACCCAAAATCACATTAAAACAATTCAAAAGCAAATGCAATTGATCCCATGCTCATATCATTCACCATATTCATTTTATGCACCATTTAACATCAATCATGCAATTTACAACTTCAATTGACCAAACAGAACTATCTCACTCAAAAGCATACCAAAACCATTCAATTAATTCCACAAAAATTCACACCTGAACAGGACACATTCAAAGTATAGCATGTCAATTTTCAGCTCAATTAGACAAAAGAAATTAGGTCAATGAAAATCAAGAAATCCAGACACAATTATGCAAGCCAACACATGGTAACAAAATGAGCATTAACTTCAATCACATGCCAAACAGTGAAAACAATTAAGAAATTGATGGGACCAAAGCCAAACTACACCTAAACATGTTATGAATCACTCCATCAAATTTCACATTCATATGATATAGTATGAGCATTCAACAACACATGTAAAGTTTGTTACACAAGAAACAACCCAAAGATGCTAAACAGCAATCAAAAATCCAAATCAATTAGAAAAGGGACCAATTAAATCCACAAAAATTCATGTTGAAAGTTAACATATACATGTCATCTCATGCAAAAAATCAGGGCCATAGGCCTAGTGGAAGCATGGTAAAATTAATTCATGAACTCAACATATCATAATGTGACACCTATTGTCACACTCAAAAAGAATAAATCATATCTACCAATCCAGAGGTCTAAAAATTACAAATGATATACCAAAATCTCCAGAAATGTGTCAAGAATCATCATATGAAATTTCATTAATTTTGGATAATGTATGAGTATTTGGTGATTAAAATGGCAAAACATACAATTATTGCACACATGATAAAGATCAATATACCATTCCAAAATCCTACCAGGCACAACTTACACTACTATGCCTAAAAAACAGTAGATAAAATTTGGAAACTAACAAAAAAAAATCCCACCTAATTTGGACTAATATTGAATTTTTTATGAATTTTTTAAGTTTTGTAATATTTATTGAAATATCTATTTAATGTTAATACGAATTAATTTGGATTAATTGGATTAATGTTATAATGAATTAATGGTACTGTAGCATTTTATTTGATGTTAGCACGTGATTGGTGGAGTTTAAGTGGGAAACACGTTTTGAATTGTGCCATGCCTGAAAACAGATCTAACGAGGAAAATCTCCAGAATGCTTGCTGTTCATCACGTGTTCGTCGCCTTCATCACCTTCAGCTTCGGTTTCCAGCTTTTCTCAACGAAAATGAGCAAACTATATACCGTCGCGACCGTCTCTCCGTGTAGGTTACAGTTATGGCAACGAAAACGTCTAAAGATTAACATACAAAAAGAACCGATCGAAAGAAGATCCACACACAAATATTCAGATCAACATATCTAGCTCAATACTTAACGGAATCGCGCGATTCAAACGGCAGAATGATCTATGTTCAACGATCTATCTAAGCCATGCATTGATTTCACGAATTAAAGATTTCGAAAAATCACCTTCTTGAAGTGCAGCCGTAAAATCCTCGTGTTTTTGGATCCGATTCTTGCAAACAGATGAAGGATGATGATTATGAAGGTGATTGGTGAAGAACTTTCAGCTCGACGATGCTTGGATCATGAAGATTCGCCAATTGCCATTGATGAGTGATGCTTGGACAGTTGGTGTTCTTGCACGAATTTTGCTTCAATCTCCAAAAACAGAATCACATAATCACCTGCACATGAAGAAATCACCAAGAAATTGCCAAAACAATGGAGAATTATTGAAGAATTTGATGAAAAAAGTGAATGAGAATTGTGAAATTTTTGAGAGAATTGGAGAGTTTTTGGATTGGATCTGAAAAAGTGATTAGTGCTTAATGAATACAGTTACAACTAGCTATTTATACCAATGCTTAATCACAAATTAATTAAGATTAGCAAAATGTACAAAGATTAGTGTTAAGTGTAATTTCAAGTGTGGCCAAAATGCCCTTGGTTAATGCAGCTGGTTTTTCTCTCCAAACTTGGTTCCAACAGGTCACAAATGACATTTAGAAATTGTTGCAAAAAGTCCCATGCCAAAATTCCAAATATTTTGAAAGTTGGACCATTTTGCCCTTGGATTTTAATTAGTGCACTTGAAAAATGGCCTTTTTGTGTGAATGCTTTTGGCAAAATGTGGTGATGGATTATGAAAGTACACATTAAATGTGATTTGCTCAAAGAGAAACCATCCAATTTGGTCACTCCATGTGAGAGTTATGCCACTTTGATTTCGGGCATTTTCTGAAAATGACTGGACCCTATCTTGCTAACCACACATGGGAATTTCAAGTTCTTGGACTTTTTGGAATGGTGAGATCAAGATATTCAACTTTCATGTTGGACAAAATTCCATTTGAAGCATGTATGATGAAGTAATTTTGGGGAGAAAAACTTTCCATTTTGGGCAGCTGAAATTACAGGTCACCTGCCATTTTAGGAAACTTCTTGTCTGACCTCCAAACCTTCAACCTTGGTCTTTGATATGTCAAATGAGACTTGTATGGACATGAATGAGGCCTTTCAAACCATCTCACACCTTCCAATCCATAAAATCAGGCACAGTTGACCACCGTTGACTTTCTAGGGTTTCTGGTTGACTGAACAATGACTGATGACTTTTGAGCATCCAATCTTTGGCCAAATCACTTCAAAATGATCCTTAGACCAAATGAGCTTGATAAATCCACCCTAGGGCTTTGTCTCAATAAAAATGGCACTTGCTTGCTTGATTGACTGATTCTCCTGATCAGTTTGACCCAATTTGTCAGCTGAGCTTGCACTTGGGCAAATGGACAATGCAATGTTATGCAGTGGCCTATGTTATGTTATGACCTAATATGAAATGAATGTACAAAATGGTAGGGTGCAAATTTGAGGTGCTACAACAACCCAAACTTAAGATAAACAAAAGAGTCCGAAATACTAATAATCTAAGACCAAACAAAATTGTTTGTCAACTTATTTCGTTTTATCAAGTAGAAAGAAATAATGAGGATTTTGTTCGTAATATTCCTATTATTCTTCAAGTGAAAGATGATCCTAAGACTTATAAAGAAGAAATAGCTTCAAGGGACTCCTCCTTTTGGAAGGATGATATCCAAGACAAAATGAATTCAATAACGTCAAACCACACTTGGTAGCTTGTCGATCTACCTAAAGGATCAAGACCCAATGGATGCAAGTGGGTGTTTAGAAGAAAGTATCACAATGATGGTACACTAAACACCTACAAGGCTAGATTACTAGCCAAGGGTTTAAGACAAAAGGAAGTTGTTAATTATTTTGACACTTTGGCACCGGTAGTAAGGACGCCGACAATTAGAGTATTGTTTGCTTTAGTTTCTTTGCATTACCACTAACATTGACGCCTCCTCATGAGGAGTCCAATGCATGCGTCAATGTTATTGGCGCCTCCTCTTCATGCATTGGGGGTGCGCCAATTCATCTAGCACATTCTCTACGAAACCTGATTATTTTGATAATTTTATTGAATTATTGATTATTTTCGATTTTTTTTTGAAAAAATTAGTTATTTATAAAAAAAAAGTTCTACCATGTAGTATTGTCAATATCAAATATTTGCCTTATAATTTTTTTTCATAAATTTGGAAGCAAATGTGTTTTGTACCATATTTTAAATTGTAAGGTCAAATATTTATTACATCCCCATAATCTCTCTCTTAATAGATCAAAAATTAACCAATTCGCACAATAGATACAATTTCTCATTCATCTTTACACATGTTAGAAACTAAACTTATTATCCTTCAAATTTTTTTCTCCAAACAATATCCTTCCATTCAATTTTTATTATATTAAATGTTTCAAACATGCAGTGTTTCGTCCTATACAACAGAGGAAGTGATGGAAATAATAGGGGATGAAGATGCAAGTCGACCATACACAACCTTCAAACCGTTTTGAACCAAATGTTTTGTTTCCAAAATAAATCTATACATATAGATAAAGGGGATATGTGAAAATGGTATAATCTTTTTTTCTTCCAATTTTATCCTTTATCAATTGTTACAATTACTATCAATTATTAAATTTTAAAAAAAATACAAAAAGAAAATTATTTATTAAGTATGTAACTTCCATGAACACATCAAATAACTTCCTCCAACATATCAAATATGCTAAATAACTTCCTCCAACATCACTATATATGACTAGCGTTCAGACAGACATTCCCGTGCCAATCTGCCCGTTTTTTTTAATGCGCAGAGCAAAGAAAAATAAATGTCTGTTTTTCTTTTTATGAGATTTCTATTGTATGTAGAATTAAAAATAATATTATTACACTCTAAAAATGATAAACAAAGATATTCAAAATTATATTAAAGTATGCAAAGTACTATTGATACTATATAATCAATGTCGTTCTTTAAGATGAATCTCGAACATGAAATCTTTATTCGAAGTATTTTCTTTTTTTCTAATTTATAGATATATACACCGTTCATTTATAAAGAAGTGAGTAACAACATAAATTTATAGATGTATAATTATGTATCCATTAGTAATTTAGTCATTACCCTGAACGGTGTATATTATATTCAAAATTATCTCTGTAATAATATGACTAAATTACGTAATAGTGAAGAAATGCGGTTTTGTAATGGCCATGAATAGATCCATTTACGTAAATTACTTACTTACCATTTAGTACTATGACTAATATTTTATGACTCTGAAAGTTGTATAAAATTATTAATGGTGTTAATGGTTTCCCACAGATAACACTTTTTGAAAATATAAATTGTAATAATGTCACTGTTGTTATCTCATTTGAAATAAAGAGTCACTATATCTCATTTTAAAATATTAATTAATGTATGAAGAGTTGATTTGAATCTTTATAAGGGAAAAAAAACTATATTACACTATTTACTATTAATTTTACTATCTTTTTCTCTAAAAAATTCTAATTTGAGAGTCTTACATTTTTTGTTTACTATGGAAAATAATTGCAATGAAAAAGAAAATACTTCGAATAAAGATTTCATGTTCGGCATTCCTTTTAAAGAACGTCATTAATTACACAATATCAATAGTACTTTGCATGCTTCAATATATCTTTGAAAAAAAGAAAATACATGGAGAATCACTTACTATAGCCATATATCTGTCATAAAGTAATATGACCATATGTTGTTGGCCTTAGAAAGTAACGATAAGTTGCGTGACCCAAAAGATTAAGATAGTATGGTAAGAGAAGAAATACCTAAATTAGAATGTGAACCACAGTTGCATGAAGCTGTTGTAAGACATATGATCCACGGACCTTGCGGCATAATCAACCGAAAGTCTCCATGTATGAAAGACGGACATTGTAAAAAAAGGTATCCCAAACAATTCTTGGATGAAACACGTCAAGGCACTGACTCATATCCCGAGTATAGGAGAAGGTTTGATGAGTCTGTATCGTTAGGTAAAGATAAGTCTGTCGATAATAGATGGGTGGTTCCTTATAACCCTTGGTTACTGTTAAAGTATGACTGTCACATCAATGTAGAGATTTGTAGTAGCATTAAAAGTATCAAGTATCTATACAAATATGTGTACAAGGGCCCTGATCGTGTGGCTATGGAGGTTCATAAAGGATCATACATGGATGAAGTTCAACAATATGTTGATGCAAGATAAATTTGTGCTCCCAAGGCATTATGGAAAATATTTCGATTCACTCTTTACCGATTATATCCTTCGGTTGAAAGATTGCATATCCACTTGCCGAACCGCCATCAAGTGCGCTTTTATGATCATCAGCAAATTGCAGATGTGTTAAATAATGAATGCAACTCCAAAACAATACTCACACAATTCTTTGCATTGAATCTACGAGATCCACAAGCAAGAAAGTATCTGTATAGAGAGATTCCAGAGCATTATTGTTGGAACAAGCAGGATATGGAATGGCATCATAGACGATCAACAAGAAAAGTTATCGGGAGAATCTATACGGTATCACCTTCGGAGGGGGATAAGTTTTACTTGCGGCCGTTGTTATCTCATGTCACAGGTCCAACCAGTTGGGAATATCTTCTTACAAATAATGGCATGAATTTCAGTACATTCAAACAATCAGCCGAGGATAGGGGATTTCTAGAGACTGATCATAGTATTCGTGATTGTTTGGTTGAGACTATGAGTCTTCGAATGCCATCTGCTTTACGAAGGTTATTCATGACGATTTTAATATTTTGTGAACCTACTGATGTTAGAGGCCTTTGGAATGAGTTTTTTACACATATGGTAGAGGATTATCAAACAACTAACAATGTTGTGGAATCAGACTTAACTAATATGTTGTTGAAGGACTTGAATGAACTCTTAAACCTGCACGGTAAAAAGATTGAAGATTATGATCTCCCATCTTTACCCCCTAATACAATAGACAGAGGTGCAGTTCCAAGTATCATACAAGAGGAGTTAGCGATCAATATCCCCAATGAAGATATTGAATCTGTTGCTAAGTTAAATAATGATCAAATGATTGCATTCAACACCATTATGAATGTAATTGTTCGAAAACACAGTGGGGTACTTTTTGTTAATGGTCCAGGAGGATCGGGTAAAACATTCCTTTATAGAGCATTAATGGAAAGTTTAAGAAGTAGAGGAGAAATTGTCTTAGCAACTGCATCATCTGGTATAGCTGCAACAATGTTACCCGGTGGTAGGACTGCACACTCTCGATTTAAGATACCTATTGATATTCAACCGAGTTCCATTTATGATATTCAAAAGCAAAAGGATCTTGCAAATCTCATTAGAGTTGCTGCCGCAATAATTTGGGATGAAGCACCAATGACAAACAAAAATTGTTTGGAAGCCTTCACCAATGACAAACAAAAATTGTTTGGAAGCCTTAGATCGATCATTACAAGACATTTGTAGCAACAATGCTCCATTTGGTGGAAAAGTTCTGATCATGGGGGGGGGGGGATTTTCGTCAAGTTCTTCCTGTTGTAAGAAAAGGTACTAAGGCACAAATGATTTCAGCGTGTATTGTTCAATCTCATTTATGGAATCATACCAAGATTTTGCATTTGCGTCAAAATATGCGATCATTGTATGATCAAGAGTTTGCAGAATTTTTTATTCGCATTGGTGATGGTGTTGAACCTACTAAACTAGATGACATGGTGAGGTTACCTTTACATATTGCAATCCCATGGGAAGGTGAACATTCCATACAAGTACTTATCCAACATATTTTTCCTAATTTAGAATTGCATGGTTGGGATGCCCCATATATGGTACAAAGAGCTATTTTGACACCAACAAATGATGATGTCCAGAAATTGAATGATATGATTATCGATCAGTTCCCAGGAGAAGAACATAATTTGTTATCGTTTGACGAGGTTGAAGGAGATCATCATAATTTATACCAGCAAGAATTCTTAAACTCAATTACACAAGGTAGTTTGCCACCACATATTCTAAAGATAAAAAAGAGTGCACCATTGATGTTGTTACGAAATCTAGATCCTAGATATGGATTGTGTAATGGGACCCGGTTATTATGTCATGGTTTATTTATGAATATGTTGGATGTGGAAATCTTGACAGGAAGCAACGCAGGAAAACATGCTTTTTTGCCTAGAATTAAAATAAAAACATCTGCAAGTGATGGACTGTCTTTTGTCCTTAGTAGAAAGCAGTTTCATGTGCGACTAAATTTTTCAATTACAATAAATAAATCACAAGGACAAACCATTCCAAATGTTGGAATATATCTTCCACGGCATATTTTAGTCATGGACAGTTATATGTGACTTTATCCAGGGGTGTTTCACATACTACAACAAGAGTTTTAACCAGGAAAGGAAAATTGAAAGGAGAAGATGGTGGCTACACAAGAAATGTAGTCTACAAACAAATTCTTTTATCGCATCCGCAGGTATTTATTAAGTACATTGAAAAAATTGCTCACACGTTGATTCCCATTTTGGTTACACGACATATCAAGCTTATATTGTATTATTTATATCATAGATAGATAATAACTAAATATAATTTTCTTTTGCTTTAATATACAACCAAACTAGAACACGGTGAAATCTTTCAATTATGTAAGGAGTTGAGACGAAAGAATGATGAAACTTGCTTCGACATGAAAGTAAGTTATACTTAATCATTTATTTTATGCTTTTATGTTAGATATATATGGGGTGATAGTTATTCTCACTATTCTTATGCAATAAATTTTAGATAACAGACTTTGAAGATAAATAGAACGCATGGAAGGATGAACAAAGTATTTCATCCATCGGCAAATTCGACAATAAGGTGTATTTATCTTTTCTGTAATACGTATAAAAAAAAATTCTTGCACTTTCATCACTCTTTCAGTAATATTTTTATCATCCTCATTGAAACAGGTCAAACGTTTGAAAATTTACTCTATCGGTTGAAGCTCCACAGTGATAACAGATAAAACACAACTTTGGAAAATGGTGAAAAGAGAAATAATATCTCAAAGGATGGAGAGGTTTTTATTTAATTCATTTAAGAATATATTTACTCTAGATTATTTTTAAATGCATGAATTTAACTGCTATTTGTGGTTTATGTAAATAAAACCATATATATTTACTAAGTCCATTGTTTTCCTTATTTACCAGAAATCCAGGTAATTCAGAAACAAGTCATAATTGTTGTTCTATCAAATCTAGACTAAAACAAAGTGTCTCCATTCTCTAGGTATTATTTGTGTCGCAATAAACCATATTATATTCAAACAAGTCAAGTGTTCTGAATGTATTTCTTTTATAACATGACATTTCGTCGTGTATTTGTAGTTTTTTAAATCTCAAGAGCGTATTGATAAAGGGATATACGAAGAATTGATTCGAATCTTTATAAGGTAAACAAATACTTGATTACACTACTTACTATTAATAGGTGAAAATATTAACAGCGTGAAAATATTAACAGCGTCTTTTTTTATATGTTTGATTTTAATATAAACTATTTATATGATGAATTATATTGGTATTTATTCAGATACATATTAAGTTTTGTTTGCAAATATAATATTCGCGCATTAAATTTTGTTTGAATTGAGAAAACCGCATTTTAACATGACTTTGTTCAACCAGTTGTGAGTGGAATAATTTGGTGATTAGGAATACCATATATTATGAAAAAAAGAAAATACGTTACACCAAAATTAAGTTTTGTCTTTATATAATTTTATAGATAGTTGAAAATCATAAAAAGATTTAGATAAAATAAGACAAAATGTGTTTAATAAATAATTAAACATAAACATTAACAAAGATATTAAGTGACATTGTTATATTTTTTATTGCGCAAATGTGTAAAAATATTAACAATGTCTTTTTGAAAAAAATATATTTTAATATACATTATTTATATGATCAAACATGTGATATCTATTCAAATATATATTAAATTTTATTTATAATATGTAGTATTATGTCAATGTTTGAAAATTAAAATAGATATGTTATTTTTAAAGTTGTCAATAAAAATGCATTATTCAATCTATAAAAATATATAGATTAAATAATTAAAAATTGTATCTCTTAATTTACTAAACAAATAAACATAAACATAAACATTAACTCTCTCTCACTCTCTCTCGTCTTCCCCCTCTCTCTATCTCCCTTTCCCTCTTCCTCTCTCTCTCCCTCCCTACCTCTTCCTATCCCTCTCTCCCTCCCTCCTTCCATCTCATATATGAGTGGTGTAGTTGAGAGTAACCTAAATTTTAAAAGACAATAAATAAAAAAAATTAATATTCTAAAATAAATGAATCATAAATATTCAAAATTAATTTATAAATAAAAAAGCATAAAAATTGGAAAGAAACAAAAACTAAAACATATTAATGCAAGAAATTTTTTTTAAACAGAAAGAAATAAAAGAGAGATAATAAATAGTGACAAATTCTTTGATATTCATGATAAGTAATTGAGTATCGGTAATGGAAATGTGTCCAAGTAATATTTTTTTTAACATGACATATGTGAAAAACATCATAACAGATATACACACGTAAGCGCAATAAATAAAGCGGACAGACGGGCACGGAGTAAAAACAAAAACTCGGTGTAGCGCAATAAGGAGACTTGAAAATGGCAACGGGCTCAAATTAGATTTTCTTGATCCCACATTGATTAGTTGAGATATATTTTGAATGTATCCTTTGATGATATGACATTTCTTCATGTATTTGTAGTTTTTTAAATCTCAAGAAAGTATTAACAAAAGGGTGTATGAAGAGTTAATTTGAATCTTTATAAGGTAAAAAAAACTATATTACACTACTTACTATTAATTTTACTATCTTTTTCTCTAAAAAATTCTAATTTGAGAGTCTTACATTTTTTGTTTACTATGGAAAATAATTGCAATGAAAAAGAAAATACTTCGAATAAAGATTTCGACATTCCTTTTAAAGAACGTCATTGATTACACAATATCAATAGTATTTTGCATGATTCAATATATCTTTGAATATCTTTGTTTACCATTTTCAAAGTATAATAATATTATTTTTAATATGACGTATAATAGAAATCTCATAAAAAAAACTGACATTTATTTTTCTCTGCTGTGCACATTAAAAAAAGCGGACAGCGTGCCCGTCTGAATGCTAGTCTCAGTAAGGAGAATGTAGAGGATGGTGCATAGTAGGAGAATGATAATCATGGTAATGCAGAAAACTCAGTATCCCAACATACACTATTATAATGCAAATTTATTTTGGGGAAAAGAAATCACAAGTGCATCAAAGGGAGGAAAAAATGTCTTGATGATGATATTTCATATAAACTGACAGAACATTCAAATACTTTAGTATTTTTCAGCTGAGATTGTTAGGAAGGATCCACGTGCGGACCAAACTGTTCTAATCTTGTTGGACTTTGATGAAATGATGTACCATGATTGCGGGATTCTTAAAGAAAAAGACCATATACTAAGATATATCTTGGAAATAATTGGTATGACTATGCAAAATTCAAAAACTATAAAGTTGGTGATGTCTTGATTTCTTATTATACAAAGTGAAACAATCCTAAAGTTAAAAAAAATTAAAATTAAAACGGCAACTTCTAATCAATTTCCTAGAGTCTTGACAAGGTAAAACTAAAAACGCGTTTTAATTTTGTAACACATTATGTCCAAATCATTTATAGAGTTGTTTTGGTCAAATACAATACTTTCCTCTTTTCACACTAACAAGAAGAAAGTTTATACATAACTTGATACCACAGTTGCATGCTATTTCAACTTCTTTTTCTAATTCAAATTATATCCATAAACTCTTCAGGCTTTAATCTCTACTAGCTTAAGGATCAAACATGAGTTTTCACTATCAGTTTCCTGATTCTCCTCCTTCTTTTTACACTTCATCTGACGATTTTAATAGACAAGCTCAAACAACTTTTGACAGATTCGGTGACACCGTTGATTCTTCTATGAAATGGGCTGTAGCAGAATCTATAGGTATGATGAACATCAATATAACTTCTACTACTCCTTTATAAGAATTTTTTGCAATATTGAAAACAATTTAATGTTGAATTATGTTCTACTTTCATTTTGCAGTATATGGAATAGTGGTAATAATAGCTGTTATCGCAATAGTGTATGCTATTATAGAGTGCTTGAAGAAAGCAGGAACAGCAATTCCCGCTTACACTCAGATTTCAACAACAGAAAAAGATAATCAAGTATTTTCAAACTCTTCATTCCCTTCAACCAGCGAAATCGAAGTTATTATAGCACAAGATTCAGAAGCTGAATTTCCAACCATGGAGAGATTCTTAAGCAACATCAATAGAGAAAAACCAATCAGATTCACACCCGAGAAGCTCGAGGAGATCACAAAAAGCTACTCAACCATATTAGGTTCTGGTGCTTTCGGTGTTGTCTTCAAAGGAGAGTTATCGAATGGAGAAAATGTTGCTGTCAAAGTTCTCAACTGTTTGGACATGGGAATGGAAGAGCAATTCAAAGCCGAAGTTAGCACGATCGGAAGAACTTACCATATCAATTTAGTCAAGCTTTATGGATTTTGTTTTCACCATGACACCAAGGCCCTTGTTTACGAGTGCGTTGAGAATGGTTCGCTAGATAAGTACTTGTTTGGAAGCACGAACCGCGACGTTGAGTTACAAAAGCTTCGTGAGATTGCTATTGGAACGGCTAAAGGAATCGCGTATTTACACGAGGAATGTCAGCATAGGATAATACATTATGATATCAAACCAGAAAATGTTCTTCTTGACATGAAATTAGTACCGAAGATAGCGGATTTTGGATTGGCGAAGTTAAGAAATAGAGAAAGTAACAACACTGTAATAATAAATACTCACTTTAGAGGAACAAGAGGTTACGCTGCACCGGAGTTATGGAAGGCTTATCCGGTGACATACAAGTGCGATGTTTATAGTTTTGGTATTCTGCTGTTTGAAATTGTAGGGAGAAGAAGGCATTTTGATTCTAGCTATAGTGAATCGCAACAATGGTTTCCGAAATGGACGTGGGAAATGTTTGAGAACAATGAATTGGTTGTTATGCTCGCGCTTTGTGGAATTGAAGAGAAGGATAATGAGATTGCTGAGAGAATGTTAAAGGTTGCTCTATGGTGTGTTCAGTATTCACCAAATGATAGGCCTCTGATGAGTACTGTGGTGAAGATGTTAGAGGGTGAAATCGAAATTTCACCACCTCCATTTCCCTTCCATAATCTTGTTCCTGATAAGCAAAATTTGACATCAGAGGGAAGTGATGCGGATTCGGATACTACTGCGTCGTCGTGGAATACTGAATCTATTAGAGAATGTTTTGGAACCAAACACAATAGGTTTGAGATTGAAAAAGCTACATAGTGCAAGTTTGAAATCAACCTGTTATTTATGGTGGAACACTAGACAAACTCACCACAAACACAAACTTGCACTTAAATGTATCATAGCAGTACAGAGAAAAAAACTTGTGCTATGAAACTCTCCTATTTAAGGGTGGTTTTGATACTTCAACATGCTATTTTTGGCAATTCTACCATGTATTCCATGTTTGAGTTTTTGTTTCAAATTTGTATACAATAGTTGTATTTGTTTGTATGAATGTATATTGACTTTGTTTATTACATATATAGAGTAGATATATAGAATCCAACCATGAAAATAGAGGAGTATTAAAATTCATGAGGGAGTTTTTTTTTTGCCGTCAATTGTAATCCTAACTAGCTCTAGAAATTGGTCATTGAAGTTGGGCGGAGAGGTCTATGGTTTATGAAAAATCATATTAACTATGTTTATAGAAATACCTGATTTATATAACCAAAATAATAAAAGGAAAATATTACATAACATGATTCAGTCACTTACTTTTTCATGATATTAGGAATAATAAATCAAATTTCCGATTCAATTACCATTATTAGGGGTGTGCATGGTTCAAAATAAAAATAAAATTGAACTAAATATATGAATTAGTTTGATTTTTGAAATCACTTTGACAAAATTGGTTTATTTTTTTAAAATCGGTTCATGTTTGGATCGGTTTGGTTAATAACCGGTTTCCACTAAAAAATCAGTTTTTAGTTGGACCAATTTTAAAATCAAATTTCCCTCAAATTTAGTTTTTGTTCCAACAATTTCTTAATTCTATCCAATCACTTTTAAAATCAATCACTATTAGTCGGCGAAGAAGAAATGCTATGAAACTATAAAAGAAATTTTTTCAAATTTCAATTTGAAAAATCAAAATTGAGTAATTGCATATATATATATATATATATATATATATATATATATATATATATATATATATATATATATATATATATATATATATATATATATATATATATATATATATATATATATATATATATATATATATATATATATATATATATATATATATATATATATATATATAATACTCTTTTGATTCATCTTCTCAAAAAATTGCTCTCTCTTTCTATAGTATTTTATAGTTAACATGACTCCACCCATCTTCACTTTCATTTTACAAAAGTGGAAGAAATTTTTTAAAATAAAAATGAGTCTAATGAATGAATCAATTTAAGGAAAGATGCTAGTAAATATAATTTCAACCTATCAAAAAGTATTTACTATATTATGTTGAATGTGGGAGGAGAGACTAAACACATCATTCTAAGACCATGAGTTTAAACACAAAGTTCTATTCAAGAAAATGTAATTAATGTGTAATTTTTTTATCTTATCATAGAAAATTAGATTTATAACTTTTTTTTATTAAATATACATTACTTTAATTGTCATTTATGAACCAAAAATAGAGAAAAAGCAAAACCCATTATGTTTGAAAAGTGGACTAACCATTCATATATTGGTTTTAAAAAGTGGATATTGGTTTTTTATAGTTTTAATAAAATGGATTTGGGTTAGTTTTTAAACCAAATAATGTGGGTTTTCAAAATTGGTGCACCATATTTTTAAAAGTGGTTCTTGTGAACCATTGTTTTTGCACACCCCTGACAATTACAATGGAGTTAGAACATTCACTAGTATTGTTCTGTACAGGAATCAATCATTATGGATATGGATATGAAGATGTGAAGTTGATAGAAATGGCAACACATGATCAACACGGGCCAGTCTTTATATAAAAAAAGTGGTGATGTGAGATATGGTGCGAACGCGCCTGCAATCAGCACGTGCCCGTCTTTATATATGGGGCGGTTAGAATTGTCTCGTGTTCCCCGACATTAGATGCAAGGGACAATTTGATTAAATCAAATGATAAATGACCATCAGATAGTAAAGATTGAGTGCTCGTCCTAGCAGGCCAAACTTGTTGGTACACAAGAGGAAGAAGATGAAGATGATGAAGATGGAAGATAGAGAGAAGAGAGAAAATTGTAAATAGCTTCTATTGATTGAAAATTCGGTTACACTGTTCTAAGTGAACAAAAGTTCAATATTTATAAACACACTAAAACTCAACTGTCAAACTAAATGCATCTCAAATTAAACTTAAATGACACTTAAATGAAATGCTAATTGAATATTAGATTACACTTCAATACTATCCCTTAATCCATATTCAGAACTATGATCAATAACACCAATTCCATCTCTCAAGTGGATAAAATGTTCAGTCTTGATTGTTTTGGTCAGAACATCTGCCAGCTGCTTCTGAGTGCTACAATGTACAACTTCAAGCACCCCTTTTGAACCTGGTTCCTCAGAAAATGAAACTTTGTGTCAATGTGCTTGCTTCTTCCATGCAACACTGGATTCTTGGCAAGGCTTATAACTGATTTGTTATCAATAATTAACTTTACATGCTTGCTCACTGATCAGAAAAATAACAAGTGTACTATTTTGCCTCTGTAGTAATAATGAGGGAAGTTCCTCGAATGTCGATCTCAAGGACTGCTTAATAATATTGAGTTCTAATTGTTGTTCAATTAAACAAAAACTAATGTTTGAAATTGTTTTGCTAAATTATAAAAATAATCGCGAATAAAACAAATGGATACGGTGAATGGTTTAAACATATATGAGTAATATGCTAGGGAAAGTGTGTGATTTATTCCTGTAACAACTCTGAATTAATATTGCAACAACATACTTCAAATAGTTAATACCAGTTCTTAAGGTTGTTTTCTCCTAAAGTCTTAGTGAGAAAACCTTTAATCATTCATCCTTAATATCTATGTCCATAGAAATTTACCGATGAAATTAAACTTATAATATCAAGAACAAGCTGGTTTCTATCGGGTATCCCTAATCCTAAGTGAAATCTATGATAGAATATTCTCATGAAAGCATTACCAACGGCGGTCCAACCTAATTGATAATCATATATCAATCTCAATTATTCCGAAAGAGAAAGCATTAAGAACATCAAGAGAATATAATAATTATGAAAAACAACATTATTATTGCAAATATAAAATCATAGTCATTACAGATTCAAATCAGGGACACCCTCTAGCATTGGGGGGTTTATCTACTCATAGTATTCAAGGAAATCAAAATATAAAGTGTAGACATTATAAGCACTTAGATTAAATTTGATCTTCAATCGCTTCCGTTCATGAAAATCTCCTCTCCCCCAAGCCCTTGTTTTCTCCAATTCTTAATCGTGTGATTTTTCTCTTGCCAAAAAGTTTCTTATTCTTGTCCCTAAAACTCCCTTAAATAGAAAACGTGTTTCTTTTGTCATTCTCCCTCTTCAAGCAAATCCAAAATAGACAATAAAATCAGGTTCAAAATGGACCAAAACACCCTGAGCTCTCAAATTTTGTTAAAAATAAAATAATTAAATCTCAGGACGCATGCCTGCTACGGCCCGTAGCAGGTGCTACAGGTGGCCGTGACACTCCACTGCTTTTTGCTTTTTTGCTTTTGGTCCTATGACTTGGCTGCTACGGCCCGTAGCAGGTGCTACGAGTGGCCGTAGTGCACCCATGTCTCTTGTGGCTTTCAACTTTTGGTCCTGCCTCACTACTACGGCCCGTAGCAGGTGCTACGGGTGGATGTAGTGCACCCCTGTTTCCTGTGGCCTTTAGCTTTTGGTCTAAGCTTCACTGCTACTACGGCCGGTAGCAGGTGCTACGGGTGGCCGTAGCAGGTGCTACGGGTGGCCGTAGCAGGTGCTACGGGTGGCCGTAGCAACCCTTTTGGAGCGTGGGAAAACTTCTTTGATTCTTCACGATTCTCCTTGGTTTCTACATCCGATCGTTCTTGAATATCTGTTTGAACCTAAAAACAGTAAAGACACGCAACAAAAGCATAACATGCGGAAAATGGAAATAAAACTTAAAAAATGATGAAATGATTAATTCAACTAACAGTAAAAGAAACTGACTCAAGATACCACTAAATAAGAACAAAGTCATATAGTTTACCTGGATTTTTGCCGAACAAAGTTAAAACATATAGCATAAATGGGGACTGATCACTCGCCTTGGTCTTTAGATCTGACAACAAGTTTAGAATCCATACAACTTGACAAGCAGACAAAGCACATGCAATATACTCATCCTCACAGGTTGACAATGCAACCACTGTTTGCTTCTTGGAGAACCAAGAAATAGGACCTCCTAGATACTTAAAGAAATATCCATAAGTATTTTTTCTGCCATCTCTGTCTCCACACCAATCAGAGTCTGAATAGCATATCAGCTCTGGATCAGATTCAACATTAGAGGGGGATAAAACTCCATACTTTAGTTTCCCCTTAACATACCTCAACATCTTTAAAGCAACTTGATAATGTGTTCAGCTGCATAGAAAATGTCAGGTCTGGTATTGCAGAGATATCTCAATGAGCCTACCAACTGTTTAAAATTTGTAGCATCTACATCATCACCCCTAACAACGGAGTCCAACTTATGATTTCTTTCAGCACGTGTGATTGCAGACTTGCAATTCATTAGCTCAAATCTCTTCAGAAGTTGAAGTTCATACTACAATTGATGCAATATTATACCCTTATCATAGTACATAATCTTCATCGCTAGAAAATATGCCATATCCCTTAGATAAGTCATCTCACACTCATTCATCAACAACTTCTTGAACTTAGCTATCTCTTTTGAACAACTCCCTGTTAGCAATATATCATCAACATAGAGACATACCAGAATCATATTGCTATCAAATATATGCTTAACATATACACCATACCCCATCTCACATTTTTTGAATCCTTGAAGCTTGAAAAATGAATCAGTGTTCAGATTCCAGGCTCTAGGAGCTTATTTTAGTCCATACAAGACTTTATGCGATTTGTACCACATCCCTTCCTGATTCTGTTTCACAAATTTGAGAGGTTGTGATACATAAACTTCCTCTTGCAAAGGACCATTCAGAAATGCAGATTTCACATCTAAATTCATTAAATGCCAATTCCTGTTAGTAACTATAACAATCACCATTCTGATTATTTCATGTCTAGCTACAGGTGCAAACACTTCAAAGTAATCTAGTCTAGATTTATATAGAAATCCTCTATATACTAACCTTGCTTTGTGTTTTCTAATTGATTCATCTGGCTTTAGTTTCACCTTGTAAACCCATCTGACACTGATCGATTTCTTATTTTTGGAAGATCAGTAAACTCCTAAGTCTTGTTTCTTTTTATCACCTCAAGTTCTTCTTTCATGGCCTTCAGCCACACTTTCTTCTCGAGAGTTTCTTTTGTACTTACTGGTTCAGAGTATACCAATATGGTATAATGAATGACTTCCCCTTCAGAGTCTATCTCAATATCTTGCAACATGTTAAACTTTGTAAATATTCTTGTTATTTGTCTGATTCTTTGTGGTCTCTGAACTTGTTTAGGATCTTGTTTAGATGTTGGAACAATATCAGATACTGGACTACCTTTAGAGGTTGGACCAACTTCAAAGGCATGATTACCACCAGATTTTGGTTCAACATCAGAATCTGGATTAGAATCAGATTCACCTTCAGAATCTTCTTCAGCATCAGAGTCACCTTCAGACTCTGACTCATCTTCTGACTCTTCTTCAGACTCAGAATCTCCTTCAGAGGCAGATTCTTTTTCTGAGTCTGATATATCATCAGAAGTTAACTCAAGTGTTAACAGTGCACTAGAGTTGGATTGAGACTTGTTCCAATCTCACGTTTCTGATTCCTTCAAAATGACATCTTTGTTGAATTCAACTTTGTTAGTGGCAGAACAATAGAGCTTATAAGCACTCGTACTCTGCTACCCTACAAGAAACATGACTCTGCTTCTGTCATCTAACTTCCTTCTCTTAGCATCTAGAACATTTTTATAACAAACATAACCAAACACCTTCATATGGCTCACACTTTTCTTATCTCCAACCCACTTCTCAAAACGAACAATTTCCTTCAGCTTTTTAGTTGGACACCTGTAGAGCACATATGATGAAGTGGAAATAGTTTCTCCCCACAAAGTGTGAGGGGTTTTTTTATCCTTCAGCATGCTCCTTATTATATCAAGACAAATTATGTTTCTTCTTTCAACAAGACCATTGTATTGAGGAGTATATGGAGTAGTAACCTTATGCCCAATTCCATTCTCCTCACAGTATCTTTTGACTTTGTAGCGTTGTACTCTCCTCCATCATCAGTTCTGAGAATTTTCAGCTTCTGACCACTCTGTTTTTCAGTCTTCACCTTGAACTTCTAAAACTCAGCAAATACCTCATGCTTAAACTTGTTAAGTGCTACCCATGTCATTCTTGTGAGCTCATCCACAAATGACACAAAATACTTATTTCCTCCAAGTGAAGGTACTTCAAATGGCCCACACGCATCAAAATAACTACTCCTAAAGCATGTTTTACTCTTGAAGACACGTCTGATTCAAATGGAGATCTAGGTTTCTTACCTTTCATACATATCTAACATGACTTCTTAGGCTTCACAATCCTAGGAATTCCACGTACCAGTTTTTTAGAACTCAGACGCACTAATCTTATGAAGTTCAGATGCCTTAATCTCTTGCTCCATAATTCATTGTTACCTTCAACGCCTTCTGCACTAAGGCATTTAGTTTCAATTGTCTCCACACTCACCTTGAATGTTCTGTTACTTCCCTGTTCATACTGCATAATCGACTTCTGATCAGAACCATACAACTTCAAGAGATTATCCTTCATAGTAACTGATAAATCTTTCTCAATTAGTAGACCTACACTCATCATAATTATTTTTATGCCATGAACATAACAAATATCCTTGATCAGAACAATTTTGCCATTCTTCACTCTAACCTTGACATTTCCCATTCCTTCGGCATTTAGATACTTATCATCAACACATCTGATTTTTGTCATCTTCCTAGAGTCAAAATTAATCAGCCATTGCTTATTTCCTGTTATGTGATTTGAGCATCCAGTGTCCATATACCACCAATCTATCAAATATTCATAATCAGATTCATAAGTCATCAATAACAAAAGTTCATCATCAATTCTCCTCTTGCTATGTTTAATTCTTCTAATTTCCTTTCCTTGTTTGACCTACAATCAACATCAAAGTGGCTAAACTTCTTACAACAGTAACATTTGAACCTTCTTTTTATCAAACTTCTCATTTCCCTTCTAATGTTTCTTCTCATTAAAATTGGAGACTTCTGACTTCTGATAACCATTACCTTGTCTCTTCTTGGCCTCATACCAAGACTGCTTCCGATTCTTCTTACCATAAGATGCTTTCAAAGCCTATTATACCTCTCTTTCAGAGGTTCTCTCAGTCAGGCACAACTCTTGTGCCTCTAGACTGCTCTGCAACTCTTCAATTCTCATGGTGCTCAGATCCTTATAATGTTCAATTTCTATAACAATGTAATCAAACAGAGGAGTAAGTGATCTCAATACCTTCTCAATGATTACTTGTTCATAAATAGTCTCTCCATAAGATTTCATCTCATTTGTGATCATAATCACTCTAGAAATGTAATTTGGTATCTTCTTATTGTTCTTCATATTGAGATTCTCGTACTGCTTACACAGAGATTGAAGCTTCACCTTCTTCACTGATGCATCACCTCTATAGCAACGTACTAGTATGTCCCACGCAGCCTTCGTCTTTGTTGTATCAGCGATCTTCTCAAACACATTCACATCCACACACTGATGGATGTAGAACAAAGCTTTCTGATCTTTCTTCCTCAACTCTCTATGCGTGTTCCTTTATGCCTTAGTCACATCCGCTGCAACCGTCGTATAACCATCGTTGACGAGACCAAGAACATCTTAAGCGCCAAACAATACATGCTTTGAATCATCCATCGATTCCAATTCTTTCAATCAAATACTGGAAGCTTTGTGTTTAAGCTACCATTTTCACCGTTCATCTTCGATCTTGTGCAGGAATTCACTTAGATCTCACCAAACACCCATGTTTCCCAATCCCTCAGAATCAAGAAATGTGATTATGTCATGATTTCGATCGTCAATTCAACGTGAATTCAAGAAACGAAATCAATCACGCACGCCTCACTGTTCACTCATGTTTCCGTTGATGTTTCCCGTGGATCCAACCGAAGCTATAGATACCAATTATTGGCGTACAAGAGGAATAAGATGAAGATGACGAAGGTAGAAGAGAGAGAAGAGAGAAAATTGTAACTAACTTCTATTGAATGAAAATTCTATTACATTGTTCTAATTGAGCAGAAGTTGAGTAGTTATACACACACTGAAAACCAACTGTCAAACTAAATGTATCTCAAATTAAACTTAAATGACACTTAAATGAAATGCTAACTGAATATTGGATTACACTTCAATAAAGATGAGAATCCCTTGACCTTAGCAAGGATGTGATCACCGAAAAGCATGTGTCATTTTGCCTTGGCCTTATCCGCTTTGCCACCAGAGTACTTTGCTATTCCTCCTACGGACCAAGTTAAACAAAAAAAATTGCGTGTTTGATAGATTAATGTTAAGACTAATAGATCTAGATTACAAAGGAAAAATATATAAAAATAAATTTCAATATTTTTAGTAACCTCTAATATGCATCAACACTACAATTAAATAATTAAGTATTTTTTAGACATAAATGAATCTATACCACTTTTGAAAAAAAATCGAAACAAAATATTAGAAAGATACAATTTTTTGTGAACCACTTTTTTAAAATTGATATTAATCCCTAAATCATGCTCATTTCTTTCTTTCTCTTTTAGATTTAAAATTAGACAATTTATTTTCCCACCCTTATAGGTTCTCTTAAATCCTTGGCGAAACGTAAAAAAATATCTTCTATTTTTCAGAGATGCATTCTCGGACGCACTCATTACCCACAAAATTGAATGCCAACGAGTGAGACACCCAAATTATACCTAATTTTTGTTCGGAGTTGCATCACCAAATATTTTTTTGATATATTTCTGAGATGCATATCCGAAAGTAGTACAAATACTTCAAACCAGAAATAGAGACAGTATGAATAAAATCTAGAAACAAAATCAACTTGACATAAAATTAAAACACTCAATATGACATAGATAGATGTTAATATAAATTTAACATTATATATAATTATAAACAGGTAGTTTAGTATGTTGCAACATATTAATAATATCACCGACGGATCTTTCAATCTTCGGATCCACTTTAATCGGACAATTTGATGTGTAACGGTAAAATATACTCTATATGACCTGTAAATCTTCATCCGAATTCAGTTCAAAGTTGGTGAAATATATCTTCCCTTCATTATTAAGGGATGGTGAACAATACTCGAGCTTGAAAACTCTTTGAATTTCTAGATATCTCAGGAGAGTATTCAGCTTGGATATCAGATCGGCGATAAATGTGTCATCGGTGACCATAAATTGAAACAATGACTTTCTACCATTAAAATACACAAATGCAAGGTGGAGATATGCATTCATTATTTGGTTGTTGTGAGTTTTGTAGAAAATATGGGTTAAAATACACATTTATACAAGTATTATGTCACTTTGGACCTTAGAAACCTTATCATGTCACCATGTCACTTTTCGAAGATGCATCTCCGGTTAAATCCTGATTTTTTTAATGAAAATGGTGTTTACGAATATATATCCAAAAAGTTCCCTGATGGCTTTTTAATAAGTATGAGATTTATTTAGATATGCATATCTGGAATTACCCTGAACCATAAATAAACTAGAATATGTGTATACAAAAAAAATACAAACCATAAAATTTGTAAATTGAAACAGTCCACATTAACACCATCATTGTTGAATATATATTACTTATGTTTTAAATAATATCAAGATTGCATCTGTTACGATAATACATTAAAAAAAGTGTATCAATTACAATCTAAAATGTCTAAAAATATGCATCACCGCATAAATCTACTATCGGTTCATCCTTCGAGTTTTCCTTATTTGATTCTCTTTCAAGCTCACTCAATTTGGTGAACTCTTCAATCCTTTCCAAAAAGTGATCCGGCCAAGTTTTCGCCTCTTTTATAGAATTTTTCGTTCACTCCAATGTCCTGCTTGGTATAGGACACCCTGATTTCAAATAAACCTCAACAAAACGTAAACCAGAAATCACATTAACTTTCCGTGTTTCATCCGCCTTACGGTATTCGCGCAATTTAAACGGACACTCACATTTTCTCGATCCAGTGTCATCGCATTTCAACTTCCGAATCCGTGGAACATACGTTCCACTTCTCTCGCATTTTATGGTTACAAATGCCTGCCTTCTATTATAACCATTATGGGACCTTCTGATTACAGTGCCAAACCCGAAATTCATGTCCTCCATGCGGACGCATTCAAACATATGTTCACGGCAACAGGCAACTTAAGAGATGCATCTACGAAACATATAGCAATTGAATTCAGAGATGTATCGTCGGACGTAATGTTCATTTTTTCAGCTCAAGAATAAGATTAATGCAAGCAATAAGGAATGAAATGAATAAACTTTATCTTAAATTGAAGCTTCTTTTGCTCCATTTGATGTGACAAAACACAAGAATGATGATTTGGAGTTGAAAAGTTGATTGAAAATGAATATTTTTAAGGGTTTTGGGTTATGGAAGAGGTATGGAGTGTCAGGAAATGATCATGCAAGATGGTCATATATTCAATTTCCCACTTGATATTTTCGTAGATGCATCTCTGAAGATATTACAAAATGGTTAAATGATAAACCATCTTAATGAAAGTACTGTTTAAATGGCTTCAAGAGTCTTTTCGAAGATGCATCTGCGAATTCACTCCAGAAATCTTCACAGATGCATCTTCGTACTAAATTTTGACAAAAATGGGATTTGGTACATTCGGATATGCATCTCTGAAATTACCTGAGGGAATTTTTGGGTTTTCAGAGGTACGACTCGTACATAAGGGTGGGAAAAGAAATTGCCTAAAATTAGGCCTCATAATAATACTCATGAGTCCATAAAGAACCTTGCACCCAAGGATCAAATCATTCTTTCCATGTGTCAAATATAATTAATTAAATGGGAAGAAATAAGTTCATTTTCAGATAAGGATGGTGTACGAAAATTTTCAGAATCTAAAATTTGGAGTAAATACGTATTTGGAATTTTTAGCAAATGATGTTTGAATAAAAATCTTTGATGAAATCAGAGTTAAAAACAATTTAAAAAATGAGAGGTAAGCAGCAAAGTAAAAAAATCAAACAAAAAGAAATACATCGGAAGAAAATAACTTAAATGTAAAGAGATAAGGGAATAGCGAAAAACACAAAAGGTTTATAAAGGTATGGTCTAATAATGTGTCTCACTCCTCTCCCCCAAGAATTCCTTCTTGAGAGTATCCACTATGATGTGAGTTTTTGACAGGTTTTTCCCACAAACCTCCATATAAAAGAATTAGAGTATTACAATGGCTTTCCTCTCAACCTAACACAAGATTTTTGAAGGTGTGAAAAACACAAGAAAGGGGGGTTTGAATTAGGTTTTACAAGAAAAAGTTTTTTCCAAAACAAGAACACCACTAACAAGTTAATAACAAAGAGATAAAAACACAGGTATTTTTATCCTGGTTCAATTGAAACTCAAAGTTACTCCAGTCCACCTGCCAAGATAATTTTTCCTTATACACAATGACTTAATCCACTATAATCAACAGATTATAATAATCACAAAGAATAACATTCGTTGTCTTCTCAAGGATCAGACTATACCCTAATCTCCTTAAGGACTCACAAAGAACAACCTTCTTTGTCTTCTCAAGGATAACCTCTTTAAGGGATCAAATAAACAGTTTAAATGATATTTTGTGTGTTATAAGATGCTTCTATACAGACAAATTTTACACAAATGAATAACAAACACTTATAGAAAAATTGTGTACAAAAGAATGATAAATTTTCACAAAGAAATAAACTTATCAAAATATTGTGTCACCGACGTTTTTCTTCAAGTCTCAAAGTATCAGTTATATAGAATAATAAGAAGACCATTAGAGGGAAAAATGGAGAAATATTATAGAGTGGTTGTTGTTGTACCCCTAAATTTGCCCTCCCCTTTGTCACCTATGTATCTAATCACTTGATCAAGAGATGGCTTGCATACATCCATAACTCATCCACATGCATCATTCCTCATGGATTCAGAAGAAACTTGGGCCCATAAAGCTAGGGCTCACACAAGTATCAAGATCCAAAGGCATGGTTTGATTCACACCATCAACATGGAGGATGTGAAACCCTAACAATGGTGGGGAAGGTTTGACTTCAACAAAGTAGTGACTAGATAACCTGAGGCATTCAAAACCCTAATTTCTCAAGGCAAGATCTCTTGGAGCTTCCCTAGGCCTCATCTTGGTCTCCAAATACCTAGTCAGGAGATGGTAATCAGAGGAACTTGGTAGCTTAATTGTGTATTCATTGTCAATCTGTTTGACCTAGCTTGGAGCCTTGGTCTTAGTTCAAAGTCATTGGTGTTATTCATTTGGTTGTGGACACATCTTTGGTCCTGGTCATCTGAACAATCAAACCCCTGTGTTTCAAGCCACTTGTTGGTCATGCCATTGGTTCATGGACATTTTGTCAAAACCCTAGCCTTGGGGTCTCAGTTGATGGCTTTGTTCATGTACATTATTAGTCAAGTTATATTTCAAAAGTCCAACATCCAAGTCATGAAACAAGACAATTTGGAAACCAATTTCAATCATTTTTCAAACCATTTCAATCCATTTCATGTCATTACATAGGAGTCCATACAAGAAAACACAAAATTTGACATCTTTGACCAATTGTTGACTTTGGTCAACAATTGACTTTTTGGTGAACTTTGACCAAAGTCAACCCAAATCCCTGAAACCCTAAATTTCACCCGAACCATTTATTCAATATCCATTTATAAAGAAATCACAAAGAAAATACATTTTTGACCCTTTGTTGACTTTGGTCAACAATTGACTTTTTGGTCAACTTTGACCAAAGTCAACTTTCACTTGCTCTCGCCCATCCAAACTTGCCCTGGCCCTTCTTCTTCAATGCATCATCCAATCCTCATGTTTGTTGATGTTTTCTTGGTAGCTTCCATTACAAGTAACACATGTGGTGCACCATGACTTTGTAGCTTTTGGACCATTAACCATTTTCTCATGTCCTTTGGCTGCAACAAAAACCTCACACATGTGCAACAAATCCATGGATGTATATGATCTAGCCAATACTGCTGCAATAACCCATGTCACATCTTGCTTTGCAACAACACCATACCATCATCATCATGCTAGCCTGCTACAACACAAATCCTGCAACAAAAGAATCAAACCAAGTGATTTGTAAGGTATTGGCAAAGGTCATGATCATATCAATGTGGCCCTACTGCAATAAAATAATAGTGAGACATAAGGAACCATTAAAAGAATGAGTGCCTCACCCTGATGCAGCAGCAGGTTTAGCATGACAAGCATTTGAATTATCTCCTGAACACCAACTCTCGAAGCCATGAACAGGGAAGCATCATAAGCCAACATCAAATCATCCCACTGCAGAACCCCTGTTGTTGCAGCATATGAGTCAAATGGTAGAGGATACAAGTTGTCAATTTACAAGACTATATGCTACAACATGGCATGAGCACAACAACAGACTGGTGCTACAAAACTACATACAACCATTCACCATAAATAAACATCAAGTCAACTTGCAGCAAGGAAATGGTTGCAAACCTAAGGCAACCTATGAACCTGTAACAAACATGTTCTAACTTCATACCAAACACTAAGGGTCAAGCCAAACCTCCAAAGCATGTGTCAAACACAACAGTTATCAGGAGCCATCAACCCAAACATGTACATTACATTCCACAAAACTGACTTGACCATTGTAACATTCCCACATACTTTTGGCCTTGAGTTTATAATGATGGAGAAGGCTCATGGAAAGCTACAACATAAGACACATCCCTACAGAAACAGTCCAATCATTGAGAGACATCACATCCAAATTGGTTAGCATCATGTGCAAGAAGTTCAACATACCTCAAGCTTCATAAACCATTTAAGGAATGTTTTACCTTGCTCACATCAATGACAACCAAGCCAACAAGCATGGCATTCTCACACCAAACCTACTGCATATCATTGCCTTTCCTTGAGCTAACCAAGAATTGTGATGTAACCTATAACAAACAACAACAACCATGCTCGTCATGCAAACAACCTTACAAAACCAAACCACCATGGTACTTATACTTGCTGCAACACACTAAACCATAAGGCAAACTCCAGGAAATCAAAGCTTATCTGTAGAAGCACAACATCATGCAACAGTCCAGTTGCAAAATCCCTATTCAAGACATTTTGCATCATCATCCTACTGTCAGCAGACCATTAACAAGCTCCAAGAACCTGCAGCAGTATTTAGACATGTCAAGTGGAAGAATCACCATGAAACTAATAAAATTCAAGGGTAAGTTATGGCCCAAGCATCCTGAGACATATCCTGAACCATCTCATTCATGCTACCAGTTTAGGCCATAAGAACCTGTCATACTGTCATGTTACTAGACTAAGTAAAGACTTCAAGACATTACATACCAGTCAGGCCCATGTTTGTTCAAGAAAATCCCGGTAACATTCAAAGTTGACATAATGCAAATTATGCAGAACCATTGTGTGACAGAGATGTGCATGTTCTATTCAAGACCCTGGCAGCAGTTCATGCACAAACAAGTTAATATCATGGCATAGCAAACAACACTACACTATAAGCATACCTCAAGGTCTTGTCCCTGTGCAGCATAACTTCAAATTGTGACAATCCAAATGGAGCTACCAACACCTTAGGTTTAAAGGAATCGTAATCATGTTGTAATGGCTATACTTGAATCATGAAGTTGGAAGCAAAGTGCATTGGCCCTGTATCCTGCAGTAGCCAAAGCCAGCATGAGACTTACACACAAAATCAATACTTACCACCTGCTGAACTGAACAAGGGTCCAACATAGCATTGCAAGACCAATGGTGTAGAAGTAGTACCTCTTCATCACAGTGTGTACATCTCAAAGCCAGACTTGGTCCAAACTTGCATCACATGCTACCATGGCTAGACCTTAGTTTGAACATGCTATGCCAAGTTTATGCTACAACAAAAGAAACAAGTGAGAGCAGGAATTGAGTGCAAACAATGGGATTAAAACTTATGAATCATTGAAACAAAGCATGTACCAAAGCCATTCATCATCTCAATGTACAAACCAAAGTCACTTGATTTTTCAACCTGCAACATGAATAACAGGTCACCACTTAACTTGCTCCACTTAAAAGCCACCTGCTACAGCCAGTGCACATCAAAAAAATCATTAACCTTCATGCTTCATCATTCCAAGCCAAGTAAAGTCACTTAAACTCAACTGTTAACTTGGACAACATGTCACTAAAAACCACATCAACACAACTTCAATCTCATTCTAACCTACAACAGCCAGTGGAAATTCTTTTCACTCACTCATTAACCAATTTTAACCAACTGAGTTGATTCTAACTAACTGAGTTTCACCATGAACTCAGTGTGTTGAATGCAACTAACTCCTAGCCTAAATATAACAGTTTCCAATCCTAACTCCAATCCAAAAACATCTCCAAACCTAGATTCTATTTAAACAGTTCATCACTCTTATTTTCAACACTTTTGAACCCTGCGAATTTGAGCAATCTCTCTGCAACCTCTCTCACCCTTACCATAGCTCTCTTATTCTCTCTCACAGAAAAGCCATTGAAGCTTCACATTGAAGCTTCAATTCAGCTTGAGCTAAGCCACCTCACTCTCACTCTGTTTCCAAAGTTTCAGAAGAAGAAGAAGGAGACAAAAAGAGGAAGAAGAAGGAAGAATCAGGATCAGAAAACTTACTGGCGAATCCTCCGATCATCTTCTCCGGTATGTCATTTACAATTCATTATCGTTTTCTTGCTCTGACTGTACCAAGACGTAGCATTTAGGTTGATGAATGAAACCCCCATGGTGTTAGGAATTGATCTTCAGTGAGTGTCATTTAATTTGACTTGGAAAGGTTAGGGTTCTTCCTTCGTTTAAGTTCGATTCAATCAATCCATTGTCCGTTGCTCAATTTTCTTGCCATAGGCGTGTCCAACGTGTTGTTATGCTTAAGTTGGTGGTGATGATTAGGTATAAGCCACCACCGGCTCCGGCGACGGACGCCGGTGCGGCGAGCCAAGAGGAAGGACGGTGAGATAACGCTGATAGGTTGCGCGCGCATTGGAAAATAGTTTGACTCTATTGACTTGTCTAAGTCAACAGAGGTGAGTTGAGTGGGCTTAAGTGCTCAGGCCCACTGGTATTATGTTTCACACATGCACATTGCTATTGAAACCCCCTTGTTTAGTGAAGAAAGCGGAATTGGGCTTTGTCAAGCCCATTAGCATATTTGCTAGTTTCCCATGCTATTTCAATACTGCACCCCCTGTTTGGAATGTTTACTGAAGCATTGGGCTCAGACGGCCCATTGCCATTTCACGAGTGCACCCCCTTTGTTTTTTTGTTGTTGGATTTTCTATGGCTGTACAAAAATCAATGGTGGGCTCAACTGGCAGCCCATTATCCTGAACTCAATTCACACCCCATTCAACAAATACACCTCTGTTTCCAATTTTATTTGTTTTCTTTGATTTCTTTTTATTGTTTTACATTCTTTTTAGGCTAATTAGATTGTTGATTTAATTAGATTAATAAATCTTGATTTTAGGATTTAATTAGCATATTAGGATTTAAATAGAATTTCCCTTAGAATTAATTAGGATTTTTTCCTTAGAATTTTAATTAGGTTTTTTAGATAGAATTTCCTAATTAGAAACAAATAGGCTTGATTAAATTTAGATTAATCCCATTTTCAACATTAGGATTAGAATTCATCTTTAGGATTTAATCAATTTTAAACCATGGTTAGAATTTGACGTATTTCACTATTGACCATTTTGCCCTTATGGGCTTATTTTGTCATTTTTGTGTTAAAATTATATGCTCCCCTTAGGATTAGAATGGAATTAATTGTAGGACTTAACACAGAATTTTAGTCATGATTTTAATCAATATTTTGACATGCTCCCTTAGGATTTCTAATCTAACTTAGAATATTCAACCAATTTCCAATGCATGATCCCTTAGGTTAGTTCTAACAATTACTAACTTCAATTAGATCCAAAACTTAGTTCCCCACAAAACCAAATCAAAACCCCCGATTAAATTGATCAAAAGAAATTTTGATTAATTAAATCCTTTGAACTTGTATAATCCCCCAGTCTAATTGAGTGACCAAAAGACCCTTGGTCACTTAGTAGGACTTTTCTTTCACGCTGTGGAGCTCAGGGCCTCAAGACAAGATCCTCAATCAAGGCATCCTCAGTTATATCAAGTGACGGATTATTCAAGCACATCAAAGGCGGCGTCTTCAACTTTCAAGCACATCAAAGGTGGCGTCTTCAACACTTGTTAACTTAAAGTTAGAAGAGTGTGACACGAGCCTTAAGCAATAGAGAAGGAGTGGGACTAGAGTATTCCTACCCCCATTCTGAGTACCTTTGGGTATGGGACGTATGATCCAACGTTCATCGTATTCACCTCTATTCATAGACTTTAGCACAATTTTAATCATACAATTGACAAGTCTATCTTCACAAAGCAAAAACAACAAAAGCAAGGACAACGTCAACAACTTATCAATCATGAGTCAAGTTGTACGATATGAGTCTTAAGTAATGGAGAAGGAGTGGGACTGGAGTATTCTTACCCCCATTCTGAGTATCTTTGGGTATGGGACGTATGACCCAACGCTCGTCGTATTCACCTTTATTCATAGACTTTATTGCAATTTGAATCGAACGATTGATAAGGTCTCCATCTTCAATACAAGAAACAACTACAAAGACTCTCCTCTCTTCTCTTGAATTTTAAGACGAGAATTACATGCCACGAGCCTTAAGTGGTAAAGAAGGAATGAGACTGGAGCTTTCCTACACTCATTCTGGATATCTTTGGGTGCGAGACGTTTGGCTCGTTGCTTATCGTATCCACCTTTACCATAGACTTTAGTGTGATTCTCATCCAGTAACTATCAAGTCTATCCATTCTTCATTCTATTCAATTCTCAATCATTCCAATTCAAATCATTTCAATCTCAATCATCCATTTCTTCTTGCCTCCATTCAATTTCTTTTCAGCCCTAGTAGGCTGAACTACGAAAGCTCTGATTTCCTCATTGCACAATGAGGGTACGTAGGCAGGAGAACCCGGTTTCTTCGCGAGCTATCTTATTTATCAATCTACCTAATCTATTGCTACTCCATTCATGCAATCTATACCATCTTTTGAGATCAATCATACTTCTCCTTGAACTCCTTGTCTATCCTTTTAGGACGTCCTGAGGACAGTTCGTCTCTTCAATCGAGATTTGTTTGGCTCTCATCCCAAACACCTAATTCATCTTTGTTTGGCTCTCATCCCAAACACTAACTTCATCCTTGTTTGGCTCTCATCCCAAACACTAACTTCATCCTTGTTTGGCTCTCATCCCAAACACTAACTTCATCTTTGTTTGGATCTCATCCTAAACACTTAATTCAGTCTTTCTTTTCGGCTTTACCTTATAGTGGCGGTCCGCTAGTCCACGTATTGGTAAATGTCCACCTACCTCTTCGATTAAGAGTCTATCCTTTTCTTGGATCCAAGCTACTATCCTGATTTGATCTCGAATTTTCGATTCCCCAGCAAGTGATACACTATTCTTTGCATTTCAGTACTGCAATCCTCCCTTGTGTGTTTGTCTTGTGAGTCCCTGTTGCTTAGAAAAACATCTCTCCCCCTTTATTCTCGTAGTTCTGAACTACGATTGCTCTAATTTTCTCATTGCATAATGAGAATACGTAGGCACGAGGATGCGAATCCTTGGCGAGCATACTCCTAATAATTCCTTCTTTCGCCTTAGGGCATCATTCATATCTTTCACAATTCACTATCTGTTGGTTCTATGTGTTGGCAGCAATTTTGGTAAAACCTAGAGTGTTCACAAGTTGTCACATGTGTTGTCTGAACATAAGATAACGTGTACCTGCTGGATGTTTAAAATGTGATTATGCAGGATTTTTACTGAGATGTCAGACCCGATGTCATGACATCTGTATACAGAACATTCAGTCTGAATGTTATGTATTATGTGATTGCGTTTTTAATGTCAATCTGTGTATCATTGATGAGATGATTGAACATGCTATCAATCAGTAATTACAACGAGATTAACTTATTTTCCAAAGAGATCTAATCAACTGTCATGAGAAGATATGAATGGAAAATAGTTTTAGGGATTTATGATGTCTAAGCCCAGCCAAATGCTTCTATAAAAAGGACATGGAAAACCTGATTTGATACACAGGAATTAACGAACGAAATATTGAGAGAGAATAAGGGTTTAAGTCTTGTGTGGTCGTGTGAATTGTAAGCCATTCAATTCATCCATAGATGATTGAATTGGTCTGATTTTTGAGTTGTAATTTGTCACTCTAAGCTTTTAAGCATGAGTGTGTGTCTACTTGATTGAAGTTGTTAAGTAAGATCAAGTGTGTGTCTTTGAAGAGTGTCTTCTTTTCATTGTAATTCTTGTTTTATATCACTGTTGTGATTGAGGGGGAGTGAGTAGGGTCTCATATCTAAGAGTTCTTAGGTAGAAGTCACACGGGTAGAGATTAGGTGAAAAGACTGTAACTTGAAGTTGTTTACTGAGAGTCTTTGAATTGATTCTATTTAGTGGATTTTCTTCCTGGCTTGGTAGCCCCCAGACGTAGGTGAGTTTGCACCGAACTGGGTTAACAATTGCTTGTGTCTCTTGCATTACTGTTCTTTATCTTTTATCCTGTTTGTATTGTTCAGATATTAGTGTCGTGACACTACCTTCGACATCTCATATCTGATACCAGAATTTCAATTGGTATCAGAGCAGGCATCCTGCTCTGGTTCTGGGTGAGATATAGGGACGTTACTTTCTGGTACTATGGAGAGAGATGGAGGATCTGTTCACAGACCACCTATTCTGGATGGGTCCAACTATGACTACTGGAAACCTCGAATGGTAGCCTTCCTAAAATCTCTGGATAATAAGGCTTGGAAGGTTGTTTTAACAGGCTGGGAACATCCAATTATTACTAAGGATGGAGAAGCTACTACTGATAAGAAGGCTGAAGAACAATGGACCAAGGAGGAGGATGATTTAGCCCTTGGGAACTCTAAAGCATTGAATGCTATATTCAATGGAGTAGATAAGAATATCTTCAGATTGGTAAACAACTGTGAGGTGGCCAAAGATGCTTGGGACATTCTCAAAACCACTCATGAAGGCACCTCTAGAGTGAAGATGTCTAGACTGCAGCTGCTCACTACCAAGTTTGAAAATTTAAGGATGAAAGAAGATGAAAATATTCATGAGTTTCATATGAATATCCATGAAATTGCTAATGCCTTAGGAGCCCTAGGTGAGAAGATGTCAGATAAAAAATTATTGAGGAAAATACTCAGGTCACTCCCTAAGAGATTTGCCATGAAAGTGACAGCCATAGAAGAGTCTCAAGACATTTCCAATATGAGATTTGATGAGCTAATTGGATCCCTCCGAACATTTGAGATGGGAATGTGTGATGAATCTGAAAAGAAAGTCAAAAGCATAGCCTTTGTGTCAAACACTGAGGAGAAAGAAGAGGAAAGTGGTCAAGATATTGATGAAGATCTGGCAAATGATGTAGTAATGCTGGGAAGACAATTCAACAGACTTCTGAAAAAGATGGATGTAAGATCTAAGGCTAATGTCAAGAACATCTCATCTGACATCAGTAAATCCAACAATGCTGGAAGAAGAATAAGGTCAGATGAAAAGCCCAAAGAAGGAAAAGGAGTTCAGTGCCATGAATGTGATGGGTATGGACACATTAGAACTGAATATGGAACCTAACTCAAGAAACAGAAGAGGAGTCTTGCTGCCACTTGGTCTGATGAAAGTGAAACAGAAGAGTCTGCAAATCTTGTGACTGCCTTGATTGGAAGATGGGGTTCTGATGAAGACTCAAGTTATGATATAGTAACCTTTGGAGAGTTGGCCACTACCTACAGAAAGTTGTGTCATAGAAGTGCAGGAGTGTGTCAACAAGTTGAAAGCCAGAAGAAAGTGATAGCACAGCTGGAGAATGAGAAGGCAGAACATTTGGAAACCATCTCCAAGTTGAAGACTCAAGCAGTATTCTTGAATTCTAAACTAGATGAGATGACCAAGTATGTAAGAATGCTAAACAATGGATCTGACACCTTAGACAAAATTCTCTAGACTGGACAAATAACATGAGACAAGTCTGGTATTGGGTTCAGTGAATCTAAACCTGAGTGCAGCCACACTGGTAGAAAACCAAAGTCCAAACCTAAGTGCAGTCACATTGGGAGTAAACCAGAGATGTCACATCATATGTCACAACATCATAAAGGAAGACAGCAAAAAGGGAAACATTAAAGATGGAGATGTCATTACTATGGAAAATTTGGCCACATAAAACCATTCTGCTATAAGTTGTATGGCTATCCTAGTCCCTCTCGTCATCAACCTAAACCCAAACATCACATATCTGTTAACAAAAAACAATGGGTTCCTAGGACTGATGTTACAAGTCAGATAGCTCACACTTCCTTCAGAGTTTCAGCCAAAGAAGATTGGTATTTTGGCAGTGGGTGCTCCAGACACATGACTGGAAACAAAAACCTGTTAATTGGCCTTCATCCTCATGCCACCAGTTATGTATCCTTTGATGATGGAGCAAATGGTGAAATCAAGGGAATTGGTAAGCTTAACTGCCACGGAGTTCCTAATCTTGACAATGTCCTACTTGTTAAGGGACTGACTGCAAACTTAATAAGCATCAGTCAACTATGTGACCAAGGTCTAACTGTAAACTTCACCAAAACTGAATGTCTGATTACTAACAAAGAAAATGAAGTGATCATGAAAGGATTCAGGTCTAAAGACAACTGCAACATGTGGAGTTCTCAAGAAACTGGTTATTCTTCAATGTGTACTTTAGCCAAAGAAGAAGAAGTGAAGATATGGCATCAAAGATTGGGCCATCTGCACCTTAAAGGTATGAAGAGGATTATATCTGTTGAAGCTGTTAGAGGAATTCCCAACTTGAAGATTGATGAAGGAAAAGTCTGTGGGGAATGTCAGATTAGAAAACAGACAAGGATGTCACACCAGAAGCTCAAACATGACACCACATCCAAAGTACTGGAACTCCTCCATATGGATTTGATGGGACCTATGCAGGTGGAAAGCCTTGGTGGGAAGACGTATGCGTATGTAGTAGTGGATGACTTCTCTAGATACACCTGGATCAATTTTATAAGAGAAAAATATGATGTTTTTGAAGTCTTCAAAGATCTTTGTTTAAAACTTCAAAGAGAAAAGGAAAGTCAAGTTATCAAAATTAGAAGTGATCATGGGAAGGAATTTGAGAACAACAAATTTGCTGAATTCTGTTCTTCAGAAGGAATTCATCATGAGTTCTCATCTCCCATTACTCCCCAGCAAAATGGTGTGGTGGAAAGGAAAAATAGAACCCTTCAAGAATCAGCCAGAGCTATGATTCATGCTAAGAAATTGCCCTACCACTTCTGGGTTGAAGCTATGAACACAACCTGCTATGTTCACAATAGAGTAACCTTGAAGAAAGGGACTCCTACTACCTTATATGAAGTCTGGAAAGGGAGAAGACCTACAGTCAAATACTTCCATGTGTTTGGTAGTAAATGTTATATCTTGACTGATCGTGAACAAAGAAGGAAGATGGATCCCAAAAGTGATGAAGGAATATTTCTGGGCTACTCAACAAACAGCAGAGCATATAGAGTCTTTAATTCCAGAATAAAAGTAATGATGTAATCTATCAATGTTGTGGTTGATGATCAACAGATTGATGTCACAGACGATGTTGAGACATCTCTAAATGATCCCCCAACTGATCTCTCAGACAAAAATAATGAGAGTAAACCTCCTCAAGCTGAACCTGAAGATGACAAAATAAACAAGGGACCCTCCATCAGAATTCAGAAGGATCATCCCAAAGATCTCATTATAGGAGACCCAAATAAGGGGGTCATAACTAGATCAAGGGAAGTGATCTCACATGGCTGCTTTGTGTCCAAGATTGAGCCTAGGAATGTCAAGGAAGCCTTGACTGATGAGTTCTGGATCAATGCCATGCAGGAGGAGTTAGGTCAATTCAAGAGGAATGAAGTATGGGAACTGGTTCCTAGACCTGAAGGAATAAATGTCATAGGTACAAAGTGGGTGTATAAGAATAAATCTGATGAACACGGGGTGGTTACTAAAAACAAAGCAAGATTAGTAGCACAAGGATATACTCAAGTTGAAGGAGTGGATTTTGATGAAACATTTGCTCCTGTAGCTCGCCTTGAGTCCATTAGACTTTTGCTTGGAGTGGCATGTATTCTGAAGTTCAAACTGTTCCAAATGGATGTAAAAAGTGCCTTCTTGAATGGCTACTTAAATGAGGAAGTATATGTTGAACAACCTAAAGGATTCACAGATCCAAATCTTCAAAAGCATATGTACAGATTGAAGAAAGCCCTCTATGGTTTGAAACAAGCTCATAGGGCTTGGTATGAGAGACTCACAGTGTTCCTCACTAACAATGGATACAGGAAGGGAGGTATTGACAAGACCCTCTTTGTTAAGAATGAAGGAGGAAAACTCATGGTGGCTCAAATATATGTGGATGATATTGTGTTTGGTGGGATGTCAGATCAGATGGTCGAACATTTTGTTAGACAAATGCAGTCTGAGTTTGAGATGAGCCTTGTTGGAGAGCTGGCCTATTTTCTTGGGCTACAAGTCAAGCAGATGGAAGATTCTATCTTTCTATCTCAAAGCAAATATGCCAAAAACATTATTAAGAAGTTTGGAATGGAGAATGAGAGTCATAAAAGAACACCTGCTCCTACACATTTGAAAGTATCCAAAGATGAAAATGGTGTTAGTGTAGATCAAAGTCTATATAGAAGCATGATAGGAAGTCTGTTATATCTCACAGCAAGCAGGCATGACATTGCATTTGCTGTAGGTGTTTGTGCTGGGTATCAAGCTGAACCAAAAGTCAGTCACATAAACCAAGTGAAGAGGATACTGAAATATGTCAATGGCACTAGTGACTATGGGATGTTGTATACTCATGGCTCTGGATCTATGCTGACTGGATATTATGATGCTGACTGGGTTGGAAGTGCTGATGATAGGAAAAGCACATCAGGAGAATGTTTCTTCTTAGGGAACAACTTGATATCATGGTTTAGCAAGAAACAAAATTGTGTGTCCATATCCACTGCTGAAGCTGAATACATAGCAGCTGGGAGTAGTTGTTCTCAACTGGTTTGGATGAAACAAATGTTGACTGAATACAATGTCACACAAGATGTCATGACATTGTATTGTGACAACCTGAGTGCTATAAATATTTCTAAAAATCCTATTGAGCACAGCAGGACAAAGCACATTGATATTCGTCATCACTTTATTAGAGAACTAGTGGAAGAGAAAATCATAGCCCTGGAGCATGTTACTACTGAAACGCAATTAGCTGACATATTTACAAAGGCTTTGGATGCTAATCAATTTGAATGTTTAAGAGGGAAATTAGGGATTTGTATCCATGAGAATTTATAGCAATTAATTTGGAGTGGAAAAGGTAATAAAAATATTGTCTGCCCACTTAAAAGAAAGTGCCTCATTTATGGTAAATCATTACCTAGTATTGGAACTACCATCTATAACATTTCTACACGCAAACTCAGCAGAACCACTTCCATCTTCATCAAACTGTATCGACCATCTCTGCTAGGGCAACAAAAATTCTTTCGCAAGCTCAACACGATGTCACAACATCCTTCATCTTCTGGTTCTAAACCTACGCACAAAGCAAGAACACCATCCATGGATTTTCTTCATGAAGACATGTTGGAAGTTATTCCTCTTTCAGTCATCCCAGGCGACGCCCCTGGTCCATCTTCCACTACAGGAAACACTTAAGGTAACAGTTCTGATAACCCTCCCTATAAGGATGACATGCATTATATTGATCGTGTCATTAGGAATCTGGTCACAAGGATCCTAAATGAAGGACACTCAGTCAAGGGAGTTTCGACTCCTTTGTCTAGAAGGGACCCCTCACCTGAGGTGGAACCTCAAAATGAGAAAGATGATGATTCATATAGGTCAGAGAAAGATATTGCTGCAGAAGGACTGTGTTCTTTAGGGAAAACCGTGCCTAGTAAGAAACCTATAGATGCTTCTCAGTCTAAGAAGCATGACTCTGTTGAGAAGGTGATTGATTTGGAAGAAGAGAGCTCAGATGATGAAGATGACACCTTGCTTCATCACTTAGAGCCAATGGTTGCTAAGAGAATGAAGACCAGGAAGGGGAGGTCTGTGGCTGAGATGATGACAGCCAGAACTAGTAAGAAGGCTACTGTTGTAGGTCCTTCAAAGTCATGGAGTAAAGTGGAGGTCAAGAAAAGGAAGGTCAGAGAAAGTTCTGGTTTTGAGGATTGTAACACCCCGATAAAATAAGATAATTATTTAAATTGAGTTAATAATATATTTATTAATTTAATTAAATAATTGGAATTATTATTATTATTGGATTATTTCTATTGTTATTATTGGAATAAAAGTAGAAATCAGTAAAAAGGTTCCATTTGGTAAAAAGAGTTTTTTTTCACGTGAAAAGGGAAAAGAGACAGAAAAGTGGAAAAGGGCAAAGAAAGCCAGAGAACAAGGGTTGGAGGAAGGAAAAGCTTGAAGCTCAGAGATTTGCCGGATTGACTCAGGTAAGGGGGGTTTATCGTCGTTTAATGGGTATTATGGGATAATATGTCATGGGTAGTGATAGACCATTGATTTACCTCTGATTGGAATAATTATGCTGAAAATTGTGAACTTTTGGGATGAACGAATCTGGATTAAAATTGAAGGAAATTCGTAGGAATTAGATGCAATAGTGTTAGAAATTGTGAGATCGAATAGGTTATGATTCGTGTTAGATGATATGAACGATTTTTGTGAAAAATTGGACTGTGGAAGGTTGAATTGGATAGATCTCATAGCAGAGAAAGCCATAGCAGATCTGGAAGTCTGGTTTCTGGTCATACGCGTATGGCACTAGGCAATACGCGTATGAGATGGCCTGGTACACGTATGGCACTAGGCAATACGCGTATGGATGAGGAAGATGATGTTTTGAACGTAGTTTGGTCTCTGTTGGTACGCGTATGGGGAAGTGATACGCGTAGCATACGCGTATGAGATGGTGTTACGCGTATCGGATTTGGTCAGGAGATGGGCCATACGCGTATGAGACTAGGCAATACGCGTATGGGCAGACTTGTGATTTTCCTGAGCTGTTGTTGTGCAGTTTTTAGCTGTTCAGCTGAGTAATGTGATTTAGCTGATGTATGATATATTAGGGAACATTCCCCGTTGTTTTGAGTAGTACAGGTATTAGTAGAGTGTGCTAATACTGTGGTTGTTATTTGGCATGATATGATATGCTTATGTGATAAAATACTGATGATGTGTGATGGTATGCATGATGCTGTGAATGTATCAGTTATGTGTGTATTTGTGAATAGACTGTTTTATGGCTTAGAGTGTGAGCATATGTCTATTCTTGAATTGTTGTTGATGATGTAGCATTGCTAGGTGATTAGCGTGCATAATGTGGCCTTTATGGTGGTGGCTAATTCCCATGGTGAGGAATTAGTGATGTTAGTCATTTGGACTGTTTTGATGTTGCATGCTAGGTGAATTAGCGTGCATAGCATGGCCCTTGGGGTGGTAGCTAATTCCCATGGTGAGGAATTAGTGATGTGAGTCACTAGGTCTCAAATGAGTGGGACTAGTGAGCTTGGTAGTCGTACCTGGATTTGGTCGGTGAAGTTGAACTATATGTTCACGAATAGTCGGTACCGCATGCATGGAGTCTCATTGCATAATATATGAATGTATGGCGTATAATATGAATGGATGTATTCCAATATTATACGTGTGTTTCATGGTTGTTGGGTTTGAGTATGATGATGGTGATGATTATGAGTTGATATTGCCGTTGCTGAATATGTGTAATCTGATTAGGGTGATGATATGTGTTATATTACTTAGCATTACATGATATTTTATAATGCTTATTATATCGATTGAAGGACTCACCCTTACAACTATGTTTTCAGGTAACGAGCAGTGATTGAATAGAAGCTAGTCCTGGGAGTCTAGTGTAGTCCTTAGTGGGTCATGCTCTGGTAGATGTAACATCGGGATGGGATGTTTTACTATGTTTTCTTTTGGTTGTTGAACAACTTTACATGTAATGTAGTACATGATTTGAATGTTGTTATTTTGTATCCGCTGCGAATTATGCAAAAAGTGACTTATTTTGATTAAATAAATGAGCATGACAGGATATTTAGATGATTGGTGTGAAATGATTGTGTGACACCCTTCAGGGCATAACTACTCTGATTGATATTTTTATTATTTTAATTAAATATTTGGGGTATTTTAGAAGGGTGTTACATTAGTGGTATCAGAGCATAGTCGGTCGAGTCGAGTCGTAATTATTCAGTTTCCCTGTACGTGATAGGTGTTGTGTGACCCTATCAGTACTTATTGTTTTAGCTTGTTGGGTTTTCAGAATAGAGATGGCTGGAAGAGGTAGAGACGATGCTGCGATTGCTGAGGCTCTGGGTATGCTAGCTGGAGTACTTGGAGGAAATCTGAATGTTGTGGGAATGGGAGCTGCTCGTCAACTGAGTGAGTTCCAGAAGAACAATCCTCCAATGTTCAAGGGAGCATACGATCCAGATGGCGCTCAGAAGTGGTTGAAGGAGATCGAGAGGATCTTCCGAGTGACTGAGTGTGCCGATAACCAGAAGGTCAGGTTCGGTACGCATATGCTGTCAGAAGAAGCAGATGATTGGTGGGTTGCTACCCGCACTGAGTTGGAATTTGCTGGGAATGCTGAGATCACTTGGGCTGTGTTCAGAGAGAGATTCCTGAGGAAGTACTTGGAATTGAAGCAGGGAAATCGGTCTGTTACTGAGTATGCTGCTAAGTTCACAGAGCTGTCGAAGTATTACACTCCCTATAACGAGGCTACTGGGGAATTTTCAAAGTGTGTGAAGTTTGAGAACGGGCTGCGTCCCGAGATCAAGCAGCCTATTGGGTATCAGCGGATTAGAGTGTTTTCCGATTTGGTTGACTGTTGCAGGATTTTTGAACAGGATACCAAGGCCAGAGCGGAGAGCTATCAGCAGAGGGTTGATAGGAAAGGCAAGAATCAGAATGATCGTGGGAAACCGTATGCAGCTGGCAAAGGTTTCCAGAGACAGAGTGGGATGAAGAGGCCTAGTGGGGGAGACTCCAGTGCCCCTGCTAAGTGTTACAGATGTGGTCAGGCTGGACATCGTTTCCATGAGTGTACCAGTGCTGAGAAGAAGTGTTTCAAGTGTGGAAAAGGTGGTCACTTGGCTGCAGAGTGCCGGTTGAAGACTATGACTTGTTTCAACTGTGGAGAGGTGGGTCATATTAGCCCACAGTGTCCTAAGCCGAAGAAAGAGAATCAGTCGGGAGGCAAGGTCTTTGCTTTATCGGGTTCTGAGACTGCTGCAGATGATCGTTTGATCCGAGGTACGTGTTATATTAATGGCTTTCCTCTTGTAGCTATTATTGACACAGGTGCGACTCATTCCTTTATATCTTTGGATTGTGCTGTGAAACTTAAGTTAGAGATATCTGAGATGCATGGAAGTATGGTGATTGATACTCCTGCGAAGGGTTCAGTGACTACTACTTCAGTTTGTTTAAATTGTACTTTGAGTATTTTTGGTAGAGACTTTGGGATGGACCTAGTGTGTCTTCCACTAGTGCAGATTGATGTTATCCTAGGTATGAACTGGTTGGTGCTTAACCGAGTCTATATCAATTGTTTTGATAAGACTGTGATCTTTCCTGAGACTGAGGAAGGAAAGAGTTTGTTTTTATCTGCAAGGTAGGTGAATGAGGCAGTAGCAGATGGGGCAGAGTTGTTTATGCTGCTAGCGACTTTGGAGGCTAAAGATAAACTGGCGATTTGTGATCTAGCCGTGGTGTGTGATTTTCCTGATGTGTTTCCGGAAGAAGTGAATGAATTGCCGCCAGAGCGTGAAGTTGAGTTCTCGATTGATTTGGTACCTGGTACTAGGCCGATATCGATGGCTCCGTACCGTATGTCTGCTGTTGAGTTAACTGAATTGAAGAGTCAGTTGGAAGATCTGTTGGATAAGAAATTTATTCGTCCGAGTGTGTCACTGTGGGGTGCACCAGTGTTATTGGTTAAGAAGAAAGAAGGTACTATGAGGTTGTGTGTGGACTACAGGCAACTGAATAAAGTGACGATCAAGAATCGGTATCCTTTGCCGAGGATTGATGATTTGATGGATCAGTTGGTTGGTGCGAGTGTGTTCAGCAAAATAGATTTGAGGTCGGGATATCATCAAATACGTGTGAAAACTGAGGATATTCAGAAGACTGCTTTCAGAACAAGGTATGGACATTATGAGTATTCTGTAATGCCTTTTGGTGTGACTAATGCGCCTGGAGTATTTATGGAGTATATGAATAGGATTTTCCATCCGTACCTAGATCAGTTTGTTGTGGTGTTTATTGACGATATTTTGGTGTATTCGAAATCTGAAGAAGAGCATGCTGAACATTTGAGAGTGGTTTTGGGAGTTCTGCGAGAAAAGAAGTTATTTGCTAAACTGTCTAAGTGTGAATTTTGGTTAGAAGAGGTTAGTTTTCTTGGTCATGTGATTTCCAGAGGTGGTGTTGCTGTTGATCCTTCTAAGATAGAAGCGGTATCTAAGTGGGAAGCTCCGAAGTCAGTTTCTGAGATAAGGAGTTTTCTTGGACTTGCAGGTTATTATAGGAAATTCATTGAGGGATTTTCTAAGTTGGCATTACCGTTGACGATGTTGACCAGAAAGGGGCAAGCGTTTGTTTGGGACTCAAAGTGTGAAGAAGGTTTTCAAGAGTTAAAGAGAAGGTTAACTACTGCTCCTATTCTGATATTACCGAGTTCGTCGGAATTATTTGAGGTTTACTGTGATGCTTCATTGTTGGGTTTGGGTGGTGTGTTGATGCAGAATAAGCAGGTTATAGCCTATGCTTCGAGACAGCTGAGGGTTCATGAGAGGAACTATCCGACCCACGATTTAGAGTTGGCAGCTGTGGTATTTGTTCTGAAGTTATGGAGGCATTACTTGTACGGGTCAAGATTTGAGGTTTTCAGTGACCATAAAAGTTTAAGGTATTTGTTTGATCAGAAAGAACTGAATATGAGACAGAGGAGATGGTTAGAGTTTCTGAAGGATTATGACTTTGGTTTGAACTACCATCCGGGTAAAGCAAACGTAGTGGCTGATGCATTGAGTCGGAAATCATTGCATATGTCTATGTTAATGGTTAAGGAATTGGATTTAATTGAGCAGTTTAGAGACTTGAGTTTGGTGTGTGAGAGTACTCACAATAGTGTTAAATTGGGAATGTTGAAGTTAACGAGTGGTATTCTGGATGAGATTAGAGAGGGTCAGAAATCCGGTGTGCTTTTGGTTGATAAGTTGACTCTAGTGAATCAAGGTCAAGGTGGTGAATTCAGAGTTGATGAGAATGGCGTTTTGAAATTTGGTAATCGGGTGTGTATTCCGGATGTTACCGAACTTAAGAAGAGTATTCTTGAGGAAGGACATCGTAGTGGCTTGAGTATTCATCCTGGGGCTACGAAGATGTATCATGATTTGAAAAAGTTATTTTGGTGGCCGGGAATGAAAAGAGAAATTGCAAGTTTTGTTTATTCTTGTTTGACTTGTCAGAAGTCAAAGATTGAGCATCAAAAGCCGTCTGGGCTAATGCAACCGTTGGCTATTCCAGAGTGGAAGTGGGATAGTATCAGTATGGATTTTGTTTCTGGTTTACCGAGAACGATTAAGAATTTTGAAGCTATTTGGGTGATTGTTGACAGATTGACAAAATCGGCTCATTTTATTCCGACCAGAATGGATTATCCGTTAGAGAGATTAGCCGAGTTGTATATTGAGAAGATTGTAAGTTTGCATGGTATTCCGTCGAGTATTGTTTCGGACAGAGATCCTAGATTTACATCGAAGTTCTGGGAAGGTTTGTAGAGGGCTTTGGGAACTAAGTTGAGATTGAGTTCTGCATATCATCCGCAGACTGATGGTCAGACTGAGAGGACGATTCAGTCACTAGAGGATCTTTTGAGAGCTTGTGTTTTGGAAAAAGGAGGTGCTTGGGATTGTTATTTACCTTTGATTGAGTTTACCTACAACAATAGTTTTCATTCGAGCATTGGTATGGCACCGTTTGAAGCTTTGTATGGTAGGAGATGTCGGACACCTTTATGTTGGTATGAGTCCGGTGAGAGTGCTGTGGTTAGACCGGAGATTGTTCAGCAAACTACGGAAAAGATTAAGATGATTCAGGAGAAGATGAGGATTGCTCAGAGTCGTCAGAAGAGTTATCACGACAAGAGGAGGAAGTCACTTGAGTTTCAAGAGGGAGATCATGTGTTTCTTCGTGTTACTCCGATAACTGGGGTTGGTCGAGCTTTGAAGTCGAAGAAGTTGACACCTCGATTTATTGGTCCTTATCAGATTTTGGAGAGGATAGGGGAAGTAGCCTATCGTATCGCTTTACCGCCGTCGCTTGCGAATTTGCATGAGGTTTTTCATGTGTCTCAGTTGAGGAGGTACATTCATGATCCGTCGCATGTGGTCCAAGTAGATGATGTCCAGGTGAGAGATAACCTGACTGTTGAAACATCACCTATGAGGATTGAGGATCGAGAGTTGAAGCAGTTGCGGGGTAAAGAGATTGCTTTGGTAAAGGTAGCTTGGGGCGGACCAGCAGGTGGCAATGTGACTTGGGAACTTGAGAGTCAGATGAAGGAGTCTTATCCTGAGTTATTCACTTGAGGTATGTTTTCGAGGACGAAAACTCTTTTAGTGGGGGAGAGTTGTAACACCCCGATAAAATAAGATAATTATTTAAATTGAGTTAATAATATATTTATTAATTTAATTAAATAATTAGAATTATTATTATTATTGGATTATTTCTATTGTTATTATTGGAATAAAAGTAGAAATCAGTAAAAAGGTTCCATTTGGTAAAAAGAGTTTTTTTTCACGTGAAAAGGGAAAAGAGACAGAAAAGTGGAAAAGGGCAAAGAAAGCCAGAGAACAAGGGTTGGAGGAAGGAAAAGCTTGAAGCTCAGAGATTTGCCGGATTGACTCAGGTAAGGGGGGTTTATCGTCGTTTAATGGGTATTATGGGATAATATGTCATGGGTAGTGATAGACCATTGATTTACCTCTGATTGGAATAATTATGCTGAAAATTGTGAACTTTTGGGATGAACGAATCTGGATTAAAATTGAAGGAAATTCGTAGGAATTAGATGCAATAGTGTTAGAAATTGTGAGATCGAATAGGTTATGATTCGTGTTAGATGATATGAACGATTTTTGTGAAAAATTGGACTGTGGAAGGTTGAATTGGATAGATCTCGTAGCAGAGAAAGCCATAGCAGATCTGGAAGTCTGGTTTCTGGTCATACGCGTATGGCACTAGGCAATACGCGTATGAGATGGCCTGGTACGCGTATGGCACTAGGCAATACGCGTATGGATGAGGAAGATGATGTTTTGAACGTAGTTTGGTCTCTGTTGGTACGCGTATGGGGAAGTGATACGCGTAGCATACGCGTATGAGATGGTGTTACGCGTATGGGATTTGGTCAGGAGATGGGCCATACGCGTATGAGACTAGGCAATACGCGTATGGGCAGACTTGTGATTTTCCTGAGCTGTTGTTGTGCAGTTTTTAGCTGTTCAGCTGAGTAATGTGATTTAGCTGATGTATGATATATTAGGGAACATTCCCCGTTGTTTTGAGTAGTACAGGTATTAGTAGAGTGTGCTAATACTGTGGTTGTTATTTGGCATGATATGATATGCTTATGTGATAAAATACTGATGATGTGTGATGGTATGCATGATGCTGTGAATGTATCAGTTATGTGTGTATTTGTGAATAGATTGTTTTATGGCTTAGAGTGTGAGCATATGTCTATTCTTGAATTGTTGTTGATGATGTAGCATTGCTAGGTGATTAGCGTGCATAATGTGGCCTTTATGGTGGTGGCTAATTCCCATGGTGAGGAATTAGTGATGTTAGTCATTTGGACTGTTTTGATGTTGCATGCTAGGTGAATTAGCGTGCATAGCATGGCCCTTGGGGTGGTAGCTAATTCCCATGGTGAGGAATTAGTGATGTGAGTCACTAGGTCTCAAATGAGTGGGACTAGTGAGCTTGGTAGCCGTACCTGGATTTGGTCGGTGAAGTTGAACTATATGTTCACGAATAGTCGGTACCGCATGCATGGAGTCTCATTGCATAATATATGAATGTATGGCGTATAATATGAATGGATGTATTCCAATATTATACGTGTGTTTCATGGTTGTTGGGTTTGAGTATGATGACGGTGATGATTATGAGTTGATATTGCCGTTGCTGAATATGTGTAATCTGATTAGGGTGATGATATGTGTTATATTACTTAGCATTACATGATATTTTATAATGCTTATTATATCGATTGAAGGACTCACCCTTACAACTATGTTTTCAGGTAACGAGCAGTGATTGAATAGAAGCTAGTCCTGGGAGTCTAGTGTAGTCCTTAGTGGGTCATGCTCTGGTAGATGTAACATCGGGATGGGATGTTTTACTATGTTTTCTTTTGGTTGTTGAACAACTTTACATGTAATGTAGTACATGATTTGAATGTTGTTATTTTGTATCCGCTGCGAATTATGCAAAAAGTGACTTATTTTGATTAAATAAATGAGCATGACAGGATATTTAGATGATTGGTGTGAAATGATTGTGTGACACCCTTCAGGGCATAACTACTCTGATTGATATTTTTATTATTTAATTAAATATTTGGGGTATTTTAGAAGGGTGTTACAAGGATGATGTTGAAGACGATGTCCCAAACATCTCTCCTGTCAAAAAGCAAACTGTTAGAAAATCCCCTGCCAAGGTTGTTGCTGTGCATTTAGATAACATTTCCTTCCATCTGGAAGATGGTACAGCCAAGTGGAAATTTGTAATACAAAGGAGAGTTGTTGTGGAAAGAGAACTAGGGAAGGATGATGTGGAAGTGAATGAGGTTTTGGAGTTGATCAAGTTTGCTGGTTTAATGAAAACAGTTAGTGGTTTACCCCAATGTTTTGAAGGTCTTGTGAAGGAGTTTGTGGTGAACATCCCGGAGGATATTGTTGACAAGAACATCAAAGAGTTTCGCAAAGTGTTTGTTAGAGGAAGGTGTGTGACGTTCTCCCCAAATGTGATCAATAAGTTCCTAGGAAGAGGAACAGAAGGAGTTGTTGAATTAGAGGCCACATACAATGAAGTCTGTAGGACAATAACTGATGGACAAATCAGGGAATGTCCAAGAAAAAAGCATCTCTCTGTTGGCAAATTAACTGTGAAATATGCTATCTTGCATAAGATAGGGTCAGCCAACTGGGTACCAACAAACCACATCTCAACAATCTCCAATGCTCTTGGAAGGATAATATATGCTATTGGAACCAAGCTCAACTTTGATTATGGAAGGTTCATGTTTGAACAAATTGTCAAACATGCTTCCACAAATGCAGTGAAGCTACCAATTGCTTTTCCCTCAATAATTTGTGGGATAATTCTAAGCCAGCAACCTGTTATTTTAAGCACAAGTGACATCCCCAGTAGAAGAAAGCCTCCATTATCAGTTCATTACAAGTTATTTGAAGGCAGACATGTCAATGACATTGTCATGACATCTGGGATGAAGAAGCCAGCCTCAAGGTGGCCTGATTGCTGAATTGAAAGAGACCTGTAAGGAATTGGAGACTAGGATTAGGGTGGCTAAGGCTAGGAAAGAAGCTCTAGAGGTTCTAATTAGTAGCTTGGAGCAATGAGATATGGATAATGTTGGTGAAGCCAAGGAAACGGATGCCCACACCTCAAGTGAGAGGACTGATTCTCAAGATAAATCTAGTGGCAGTTCTGGTTCTGAAGGTGAAGAAGATGCTAGCTCCTCAGACTGAGTTGTGGTGAAGATGATCCCCCTGTTATGATGTTGTTCTGGATGCTTTGATGATTTGATGTTTGATGTTTTTTTGGCAGTCTTGTTTGATGCCATGATGTAATTTTTGGGTTCTTTATGATTTCCCTGGATTTCTTTTTATCTCAGCTGATATGGCTGTGTATAATTATGGTTCTGTAACACCTGACAATTTGTTTTAACATTTTATATGTTATAACATTCTATGTGACATTCTCTGCTGGACTAATTGACATTTATTTTTCTAATTGGTATCTTTGGTCTATTTTGACTAAAAAGGGGGAGAAGTTAATATGTGGAGAACTGCAGTTAATATGTGGAGAGCTATAGCTAATATGTGTTGAAGTAGCTAGGCTAAACAGATGACAGCTGATGTTGAACAAAATAATATTCTTTGTTGTACATGTGATGTAGAAGGAGATGTCAGACGGGGATTCTGGATTCTGAATGTTACAGGTGTTGTTGTTGTTGAAGGAGATGTCTGTGTTGAACAGACCTAGGGGGAGAAGAAACACATATGTGTTTAATGTATGTTTATTACTAGTTGCTATTATAGCTAGTAATTGTGTGGTTATTACTTCTGCTGCTGCTTAATTGCTTATATGTTTTTTTCTTGTGAACAAATGGACTGATATATGTTTTAGCCAAAATTTGCCAAAGGGGGAGTTTGTTGGTTCTATGTGTTGGCAACAATTTTGGTAAAACCTAGAGTGTTCACAAGTTGTCACATGTGTTATCTTAACATAAGATAACTTGTACCTGCTGGATGTTTAAAATGTGATTATGCAGGATTTTCACTGAGATGTCAGACCCGATATCATGACATATGTATACAGAACATTCAGTCTGAATGTTATGTAGTATGGGATTGCGTTTTTAATGCCAATCTGTGTATGATTGATGAGATGATTGATGAGATGATTGAACACGCTATCAATCAGTAATTACAACGAGATTAACTTATTTTCCAAAGAGATCTAATCAACTGTCATGAGAAGATATGAATGGAAAATAGTTTTAGGGTTTTATGATGTCTAAGCTCAGCCAAATGCTTCTATAAAAAGGACATGGAAAACCTGATTTGATACACAGGAAATAACGAATGAAATATTGAGAGAGAATAAGGGTTTAAGTCTTGTGTGGTCGTGTGAATTGTAAGCCATTCAATCATCCATAGATGATTGAATTGGTCTGATTTTTGAGTTGTAATTTGTCACTCTAAGCTTTTAAGCATGAGTGTGTGTCTACTTGATTGAAGCTGTTAAGTAAGATCAAGTGTGTGTCTTTGAAGAGTGTCTTCTTTTCATTGTAATTCTTGTTTTATATCACTGTTGTGATTGAGGGGGAGTGAGTAGGGTCTCATATCTAAGAGTTCTTAGGTAGAAGTCACATGGGTAGAGATTAGGTGAAAAGACTGTAACTTGAAGTTGTTTACGGAGAGTCTTTGAACTGATTCTATTTAGTGGATTTCCTTCCTGACTTGGTAGCCCCCAGACGTAGGTGAGTTTGCACCAAACTGGGTTAACAATTGCTTGTGTCTCTTGCATTATTGTTCTTTATCTTTTATCCTGTTTGTATTGTTCAGATATTAGTGTCGTGACATTACCTTCGACATCTCATATCTGATACCAGAATTTCACTATCTACCTTCGATCATAAATCGTTCACCCAGTGACATATATGTCTCTTTGACATCGAAATACACCTTCTTTGGTATTCCATATACATCCTTTTAGGACGCCTAACAAACAGTCTGCATTTCATGCCTAGAGTTGTTTGGCTCTCATCCCAAACATTTAATTCCTTCTTTTTGGCTAAAACCCTATAGTGGCGGTCCGCTAGTCCACGTATTGGTTAATGTTGTTTCCCTCTATGGTAGAAATCTCACTTCTCTTATGGACTCCAATACACTTTTACCTTTCGATCTCAAACAATACTTCTTCAGTCACTTACCACCAGATACCCAATTTTGTGACTTCACTCCATTCACCTCCATGATATCTTCATAGTCTACCTTCTTTCACTCCATGTGATATACCTATTCTTTGAACCAAATACACTATACCTTTGTGCTCCATCTTGTACCCCTTTTTGTGAACCAAGATCCGATTTGTTCGTCTTGTCAGACCATGTAGCTTAGATGAACATCTCCTTACTTACTTTGCAGCCGCACTTAGGCAACCATTTCTTTTCAGTTATTCCAATACAGTGATACAAGTGCTATACGCCCTCACTGATTGGTTCACACCAGTTTTACTCTTGGGTTCACATTTTCACCCTTGTTGGAGTTCAAACAACACTATTCTTTGGCTCAAGTCATACCTTCTATCACACTTATTTCCACCTCCTGCCTCTAGTTCCTTGAACTACGAAGCTCTGATTTTCTCATTGCATAATGAGAATACGTAGGCATGAGGGCCCTAATCCTCATCGAGCACTCTATCTATTTTTTCCTTTTCCCATTTTCTTTGCGAATAATCTTTAGTTAACACCTATTCGAGCAAGAACAATCAAAACAGTTCCCATGGAGTACCATGGATGTTTGGGGTGATAATACCTTCCCCTTGCATAACCGACTTCCTTACCCAGTATATCTCTTTTCCCTGGGTTTTATCGATGTTTTCCCTTCCCTTTGGGGATAAATAAAGTTCGATGGCGACTCTGTTATATGTTCGAGCGTGCGATACGTTCGGGTATATTTTCGCTAGCTTCAGCTGTCCATAGTTGGATGTGAAAGGAGTGATATTGTGTATTTTCCTTCGCCCATAAAATCAGTGACAAGTGCGATGTATAATACTGTCCTTGCCCACGAAATCAGGTAGTGGAAAGGATATTCGATTTGTGCTATGTACTATTTGATCACGTTCACATTTGATCTTATCTTTAAGTTCATTGGCTTCTGATAAAAGTTGATGAAGCATGAAATGAAGAAACATAAAGCTGAATTCAGAAACTTCAGAATATTTGGTCAGAACCTTGACAACGATAATATTTTGGCTTGAGATCTTCAGAGTCTTCTGAATCTTCAGTCAGAACCTTGATAACTTCAATCATCTGGCTTGAGATCTTCAGAATCTTTAGCTACACAAAACAAATTTATAAGCTTTCCATTCTTAAGAAGTTTGGTGATCAGAGTCACATCCAGAAGCATGAACTGAGAGAACATTGTAGCAGCAACATAATGTCTCCTCAGAAGCTTCTCAAGAGTGAATCAGAACAGAAGCAGAAAGATTACTGCAGCAACAATATTGAACATCTTTCAACACTTCTAATAGCTGGCACATAAGCGGATTTAGAACACATAGTTTAGAAATTGACGACGTTGCACATCATATATTCAGAATCAGAGCTGGTTGTTAAATCTACACAATAATAAACCATTAGGGTACCAAAAGTGTTCTTACACAAATACAATATTGTTATCATCAAAACTCAAGGTATAGATGAAGAACCAAATCTTGTTCTAACAATCTCCCCCTTTTTGATGATGTAAAAACATGTATTTTAATGAATAATTTTGTATAGGGTAATCATAGAAGAGTACATCTTACAGAAGAACAAATCCCCCCTGAGATGTATAATCCTATAAACAGATAAAATCAGAATGAAAGAACACTTTCCTGATTATCCTTTTTGGAATACCAAAGTGAGTTTTCTATCAGCATCTGGTTTATCTTCAGAAGTTGATTGATGTTGTCCAGAGCACTTGTTTGATAACATCCTCATTCTGATAAGCTTCACTTCATAAGATTTATTGAGTTCTTTTAAAGAAACTTTAGAGCTGGTTATCTTCTTGAACGAGCTAGTTTTCTTATAAGAATCTTGACTTTTCAAGTCTGATTACTATACAAGAAATTCTTCCTTACAGATGGATTCCAAATCCATGATTTTCATAAAGAACTTTTCAGAAACACTTCAGTGCTAAGTACTCAATGTTCTAGGTTCAGAACATGAATATTAGCTCCTTGAATCTAATTATCAATCATCAGCAAGAAGGTGTATAGACTCAGATAGAAGACCATTTCATCAGAAAATGGTAACTTATACTCTGATCTTTGATACTTCATGACAACTCCAGATGTTAGATTATAATCATTCTGATTCTTGAGATATGATGCAAATCACTTAACAAACTCTTTTTTGAAGTAGTTGTTAGCAAATAAATTTAATTAATGTTTGGCTTTTTTAATTAAGGAATTTAGATATCAAAATAAAACACTAATTCTTCCCCTTAGATACATTATGTTTTCTCCCCCTTTGTCATCAATAAAAAATACATAGACAAAATAATAAAGTAAATGAAGAGAAACAAACATATTTTCATTGGAAATGCCAAAAAGTTAGTGAAAAATATAATCAATAAAACAAAAGTTTTTAAGAAGCTAAAATGGCTAGGGGTTTTGAGGAGGAGGAGGAGGAGGAAGCGGAGGAAGTCTTGAGAGAATCAACTGAAACATGAGGTCCTGTTTGTCCAGACATTCATTGACCCTCGCATTGTCAGCCTTGATTTCCTCAATAGTCTTCAGAAGTGCAACATGAATAGGTTGAGAGGTAGGAGCTTCAAATTGACGAGTCTTAGAAATGACAACCTGAGTAGCAGCTTCTTCCATAGCACAGTCTTAAGGTTTAGAAACAACATCAGCTTTTAAAGATGTTTTAGAAAACTTTCCTTTATGACATGCTTCACAAAGAGAATCTGAAGCGAACTTCAGGTTGGATAGACCTTAGACTAATCCAAGCTTATTTAGTTGAGAAATCCTTCTCATGCTGACATGGCCCAAACGTCTATGCAATACTCATTGCTCCTTATTAACAGACATTAGAAATTTTACATTTTGATCTTCAAGATCAGAAAGTCTAATTTTATAAATGTTGTTCTTTCTCTTTTTGTTAAAAAGGATTGTACCATCTTTCTTACTGATAGCCTTACACGACTTTTGATTAAATATGATATCATAACCATTGTCACTAAGTTGACTAATAGACAATAGGTTATGCATCAGACCATCAACTAAAAAAAATTAGTAATAGAAGGAAGTTTACCATTACCAATGGTTCCAGAGCCAATGATCTTTCCTTTCTGGTTTCCTCCGAAACCAACGAAGCCTCCAAGCTTAAGTTCCAAATCTTGGAACATAGACCTTCTGCCCGTCATGTGTCGCGAGCATCCACTATCCAGGTACCATGATTGGTGTTTTAGCTGAGGTGTTAAGGAGGCCTGCAACATAAATTATTTTATCCTTAGATACCCACTTTCTGGGTCCTCTCTTGTTAGTTTTCCCATAGTTTCTTACAACTTTGGGTCTTTTAGCAGAAGGATAATCATGAGGAATTTGTGTATGATACTTAGGTTTCATAACAGAGCTCTTACCCTTTGTATGTTTCTGTGTCTATGCAGAAGTATCAAGCTCAGTGCCAACAGGCACGAAATGCACATATAGAGGTTTTGGTTTTACCTTCTGACTTTTGTCAGGTTTTATAGTTTATGTACAACCTAAACCTTTCTTTCCATTTTCGCTAACTCCATAGATCAAGGAAGGCATTTTTCTTCTATCTATGCTTTTACCTAGAAAGTACTGGAATGCTCTGTCATATCTAATGACGCAATCAGTACCAGAAGCTTCTGAGGTTATTTCCTCCTCTAGTTTTGAAATTTTGCTTTTCAAAGCAGAGTTGTTACTTTCTATAGAAAATACTTTTTCATTTAAAGGGGAAATATCTTTCTTAAGCTCTCTCTGAGTTTCAAAAGTAATTACTTAGAATTGTTTAAGGTCCTTGTATTTACTCTGAAGACTCTGGTACTTTTCTAGCATTTTAGAGAGACATGATTCAATATCAGAACGAGATAAGTTAGAAAATACCTCTTTAGAATCGGAATCGGATTCTGATTCTGATAATACTTTGTCTTTGGGTACTTCGGAACTTCTAGGATCCTCTGTAGTTGCCATCAGTGCAATGTTGGCTTTTTCTTCATCAGAATCTTCTTCTTCGGATTCTGAGTCATCCCGTGTAGCCATCATCCCCTTCTTGACTTTAGAGAAATTCTTCTTGGGTCTGCTGTCCCTTTTTAGCTTAGGACAATCATTTTTGTAATGGCCTAGCTCCTTACATTCGAAACAGATAACTTCTTTTCCAGAACCTTGCTTCTTCTGTCCAGACGAAGAATAAAAAAAACTAGCAGTCCTTCTGGCTCCTCTGAACTTTCCTTGACCATTTTTCCTATGTTTCCAGAGTTTGATGACTCTCTTCGAGATTATAGACAACTCATCATCATCTTCTGAGTCTTCATCAGATCCTTCTGATTCTTCCTCAGCTTGATAGGCTTTTATCTTCTCAGGCTTGTATTTTAGGGCAACATATTCACCTCGCTTATGAGGCTCATCTTCTTCAAGCTCAATCTCGTGGCTTCTTAAAGAACTAACTAGTTCTTCAAGACTGATGCTGTTGAGATCCTTTGCCAGATTCAAGGAAGTTACCATAGGTCTCCACTTTTTGGGAAGACTTCTGATAATTTTCTTAACATGGTCAGTTATAGAATATCTATTGTCCAGAACTTTAAGTCCCATATTAAGCATCTAAAACCTTGAGAACATAGTCTCAATTGTTTCATCATCTTCCATTTTGAATGCCTCATATTTCTGGATTAAGGCCAAGGCCTTTGTCTCCTTTACTTGAGTATTTCCCTCATGAGTCATCCTCAGAGAGTCAAAAACGGATTTGTCAGAATCTCTATTTGTTATCTTCTCATACTCCATATAAGAGATAACATTAAGCAATATGGTTCTACCCTTATGATGATTTTTGAAATCTTTCTCCTATTGATCAGTGATAGAACTTCTTGCTATAGTATTTCCTTCAGCATTCACTGGGTAAATGTAGCCATCGACTACAAGATCCCAGAGATCAACATCATGACCAAGAAAAAAACTTTCTATTCTATCTCTCCAATAGTCAAATTTCTCACCATCAAAGATTGGTGGTTTTACACTATAGTGATCTCTTTCATTTTTGTTAACAATGTTAGCAGCGACCATTGTTTCTCACACAAATTGGATCGATACTAAACATTATGAGGTGTTGATAAATCTTTCATCACAATCAAAATCGGAGCTCTGATGCCAATTGAAGGTGTGAAAAACACAAGAAATGAGGGTTTGAATTAGGTTTTACAAGCAAAAGCTTTTTCCAAAACAAGAACACCACTAACAAGTTAATAACAAAAGATAAAAACACAAGTATTTTTATCCTGGTTCGCTTGAAACTCAAAGCTACTCCAGTCCACCCGCCAAAGTGATTTTTCCTTATACACAAGGACTTAATCCACTATAATCACAAATTACAATAATCATAAAGAGTAATCTTATTTGTCTTCTCAAGGATCCGACTATACCCTAGTCTCCTTAAGGACTCACAAAGAACAACCTTCTTTGTCTTTTCAAGGATAACCTCCTTAAGGAATCAAACAAACAGTTTGAATAATATTTTGTGTGTTATAAGATGCTTTTATACAAGCAGATTTTACACAAATGAATAAAAAACACTTAAAAAAATTGTGTACAAAAGAATGATAACTTATCACAAAGAAATAAACTTGTCAAAATATTGTGTCACCGATGTTTTTCATCAAGTCTCCAAGTCTCACTTATATAGCATAAGAAGAAGACCGTTGGAGGGGGAAATGGAGAAAGCTCATAGAGCGGTTGTCCACTATTGGATGGGAAAGGAATGATACTGCGTATTGTCCTTTGCCCATAAAATCAGTGACAGGTGTGATGTATGATACTGTCCTTGCCCGTGAAATTAGGTAGTGGAAAGGATGTTCGATTTGTGTTATGTACTACTTGATCATGTTCCCAGTTGATCTTATCTTCAAGTTCATTGGCTTATGATGAAAGTTGATGAAGCATGAAATGAAGAAACATAAAGTTGGATTCAGAAACTTCGGAATCTTTGGTCAGAACCTTGACGGTGTCAATAGTCTGGCTTGAGATCTTCAGAGTCTTCAAAATCTTCAGTCAGAACCTTGATAACTTCAATCGTCTAGCTTGAGATCTTCAGAATCTTTAGCTACATAAAACAACTTTAGAAGCTTGCCATTCTTCATAAGTTTGGTGATCAGAGTCACATCCAGAAGCATGAACTGGGAGAACATTGCAACAGCAATATAGTGTCTCCTCAAAAGCTTCTCAGGAGTGAATCAGGATAGAAGCAGACAGATTATTGCAGCAACAATATTGAACATCTTTCAGAATTTCTAATAGCTACCGCATAAGCAGATTTGGAACACATAGTTCAGAAACTGATGATGTTGCACATCATATATTCAGAATCAGAAATGGTTGTTAAAGCTACACAATAATAATCCATTAGGGTACCAAAACTGTTCTTACACAAATACAATATTGTTATCATCAAAACTCAAGGTATAGATGTAGAACCAAATCTTGTTATAACAAGTTTTGACTACGAGACCTCCTAACAAAGAGATTTTTTCACTAAGACAATCTCGAAAAAATTGAGAGATTTTAACACTAGTTTACGCTCACAAACCAAACTGAAGTGTTAAATACAAAGACCTCTCAACCATGCAGATGTTTTACCAAGTTCACCTCAGCAACAAAAAAAGAGTTTTTCAATGGGTTTAGCTCATAACCAAAACAAACTTCCTACAATGAGATATTACAACAATGCCCCACACCATAATCAAACACCACACAAATAAATGAATTCACTCTTAAAAGCACTTAGGAAAAAGTTATAAAATAGAGAGAGAGAGAGAGAGAGAGAGAGAGAGAGAGTTCAACTAGAGTTTTTTGATTCAATTTTCTACCAAAAATTGTACCTCAAAAATCTTAATAGATCTTTAGAAAATCCCCCCTTAATAGGGAAGAACAGACCATTGTCACAATTCCATCTTTGTGGATCACCTGATATGAGAGTTGGCTAAAACATCAGGAGTGATACAACCATCGAAGATCCTCAGACTCCATAAACATCAAGACCACCCGGATTGTTGGGCATTACCATCAATTCCAACAAATGACTTTATTAAACACAATTGTTGAGCACCTCCATCGATTCCAATGAACAACTTGATCAAACAAATCTATTGACCACCCCTAATGATACTAATGAATAGTTTGACTAATGAGCACCACCATCAATGCCATAAACCTTGACCAAACGAATTTGTTAACCTTCACCAACAATTCTAACAACTAAGGAACATCATTAAAATTAACCAGGATCATCAAAATTCTCTTATATATTCATATTATACATATGTTTTACACATCTTTATTAAATTTGCAACAATCCCCTTCAAAGCTGCAAAGCAATCCCTATAAAATTGGTGAAGTTTCACTTTTGGAGCCCAAATCTTTTTGGGTCCTGGTGAATTAGTTGCTTTAAGAGGTCAAGAGGTACTCCCTTTAGACCCTCTTAATTTAGCATATAAAAAAGGTTCAAGATAACCAAGCATGTTACAAAATTTGCATTTAAAAATAGGGTGATTAGATTTCTTTCTATCATAACAACTATTATTAAGCGATCTATTAGGTTTATAACCTACTCCATTTCTATTAAATGAATTCCTTTGACTAGAAAGAATTAAATCTAACTTATTTTTACCCTTAGTGAATTTCTCTATGGTTTCATGCAAGTTAGTTACTCCATTTTTCAAAGATTCGTAAGATTCACATTTATTTGATATTAAAGATTCCCTTCTTATGCTAGAAATTTCCTTACCAAGAATTTTATTTCTATTTTCTAAGAATTGACTATCACCTTTAAGATCAATAATGTTATTCTCTAGTTTATCATTCTCTTTACTGAGCTGAACATTGAGCTTAAACATTTGATTATAAGTTAAGGAATTCACCTCAGTGTTGTCTTCTCTTGAAGCTTTGAGACACCCATTATCTTCTGGATTAGATTCCATTATTTGAGAATGAGTTTCATAAGAGTCTTCCGATGTATTGTTAGGTGTATTCTTGAAAATATCTTTACATGAATCTTTGCATGCATCTCTTAATGTTTCCTTCATTGATCATATTTTGTAGCTACCTCTTCTTCACATGAGACTTGGTGTGAGAGATCTTTAAAGATACTTCCAGAAGTGTACTCTTCACAAAATCTTTTGGATGTTGTATCTTTATCTTTTACACTTTGAAAGATTCTTCTTGTTGAATTTTCTTCAATGAAGACTTGGTTGGATGAATTTCCTTCACAAATTTTAATGCATAAGACTTTTTTTTCATTAGATAACGAGTCTTTAGATTACCATTCATCTATCAAGATCGTTTGTTCAAAAAAAGCTACTGAGGTTCATTCCAATGTCTCTTCATACAATCCTCTTGAGGAAGATGGAGATCTTTCTTCTTCCTAAGAAATTGAATCACCTTGTAGAGTTTCTAGATGATCTCATCCTTTCTAGATTCTTCCTAAAACTCAATAAAGGCACTACCATCTTTTAAATTAAGGATTGGATGAGATCTCTAATTCCAACTCTTAATTCTTATATAGTTGTTAAAAATAATATTTATAATATAACCTCCAAGGGTTCCATTGGTTGGGTACCATCCATGAGAATGACTGATGCATTGGAAAACTTGGTGTTCGCAAGTGTACGAACGCGTCAGAGTAATATAAAAGATTATCGAACCACAGAGACCAAGTGTCAATCTATAGTTATCTGTCATTATGGTGTTTATCAAAGGCAATCAAAATAAGTGTTTTTGTAGTGTGCAATAAAAAGTAAAGTATTGAAATAGAATATAATTAATAAAGACAGGGTCGAATGTAATTCACGTAATCAATTGATAATCCAAGTACTTGCTAATAGAACTACTTATGGGCAATGTTTCCTACTTTGAAAAGAACTAATTTAACAGGAACTGTCGCTTTCGCGTATTCAGAACCGAGTTGTACTCCCTAATCAAACCCTCTTATTGTCACTTATAAAAAGGCGCGCATTGCGTTAGAGTAGTAAACCTATTTTTAAGAAATATAGTATCTTGACTAAGTTGAAAAGTATTATAACCTGGACTTCTTAACCAAAAGAGGTTCTTACGAACCAGACTCTAAACTTATAAACGCGTCCGAAAATAGTTTTAAAATCTCTTTTCTTCTTAATGTTAAAAACTCCTAATGAACTAAACAAAGTGCTTTCGCTGTTTTTGAAATAGTTAAAAACAATTAAGTTTAAAAAGACGTTGAACGGCTTTCGATCTTACCCAACAGAATTGAAGTGCGGGAAAACATAATTTGATAGTTAAAATAGCCCTTTAAGTGTTTCTACGAACAATTGTACGGATTACTGGTTTAATTACGATCCTTACATTCTAGCCTTATAAATTTAGCTAGACATGGTAAAGTAAAAGTGCATTAAAATAAATAAAAGTAGTGCGAGTGCGGAAAGTAAATAATTTAAAGCGAGTGCGGAAAATAAATAATATAAAGCGAGTGCGAGGAAATAAATAAAAGTAAAGCGAGTGCGGGAAATAAATAAAGTAAAGCGAGTGCGGGAAATAAATAAAGTAAAGCGAGTGCGGGAAATAAATAAAGTAAAGCGAGTGCGGGAAATAAATAAAGTAAAGGCGAGTGCAGGAAATAAATAAAGTAAAGGCAAGTAATAAAAACCTGCTCCAATCGGAGGGCTGAGTAAATTGCAATGCGGAAAAGAAAATGGCGGCAGGATTAACTTCCTTCCAAAGTGCTCCAAACTCGAGTACAGACTCTACCACAGACTCAATTACACAATTGTGGTAACACTCCAATGCGAAGCGATTACCACTTTATAAAACTGAATATATGCCTAAGTGAAACAAAGTTGCTTCTAATTTCGCCTTGTTCCAACGTTCGGATCTTCGTCTGCTCTAAGTTTGGGTGATTGTAAAACTGAATTCGCGTTTCTATTTATAAGCAAATAAAAAAGGTGGAATTGACTTGGATGCCCTTCAACTTGAAAATAGAGGAAACCGTTTTCCTCTTGTGGCACCCGCCACAAGGCCATGGCGCCCGCCATAAGCACAAAGTGGGGCGCCTTAGTGGAAGTGGTGGGAAAACGTGGGAGTTGATGGAAGTTTGAATTGGACACGTCATGGCTTGGACTGTGGCGCCCGCCATTGGGTAGGCCATAAGAGCAAAATGCTGATTTTTAGGGTTTTTGGCTCTTTTTCGCTCCTTTTCTCGATCGGGGCTCCTATTAAGGTAAAAACCTGAAAACAAAGGAAAACACAGTAATAACACAACAAAACGATAATAAAATAACTAAAATGCATACGAAATCGGAGTCGAAAAATACGTAAATTTTAGTATGATCAAACTCTCCCACACTTAAACCTTTGCTTGTCCTCAAGCAAAACATTGAAAAACTCATAAAAGAAAATTTGTGAAAACGAGTGCTTCAGGTAAAAATTCTAAGTTACAAGTCGGGATGCAGTGATAGGTACTAACTGAGTGAACTAAGGGTATCATGATGACACTAATCCGTAAATACGGACATAAACTTCATTCCTATATTAACCAACCCATATTATCCCACAATACCTAGGTCTGCCTCTTCATCTCTTTTTGTGTTCTTTTCATTCAGGCGCAATCACATTAAGCCCGTTATCCGTACATACTTCATAGTAGAGTGACCTGTTAGTGATTATGATCAGAGCATGGGATTTCTGGCACATAAATATGTGTAAATCCTTTTATTGGACCCAACTGTAGTTGTGGGGGATCGGATCGTAATCCTCCCTACCGAGTTCAGTGCCAGATACCTCTGAACCAACTAATAGTGAGTACTGCTTTTCTTTTTCTTTTTCTTTTTCTTTTTGTAGCAATTTTTTTTTACAATTTTTTGGTTTAAATGACTTTGTGAGGGTCACCTATACCGGAGTTGCCTTTTTGCTTTCTTTTATTTTTTGTTTTTCTGGATCATTCACTTATTTGCATCGGTCCCCTACATAGAGGATGCGTAGGCCGGAGCTGACTGCTGAGATAAACTACTAAGGACTTATACGGAAATGATGATTAAGGCCATGGTATATGGGGTTTCGGGAATGATTCCTATATTTATGAAGCTTATGGTGCTAAAACAGATACTGATGTTTCGCAAAGTTCTCCCAAGTCACCGCATCCTTACTCAAAACATGTCCTTAAAACCTGAAAACTTCCGAAATAACACTATTTTATTTTGCAAAAATTTTTTGGTGAGGCTAAAGGTATGGGGAGGTAGGATTGTACTAAAGATCTACTGTATTTGGTAACTCGTCAGACTCATGCATTATACTAGAAAGCAAAATAAACAACTAAAAGGGAAATTAAGCAACTAAAAGGAAATAAACAGTCTAAAAACAACAAATAAAACTGAAAATAAAAGGAAAATGATAAATGCTCCTCCCACACTTAAATCGAACATTGTCCCCAATGTTTCGAAATAAGATAAGGGAAGAGTTACCTGGAAACCTATTGCTGACCACTAGTGCCCTCGCCATCCTGAGGTGGACGACGGGATCGGGTACGACGACGGTCTCTCTGATCCATCCTCGCCTGCAGGGCATCCTGAGCGGTCCTCACCTCTCGAAGGTTACCAATAATGGAACCTTGGGTGGCTTCAATTAGTGCCATGTGTCTCTGGTTGTATTGTTAGTGACGGGCTTGTGTATCGATGATCACTTGCAGGGACTGCAGGACAGTGTCATAGGACCTGTCTGTCCTCTGCTGCGATTCTTGCATGAAGTTCATATTATCCGTCATTTGTTGCTGGATGGTAGAGAGTAGGTCATCGCGCCTCTGCTCTCTAGCCATGTGGTCTTGCCACATCTCCTCTGTAATATAGAAGCCAGGAGTGGTACCTGCAAAAGAAGAAGATGGTGCGGTGTGTGGTGGTGAAGGATGATAGGGGGACACATGTGGTACGGGAGATCTCTCTCTCTGATCATATTCATCATCTGTGTCTGGTCCCGCCTCATCAGGAATGTTAGGAGGAAGAGGACCCAAAATAGGTGGAGCATTTAAATCGTAGGTCCAATTCTTCTCATCACGTATATCTGTATGTCTAGTGCAAGGTAGAATAATAGATGGGATGGCTACACCATGAATCATAAGCGTATAACCTCCTTCTCTCCTTGAACGACACAATTTCATGTCTCTCAGAAATTTTAAGTTAATTGTGCGAGGAGGTAAGGGGTCTAGGGTAGCCAACTCATTGTTCAGGTTAAGTGCCCGAGAAATAGACGTAATTAATCCACCAAAAGAAATCGGTCCCGCCTTATTCAGAGTTAAAATCATATGGGCGAGCATGAACGGAACCGAATTAATTTTCCTATTTGTGAGGCTTCCTTGCAAAAATAGAAGCTCTCTAGCGTTAACCTTATTTGGATTCTCCCGGCCAAAAACAGTGCATGCCAACAGATATCTAAAAACTCTGATGGCCGGGTTATGGATGGTTGAGGCAAGAACTCCTTCAAAAGAGTTAATGGAAGTGTTTGATAGACGCTCCCAGAAGGAAAATACCTCAACAACCCATTCGGAATCCAAAGGGGCCTCACAAATAGCGCCCTCCCCATGAGGGATCCCTAACAGACTGGCTAGTTCATCGGTACTGAATTGGTATTCAACAACAAACATTCTAAATTGAACAGTACTGACTGTGCTAGCAGTGTTAGGGCGGACAACATAAATTAAAGAACTTAAAAATTCAATTGTCAGCCGCTCATAGGTGGGTTCTTTGTTGATAAAGAAATTATGCAAACCTAAGAAGTCTAATAAATGGAAAATGCTATGGTAGATGCCTAAAGTATATAGACAATCTTCGTCAACATACCTTGTCGGGAGAAGTTCCCGATTTTGCAACCGTTCAATGATTTTTCTTTGTCTCTCCCCTGGTTTCCCTCCTCGAAGAACGAATCTGTTGAACTCCATTTGAATTCTCTTGAAATGTGGATGAAGAAGATGAGGTGGTTGGTGAAAAGGTTGGATTTTTACAAAATCCGGCGGATGAAATCGAAAACGGAAAGTGGAACAATGATATGTGTGGTATGATGGTTAGGAAAGTATGAGCCTTTTGGGGGTTCAAGGATTTTTTTCCAAGGTGAAAAAATGGGTTTTGAAGGTTGTAAGTTGCAAAAATGGTGAAGAAGAGAGGTATGCCCCGACCATTTACAGACGCTGTGGCGGGCGCCACAGGTCCTATGGCGGGCGCCACAAGGCAAAATCCGGCTGGGCCAGATTTTGGTCTTTTGGTTTGGGCTTCGCTTGTCTTTTGGCTTTGGGGGGTCTGGATAGCATTTGTCTTGTGATTCTCCTAGTTTCTTTGACTTGCATAATTATAAAAGTAAAAACGAAAAATAAAAAGTGAAACTGAAACAAAAACAAGAACGGAAATTAAATGTAAATATAAATAAATAACTGAAAAAAATTAAAATGCAAAATAAGATAAATATAAAACATATATAGATAAAAATAGAAATACTAATGTACGACAGTAGTTTATATAATATTCAAATGCGATAATGTAAAATGAGAAATGCAAATACGATAAATATATAGAGAGAGAAATAAACTGAAATGGTGAGATCAGGTATTAGTGTGGTCGTCTGCCTGAGTGGATTTACGGAGCACGGCTATATCCTGTAAAAGTTAGGAAAGTGATCCTGAAAATACAAACCATTCAAACTTTAGTGTCAATGCAAAATAAGATAAAATAAAATAAAAATAAAAATAAATGTAAATAAATGCGAAAAAAAAGTAAAATGAAAAGAAAAACCATGGGTTGCCTCCCACGCAACGCTTGTTTAATGTCATTAGCTTGACGGTTAGAATTTATACACCTGTAATAGTATGAATCGGTGGATCAATCAGGGTGTGGCTTGAGTAGTATGCTGGAATGTCTCCTCCTTCATAGAGCTTCAGTCTTTGTCCATTTACAATGAATGGACTACAGGTATCGTTCTTGATTTCTACGGCTCCGGATCTTAGAATCTTGGATACTTCGAAGGGACCAGTCCATCTTGAACGTAGCTTTCCAGGGAAGAGTCGTAACCTAGTGTTGAAAAGGAGAACAGAATCGCCTACATTGAAGTTTTTCTTTACTATTCTTTTGTCATGATAGGCTTTTGTCCTCTCTTTATATATTTTTGCATTCTCGTAGGCAGATTGCCTAAGTTCTTCTAATTTATGAATGTCCAGGATACGCTTTTCTCCAGCGGCTAAGTAGTCTAAATTCAAAGTTTTAATGGCCCAATAGGCCTTATGCTCTAACTCGAATGGTAAGTGACATGATTTTCCATAAACTAGTTGGTAAGGAGTAGTTCCTATAGGGGTTTTGAAAGCGGTTCTATAGGCCCATAATGCTTCTTGAAGCTTCTGAGACCAGTCTCTCCTAGAAATAGAAACAGTTTTCTCTAGGATTTGTTTTATCTCCCTATTAGATACTTCTACTTGGCCACTAGTTTGTGGGTAGTATGGTGTTGCTACTCTATGCCTAACTCCATATTTTCTTAAAAGTTTGTCAAATATTCTCGATATAAAGTGTGATCCTCCATCGCTTATGACTAAACGTGGTGTTCCAAATCTAGGGAATATATAGTTTTTAAATAGTTTGATTACTACCCTAGTGTCGTTTGTGGGTGCAGCTATAGCTTCAATCCACTTTGACACATAGTCTACGGCTACTAAGATATACCTGTTTCCTAAGGATGATGGAAAAGGTCCCATGAAATCTATACCCCATACGTCAAAGAGTTCTACTCCCTGAATGTTTCTTAAGGGTATTTCATCACGTCTTGAAATGTTTCCAGTGCGGTGGCATCTGTCGCATTTGACAATGTAAGCATAGACATCACGCCACATGGTAGGCCAGAATAGGCCAGCTTGAAGAATCTTGGCGTATGTCTTAGAGGTGCTCGCATGTCCACCATAAGGTGCAGAATGACAATGCTCGATAATATTATTTACATCTTCTTCTGGGACGCAACGGCGAAAGATGCCATCTTTACCCCTTTTGAAAAGGAGCGGTTCATCCCAATAGAAGTTTCTCACATCGTGGAAGAATTTCTTCTTGCGGTGGTAGTCAAGATCAGGGGGTACTATATCAGCAGCTAGGTAATTAATGAAATCTGCATACCAGGGTACGTTACTTATTGCTAAGGAATTTTGGGAATGCTCATAAGGATCTAGGTTATTGTCTTCAATGGTTTCTACTTTAGCTATCAGTCTATCGTAGGCGAAATCATCATTTATGGGTACTCGTTCAAGTTTTAGATGTTTTAGCCTAGAAAGGTGATCGGCTACTACATTTTCAGTGCCTTTTTTGTCTCTTATGTCTAAATCAAACTCTTGTAGTAATAGAATCCATCAGAGTAACCTAGGCTTGGCATCTTTTTTACTTAATAGGTAACGAATGGCAGCATGATCGGTGTAAACAATAATTTTAGCTCCTACTAGATAAGATCTAAATTTGTCTATAGCGAAAACTACAACGAGTAATTCTTTTTCGGTTGTTGCGTAATTAAGTTGGGCAGCATCTAGGGTTCTACTGGCATAATAAATGGCATGTAACTTTTTTATCTTTCCTTTGTCCTAGAACGGCTCCAACTGCATAATCACTAGCATCGCACATTATCTCAAAAGGTTCCAACCAATCGGGCGGTTTCATAATGGGTGCTGAGATTAATGCTTGCTTTAAAAGATTAAATGCGTCATTACATTTTTCATCAAAAATGAATTCAGCATCTTTCATTAAAAGTCTGGTTAACGGTTTAGTTATTTTGGAGAAGTCCTTAATAAAACGCCGGTAGAATCCAGCGTGTCCAAGAAAGCTTCGGACTTCTCTGATGGTTTTTGGTGGTTTTAGGTTTTCTATAACTTCTATTTTAGCTTTATCTACCTCTATACCTTTTTTCGGAAACTATATGTCCTAGAACTATTCCTTCGGTTATCATGAAATGACATTTTTCCCAATTTAGCACGAGGTTCACCTCCACGCATCTCTCCAGGATTTTCTCAAGGTTAGCAAGACAATTGTGAAAATTGAATCCGCAAACCGAGAAATCATCCATAAACACTTCCATGATACCATCTAGGTAATCTGCGAATATTGACATCATGCAGCGTTGGAAAGTAGCTGGAGCATTATAGAGGCCGAAAGGCATTCGTCTGTAGGCAAAAGTTTCATAAGGGCATGTAAAGGTAGTTTTTTCTTGATCTTCTGGGTGAATAGGTATTTGGAAGAATCCAGAGTATCCATCTAAATAACAGAAGTAAGAGTGTCTGGCTAGACGCTCCAACATCTGGTCAATAAATGGTAAGGGGAAATGGTCCTTCCTAGTTGCTTTATTTAATTTTCTATAATCTATACACATCCGCCATCCTCCTTCTAAACTTTTTGCTACATGTTCGCCTTTATCGTTTTGCACGACTGTGATGCCTCCCTTTTTAGGTACTACATGCACATGGCTCACCCACTTACTATCCGAGATCTGATAGATTATACCTGCCTCAAGTAACTTAAGAACTTCCTTCTTAACAACATCACTCATTATAGGGTTTATTCTTCTCTGATGCTCCCTAGAGGGTTTTGAATCTTCTTTGAGCGAAATCCGATGCATGCATATGGATGGGCTTATACCTTTCAGGTCAGAGATATTATATCCTAAGGCTGAGGGATATCTTCGTAAAACGTCTAAAAGTTGGTTCGTCTCCTCTTGGCTCAAGGTAGCACTAACTATAACTGGACGGTTCATCTTTTCATCGAGGAACTCATATCTCAGGTTCTTAGGCAGTTCCTTAAGTTCTAAGGTCGGTTTCTTAGGGCATGGCATAGGATCTGGGGTAAGGGATAAAAATTCGTAAAGGTTATCATCGATGTAAGGTTCTTTAAAGTCATCATCTTCCTTTATGGGGGTCGATGGTAACTTAATAATTTCTTTTTGTTCTAATTCTCTAACACATTCATCAATGATATCTAAGGCATAACACGAGTCTCCCATCACAGGTGCCATAAGAAATTTCGAAAGTATAAATTCTATTTTCTCGTCACCTACCTCAAATGTCAACTTTCCTTTCTTGACATCTATTATGGCTCCTGCAGTCGATAAGAACGGTCTACCTAGAAGAATTGGTATATCATTGTCTTCTTTGATGTCCATGACGACAAAATCAGTAGGGATAAATAGTTGACCTATCCTAACAGGAACATCTTCTAAAATGCCTATCGGATATTTGACAGATCTATCGGCTAACTGAAGTGACATCTTAGTGGGTTGTAATTCTCCTAAATTTAATCTCTCACAAACTGCTAGAGGCATTAAGCTCACACTAGCTCCTAAGTCTAGAAAAGCTTTTTCGATGACATGATTACCCAAAAGGCAAGGAATGGAGAAATTTCCAGGATCTTTATCTTTCTTTGCTAATTTGTCCTCGGAAATTGCATTACATTCCAAAGGCTTCGGATCGTCAAGTCTACGTTTGTTGGTAAGGATGTCTTTCAGAAACTTTGCATAAGAAGGTATTTGGGTGATGGCTTCTGTGAAAGGGATTTCTACATGAAGTTTTTCTATAACTTTAATAAATTTTTGATACTATTTATTAATCTGGGTTTGTTTGAGTCTTTGGGGATATGGTATAGGTGGTTTATATTGCGGGGGCGGTACGTAAATTTTATCTTTAGGTTCTTCTCCTTTATCTCGACCTTCCTGGTTTTCAGATTCCTCTGGTTCCTTTACTTCGTCCGGGGGTTCGGTACATTCCTTAGAAGTTTCGGGTTCACTCAATCTTGGGTTTGGTGGCTCATCATAAGCGTTCCCACTTCGTAGGGTAATGGCATTGGCTTGTCCTCTCGGATTTTGTTGAGGTTGTCCAGGGAATTGTCCTCCAGGTGTAGTCTGAGGGGCTTGGTTTAAAGCTACCTGAGAGATCTGGGTTTCAAGCATCTTGGTATGAGTAACTATTTGGTCAACCTTGGTTCCTAACTGAGTAATCAATTCGTTAACATGAATGTTTTGGTTCATGAACTCCTTGTTTTGTTGGGTTTGAGCGGTGATAAAATTTTCCATAATTTTCTCAAGGCTCGGCTTTGGTGGTACAGGTTGCATAAGTTGATTTGATCTAGGGGCTTGATAACTAGGTCTCCGAGGTGCATTATTTTGAATAGGGTTATTGTTTTTATAGGAGAAGTTAAGGTGATTCCTCCATCCAGGGTTATAGGTATTCGAATATGGGTTCCCTTGGGTGTAGTTCACTTGCTCGGAGTGGGTTTCGTTTAATAGACTGCATTCTGCGGATTGGTGTCCTTGGGTTCCACATATCTCACAATCCGACGAAACAGCGGCTACAATATTCGGGTTTATGCACATATGCTCGACCTTAAGGGCTAATGCGTCCAGTGAGTATGAAAAACCTCTATATTATAGTAAAAAGTGTGGCTCAGTTTTGGAAAGGATCCATGATCCTTTTTAAGCTCTTAATCGATTATGCCACATAGATAATCGATTATGTAGTACAAAAAGAAGGTTTTTAAAAGAGATGTCACTAATCAAATAAGAGACATAATAATTTAATATTATGGTTACAAAAGTGATAGTCGACTAACCCTAGTGGGATAATCGATTATGCCATGTAAAAAACTATTCTAATTGATTAGAAAGACTCTTTAACCCATAGCTAGGCACGCACAAAAAGTTATGGTTAATTTAATGAAATTAGAAATGCTTTCCAATAATTCGAAAGTGTGTATGTGATTTTCCTTAGTAAACTCGAGAGCTAATGTGATACCTTTACATAAAGATATCACTTGACGTGGACATGGAGGGCTTTCACAACTTACTCTCTTTCATAATTCTAAAGATTTAGGATCCCTTACTAGATTCAACACTGATTTAGCAATTCATCTGGGACTTGACTTATTATATCTGATGATGCTTGAGATAACTTAAGAATGAGCATCATCATCATACAAACTACATGATCAAAGATCTTCATTGACTCCACTAAATGCCACATGATATAAGGTGTCGCCCTCCAAAGATAGTATTTGATAACTTGATCTCTAAGCACCGCCACTTGATCACCAAAACATATGACGACTTCATTTCATGTTGTTTTCATCATCACAACCAGATAACTTTGATCATCACGTTAGATGATATCTTTATCTTGAATTATCATAGCTTGATCAATATTGGCGTAGACTTCACTTCACAATGTTGTAATCATTAAAACCAAATACATTGTTGCAAACATCATATATGCAAGCATATATGTCCTCAATTAGAAGGTGTGTGGGGTTGATGGATGGGACTTGTAATTATTTTTGGTTTTAGGTTAATTTTGACTTAAGGGTTTTGATTTATCATGGTGGAATTTGGAAGGAGTAGATGGTGGATGGGAAAAGGGATAATACAAGCTAGGGAAAATATTAGGGGCGGATAGGGTTGATGTCCAAGTTGATGGGATGTTATCGCATCAATCCCTTTTCCATTTTTCTAGGGTAAATTGAATGATTGAGATGGGGAGGGAAAAAAGGTTGTAAGATAAAATGGTATAGAAATGTTATATGTTGGGGATTTGTACATGATGGTTGTTACGCATGGTAGGGGTGCACACATGTTGGATTAGACCGAGTTTAGTATAACTTGTCACCCAATCCGTTTAGACTTAAATAACGAAATTTTGGTTTGCAGGACAGATGTTAGGCACATATCTGGGATAATGTGTATAACGTTCTTATAACAAATACTAGTAAATAATTCATAAAGCAATAAAGAGCACAAAGGATTTTAACCCAGTTCTGTGCAACATTACCTACGTCAGGGAGGCTTCCAACATAAGAAAAGAAATCCACTCTCAATAGTATTAGGACAATAGTCTTAGAGAAACAAACCTTGTTCAATGCCTCTCTACATAATACTACATGTTTGTTTCTATTTAGGACTCCCCCTAAATATGAGAACTCCTCTCACTTTCTCTTAATCACCAACTCTAGTGATCAATATATAAAACACATTTAAGGATTATTAAAATACAACTTAACTAACATAATCAACCTTTGTGCCTTAGATATGAAACTTGGGTGCTATAGAGGCATACAATAAACAACAAGAATAAAGACGCAGTTAACAAACCTAACACTCTAGATATTTAACTCTTGCTTGTGTTTTTTCTGTTGTTAGGATGAGTCTTTATATAACAATTTATCTGTCGGGCTTTTCTTCTATGGACATTTGAATTGATAACCATAAATTTGATTTTGATGAAGATTATATTTGATTTGATTTGTTCTTCATTCATTTTAAATCTTCATTTAAATTGATTGGGTCTTAGACAATCTTTTTATCAAATCTTTCGTAAAGTTATCTTTGCTAAAAGATACAATTCATAAACAAACAAAATCAAAACCAAGTCAATTAAAGCACCCAACTTTACTCACGAAATCTAGCTAACATACTGAGGCCAAATTTTGCATCTCTTGCTAGAACATCATGTCCCACATGATTCTTCTTCATAATATATATTTTGTTGCTCGTGTTGTTTTACCTAAAGCAGGCAATTAAAGGGATGACAAATAGGTCGAGTTCATCATTGAATTCACATTTTTACAATCAAAACCAAGTCAAGTCGACCAGGTTATTTATGGGTTGGGATCGCAGGTTGTGTTTTAAATAAAAATATATTATTTTAAATAATTTTTTCAATTAAAAAAATTGTTATACAATTAAATACAATTACACATATTTTCAACACTCTAATTGTATGAAACACATAATATAATGTCTAATAACATTCTTCCATATATCATAACACTTAATAATAGTATAAAATTTTAGAAAACACATTATTTCCATTAGATATGTAAGTTGAAAATGATATAAAGTAAAAATAAGAAATAACACATATTCTTCAAATGAAGTAAAATCATTGGTCTAATAGTAGTATTGGTGGTGAATAAACTTTTTTTTGTTGCAAAATTGTGGTTTACAGTGATATACTAATTCTATATTTTCATTTAAAAGATTAATACAAAAATAAGAAATCACTAATTCCATATCAACATGTTGTATCAACAGGTTGAGAAACTTAAACCTGATACCCAAATAAAAGTTATACATGTTGTTACGGATTGGGTCGGCTACACCCGTAAATGAACAAGTTCAAGTAATTTATGGTTTGGTTCAGTTTGGGTCAATTGGTTAGAGGGTTAATCCACACCCCTGAAAACCCCATAGCATGTAGGACTGGTGTAGCACCTCAAATTTGCAGGTCCCATTCTGTATATACATTTTCATGTTTAGGTCATTAGCATTGCATTGTCCACTGCATAGCATTGCATTGTCCATTGCATAGTGCAAGTCATCAGTCAAGACTGGTCAGGAGATTCATTTGTGCAAGCAAGCAAGTGCATTTGCCATGGAAGCAAAGGCCTAGGGTTGATGTATTGGGTTCATGTGACCCAATGATCATTATGAAGTGGTTTGGCCAAAGATTGGATGTTCAGAGATCATCAGTCAAGATGCAATTCATCTGAAACCCTAGAAAGTCAACCAAAGTCAACTGTCAGTTCAACCATGGATTTGAAGGTGGGAGATGGTTAGAGAGGCCTCATTCATGTCCATACAAGTCTCATTTGACATTTCAAACATCAACAATGAAGAATTTGAGGTCAGATGAAAAGTTTCCAAAAATAGTAAGTGACCTGTAATTTGAAATTGCCAAAAATGGAAAGGTTTTATCCTCAAGATTACATCATCAATCATGCTTCAAATGAAATTTTGTCCAACATGAAAGTTGAAGATCTTTCTCTCCCCTTTCCAAAAAGTCCAAAATCATGAATTTCTCATGTATGGTTGAAAAGATATGGATCAAACATGGGCAAGTGAATTTGAACTTCAAGAATGCATAACTTTCACACCAAATGTCCAAATGGAGTGGCTCTTTTTGCAATATTTCTCTCTTGATCTCTACTATCCAAATCATGCATCATAAGCCATGCATTTCCATCACAAAAATATTTGCATTTTCATTTGAATTTTGGAGGGAAATTCCAAATTTAAAAATTAAGCATTGTTTTCATATTTTACCATTTGCACTTGGCTCCAAACAGAATTTGAAGTGATTTCCAAGCCAATTTCGTGCACTGTTCCATTGGCTTGCATGCATAGAGGTGCATTTGCAAATTAGCATAAACACCTTGTTTTCACCAATCCACTTACCACATGGTTAAGCATGATTAAGGACATCATTAACAGATCATATATATAGCTAATCATAACAGAAAACAGCATTAACACTTCACAATTTCCAGATCTGAAATTTTCTTCACATTGTTCTCTCAAACTTTTCTTCAATTTTCTGCATATACATTGCATCTTCCTCGATTGATTCATCATCCATAAGCATAATTGAGCATTTTGGAAGCAAGATTCAGAGGAATTCATTCAGATTTGAAGCAGTTCAAAGCTTGCATCCATCCATGGCAGTTGCAAATTCAGCAAGGATCAAGCACGATTGAGCTCTCATTCTTCATCCATTCATCCATATAAGCATTGAGGAACATCTGTTTGTGCATTACAAAGCCTGAAATCACCTGTTTCACTTCTGCATCTTCAACAAGGTCAGAATTCGATTCCATTAATTCATGAAATGGTTATGTGCTTATTGTAGATCATGCATCACTGAGAAATCTGAGCTTTGTTTCATTAATTTTCATGAAGAAATGAGTTAGATATGCTAGATCTAAGTTTGACATGTGAAACTTCATGGCTTCGAATCTTTGAATATAGGTTGAATTAGGTTAAAATAGACATGGATTGTTGATGTATGATGTGAGAGGAACACGATGATATGTTTATTTTGAATTTCTGTGGACATTTGTTCTTGAGTGTATGAACGTGATGAACATGATGAAGAAGCTAGGGTTTTATTTCCAGAATCCTTTTTGATCCGTTCCAGCGCGTTTTGCATGTGGTTATGTGTTAGCGGACATGTATTGGTCCAGCAAGGCAAATTGGTTGGCTCCTATTGGTTAGCTTTGCCACATGCGCTTAAGTGAAATGGCGCATTTCACTGTTAGCGCTCCAATTTCAAATAATTCCACCCTTCGATTCCAGCATGCGCCAATTATCCAAATTGCTTTTCATTTTATTCATTTCCTTCATCCATTCATGAACATGCTTCATCATTCATTTTTAATTTTTCCTTTCACTTTAAAAAATCGTAACTAAATAAATATTCATCCAAATAATGTGTGGATTTTTGCATTGTTCTCCTTGTTGTGTCTAGTATTTTTTGGCTATTTTTCCAGAAATTGTGCTCGGTTGGAAATTAATTGGTGCTAGGGATTATTAACATGTATGCTTTTTGAACCTTGCTTGCCATATGCTTTGTGAAATGATGAGTTTTAATCCAATGATTGTGAAATTTGACATGCTTAAACTAGACATCTTGCTGGACATTTTGGTGTTGAGTTTGTATTTTTATCATTTGTGGTTGTTGAGATATGCTCATGTTAATGTAGGTGAGACAATGTGTGTCACACCTTTGCTTGTCCAATTTGATGAATTTCTTTGCCATGCCAATTAAATTCCAAATGATGTGATGTTTTGTATGATGCTTCTTCTGGATGTTGTGATTGATCATGATTTTTTGTGGATTTTTTGGATTCATTTCTGATTTGTTTGATATTTTTCATGCTGGATGATCATTTGTGCACTTTTGAATAGTCTTGAACTTCAATGATTTGGGAAATGCTGGTTGTTTATCATATGGATGTGAAATTTTGCACATTGTTTCTAGACATGTTGAAGGTTATTGTGGATTTGGTTTGAGGTCTTTACCATTTGTCAATTCTGTTTTAGGCTTGTGCTAGGTTGATGTATCAAATTGTGTCCTATTTGAGCTTGTTTGTGCTTACCTTGCCTTATGGAATTTGATTACCATTCTTAAAATTGTCCAAATGCCTTGATTTTTGGTGTGTTGATCATGTTATGTGTTCTGTTTAGCCATGATTTTTCTTGAGATTTATTGAGCCATTTTGGAATTAATGTGCATTTGTTCATTCTGTTGCTTCAATGAGCTTTCAACTTGCATGTCTTGCCATGATTGACTTGTGAAATGAATTGGTTGGTGCTATTGACATGAGACCTTTTGGATTATGTTCTTCATTGGTCAAAGTTGATTCATGTCAATTTTCATGTTCTGTTTTGAATTATTTCTCCCTCTTTGACCCTAGGCCTTGCTCTAGTGGTTTGTTGCTTATGTTTGAGCTTTGTTTTCAGGTTAAGAAGCACATGGCCATGATGGAATTGATTCATTCATTTGGATTGATTAATTGGTTGATATTGGTTAACCTTAAGTTGTTTTGTAGGTGGATTTTAGCTCATTTGAGTTGAGCTTGTGCATTGCACCTTGTTGCCTTGCTTGTTTGACTGTGTATTGTTAACTGTTGACTATTGTTTGTCTGTTTGTCTTTTGACTTGTATACTGATTGAGTTGGATTGTTTTCAGGTACATTAGTTGCTTAAGTTCATTGTGAACTTGCTTTGTCTTTGCTTGGTGGCATAAGCATTGAGGTATAATTTCTCTGACTTCATGTAGTCTGGAAGACCTGTCCTGTTACTTGGGCAGGCACCTGTCTGAAGCCCTCCTTAAGAGGCAATGCTTGTGTTTGTTTATTTTTGTGCCAAGCAGGAAAAGACCTCTATGAGGCAATTGGCAGATAAAAGAGATGTGCAATCCATCTCCTGCTATTCAGTGTGTCATCCCTTTGCTCACATTACATGTTGATGCATTGTGGATATTAACCCAAGATCTTTGTTGAGTCAGTCATATGTGGAGAAGAGTTCCAACTTTCTGAACTCCCACACTTTCATTTGTCTGAAGCTCTCCCAGGCCAGGGATAAGAGCTGTGAAGTCTTATCTTCACTTCCCATTTCATCTGCTTCACCCTACCTCTCAATGTTAGGGTTAAGAGCTAACATCACCCGATTCCAGTTGGCTTGTGTTTCACAGCCTAGCCTTGTATGAGCCCACTTTGTTTGTATATAGTGTGTGCTATTTGTGTGAATGTTTCCTTTGCCTGTGCTGTTTAGGATAGCTTGCTCCCTGTGCAAGTTAGATAGCAACCTTAACATAGGGATCGTATGCATGATAACTTCTAGGCTCGAGTCGTAGTCTCCCTAGTAGTTTGTGTCTCCCTTTGTATCTGGTTAGGCTAGTCCTTTGTCCCTGCGTAGGGGAACTACGTCGCCCTGATCCTCATACTAGATGAGGTACGTAGGCAGGAGATGAGCTGATCTCTCCGGGCGCCCTTTTGCTTTGTTTGTGTGAGTTGTTTCTCCTTTTCTGGTTGGAGTCCGATGTAAGTCCATCGATTGGCATTCGGTTTCCAGTTTCTTTGTTGGAGTCCGATGTAAGTCCATCGATTGGCATTCGGTTTCCATTTTCTTTGTTGGAGTCTGACATAAGTCCAGCGATTGGCAGTTGGTTTCCAGTGTGTGTTTGTTTGGTTCGGAGTCTGACGTAAGTCCAGCGATTGGCAGTTGGTTTCCAGTGTGTGTTTGTTTGGTTCGGAGTCTGATGTAAGTCCAGCGATTGGCCTTCGGTTTCCATGTTTGCCTGTTTGTGTGGAGTCTAACGTAAGCCCAGCGATTGGCAGTCGGTTTCCTGTGTGGTTTTATTTGGCGTGTGTGAGCCGAGCTACGAGTGCTCTGATTCTTCTTTAGTCCGAGAAGATACGTATGCATAGGAAGCAACATCCTAGTGAGCACGTTTCCCCCTGTCCCGAACTACCTCGACTCTGATGTCTGTGCCTGACAGACTACGTAGGCCCAGGATGCGATATCCTGCCGAGTTAGTTTCTTTTGTTTTCTGTGTCTCTTTTCAGCCAGTGTTTGATGTTTGAGCAGTGTTTAGCAACCTTTATCCTTCCTTTTGTGCGTGGATCCCGTCGAGTACGACGGATGCGTAGGGGTGCTAATACCTTCCCTTCGCATAACCGACTCCCGATCCCATCTTTCTCTGGTCGCGAGACCATGTCTTTTCCAGGTTTACTTCGAGCGTTTCCTTTCCCTCCTTTGGGATAAATAACGCACGGTGGAGGCTCTGTTGTTTTCGTTTTCCCGCCAGTTTTTCGCGTAATGCGACAACTGGCGACTCTGCTGGGGAGGACAGAAGTTGACCTCTTGCTGGTCCATCTTCCCTAAGCGAGTCTCTCCTAGCGCTCTCTAGGATAGGGTTTTGGTTGCTTTTACTGCTTTATTTATTGCATTTATGATTATTATGTTGTATATATGTGCATATCTGTTTGCATGCATCATACTATTATTATGCTGTCTTCCTGTACAGGTTGTTCCTCTGACTTTGGGGTGGGTGTTCTGAGTGAGGCCCAATACCCAGGCCTGAGTATACACCTAGGATTAGCGTGGTCTCATGTTTCTTCACATGTTGTACGACATGATGAGGAGACGTGTCACCACAGCCGGATGAGGTTCATTTGAGAGAGTCTTTCCGGGTGGAGTTATTCCACTTAGGTTGGGTTATCTCATCTGAGCTATTGACTTTGGTGACCGTTCTTTTCCGGATCTTTGGTTTAGATGATCTTAAGAGAGCTGCAATGGCACACCCGAAAGGGCAAACCCGTTGAGTATCTTTGCCCGATTGTCGAGACCATTGTCCGCCTCAGGATGACCTTGTTAGAATTCACCTGTGAGGGGAGGGTTTGATTCTTGCAAGTACAGGTTCCGTCAGTGATTCTGTGATGGTGACTATGGTTCAGTTGGATTTATGGGTCTTTATTTCTGGACGCCGGAGGTTTGACCTTGGTATTTATCAGAGGGTTCCGTTTATTTCGGATCCCTAGGCTAAATTTGAGGGCACTTGTTCAGAGGATCTTGTGACTACCTGTCCAGAGATTGTCCTGTGATGAGGGTGATATATCCCCTGTTCCGTTTATTTCGGAACTTCCCAAGTTGGATTTGTGGTTACTCGGGCCCTCAGATGATTGTAATCCGTTCAGAGACCGGTCCAATACAGTTGATCCTCAGATGACTTGGAAGATGGCACAGTGACTTGCCTGCATACATTTGCATCATCCCCATTTCGCATTCATCTGCATTTAACCCATGTCTATCCGTACTCAGGGTCAATTTTTGATTGAGATTCTGGTCGAGAGACATCCGGATGTCAGAATGTTGTTGTTGAAATATTATCCGTCTCAATGAAGCTAGAATCAAAGGACGTTCCTCACACGGATAGACATTGCATGTGTGAGTCATACTAACCTATTTGTTGTTTTGTAGGTGTCTAACTGGTGTGAATAGCTCTTCCGTTCAGATATTTGGCCAGACTCAACAAGTCCAAGCTGATGGATCCACCCAACACCGACATTCTCGAATTGAAAGAGATGATGAGGGAGTTGTTCAGTGTTGTGCAAGGGCTCGCCTTGGGGCAGAAAGCAATGGCGGAGAGATTGGAAAGGATTGAAGGTTGGATGATCAAGGAGAAAGTTCAGGGAGAGGCTCCGTCATCCGAAGTGAACAAACCCTCTAGCACTGTAGCAAAGAAACCCTCTGGCAGTGGTCAGCCCAAGAAGGAGGTTGAATCAGGGGGGTTGCAAGCTAAAAGAGAACGCGGTAAGGATCGTTATCACCCTTATGCTGCCACTGTAACCACTCCTGTGGGTAATCCACCTGTACAACAGCAACAACCGCCACCTCAGCAGAAGGCGCCGAAAGATAAGAGCCAAGCGAAGAAGGGGAAGACGGATCGTCAGTTCGATAAGCCACCCGTGACTTATACCCTTCTGTTCAAAAGGTTGAGGGATCTGGGGGTAGTCCGGCCAAGGATATTGATTCCTGTAGAACTGCATCGGAGGCCTGCAAACTACGATGAGAATGCCAGGTGCGAGTTCCATTCCGAGATACCCGGACATAACATTGAGGGTTGTAGAGCGTTTAAGCATGTCATCCAGGACATGGTAGGTTCCAAGGCCATCAGCTTGGCACAGATAATGAATGAGGATGTTAACCCCGTACCCAGGCAGGGTCCTGTAAAAGTGAAAAGGGTGTCAAAGGACAAGAAAGGAGTAGAGGTGATTAATGGGGATCAGCTAAAAACTCCTGTGTCTGTGGTCCCAAAACATTTGATGAAGAGTGGAGCTTTCCCTAGTATTGATAACTGTTGTGCGGCTGTCACCACAAATGGGTGTGCAATGATGAGGGAGACGACTCAGAAGATGTCGGAAGTAGAAATGGACAGTGAAAAATCTGAAACACTAAATCCGGCAGTTGAAACCTTCAAGGTGGAGAACACCATCTGTGCTGAGAAAGAGAAGAAGCTGTCCATTTCTTCTTATAAGCAGGCCATGGAAGTGGTGAAGAACGGAGAATCCCTAGGCTAGGGGAAGATCATAGACATCGTGGTGAAAGCGGATATGTTCGGGGTCGGCTATCAGCCAGATCAAGAGTCGTCTAGACAAAACAAAGGACGTCGTCCACCGTACACCTTCGTCAGTGCAGGAATGCTGGATCCTGGTCGCGCCTGTACAGTGGGTGAAGAGATCGACAGTGACCGCGAGCTTGAGTTGTGGATAAAATCGTGCGTACCAGGGAACTGGAAGGCCTCAAAGATCGCCACTGTCACTCATCCTGAAGAGTAGTATTTATGTTTTTCAATTCTGTTTGCATGAAAGCCATACGTTTTGCCCGAAACGTAATGGTCCATTGTAAGGGCCATCTCATGTGTTTCATTGTGCAACATTTTGCATCAGTAATAAATGGATGTTTTTGTGATTAAAAGCGGTGTTCCCTGTTTTTCATTTATTTTTGCAGTTTAAAAAATAAAAATGGCAATGTTTATTTTCATTTTTCTTTCCTTTTGATTCGTCTTGTTCCGACCTCAAAAGTGATTATCCTCCTGATCTCATTGATAACAATCCGGTTACACCTTTGTATGACTTCGACAGTCCGATCTATCATGCCGAAGAATAAGGCGAAGAAGATTGTGATCTGTTGGAATTAGCCAGGTTGTTGAAACAAGAGGAGAAGGTGATTCAACTGCACGAGGAGCGATTCAAGATTGATATTCCGGACACCGCCGTGGTCAGAAAGGAAGTGAAAGTTGGGGCCGCTTCAGGGGCTAATATAAAGAGCAAAATGGTAGCACTGTTAAAAGAGCATGTGGATACCCTCGCCTGGTCGTATCAGGATATGCCAGGGTCGGATACCGATGTCGTTGTGCACAAGCTACCATCAAGGAGAAGACTGTCCTCTAGAGAAACAGAACGTCGGTGCCACGTATCAGAGTGACTTTGTTTCATGATATGATTCATCATGAAATCGAATGCTATGTGGATGACATGATAGCAAAGTCCCAAACAGAAAAAGGGCATCCGGTAGACCGGGGCAAATTGTTTGACCGGGTTGAGACAACTCAGACTGAGGTTGAGCCCGAATCAGTGCACTTGTGGAGTGCTATCCGGTAAACTGCTGAGGTTTATTATGAGCGGATAAGAGGAATCGAGGTCGATCCTGCTAAAAAAAAAAAAGAAAGAAAGAAAAGAAAAGAAAAAAAAGCAATGCAAGAAATGCCTGAACCGAAAACAAAAAGAGATTAAACGGTCAGGTGGATAATGATTGCCAAGGGGCATTGAAAGATAAAAGAATAAGTTGCAGGAACCTCTGATTCTGATGCCTCCCATGGAAGGAACAACTGTTAATCTGGTACTTGACAGCCCTCGAGGGGTCTATGAGGTGCGTACTAGGTCAGCATGACGAGTCTTGTCGAAAAGAGCATGCAATTTACCTTAGCAAAAAGTTTATCGACTGTGAAACAATACACTCACTGCTCGAGAAAACTTGTCGTACTTTGGCATAGGCTGCTCGCCGACTGAGACAGTATATGCTGGTTCATACCACTTTGTGGATTTCCAAGATGGATCCGATCAAGTATGTGTTTGAAAAGCTAGCATTGACCAGACGGGTTGCGAGATGGTAAAAAAGGTGAGTTTGAATGATTTGTGATATACGGTACACCTCTCAGAAAGCAATTGAGGGAAGTGTATTGTCTGATTACATCGCCCCGCAGCCCATTGAGGATTATCAACCAAGGAAGTTTGAGTTCCCTGATGAGGACATCTCGAGGTGCTCTAATCGAAAGATTGTAAGGAACTGATCCCGGAGGAGGGGCCTGACCCTAAATCCGAACGGATTCTGATGTCTGATGGGGTTAATGTGAATGAGTTAGTGTTGCTTTGGCTACGCCAAAGGGATCCCACGTTCCCTTCGTTGCCCGGTTAGCATTTGAATGCACCCACAATGATGACTGAGTACGAAGTTTATATCCTGGGTATTGAACCTCGGTGCGTGCATCTACTGGGGCAACGTCTGCCTCGCGGGTGTATGAGAAGGAATCGGTGCTACCATTTGAGGTCCAGATTTCGTCATGGAGAGTCCTGGTGGACGTAAAATTGGAAAAGGCTGAGTGGATAAGGACTCGGTATGACGCATGGAGCCTGATTGAGGAAAAGAGGCTGGCAGTTACTTATCATGGGGCAATTGTACCCAGTGCGTGAAATGGGCTTTTGACCGAAAAGTGCGACCTCGTGCGTACCACGTGGGAGAGTTGGTATTGGAAAGGATCCTTCCTCCTCAAGACGATCGTGGGGCAAGTGGACACACAATTGTGAAGGTCCATTCGTGGTCAAAAAGGTTTCTCTGACAGAGCCTTGTTGTTGACGACCACGGATGACGAAGATTTTCCATCCCCTGTGAATGCGAACGCAGTTAAAAGATATTTCGTAAAAAGAGAGACCCGCTGGACGAAAAGAATAATAAAGTCCAGACAAAAAAGGGCATCCCGGCGAACCAAAAAAAAAAGGAAAAAAATAAAAAAAAAAGGTTCGGGCAAAAGTTAGGGATAAAAAAAAGAAAAACTGTACACCCGGCAAGTTGAAAACCCCACAAGGGCGACTTGGGCAAAAATGGGTATCCCGGTGGATTGAAAACCCGAAAGGGCGGTCCAGGCAAAAGAGGGATTGAAACGAACAACTGCGTCTAGCATGATCGTTTGTGCTTTGGATATGACTTGGATAATCTCCGACAGAGATCGATCGGAAGCGTCTTGTTCAGAAGACAGAAAGTGCGGAACGTCTTGAGGACATATGGGGTGTAACCGAGCTGGAACCCGATGAGATCACGGTTTCACATTGCCATTAGGATAGATTTTTCCTTTTGTGCGCAATCACCTCTTTTCAGGGTTTGCTTCCTGTGTGTTGCTCGGTTCTGAGCCACCTTTTGTTCAATCAATAAATGCGTGTTCAGTCAAATAATTTTGTTTTTGTCTTCATTACCGCTTTGATTGCGAAAACATTTGTTTATTTTTGATAAGAATACTTGCATTTTGAAACATAGAGGTCCCTTCCGATGCATGCTTATAAGATTGAAATCTGGAAATCTTATTCGGAAGTTTGAGTGACCTAGGTGTTGAGATGTTGGCACACCTGGGGCACGCTTTTATCTAACGATCTCTTTCGCAGGTGCTGTTAGCTATGTTCACTCACTTGCAGGTTGTGATGTGAAATACCTTGACAAGAGATCCCCGCAGAGTCCAATCAGGGGCAAGGGATAGAGGAACGGCGAAAGGACGACGAAAGAAGGACGACGATCCTAGAGGGTAATCAAGAAGACTCTTCAAAGTCTGCAGACTAGAGAGGTAGCCCGAATCTGAGGAGATCGTTTGTCTCGAGGCAGAATGGAGTCGGGAATACAAGGTGATGAATCAGAAAAGTCCAGATAAGTCTGGGAGTTCTCAAAAGTGGAAAGTCAACACTGTGGTGGGATGGTGAACACCAATGTTCGACGAGTCGAAGGGCGGTCCGTGTCCAGTAGGCCGTATTTCCCCAATGGATTTGGGAGTGTTATCTCCATAGCAGATTTAAGATCAGTGTCTCCTCAGCAAGTCTGAAGGTTATTGTCTTCCCAACAGAGGTTGTGTTGATGGTTTTCCCCCAGCAAGGTCCCCAAGCGGATCGGGTTCGGTGAAGTTATCCCCAGTAGAGATAAGTTTGTCTGCGCCCCTAGCAGAGTAATCCCCAAGCAGTTCGGGTTCGATGGAGGTCATCCCCAGCAAGGGTTGTCTTTACCCAGCAGGGTGGAAGTTGACGTGGTAATGAAATCCTCAGCATAGTTCCTGGAGCTCCTTGGCGATGTCTCTAAAGGAGACGGGTTTTTATGCATTCATCATTTAAATAAGCATAGCATATTGCATCATTAGTGCGTAGCATTTCCATGATCATGGGGCATGGCGCTAAAAAAAAAAAACTCATGCATCAACATTGCAAACATACCCATCAGCCCAAGGCCGTGGTAACCATCCGAGAATGGGTTGTCGGAAAGAGTTTAGCATCGCGACATTGGATCGATTTCAGAATTGGGTTCCCCAGCATGGTTGAGAGGATGGTGTTTTCCCAACAAGTGACTCCTTAGTTGAGCGGGTATCCCCAGCAGTGTTACTCCCCAAAATTGGTAGCAGCTTGCAAGCTTGGATTGATTCCCCTAGCGGATGTAGGTGTGTCTGATCTCTCCATATAGAGTCGACCCCTTAGGCAGAAAGTGTCTGTCATTTCCTTCTGCACTCCCCACTGAGTTGTATCCTCGTGGATGACGGTTGTTTCCGTTCCCTCCCTACACACATAACGGGATGGGTTTTCCCTATTGAGTTCTTTCCTCATTAGGATGAGTCTTGATTCAGTCTGCCTGTTTGGATCAATCCTAAATTGGCTTCCTTGTGGCTGTCTCTTGCGCTTCCCTGTGGTATAAATGAATAGTGGCTCACTAACCGGCACTCATTCATCTTACTCTCAGCGGAATTTGTTGGCTTCTACCTACTAACCGGTAGTTGTAAGTCCTATCTTTGTGGTCTTCTACCTACTAACCGGTAGACGTGAATCCTCTGTTCTCCCCTTTGTGGAGTCAACCCTTGTGCTCATCCTAGTCGAGGACGGTTACTTTTCCGTGGTTTTCTACCTACGAACCGGTAGATGTAATCCCCTCTTTGTGGTTATCATTATCCAGTTTCGGTATTGATATTCCTTTCACCTTTCGGATATTTGCTCCGAGTAAGCAACTTTCTCCCCAGCGGGTCCTCTTTCATTCACCGTTTGCCAGTAATGTTTGTTGTTTCCCTTTTGATTGGTCATCTTTGCATACCTAGTCCTGGTATCCCGATGCCTTTCTTTTTCGGTCGATTTATCCATTTAACAACCTACAACCCGGTTATGGATAATCTTCCATGCGAGTGTATTATCTACGTTTTGACGGCTATAGATAATATGTCTCATGCGCTCTTTGGTCGAAGTTTTGTCCTTCCCAGTCGAGTAAGATTCGTATTCCTTGTGGAATCGAATGTCCATCCTTTAACAAGATTGCTTTTTCTAGCCCTCTTCAGGATGATGAGTGTTTTGAAACACAAACCAATTCACGCTTTGGTCGGTCACCTGTTTCATACCTACAACCCGGTATTCTTGGTGTTCCTTTCTGTCTGCTCCCTGTCGTGACCGTGATCCCCAGTGAGCCACCTCTCCGTTGGTGTCGATAAACGTCGAGCTTCTCCCGTTCGTCCGTTGACGTCTGGTCGAGTCTTCCCAGTTCATCCGTTGATGTCTGGTCACCTCTCTGTTGGTTTCGATAAACGTTGAGTTTTTCCTATTCGTCCGTCGACGTATAGTTGCGTATTCCCCACAGATCGTCCATGGATGTTTGTTCACCTCTCCGTTGGTGTCGGTAAACGATGAGTTTTTCCCAATCGTCCGTTGACGTTTGTTTGAGTTATATTTTCTCTCCCCAGAGAGTCACCTCTCCGTTGGTTTCGATAAACGTTGAGTTTTTCCTATTCATCCGTTGACGTATAGTGATACCTTTCCCCTCAGAGTCACCTCTCCGTTGGTTTCGATAAACGTCGAGTTTTTCCTATTCGTCCGTTGACGTCTAGTTGTATCTTCCCCAGTAGAGTTCACCTCTCCGTTGGTTTCGATAAACGTTGAGTTTTTCCCATGTCGTCTGTTGACGTATGGTTGTACCCTTCCCGGTCATTCGTTAATGTCCGTTTACCTCTCCGTTGGTGTCGATAAATGTCGAGCTTCTCCTTCTCCGTTGGTGTCGATAAACGTCGAGCTTCTCCTTCTCCATTTGTGTCGATAAACGTCGAGCTTCCCCCTTTCGTCCGTTGACGTCTGGTCGAGTCTTCCCAGTTCATCCGTTGATGTCTGGCTACCTCTCCGTTGGTTTCGATAAACGTTGAGTTTTTTCCATTCGTCCGTTGACGTATGTTTGCCTTTCTTTTCAGTCATTCATTAATGTCTGGTTACCTCTCCGTTGGTTTCGGTAAACGTTGAGTTTTTCCTATGCGTCCGTTGACGTTTAGTGGCATTATCCCCACATGTCATCCATTGGTGTCTGTTTACCTCTCCGTTGGTTTCGATAAACATCGAGTTTTTCCTAGTTGTTCGTTGACATCTAGATGTATTTCTTTCTTCCCATTCATCCGTTGATGTCTGGTCACCTCTCTCCGTTGGTGTCGATAAACGTCGAGCTTCTCCTTCTTCGTTGGTGTCGATAAACGTCGAGCTTCTCCCGTTCGTCCGTTGACGTCTGGTCGAGTTTACTACAGGTCATCCGTTGATGTCTGTTCACCTCTCCGTTGGTTTCGATAAACGTCGAGTTTTTCCTGGTCGTCCGTTGACGTCTAGTTGTGATTTCTAGTCCCATTCATCATCTTTCGATGTCTGGATGTGACTATACCTTTGAGAGAATAAAATCAAAATCCCCAATAATAAGTATCAGATCCAGTTGAAGTTACTGTTGGATCCCCGCAGTTGTGCAAATTTCTACGGTTCTTTGGTATTCAATCCCTGTCTACCCTGAAGGTCTGACAGCCGTTGCTCTCATCCATTCGGGTTCCCAGTTGATTGAATAGGGGCAGCTGTAGCACCTCAAATTTGCACCTCCCATTCTGTATATACATTTTCATGTTTAGGTCATTAGCATTGCATTGTCCACTGCATAGCATTGCATTGTCCATTGCCTAGTGCAAGTCATCAGTCAAGACTGGTCAGGAGATTCAGTTGTGCAAGCAAGCAAGTGCATTTTCCATGGAAGCAAAGCCCTAGGGTTGATGTATTGGGTTCATGTGACCCAAGGATCATTATGAAGTGGTTTGGCCAAAGATTGGATGTTCAGAGATCATCAGTCAAGATGCAATTCATCTGAAACCCTAGAAAGTCAACCAAAGTCAACTGTCAGTTCAACCATGGATTTGAAGGTGGGAGATGGTTAGAGAGGCCTCATTCATGTCCATACAAGTCTCATTTGACATTTCAAACATCAACAATGAAGAATTTGAGGTCAGATGAAAAGTTTCCAAAAATAGTAAGTGACCTGTAATTTGAAATTGCCAAAAATGGAAAGGTTTTCTCCTCAAGATTACATCATCAAGAAAGCTTCAAATGAAATTTTGTCCAACATGAAAGTTGAAGATATTTCTCTCCCCTTTCCAAAAAGTCCAAAATCATGAATTTCTCATGTATGGTTGAAAAGATATGGATCAAACATGGCCAAGTGAATTTGAACTTCAAGAATGCATAACTTTCACACCAAATGTCCAAATGGAGTGGCTCTTTTTGCAATATTTCTCTCTTGATCTCTACTATCCAAATCATGCATCATAAGCCATGCATTTCCATCACAAAAATATTTGCATTTTCATTTGAATTTTGGAGGGAAATTCCAAATTTAAAAATTAAGCATTGTTTTCATATTTTACCATTTGCACTTGGCTCCAAACAGAATTTGAAGTGATTTCCAAGCCAATTTCGTGCACTGTTCCATTGGCTTGCATGCATAGAGGTGCATTTGCAAATTAGCATAAACACCTTGTTTTCACCAATCCACTTACCACATGGTTAAGCATGATTAAGGACATCATTAACAGATCATATATATAGCTAATCATAACAGAAAACGGCATTAACACTTCACAATTTCCAGATCTGAAATTTTCTTCACATTGTTCTCTCAAACTTTTCTTCAATTTTCTGCATATACATTGCATCTTCCTCGATTGATTCATCATCCATAAGCATAATTGAGCATTTTGGAAGCAAGATTCAGAGGAATTCATTCAGATTTGAAGCAGTTCAAAGCTTGCATCCATCCATGGCAGTTGCAAATTCAGCAAGGATCAAGCACGATTGAGCTCTCATTCTTCATCCATTCATCCATATAAGCATTGAGGAACATCTGTTTGTGCATTACAAAGCCTGAAATCACCTGTTTCACTTCTGCATCTTCAACAAGGTCAGAATTCAATTCCATTAATTCATGAAATGGTTATGTGCTTATTGTAGATCATGCATCACTGAGAAATCTGAGCTTTGTTTCATTAATTTTCATGAAGAAATGAGTTAGATATGCTAGATCTAAGTTCGACATGTGAAACTTCATGGCTTCGAATCTTTGAATATAGGTTGAATTAGGTTAAAATAGACATGGATTGTTGATGTATGATGTGAGAGGAACACGATGATATGTTTATTTTGAATTTCTGTGGACATTTGTTCTTGAGCGTATGAACGTGATGAACATGATGAAGAAGCTAGGGTTTTATTTCCAGAATCCTTTTTGATCCGTTCCAGCGCGTTTTGCATGTGGTTATGTGTTAGCGGACATGTATTGGTCCAGCAAGGCAAATTGGTTGGCTCCTATTGGTTAGCTTTGCCACATGCGCTTAAGTGAAACGGCGCGTTTCACTGTTAGCGCTCCAATTTCAAATAATTCCACCCTTCGATTCCAGCATGCTCCAATTATCCAAATTGCTTTTCATTTTATTCATTTCCTTCATCCATTCATGAACATGCTTCATCATTCATTTTTAATTTTTCCTTTCACTTTAAAAAATCATAACTAAATAAATATTCATCCAAATAATGTGTGAATTTTTGCATTGTTCTCCTTGTTGTGTCTAGTATTTTTGGGCTATTTTTCTAGAAATTATGCTCGGTTGGAAATTAATTGGTGCTAGGGATTATTAACATGTATGCTTTTTGAACCTTGCTTTCCATATGCTTTGTGAAATGATGAGTTTTAATCCAATGATTGTGAAATTTGACATGCTTAAACTAGACATCTTGCTGGACATTTTGGTGTTGAGTTTGCATTTTTATCATTTGTGGTTGTTGAGATATGCTCATGTTAATGTAGGTGTGACAATGTGTGTCACACCTTTGCTTGTCCAATTTGATGAATTTCTTTGCCATGCCAATAAAATTCCAAATGATGTGATTTTTTGTATGATGCTTCTTCTAGATGTTGTGATTGATCATAATATTTTGTGGATTTTTTGTATTTATGGAATTTGATTACCATGCTTAAACTTGTCCAAATGCCTTGATTTTTGGTGTGTTGATCATGTTATGTGTGCTGTTTAGCCATGATTTTTCTTGAGATTTATTGAGCCATTTTGGAATTAATGTGCATTTGTTCATTCTGTTGCTTCAATGAGCTTTCAACTTGCATGTCTTGCCATGATTGACTTGTGAAATGAATTTGGTTGGTGCTATTGACATGAGACCTTTTGGATTATGTTCTTCATTGGTCAAAGTTGATTCATGTCAATTTTCATGTTCTGTTTTGAATTATTTCTCCCTCTTTGACCCTAGGCCTTGCTCTAGTGGTTTGTTGCTTATGTTTGAGCTTTGTTTTCAGGTTAAGAAGCACATGGCCATGATGGAATTGATTCATTCATTTGGATTGATTAATTGGTTGATATTGGTTAACCTTAAGTTGTTTTGTAGGTGGATTTTAGCTCATTTGAGTTGAGCTTGTGCATTCCAACTTGTTGCCTTGCTTGTTTGACTGTGTTCTGTTAACTGTTGACTATTGTTTGTCTGTTTGACTTTTGACTTGTATACTGATTGAGTTGGATTGTTTTCAGGTACATTAGTTGCTTAAGTTCATTGTGAACTTGCTTTTGCTTTGCTTGGTTGCATAAGCATTGAGGTATAATTTCTCTGACTTCATGTAGTCTGGAAGACCTGTCCTGTTACTTGGGCAGGCACCTGTCTGAAGCCCTCCCTAAGAGGCAATGCTTGTGTTTGTTTATTTTTGTGCCAAGCAGGAAAAGACCTCTATGAGGCAATTGGCAAATAAAAGAGATGTGCAATCCATCTCCTGCTATTCAGTGTGTCATCCCTTTGCTCACATTACATGTTGATGCATTGTGGATATTAACCCAAGATCTTTGTTGAGTCAGTCATATGTGGAGAAGAGTTCCAACTTTCTGAACTCCCACACTTTCATTTGTCTGAAGCTCTCCCAGGCCAGGGATAAGAGCTGTGAAGTCTTATCTTCACTTCCCATTTCATCTGCTTCACCCTAACTCTCAATGTTAGAGTTAAGAGCTAACATCACCCGATTCCAGTTGGCTTGTGTTTCACAGCCTAGCCTTGTATGAGCCCACTTTGTTTGTATATAGTGTGTGCTATTTGTGTGAATGTTTGCTTTGCCTGTGCTGTTTAGGATAGCTTGCTCCCTGTGCAAGTTAAATAGCAACCTTAACATAGGGATCGTATGCATGATAACTTCTAGGCTCGAGTCGTAGTCTCCCTAGTAGTTTGTGTCTCCCTTTGTATCTGGTTAGGCTAGTCCTTTGTCCCTGCGTAGGGGAACTACGTCGCCTTGATCCTCATACTAGATGAGGTACGTAGGCAGGAGATGAGCTGATCTCTCCGGGCGCCCTTTTGCTTTGTTTGTGTGAGTTGTTTCTCCTTTTCTGGTTGGAGTCCGATGTAAGTCCATCGATTGGCATTCGGTTTCCAGTTTCTTTGTTGGAGTCCGATGTAAGTCCATCGATTGGCATTCAGTTTACAGTTTCTTTGTTGGAGTCTGACATAAGTCCAGCGATTGGCAGTTGGTTTCCAGTGTGTGTTTGTTTGGTTCGGAGTCTGACGTAAGTCCAACGATTGGCAGTTCGTTTCCAGTGTGTGTTTGTTTGGTTCAGAGTCTGACGTAAGTCCAGCGATTGGCAGTTGGTTTCCAGTGTATGTTTGTTTGGATCGGAGTCTGATGTAAGTCCAGCGATTGGCCTTCGGTTTCCATGTTTGCCTGTTTGTGTGGAGTCTGACGTAAGCCCAGCGATTGGCAGTCGGTTTCCTGTGTGGTTTGTTTGGCGTGTGTGAGCCGAGCTACGAGTGCTCTGATTCTTCTTTAGTCCGAGAAGATACGTATGCATAGGAAGCAACATCCTAGCGAGCACGTTTCCCCCTGTCCTGAACTACGTCGACTCTGATGTCTGTGCCTGACAGACTACGTAGGCCCAGGATGCGATATCCTGCCGAGTTAGTTTCTTTTGTTTTCTGTGTCTCTTTTCAGCCAGTGTTTGATGTTTGAGCAGTGTTTAGCAACCTTTATCCTTCCTTTTGTGCGTGGATCCCGTCGAGTACGACGGATGCGTAGGGGTGCTAATACCTTCCCTTCGCATAACCGACTCCCGATCCCATCTTTCTCTGGTCGCGAGACCATGTCTTTTCCAGGTTTACTTCGAGCGTTTCCTTTCCCTCCTTTGGGATAAATAACGCATGGTGGCGGCTCTGTTGTTTTTGTTTTCCCGCCGGTTTTTCGCGTAATGCGACAACTGGTACCGTATAGACTCCGCCATATGGCTTATGGTAGAATTGGTTGATGAGCATCATGTGATGGGGAAGCATGATGGACTTAATCATGATGTCTGGTTGGGAAACAAAGGGCACTGATTTATAAAAAATGGTTTTGATTTTAAAATTTCAAAACCACTAGGAGGGACCGAAAAATCATTTTGATATTTTTTAGAAACTTAACGAGCTACTGTCTGTTGCATGTATTGATGTAATTGAAGTAGAACCAAGTCTCCAACTTCAAAGGTAAAATTGATTCTTTTTGTTTTCTTTGGTTTCCATTAGCTGCCTTCTTTTTTGAAGGTTTTTCTTTAACAATACTAATATATTTTTTTTTGTGGTGTAGTGTCCAGAGAATCCAATGTTGTAGATCTACGAAGATAGTCTAAATGGTGGAAACAACACAATTATATAGAGGTTTAAAAGGAGTCATCTGTATGGTAGAGTGAAAATTTATATTATACCATAACTCAGTAAAGTGTTGGAACTTGTACCAATGACAACAATGATCAATGGCAACATATGAGGTAAGCTTCTAGACAATGATTTACCACTTCTATTTGTCCATCTGTTTCTAGATGACATGATGTGTTGTATTTGAGTGTGGTACAATGGATTTTGAAAAAATATTTTCAGAAGTTTCTAAGAAAAATAAGATTTAACGATGGAATTAGGGACTCCATGAAGGTGGCATATCTCAATAGAAAAGCGATATATGAGGTCAGAAAATGAGAACTTAGTGGAAAATACAATAAAGTGAACATACTTTGTAAGATGATCGCATATTATCCATATGACCGTGTGATTGAAGGAGTTTAGCAGATGAGTTATGAAGTCCATAGTAAGTTCTCCCAAGCATAATTCGATATTGGTGTGGTTATAGTAGTCCCTTTTTTTTCTATGGTTGATATTTGTTTTGTTGACATGTTGAGCATTATTTAACAAAAAATTTCACGTCCTTGTACAGACCTGGCCACACGAGATGTTGCAAGCCTAGCTATGGTTGAATTAACACCAGAATGACATGAAGTTGGTGTGAAATGGTATTTGCATAGAATATCTCTACGAAGATCCTTAAAGTCGATTACAAATGATTTATCCTTGAAATAAAACAACCATTTTGTAAATATATATCACTAATGTAATTATCTTGCATCTTATTTTCTACCAACTTTTGACCTTTATTATATATGGAATAATACAGTTTGATTTGATGCACTAGATTTATGATTGGTGAAGAGATAGCTAACATCGATGAGTCATCTTCTAAAAACTTTATACTCAAGACATCTGCTACAAGATTTGATCCCGCATTTAATTTATTAAAATGTCTAGTAATTTTTAATTGAGTTAGTTGAAACAACTTGTTGCAAAAGAAACATATGATGTGTAAATTTAATTCAATTATAATTACAAAAGATATACTCTGAAACTATTCAGGAAAAATATTATGGTCGGTAAAAAAGAAGACACAATAGACCGGACAATTGCATATTTGTGATGGTCAATATGTGGTGAATATTAAGTTTATCCATATGGTAACGATTAATGTCAAAAATATTAAGTTTATTTTTTTAAAATATTTTGTTTAGACAATCATGACACTCTACACTCATTATAAATTTTGGACTTACATGAAATAAATGTTAAGATTGTATTTTTTGAATAGGAATATTAATGAGATAATATGGTGTAGTCGGGAGAATAAAACTTTTTGTAAATATACATAAAGTAGATAGTTTACAAACAAAATAATTCATTTATGAGTTATTAAGGTGATTTGTTTAGCGATACCATGTAGTCTTATAAGTTAGTCATCTCATTTGATTTTGATATGAACATTATGATATAATAGTCTTGTACTAGTCAAAAAATAAAAGTATGCATGTTACCACTGTAAATGAGGGGGATACTCAGAGGGATTAGTAGGTTTATAACATTTTGTGGTAGTTAGGTCTTGCCCGTGACGGTGAGAATTCCTTTATGGTGGTGTTTATAGAGGTTTAGATGACATGCTTACGTGAGGTGAGAGGCTATGTATATGTGTTCGGTGCTTATGTATAAGCGTATGAATTAAGATTTGTCCTCTCTCCCTTTAAGGGAGAAGTATTTATAGAGAATATTTGGGCCTAGGTATTAGAAATCCCTTAGGGGAAGCAACCGCTCCCTCATGACTAGGGAAGATTATTGACCACCTATTATTTAAGGAATCATGGTGTACTTCTTTTCATCTGACTAACAGGTTATAACAATATTATACACGTCATCCATCTTAAGGGAGAGAGGACTCCCCATGGGTTTTAGGGATGATGGTGCCCCCTATTTCTCCTATCCTAGAAGAATGATCATGTGGAGATCACAAGATATGACAAGGAGCATCCCACCCTTGAGGAGGCGAGGAATTTTTGCCTCTTGTGGAATTTTGAAGTCATGGACACACGTATAGTAGTTAAGTTGTGGTTAGATATCGACAAACACCTTGCCGCTTATTTAGGTAAGTTTCAAATATTCTATTTTCCTTTGTAGGTATTTTTAGACAACATTTGTAACCTTTATGCATTGCTCTGTAGTTCAAATGATGAGGATTACTACCGAAGAGAAAAAACATAGATGGGAAAAGATCTAGGATGTTCGTTTGGGCACCAACACCCCCTAGAGTCACCCAGAGGGGTTTTACCATCAAAGGGAGGAAGAGGCAAACTGAGGACCCGACTCTAAACTCTCCCAATGTGAAAGATCAAAGGCTAGGGGAAGGTTCTTCTCTCGTTGTCGATATTATCTCACCTGCTTATGGGAAGGAGAGTACTCAGGCGCCTTCCACAAGATAGGCTCCCCCACCTCTTACTACTTTGTGGAGTGAAATTAGTTTTGAAACTCTCTGATTCAATAGTTCCCACATTACTTTCCTTAAGGAGTTTCCTACCGACTACCAGGTTTTTTTTCTCTAAATCGACCTCTACCATTATAAACGTGAAGGATAACCTTATGTTGAGGGTTCTAATGCTGCAAAAGTCGACTAAGAGAGGCAAGATAAAGTTAAGAAAGAGCTGGAGGAGAAGCTCCAAAAGTACGTGGACGCCTTGGACGCCTCCCTCCTTCCCTGTTAGGAGATGGAGAAGGAGGCGTGCGAGCTTATTGTAAGACCCCAATTTTATCCCTAAGATCCCTCATGGCATCATATCATATCATCACATTGCCTCAAGGATCATTGTGCACATTGCCTCCTTCCCATTGGGTGGGTTATCTTTTGAGAGTATTTCCTCGATCATCAAGCATGTTTTGCATTTGTATATCATTGCTTTTCTTTTACCACTAACCAAAAGTACAAAAATATGTCATCTAACCTTTGTCTTGCAGATGAAGCAACCAGGTCAAAGCAGTCAAAGGCATTCATTGAGTAATAGATGGTGGCCATTCTTGAGAATTTGGACCCCACAATCATTCATAAGAGCTTACATGAGCCATGATGTTATTTTGAATCAAAATCCCAGGTGGTAGAGGCTTGAATTTCATCAGAACATTGCCAGGTCATCTGAAGGCCTAGAAAGTCAACTGCCAAGTCAACTGTGGATTTGGAGGTGGGAAGTGATTAGAAATACTTCATTCATGTTCAAACAAGTCTCATTTGACATTTCAAACATCAACATTGAAGAAAATAAAGTCAAGTCAAAACTTTCCAAAAATAGAAAGTGACCTATAATTCAAATTTGCCAAAAATGGAAAGGTTTTAACCTAACTTCAACTTCAAATTACATCATCAAGAAAGCTTCAAATGAAATTTTGTTAAACATGAAAGTTGTAGATCTTTCTCTCCCATTTCCAAAAAGCCCAAGATCATAAATTTCTCATGTGTGGTTAAGGAGATATGATCAAAACATGGCAAAGTGTACTTGAAGTTTCAAATGTGCATAACTTCTCAACCAAAGCTCCAATTCAAGTGGTTCTTTTTGCTAAATTCTCATTTTGACCTCTAATTTCCAAAACATACATTGCATTGCACAAATTGTCATCACATAATCATTTGCAAATTCTTGAATTTTTGGAGGGAAATTTTAATATTCAAAATTGGTGCATTATTTGAACATTTTGCCTTCACCAATGATTTTAAAAATGCATTTTAGGTGAAAATAAATAAAACCCGTGCACTGTTCATCATGCATTTTCATGCATAGGGTGAAAACCACAATTTGCATTTACACTCCATTTTGCTAATTCCACTTAACCAATAGCTTAAGCATGATTAGAGAGTGATTAGTAGGAGGTATAAAGCCAAAACCCTAACTGTTTCAGCATAACAACAATCACAATTTCAGATCTAGATCTAAAACTCCAAAATTTTTCTCTCACTTTTTTCTTGAAATTTCTTCACATTCAATCCATTCTTCTTGCTTAATTCTTGTTGCTGAGGTGTTTTTGAGCAGGATTACACGTGGAATCGAGGCCAACAGTGCAAGAGTGAAGCATTCATCAAGCTTGAAGCAACAATGGTGATTCCAAGTTTTGATGAAATCGTGCACAATTGAGCTGAGTTTTCTCCTACAAACACTTGTACTAGCATCATAGAAGGACTGTTGAGCATTACAAAGCCTTGAATCCATCGAATTCCACTTCTGCTCTTCAAGAGGTACATTAGTTGCTTAAGTTCATTTGAACTTTGCTTTTGCTTGGTTGCTTAACCATTTAGGTATAACCTCTCTTCTTCATGTAGTCTGGAAGACCTGTCCTGTTATGTGGGCAGGCACCTGTCTGAAGTCCTCCTTAAGAGGCAATGCTTGTGATTGTTTGTCTTTGTGCCAAGCAGGAAAAGTCCTCTTATGAGGCAATTGGAAGATAAAAGAGATGTGTAATCCATCTCCTGCTATTCAGTGTGTCATTCCTTTGCTCACATAACATGTTGATGCATTGTGGATATTAACCCAAGATCTTATAGAGTCAAATCACTTGTGGAGAAGAGTTCCTACTTTCTGAACTCCCACACTTTCTTTTGAAGCTCTCCCAGGCCAGGGATAAGAGCTATGAGGCACACCCCTCATCTCCATTTCATCTGCTTCACCCTAACTCTCAATGTTAGGGTTAAGAGCTCATATTACCCCATTCCAGTTGACTGTAAAGTCTAACCTTGCTTGAGCCTAATTGCTTGTATATAGTGTGTGCTAATTGGCTGGTTTGTCTGATTGCTTGATTCATCTGTGCATAGTTGCTTGAGTGTGCCTTTGTGCATTTATCATCATCATTTGTATATTATTTCATAAACTTTGCTTTATAGCATTTTGCTTTGTCCATGGAGGAGACAAGCATAAGTCCATTACTTGGCAGTTGTTCCTATGATATGGTGGGAGACTAGTGTAAGTCCATTGATTGGCATCTGGTATCCTTGTTATTTTGTTTTGTGAGACTAGTATAAGTCCATTGATTGGCATCTGGTATCATTGTTTCGTTTGTTTTAGGAGATTGGTATAAGTCCAGTTTATTGGCATCTAATATCCATGTTTGTTTTAGGAGATTGGTATAAGTCTAGTTGATTGGCATCTGATATCCACGTTTGTTTTAGGAGATTGGTGTAAATCCATTGATTGGTATCCGGTATCCACTTTTGTTTTGTGAGATTGGTGTAAGTCCATTGATTGGCATCCGGTATCCATTTGTTTTGTTTATCTGTTATTGCTCATTGTCTATTCCAAAGGAATCACTTGGATCATCTACATATGATCTCAAGAGGTGAACATCTAAGAAGTTTTACACTCCCTCACCCACCCACCTTTTGTTTCTTTAAACCTCCATTTGCATGTTAACTCAAACCCTGAAAAATATTGTGCAAACATTCTCATTGTTTTCAAATTAGAAACCTAGGCCTTAAGCCTTTGACTTTTCAAACTTCATTTTCATAATACTTCTTTTGAATTGAATTCTAATCATACTTTGACCATTTTTTATGAATAAATCCTAATTGGTTAATCCAACTCACTCAACTGTTTTTGTGGCTTTGTCCATCTGTCATACGGTGAACTGACTTGGGGTATTTTGCTTTTTATCGCAATGTCGCGGATAGCAAGAGTCGCCACCGACTTTTCTTTTATCCAATAAGGAAAGGTGGAAAAGAACAGGAAAGACCTCAATAGATTTTGGGTTCGGGAGGTACATTATACAAAGGGAAGGTATTAGCACCCTTTGTATCCATGGTTATCCATGGGTTCTTAATTGCTGGATCACTTATATTTTTGTTTGAAAAGTGTTGGTGAATTGTTTAAAAATGTTTCGAAAAGAGAGTTTAACTTTGTAATGATTCTCGTATGAATGTATACAAAGTATTTATCTCGTTTGATTTTGAAAAACAGTTTAGAAAAATATAACTTGGTAATGATTCTAGTATGAATGTATACCAAGTGGTGATTTTCTAGGACTTGCAAAGTGTGAGGGGTGGAAAATGTTTTAGGTTATGATCCAGTAATTGAGAGTTATACCGGCCCAAGGTCTTTACGGGCATTTCCTATCCTTATGAGGGTAAAACTGTCCTTACTATTGAGAAGTAAGTAGTTTTATCCTTTGGATGTAAAAGGGTCATTGTAGGGTCATCGATAGGTCATTGAAGGCAACAGTTGTAAGGATACCTTAGCATTCGAAGGGACGATCATCATTTAACCGTAGGCTACACCGAAGGGTCATCGAGGGACAAAATCGTATTTTCGAAAGCAACATCCGAGGGACCATGATTTATTTTATGATGATTTAACCGAAGGGTCTTTGCTAAGTGTACCCCTACATTCGCGGGACATGACCGTAATACCGTAATATCGTAAGGCAATAAAGAGGTCCAAGATCACATATTTAAAGGCCATATTTTAAAGTTAATTAGGTGATTAGGATGAATCTCCACATTAAAATCAATACATTAAAATTAATACATTAAAATTAATTAAGCAATTTAGGGTGGATCTTCATAAGGGTATCCCACAAATAAAGTGGAAGGCCTAAACATCACTCTTTTCCTGGGATATGTGAACCTTTACAAAATTCAGCAAACGGGTTAGAATACCAATCAGGGTGCAATCGAGGATTACACCGCAAAAGAAAACACAGCAGCATGAATGTCAGGCAAAACAGTGCATAATTAACATAGAATAGATCAGGTTACGCATAGGACATAACAAATATCAACGGCTGTCCCGTTCGCCTCTGCCTCGCCTAGCGAGGGCCTAGCGAATGCTCGCTACATGCTCGCTTAGCGATGTGCTAGCGAGCGGCTGCGGGTTTTGAATTTCAGAACAGTATGATCTCAGCATGCGGCATGCCTTATTGCATTCAATTACAGAAATAATATGGTCAAACACTCAGGATATTCAGGCGTACTGGAATTCACATGCAAAATCTAATTACATATCCAAAAATTCAATCATGATGCATTATGTATTTAGAGATTTACAAATTGGAAGCATAAAACCATAATGATACACAAACCTGTTTGCAATGGAGTGGTAATGCTGAATTGGCAAGTCACTTTTGGTATCGGGTTGAGTTGGGCGGCGGTAACTTCGGTGCGGATGAGCGGCCGTCAGGGTTTCTTCACTCCGACTTCTCTGGGCTACTCTCTGGGGTTGCTATGCCAGGGTTTTCGGCCGTCTCCGTCTCGGTTTTTCGTCCTTTTTCGTCCTCCCCTTTTCGTTCTGGAGTTGGGGTATTTATAATACTCCTTTGATGACCTAATGGGCTCAGAATGAAGCCCGAAATTTTCTGTTGTCTGTCAGCTTCGCTAGGCGAGCGTGTAGCGAACGTGTAGCGAACGTTCGCTAGGCGAGCGTGTAGCGAACGTGTAGCGAACGTTCGCTAGGCGAGCGTGTAGCGAACGTGTAGCGAACAGGCCAGTTTGGGCCATTTTTTGGATTGGGCCATTCGTGAGCTGGGCCTTTGTTCCTTTAAGATCAGTGTCATAAAAATGAGTCGGAATGCCCTGAAAAATGTCTTAAAATATTAATGGGCAAATTTTGGGGTATGACAGCTGCCCCTGTTCAATATTCTTGAACCGAGAGAGTTAGGATGGCAGGTATGCCGTTCGTGGTCTGGAGGTGAAAGATTATTGAACACTAGAATGCCCCGAAAATTTGCGCTTGTCAATTAGTCTTGATGGAGATGGGCTTAAAGATGCCATCCAGGAAGTTTGATGATGAGAGCTTCCGATTGTGTCGTACGTTAGACGATATCTGGAGACATGGGGGTCATACCGGGTCATACGCTAGACCGTATAGTGAGTCATCCATTATGCCGTCGACTTCGCCGGGGAGTCAGAGTGTGTTATACGCTGCTGGGGATAAAGGATCAGAATGGATCACACGCTAGACCGTATCTGAATACCAGAGTGAGTTGTTCATTAGACGGATGACTTTGCTGGGGAGGAAAGATCAGAATGGATCGTGCACTAGATCTTATCCAAGTTGCGGAATGAGCCGTTCGTTAGGCTGTGCTTGAGGATGAGAGGTCAAAATGGATCGTACGCTAGATCGCATACTAGGTAGCATTTGAGGACTTGAAGGTCTAATTGGGTCGTACATTAGACTGTATGTGAGCAGAATGAGCCGTCCGTTAGGCTGGATCTGATGATAAAAAGGGGGTAGTCGTATGCTAGACTACACTTCAGAAATGTACCTGTCACTAGGTAGCATCTGAGCAGATGAAGGTCTAACTTGGTCGTACATTAGACTGTATCTGAGCAGAATGAGCCGTCCATTAGGCTGAATCTGCTTATAAAAGGGGTAGTCGTACACTAGACTACAATTCAAAAATGTACCTGTCACTAGGTAGCATCTGAGTAGATGAAGGTCTAACTGGGTCGTACATTAAACCGTATCTGAGCAGAATGAGCCGTCCATTAGGCTGAATCTGCTTATAAAAGGGGTAGTCGTACACTAGACTACAATTCAGAAATGTACCTGTCACTAGGTAGCATCTGAGGAGATGAAGGTCTAACTTGGTCGTACATTAGACTGTATTTGAGCAGCATCTGGTCTAACTTGGTCGTACATTAGACTGTATTTGAGCAGCATCTGGTCTAACTTGGTCGTACATTAGACTGTATTTGAGCAGCATCTGGTCTAACTTGGTCGTACATTAGACTGTATTTGAGCAGCATCTGGTCTAACTTGGTCGTACATTAGACTGTATTTGAGCAGCATCTGGTCTAACTTGGTCGTACATTAGACTGTATTTGAGTGGTTGAAGGACTTGAAGGTCTAACTTGGTCGTACATTAGACTGTATTTGAGCGGTTGAAGGTCAGAATGGATCGTACGCTAGATCGTATCTGAGGAGATGAAGGTCAGAATGGATCGTACGCTAGATCGTATATGAGTTGTTGAAGGTCAGAATGGATCGTACGCTAGATCGTATCTGAGCTGAAGGGGTCATATGTTAAGCTGAATCAGGATGAACCGTACGTTAGGCTGAATCTGATAGTATTTGTGTATGCTGTATTTGCGATAAATGTCTGGGATGGGCTTATAGATGCCATCGTTAGGAGGATGTCAGAATGAATGTTGACATGGAGTATATCTGAAAGATGTAGTTGAATCCTGAACGTAATTGATGAGGATGTCCGTCTGAATGGACCTTTGTTTTGACTGTATCAGGGGAATAATTAACCTGAAAAATAAAGTTAGCTTCATGCCATGTCATGATGCATGAGGTGTTTTATACCTGCGAACATGGTATGCATGTGCATGCTATGAAATGATGTAATGTATATGATGCGGAATGAAAATTGTATGTAGGTATGTGATGTGAAATGATGTAATGAATGCATTATGCCTCTGAAACGTTCTTCCAGGGGACTCTACTGGGAAAATAAATCTCATTCTTCTGGTTGGAGATATTTGTATTGATGACCCTTTCTTAGCTGGGGGATACTTGATTTCCGTCTGACGATGGAAATATCCAACAGAGCCTGGCTGGGGATAGAAGAGATGACCCATTTGTCTAGTAATGCCACTCTCTTCTGGGAATGACTGGCTTCTTGTTGGGGAATAGAATTAGCGACGGATTCATCGGAAAGAATGGTTAGACCTTATCCACGATCCTGAAGTCTTTTAGTAGCTGCCATTGCTATTTTATGCATGTATTTTGATAAACATTGATCATATTCAAATGCATATATCAATTCAAGTTAAATCAATGGACGTTTACGCAACAAAACAGAGAAAGTAAAGCAAAAGCATCTTTTTGGAAATGAAATTATATTGATTTTGAAAGAGGGCTTATAAACAGGCAATTTGTGTACAAGGAGACAGCAATCCTAGTAAGAGGAAATTGTCAGGCAAACAAAGAGAAAGCTATGAGGAAAAAGTCCTGTTGATTTTGACTCCACTACTGTCATTATGTCTTCAAGCATCTCATCTCCTGCTGTCGGATAGAAGTGATTGGCTTGTTCAGTCCCTTGAACTTGGATGAAGCTGTCCGAGAACGGGACATAGTCATACGCTTTAATCCCTAATTTTTGCCTGGACCGCCTTTTCAGGTTTTCAGTCCACCAGGATACCCTTTTTTGCCCAAGCCGCCCTTTCAGGTTTTCGACTTGCCGGGTGTACATGCGTAGTATTTTTTAACTATGCCCGTGTTCACGGGATGTAGGGGCTCTTCATCATCCACTGTAGCAAGCATCATGACTCCACCGGAGAATACCTTTTTAACTACAAATGGCCCTTCGTATGCGGGAGTCCATTTGCCTCTGGAATCACCTTGTGGTAGAATGATACACTCTATTACCAAGTCGCCACTTCGGAATTATGGTGTTTTATTTTGAACTGCGTGCAGAGTTCAGTAATCATCTTGTTGTTCAAATCAGCACCATTGTCAGTGATAGCTCTTTCAGGAGACAGCAGGTTTCTCAAATGTGTATTTGATAAGATCCATCTTAGAAATCAATAAAGTGGTATGATTCAACATATACTGTCTTAGTCGGCGAGCAGTCTAAGCCAAAGCATAGCAAGCTTTCTCGAGCTGTGAGTATCTTGTTTCACAGTCGGTACCTTTTGCTAAGGTAGTATATTGCATGCTCTTTTCGACCAGACTCGTCATGTTGCCCCAATACGCACCCCATTGAATTTTCTAACACGGTCAAATACATGATTAGAGGTCTTCCTTCAACTGGTATTATCAGAATTGGAGGTTCTTGGAGATACCTCTTGATTTTGTCTCAGTAATTTGAAGATGGATTTGCAAGTAGCGGTCAAATGGGAGCTAAATCGGGCGACGTGGTCCAGATTTACGATTTCGATCGATGCCCCATGCGGCTGAATAGTCTTTTCTTCTTGCAGTAGTCTGGCAAGTTCTCCAGGTACTTAACAATCTTCCTCACTTCCATCCTCGGCTTGGTAGATCGGATTTTCAAAGTCATAATGAACTGTAGCAGAATTACTATCAACAGGATCCAGAGTGGATATGGATCTGCGATTTGTTACGTGAGTGTGTGCAAGAAAACATAGCTTATTTGAAAGATGACAGGAAAGATAAAGAGCGAAATATTTGAATGCAAAAGGTCCATTGATTCATTGAATGTGAATATGCTTATGAAAATGACAAAACCCTTGGAAAAAATAGCTATTGTGCCCCGGGCTTAAACACAATGCTTTGAAACACTAAAATAGCAATAACAATTACTCTTGACTAAAGGAAATCGGGATAGTGTCTTCAGCCTTCCAATTATTGAGTCCGTCACCAATTGTTGGGAAAATCCAGCTATCCAAGTCATAATCGTTATCAGTATCTTCCACAGCATTGACAGTCTCGTCACGATTAGGCAGAGGGGCAGTAATGTCATTAGGAGTCTCTGGAGGATCAAAGGTAGTCGCCTATATCTTCCCACTTCGAATGCCACTTTCAACATGTTCACCTGTTAATATAAGTTCAGTGAAACCCAATGAGGAACTCCTCAATAGATGGCTGTAGAATGGGCCAGTCAGTGTGCTCATGAACATGTCTACTAATTCTCGATCAGTCATAGGGGGTTTGACTCTGCCAGCCAAATCTCTCCATTTCTGAGCATATTCTTTGAAGCTTTCTTTAGAGCCCATACTCATACTCTGCAACTGTAGCCGAGTAGGTGACAATTCAGAATTGTACTGGTAGTGCTTGTAGAAAGCTGTCGCTAAATCAGTCCAGGTGCGGATGTCAGAGCTCTCGAGCTGATAGTACCATTCCAACTGTGTGCCAACCAGACTCTCTTGGAAGAAATGGATCCATAGCTTCTTATTAATGGTATACGGCTGAATCTTTCTCACGTAAGCTCTCAGATGCATTTGAGGACAAGATGCCCCATCATACTTAGTGAAAGTGGGGACCTTGAATTTGCGAGGAATAACCACATCAGAGACCAATCCCAAGCTTTCGAAATCCAGACCGGGCGCCTTCTGACCTTCCATAGCTAGCATACGTTCTTCCAGCAACTTGTACTTATCATCCCTTGGAGGGTACTGTTCATTCTTATAATCTTCGTCTTCATCCTCAGGGTTGAAGGGATCAACATTCTCATTTTCTGAATCTGTCTCTGTTTCCTCTTCTTGATCCTTCGGAATTTGAATCTCGACTCTTGTGGCCTGTCGTTTGAGCCTTCTTCCCGGGTTAATGTAACTCACAGGTTTCTTGTCTTTCTTCTTTTCGAGCAAAAGAGCCTTCAGTTCCTCCTGCCCCTTGGATAATTTCAAGATCATCTCCTGGAGTTGAGCATTCTGAGCATGGAGATCTTTGACAGTTTGCTCGAGGTCCATTTTTCTGTTTGCAGGAAAACCGTGAGAACACTGATCCCTTAGAATACCTGTTATGCGATGTTATGTTATGCTATGCAATGTATGAAATGTTTTCAAGGACTTTTGGAATTTAACTTTGCATAAACTACCAAAAAAAGGAAACCTTTTTTTTTTTTTTACAAAATAGGGCAAAGTTAAATCCCTAAGTCCTCGAAATGGTTAGTATAATGCCATGATGTTATGATGTCATGATGTTATGATGTTATGTAGATAACAAGCACAAGCAAATCACACAATAATCATTCCTAGGTTTTAAGGCTTGCGTGAGTTCCATAGGTAAGTACCCTCCCCACTGAAGTTTGGTTGGTTCAACCTGTCCTAGAATAGTAACCGGGTTCTAAAAGGATCTCCAATCATTGACCTTCCTTCAAGTCCACTTCAGTGCAACACCAAGTGGTTGACCGAAGCTTCCCTAAAGTCCAATCTCAAGGAGTGTAGTATCGAGTCTCAACCAACCCCAGTCGGAACCGAAGTCAGTTATCTCACTACTTTCTAATGGCTAGGATGAGTCAATTAGGGTTCTAAAGGTCTGGTTAATGCTTTGATGACACTACGTGGAAGCCAAAATTTTCCTCAAGTGAACATGAGGAACATCAGGACATCCAAAGTGTCACATTAACCGTAGCCATCATTTTGACCATTCCAGTATACGCCGGATAGTCGCGATGATCTATTGCTACTTACCTAAGGTACACTAGATCCGGGTGTAGGATCTTTCACTCAAAAATACCCAAGCAATCCCTTAAAAGTAAATCAGACAATTTGGAATAAGTGATCTTGTTTTTAAGGTAACCTCTCTTTTTAAAGTATCCCCAGCAGAGTCGCCAGTTCTGTCATACGGTGAACTGACTTGGGGTATTTTGCTTTTTATCGCAATGTCGCGGATAGCAAGAGTCGCCACCGACTTTTCTTTTATCCAATAAGGAAAGGTGGAAAAGAACAGGAAAGACCTCAATAGATTTTGGGTTCGGGAGGTACATTATACAAAGGGAAGGTATTAGCACCCTTTGTATCCATGGTTATCCATGGGCTCTTAATTGCTGGATCACTTATATTTTTGTCTGAAAAGTGTTGGTGAATTGTTTAAAAATGTTTCAAAAAGAGAGTTTAACTTTGTAATGATTCTCGTATGAATGTATACAAAGTATTTATCTCGTTTGATTTTGAAAAACAGTTTAGAAAAATATAACTTGGTAATGATTCTAGTATGAATGTATACCAAGTGGTGATTTTCTAGGACTTGCAAAGTGTGAGGGGTGGAAAATGTTTTAGGTTATGATCCAGTAATTGAGAGTTATACCGGCCCAAGGTCTTTACGGGCATTTCCTATCCTTATGAGGGTAAAACTGTCCTTACTATTGAGAAGTAAGTAGTTTTATCCTTTGGATGTAAAAGGGTCATTGTAGGGTCATCGATAGGTCATTGAAGGCAACAGTTGTAAGGATACCTTAGCATTCGAAGGGACGATCATCATTTAACCGTAGGCTACACCGAAGGGTCATCGAGGGACAAAATCGTATTTTCGAAAGCAACATCCGAGGGACCATGATTTATTTTATGATGATTTAACCGAAGGGTCTTTGCTAAGTGTACCCCTACATTCGCGGGACATGACCGTAATACCGTAATATCGTAAGGCAATAAAGAGGTCCAAGATCACATATTTAAAGGCCATATTTTAAAGTTAATTAGGTGATTAGGATGAATCTCCACATTAAAATCAATACATTAAAATTAATACATTAAAATTAATTAAGCAATTTAGGGTGGATCTTCATAAGGGTATCCCACAAATAAAGTGGAAGGCCTAAACATCACTCTTTTCCTGGGATATGTGAACCTTTACAAAATTCAGCAAACGGGTTAGAATACCAATCAGGGTGCAATCGAGGATTACACCGCAAAAGAAAACACAGCAGCATGAATGTCAGGCAAAACAGTGCATAATTAACATAGAATAGATCAGGTTACGCATAGGACATAACAAATATCAACGGCTGTCCCGTTCGCCTCTGCCTCGCCTAGCGAGGGCCTAGCGAATGCTCGCTACATGCTCGCTTAGCGATGTGCTAGCGAGCGGCTGCGGGTTTTGAATTTCAGAACAGTATGATCTCAGCATGCGGCATGCCTTATTGCATTCAATTACAGAAATAATATGGTCAAACACTCAGGATATTCAGGCGTACTGGAATTCACATGCAAAATCTAATTACATATCCAAAAATTCAATCATGATGCATTATGTATTTAGAGATTTACAAATTGGAAGCATAAAACCATAATGATACACAAACCTGTTTGCAATGGAGTGGTAATGCTGAATTGGCAAGTCACTTTTGGTATCGGGTTGAGTTGGGCGGCGGTAACTTCGGTGCGGATGAGCGGCCGTCAGGGTTTCTTCACTCCGACTTCTCTGGGCTACTCTCTGGGGTTGCTATGCCAGGGTTTTCGGCCGTCTCCGTCTCGGTTTTTCGTCCTTTTTCGTCCTCCCCTTTTCGTTCTGGAGTTGGGGTATTTATAATACTCCTTTGATGACCTAATGGGCTCAGAATGAAGCCCGAAATTTTCTGTTGTCTGTCAGCTTCGCTAGGCGAGCGTGTAGCGAACGTGTAGCGAACGTTCGCTAGGCGAGCGTGTAGCGAACGTGTAGCGAACGTTCGCTAGGCGAGCGTGTAGCGAACGTGTAGCGAACAGGCCAGTTTGGGCCATTTTTTGGATTGGGCCATTCGTGAGCTGGGCCTTTGTTCCTTTAAGATCAGTGTCATAAAAATGAGTCGGAATGCCCTGAAAAATGTCTTAAAATATTAATGGGCAAATTTTGGGGTATGACACCATCCTTGATAAGTTTTCATACATTAGCCATAGGTTTGATTTATCCTAGTTGGTTTATGTTAATCTCACCTTTTGTCCTTAGTGATTGAATTGTAAGACTTCCTTGTTTATTATAGGGTTAACCCCTCACTAGCAAGTTGAAGCTTTTCTCACATGGTGGACTTGTTGTTTGTATAAGGTTGAGTTTTCTCCCGTGGATAACGAAAGACCTTAGGGCTTTTGTTTAAAATGAACCCACTCATATTTTGGAAATCTTTTAGCCGAACTACGGCGTTTTGATCCTTACCTTCCATGGAAAGGTACGTAGGCAACGGGTTCATTCGTTCAAACACAAAAATATTAACTTGTATATTCTTTTCTCATCCCTTCATTCATGTTTGCACAATAAATATTTCATAAACAGATAACTTTTCGTACAACAAGTGTGAAAAGGGCTCCCTAGGAGTACCTAGGACGTTTTGGGTGCCTAACACCTTCCCATTGCGTAATTTACCCCTTACCCCGATCTCTGATCTTTTCATTAGTTTTCTATGTGTAAAACTTCTTAGGCTTTTGTTCGCTTTTTAGCCATTCCTTTGGATAAATAAAAGTGCGATGGCGACTCGATTCTTTGTATGCTTTGCTTTTGATTTAGTCAATAAATCATAAAGTGACGAATACACCGCTACACTTACCCATGAGGTGATGTCTACTTCTGACGTCTACTTCGAGCGTGCCAAAAAGAAGGTTTCCTTCCTCTACCTCAATCTTTACTTGAGCCAAATGGACTTCCTTAAATTTGTTTGTGATGGTCAGTTGGTGGATGAGGAGGAGGTGAGCCCTAGAGCTTGAAAGTCCTACTGCCATTGAGGACACCCATAAGAAGGGCAAGGTGACGAAAGACGGTGAATCTGGAGTCCCTCAGTCGGAGAATGCTACTAGGAAAGAGATGATTCAGGAGGAGAATTGCTGGTTTAGTTGTAGTATTTCTTGGCTCTTAGTGGCATTTTTGTTGTATTTCTTTGCCTTTTCGTGGGATTTTTGTAACTGTAAGAACAACAACACCCCTTGGGGGAGCCTTTTATGTTAATTGTCTTTATTGTTATTCTCTTTCGTAGTAGTTTCTATATTATTATTCCTTTAGCCATTGGTTGAGGGTGTCTATTATCATCTTTCCTCTTGCAATAATTTGACTACTTTTAAGAACTGCAAGGGGACCCAGCATTTTGTCCATTCCAAAACATGGCAAGGATCCTGCTTAGTGATTCAAAAAAATTATCGCCTCTATGGGGACAAGGATCCTACTTAAGGATCTATTATTTTAATTTCCTATATGGGCGGAACAGATCCTACTTAGGGATCCAAAATTTTGATTACCTCTATGGGCGGCAAGGATCCTACTTAGGGATCCAACGTTTAAATTGCCTCTATCGGCAACAAGGATCTCACCTAGGGATCCAACATTTTGATCGTCTCTATGGGCGACAAGGATCCTACTTAGGGATCCATAGTTTCGATTTCCTCTATGGGAGACAAGGATCCCACCTAGGGATCAAACAATTTGAATGCATATATAGGCGACAAGGATCCTATATAAGAATCCAGTGTTTTGATTGCCTCCATGGGTGGCAAGGACTCCACTTAGGGATCAAAACATTCTTATTGCCTCTATGTGCGGCAAGGACCCCCACTTAGGGATCCGTTATTTTGATCGCCTATATGAGCGACAAGGATCCCACTTAGGGATCCAACATTTTGATCGCCTCTATGGGCAGCAAGGATCCCACTTAGGGATCCAGCGTTTTTATTGCCTCTATGGGCGACAAGGATCCCACTTAGGGATCCAACATTATAATTGCTTATATGGGTGACAAGGATTCCACTTAGGGATCCAACATTTTGATAGGCTATATGGGCAACAAGGATCCCACATAGGGATCTAACATTTTGCATGCCTTATAGAGCAACCCTCTTTCGAGCTTTTAGGTTTTCTACAAAGAAGGGAGAAGCCAGTAGACACTGATTCTCTAACATATTAAAATGAATGGCCTTATTAAAAACTCCCACCATGTAAAAACCATAGAGAGAAAAGAGTGCACCCCACAAAATAACTTGTCCTTACAATCAGCAGATATGTAATACTCGCCTATAAAAATTAACAACAAAATAGCTAAACAATGGTAAAGAAAATCAAATAAATGATAAAAATGTAGGTGACTCTAGAGAGAAATCTTTATGGACCTTCAATCTTCAATATCCTTTCTATTTGGAGGAGGAGCCTCCCCGCCCTTGTAGGTTACTTCTGGTTGCTTTATTCCTGAGCCCACTTTTTTGGCTTTCGCGCCTAGAGTGCAGACCTTTTCACCTTGAGGCTCTCTACATGATATTTTATGGCAATATCTTAATCTCTTTGGATAAATCCCACTCGCCCTTTCGGGAGCGGATACTTCATGCATAAATACATAGTGGATAAGGTGGCGCCTAGCTGGTTAAAACTGGTAGCTCTATAATCATATTGGAAGAAGAGGGAGTGTCAATAATTGTCATACCCCAAAAATTTCCCTCCCCTTTTCATTTTTCATCTAACATTTGACTTGAAATTAATTTTTACTCACTCATGCCTCATTCATGTGCATCATTCATTCATGCTAACACCTTCTCATAATCATCATATATTCAAAGCTCTGTGGCTAATAAAAGCTAGGGTTTGCTTGTGGATCAAGCCTTAGAGATGTAGCATGGCTCTTCATATGGAATCATTGGGGTGAAACCCTAATTTCTTGATCTTTGGGCCATGCATTCAAAGAGATCACAACTTGGCGTTGATTTATGCTTCAAGACCCTATTTCTTGACATTATTCCTCTGGGACTTTGTGATTGCCTCTTGAGCATTGGTTTGATAATCTAAACCCTAATTGTGGGCCCATGTGTAAGGAGACTGATTATGGAGCTTCATGCTTAGTTTGAAGACCTTGATTGTAGGGTGTGTATCATGAAACCATAATCAAGGATGCTTGGTGCTTGTGTTCCATTTAGGGTTGACCTTTTGACCATGGAATTGACTAAAACCATAACTCATTGGGAAGAGGTTCTTAACCATCTTGTCATGTATCATGCCATGTATTAAACTTGCTATTGTGCATGAGATTCATTCATCTAACCTACATGTCCATATGTTTGGGATTTCATCTGGTTCAAGCTTTTGTTCAAGCATCCATACATATGCATTCTACTTGGTCTTTCTTAATTAATTTCTTATGAGACTATGGCGTTTTCAATATCATAGTTCTTTGCTCTTTTCATTCATGTTTGCATTGATGCAATGATCTTTTGGTCCATTGATTGTCCTTGATCCATTATGATTCATAGGCCATTAAGTCTTAAGTCTTTATTTCATCTATATATCTTGGTCCATTTGGTTCATGTGTTATAATGTACTCACGATCCTTATGGTCAATGAATTAAGGTGTTTGTTTCACTCATAGGCCTATTTGATTTTTTTGTTAAAGATCATTCAAAAGTCAAGTTTAATTCACATACATTCATGGTCATTCCATTCAAATCATTGGTTTTCCATTCATTTATCAAGGAATACATTGGTCTATTACAAAAAGAAACCAAAAGTAACATTTTTCAAAAGTTGGCTTTTTGGTCAAACAGTTGACCAAAGTCAACCATTGTGTTGTTTCATTCTAAACCTAATTCCAACTACATTCCACTCATATATGATCCATGAAATCCAATGTTGCTTCATGATCAAGAAAACTCCACTTTTTGCAATTTGACCATTTCCATGTCATGAGCCTTGTCTTGCAACTTGCCTCCACACTTGCCTTGCATTTGCTTACCATCTTGCCTTCCACAAGCCAAAGGTCCTGAACTCAAGCATACATCACATACATTTCCTAATATACTTTGAAAACCAATTGGCCAAAATTTAGCAAAAAGAAACAAAGCTTACCATGTCATCATCATCAAGGCATCACAAGACCTTGGCCTTGCAACCATGGCACAAACCTACTACAATGCAAACCATTGGCATGACATACACACATTCCATATAATTCAAACATTCCACAATTCAAATTAACCATTCTATAATTCAATTTCCTATAATAGTCCAAACATCCAAAGAATGCACACTGTCCATTTTTAATCTAACCTCACTAACACAATCCAAAGATTCACAATTCACACACAAATGTCCCATACATAATTTCATCCATACACAACCCTTATGTGCCAATGCATATAAATTTTAAATATTCATAACATAAAACTCAGTCAAGCACATTCAACCTGCAACATTTTTATAACAGACTGAAAACATGATTCTTGCTAATAACAGAACTGGGAAAAATCATATTCACACATAATACACACACCTGCATATACACACTAAAACCTGCATAATTTTTTCATGACAGAGCCCTACAAATCCAATAACACGAAACCTGCAACTCACACAAGTCAGAACTAACATAACCTGCAAACACAAAGCATCTTGAGTTCCAATGTAAAACAACACAAAAAAATGCAGAAAATCAAACTAGCTTACTAACCGAATTTAAGTGCATAACTAACTTTAACGAATTACATTTCATTTGCAACTAACTTTGGAATTTTAATGTAATTTCATGTGTATTTGATAACTGAAATTCGAACTCTATAAATCAGTTCACTCTTCACTCATTCAGGGTTCACGGTTCATTTCCACCATTTCCATATTTTCGTTTCACTCTCTCGATCTCAATGCTTTCTTCACCCTCACACATAGCTCTTTTCTCAAAAACTCCATTGAAGCTTCACCTTGAAGCTTCAACAAAAGTTGAGCTAAGCCTCTCATTTCAACCCCTCACAGTTCAATCTCTCAGTTCACAAAAGAAGTTTGGAAGAAGAAATGAATACGAAGAAGAAGCTAAGGTCGTGGATTACCTGTTTCAAGTGATTTTTCACTGCGTCTTCGTCTTCTCTGATCCAACCTCCGCCGGAACAAAACCCAGTTTCAGAGGTAAATCTTCTTTCTCTTCTGCTTGCCATGATATTATTACCATCATGTAGAGGACGTTCTTGGCATCAATAGCCTCAATGTTTGAGGGTGAATCTGTGAGTGTGCACCATTTAATTTAACTTCTTAGAGTTAGGATTCTTTCTTCTCTCTGTTCGATTCATGTGTATGTATACGTGCGTTTTCGACGCCATGAGATTTGGTGTAAGAAATGCTTTTTTTCGACAAATGATGACATGGGTTGAAACGATTTGATTAATAAGTATGGTTCGACACTTCGACAAAATGGAAGTTTCGTCATTTCGACAAAGATGTTTGCACCTAGGAAAAGCACTTTTGACAGATAGGGAGAACATTGCAGTATGTTGATAATTCGACAAAAATCCTGAAGGAAAACGTCGTTTCGACTTAAAGTGTAAATTTGAATTTAAAAAGTTGTAACGTTTGACAGAAGACGCGTGGAAGCATCTGGCGAAAGGAGGAGAGCCATGTGTCATAGTTTTAGGATTTAGTCGTTAATAACAGTTATGTTATTTGTGTATATATAGGGTAGTTATTATCTAAAAAAGGGTGTGAAGAATTACTTATACAAAATTCCTGAAAACACTCAAAGTACCCGTGTGAGAGAAAAGAGTCATATTTGGAAAATGTATGTGTAAACAAACACCAATTCCTTCAAAGTTTATTTTATAAAGTTCAAAGTTCTTTACAAATCTCTTTTATGTTTTCCAGTCATTTATCTTTCTGCACTTTATCCTTTTCGACACTTTACATTTCGTCAGTTATTTTCCGCCATTTACTTTATCTTGTTAAATTTACATCCACTTAACATTGTAATCAACATATTTCGACGTAAAACACTTAGAGAACAGAAATGAAAGATATGAAAGTGATTTTAGACATCTTCAAGACCATCTAGATTTTGCACATGTCCTAGGATTTGTGTGGTTGATCCTGCAAGTGACCCAATTCTACAAGTTTTGGTAAACCAGAGGTTGTTCGCCAAAATTCACAGCGAACAAATTGGCACACCCGGTGGGACTGTGCAAAAATTTAGAAAGTTAGATAATCGCTAGTCAAAATCTGTCCTTCATTTGTATGAGACTGAGAAGCGGTAAATTAGCCGTATCCGAAGTAGAAATACCTAAAAGAACAAGAGTAAGGAAAATGGCGAACCAGCCAAATAATCCTAACGAATCCATCCCAGTATCTAACCCTGTCCCTTCAACAGAAGGCAATATAGGATCGGTCCCTGTGTCAGAGGCTGTACCTTCGTCAGCGGGGTCGATACCAGCGGTTTCGATGTCACAAAACGCGCCTAGTTCGTCCTTCAGGGCACAACAAATGCCCATTGGGACACCCCCCCCTGTGGGAAACACTTCTAGGCCTTTTGTAACGAATTTCACCATGCCTCCGCCTGGTAGGGAACAACCCTTCGGAATGCCAACTTCGGTGATGGCAAATTTACATAACTCCCCGTTAATATATTCAGACTCGATGGCCAACGTGTCTTCACCCTTACAAGGGTCAGGATATGGTGGAAACGTGAGTAGACTGAATCAACAACCACTTTACGTGCCGCCGATAACAAATAATTCGGCGCAAGTGATTAGACAGCAGATGGACGAGAGTAATCATGATATGGTCCAAATGTTGACGCAACAAATGGGAGCGGTGTTTAATCCACTGATACAGAACACCACTCAAACAAACCAAGCGTTGGCAGCGCAAATGACGCGCATTGCTGATTTCTTTGGAGTCCCTCAAACTCGACACAGAGAACAAGTGGTTCATAACCCAGCGGTAGCGGTCCAAGAAGAACCTACGATAAACCAGATACCGTTAGACAATCCTCAAACCAACGTCAGAAACCGAGAGGATGTAGTCGAACAACCTCGTGTCGAAATCCCCATTCCACAAGAGCCTAGAAGGATAGTAATCCAGAGAGACCAGGACGCGGATGTTGTATTGCAACAACGGATGCGGTATAATAATCCGCCTGTCGAAAATAATTTGGCAGCCATGGTCGAAACGATAATGGCACAAAATGGGATGAACATGGGTTTACAAAGGCCTAGTTACGCATCCCCACTATCAGAATATATTCTGCAAGAAGAATTGCCACCAAGGTGGAAAGTCCCTAAGTTCACAAAGTTCTCAGGGGACACTAGTGAGTCCACTATAGAACATGTGGCACGTTACCTGATCGAGGCAGGGGAGATAGCCCGTAACGAAAATTTGAAAATAAAATATTTCCCTAGTTCCTTAACAAAAAACGCGTTTACTTGGTTTACATCTTTGCCTGCAAACTCAGTATACACGTGGACCCAATTAGAAAGGCTGTTCCATGAACAATTCTACATGGGACAAACAAAAATAAGTCTGAAAGAATTAGCCAGTGTCAAGAGAAAACACTCCGAACCAATAGATGATTATTTAAATAGGTTCAGATTGCTAAAGGCTAGATGTTTCACCCCAGTGCCAGAACATGAGTTGGTCGAAATGGCCGCAGGGGGACTAGACTATTCTATAAGGAAGAAACTAGATACCCAGTATCTGAGGGATATGGCACAATTAGCGGATAGAGTGAGACAGGTCGAAAGGTTAAGGGACGAAAAATTCAGGGCAAATAAGAATAAAAAAGAGAGGGTAGCCTACGTAGGGGTTCGCCAAGATGATGAGTTCGACGAACACGAACCAAGTAGCTTCGACGAACAAGAAATCGACCTAGCAGAACTAAAACAAGGGCCACCTTATTCGTGCAAAGTACTAACTCCGTCGAACGGAAACCCAGTCGAAACCAACGATAAGTTCCCCAAAAGGACTTATACGTTCGACATTACCAAATGTGACGAAATCTTCGATCTGTTGGTTAAAGATGGTCAATTAATAAAACCACCAGGCGCTAAAGAACCGCCTATGGAACAACAGAAAAAGAGAGGTTTTTGTAAATACCATAATTTTCTGGGCCATAAGACGTCTCGTTGTTTCCTTTTCAGGGATCTCGTTCAAAATGCTATCCGGGACGGAAGGCTGAAGTTTGGTGACAAACCAAAACAACAGATGAAGATCGACTCGAATCCTATGCAAGCAGTCGAAGCCCACTACGCTGAACCATCCGTCGTAAACATGGTGGAGGCCGAAGTTGCTCCTGATGGCAATTTGGAAATGGTGGAAGCCCCTGGAAGCTTCGACGCAAATGTCAACATGGTCGAGATTACTGATGATCTCGCAAGCCAGAAAAGAATAGAAACTACTGAAGGTTTCGACAAGAAGGACGGTGACAATGCTGTCGAGAATGTGGAGTTTCGACAAGAGGAGAATTGGGACCGCTTGGGACAGCCAAGTGGGAAATATGATTTTCTTGTGAAGTACAACGCGCCGGCAAGCTCTCAGATCGACATCAACACAATCCAACCAAGCGGTTGGGGAGATGCCTCTTCAGAAAACAATGAGGAGACAGTCGACGCAATTAAGCATGCCCCTAATACGAAGGGGAGGGTTACTGAAGACCCAGCGATTGAAAACAAGGCTGCTGAAGGCCTTGATTCTAACAAAGCAAAGAAAGGTGATATCGCCAACTGCGTCAACACCATGGGGCCTTTCAGTGAAGAGGTCACAAAAATCAAAGCGGAAGCCGCTAACGGTCCTTCGAAGCCCATGATCAGTGGGATTCTGCGTAGGACAATGGAAGACCCCAGAAGGAATTGGAACAAATGATGTTGCAAACATGGTCCCAGGACCATATCTTGGTGCTGTTGCCCAGAGAAAGAGTTCGACCAGACACCAAAAGGCGTCGAAGGCGAAGAAGAGAGGCTCATCAGGAAGATGAACGAATTAAGCATCGCCGACGAACAAAATGTTGGGGTAAATATGGTAGAAATATCTCAGAAGGACCAGGTCGAAGAGGGCGAAGAGCGTCGTCAGAAAGAGTACCAAAGGCTGGCGTACCCTAGAGAGGAGGAAAACTTAATGGAATTCATCAAGAGGTGCCAAAGGATGAAAACCGAAGTGATGTTGTGCCCACGCTGCAGCGCAGTCTTCGACAGGAAGGCAGCAACCAACCTGGAAGCGGTGGATAAGACCAAAAGGAAAGAGAATTGGGGAACAGTGAGGTATGACCCAAGGAGAAGTGATCACCACCAGTGGAGGCACGGAGAGAGACGCCAGAACACCTATAAACCATCTGACAAAGCGACGGACGACAAATGGGTTCAACCCATTAGGGACGCCCAGGGGCAGAAGAAATGGGGAAAGTTCGAGGTTCAGAGAGGCGCGTCGATGGAGGGCAAGAAGGAAATGGAAAAACACAAGCCAAGACCATACCCGTCAGAGAATTACAAAGGCAAAAATCCCATGTCCAGGTCCCAATGGAGGAGGTTCCAAAGGCAGAAGAGGGCAGAAATAGAGATGGCGAAAAAGAACATGAATGGTCCAAACGAAGCAGAATCTAGCAACAATCGTCAGACAAGGAGCAGGAAAGAGACTCCCCTCCAGATCAATCCTAGCAGAGTTGTCGAATCGGTGGCGTCGAAAGAGAAGATGCAGGAAGATGATGAAGTAACCGACAGTTTTAACTCTGACTCAGAGGCATCCTTCAACGTGATTTGCAACGTGGTCTCTGTTCTCCCTAGAGACTATGATAGAGTCATGGAAATTGAGGATGAAGGAGACGAAATGGAGGAAGAAACAATGGCACACAAGCCCGTCTGCTACTATGTGATGAACAACGGATGCGTCGAAGAGCAGAACGCTTTTTTCGAAAGACCAGACGACTCCATGAAAGCGCATTTGAAACCTCTGTTTATAAAAGGAAAGGTGGAAAATGTCGGCGTGAATAAGATACTGGTGGACGGGGGAGCGGCAGTGAATTTGATGCCCCACTACATGCTGAAGAAGATTGGAAAAGACGATTCGGACGCGAAGCCTCACAACATGGTGCTGTCGAATTACGAAGGGAAGATAGGGACAACTATGGGAGTCATCCAAGTGAACTTAACTGTAGGAACCATAACAAGACCTACAATGTTCATAGTCATCGCTTCGAAAGCCAACTACAACCTGCTGCTTGGTAGGGAATGGATTCACGGCGTAGGAGCTGTACCCTCTTCAATGCACCAGCGGATAGCCATATGGAGGCCAGATGGAATCGTCGAAAACATCGAGGCTGACCAAAGCTACTTCATGACCGAGGTAAACACTGTCAACAGCCAAAGCTTCGACAAAAACCTGGCTCATATACCTCCCTGCAGCCCGGCAGAATTCGACTTGAAGACGACAGACAATGCCTATTGCTCCATGTACCTACACCCAACGCATGGTTTCCAGTGGGATAAAGAAGTGATTGGCGAAACTTACATATGGGGAACCACTCATATAGCGCCGACGGGATGGGGTAGTGAATTTGACGATGACGAGTGAACAATCAGCGATCGAAAAGATTACGGCTTACATGGCCAAAAACAAACTAAAAGAGGCCCTTGAGGCTGAGGTAAAAAATATGGCTGTCGAAGCCAACCAAGAGAACTCCAACAAACAATGTCCTCAAGAAGACGTTGCGGAAGATCATGTCACCAACCAAATGGGCGGATGGCAACACCAAAAGCTTGACGCCATTTACGACGACGAACCTCTGGGGTTCGAAAAAGATCCAGTGTCAACTAACGAGAAGATGGTGGCGCAGGATCCTTTAGAAGAGATAAACATAGGAGCGGGGGCAGAACATAGACCAACGTACATAAGCGCAAAAATGGACCCCCAATTCAAGGTCGAAATAGTCCAGTTGCTGAAAGAATTCAAAGATTGCTTCTGTCGCATCCTGCGAAAAATCAACCGGCGAGACTCAAAATAAAAACACACAGAGCCGCCACTAAACGTTATTTATCCCAAGATAGGGAAAGGAAACGCTCAGAGAAACCTGGAAAGACATGGTCTCGCGACCAGAGAGAAAAGGTTCGGGAGTCGGTTACGCAAGGGGAAGGTATTAGCACCCCTCACGTCCTAGGTACTCCTAGGGATCCACGTTCTAGAATAAAGAAAAGGTTGCTAAACATCACACACACACGGGGAACGCAGGTGGGGTTAGGAGAAACGGGCTCGATAAGGTATCGCACCTTATGCCTACATATCTTGTCTGGAACAAGAATCAGAGCCTCTGTAGTTCGGCTTACGCACGCCAAACAACACAAAACATACAAACAAGCAAGGGTGGCAAACATGGAGCCCGACAACCACTGGATGGAATTACGTCGGCATCCGAACCAAAACACGCTCAAAAGGGCAAACGTGGAGCCCGACTGCCAATCACTGGGCTTACGTCGGCATCCGAACCCAAAACACACAGTCAGATAACAAGTAAACACACGCAAAAAAGAAAAAGGTTGCCCGGAGTGGTCTCGCACGACCACCTGCCTACATACCTCGTCTGGCACGAGGATCAGGGCGATGTAGTTCCCCTGAAAGGGACTAAATTGCTAACCAGAAACCGAGGGGAAAACACGACACTAGGGAGCTGAGACTCGAGCCTAATGTTGTCATGCATCGCTTACCCTAAGTTCGGTTTTCTATCCTACTTGCATAAGCAAACTAACCTAACCAGGAAAGAAGCTAGCACACAAGCATACAACATATATCAAATGAGAACAGGCATCTCAAACAAGCATGTCAATCAGAGATTCACAGAGCACGCACTATAGCCAAAACAAGGGGCTCACACAATAGGTTTGACTGCCTCAGCAAGTCGTCTGTACGGGCTGTGTTTGCTCTTAACCTTGCCATTACGAGGCTAAGGTGAAGCAGATGAGAGGTGAAGTGAGGATCAGACCTCACAGCTCTTATCCCTAACCAGGGAGAGCGGACAAATGAGCATGGGTCCAGAATAGGGGAACCCTTTTATACTCGATGACTCAGACACAATGTGCACTGCACAGGATCTTGGGCTTTTGATCTCAATGCTACAACCATGTAATGGGAGCAAGGAGAAGACTCAACTGAATAGTGGGGGGTAGGCTGCATACCCCTACCTTCCACCAATTGCCTTATTTAAAGGACTTTCACCTGCTTGGGCTTAAAAATAAACAACCACAATCATTGCCTCTTAAGGAGGACTTCAGACATTTTGCCCGGCCCGGTAACAGCCGGGTCTCCAGACTACATGAAGTTAGAAAGCTATACCTCAATGCAAGTTGCTTAAGCAAAGCAAAGCAAAAGTTCACAAGGAACTGAGCAACTAAAGGTACCTGGAAACAATCAAACACAGTTAGTAATCAGACAGACAAAACCAAACAGCAAGTGTTCAATCAATCAAACTATACAAAGCAATGCACAATAAAGCAAGCTCAAAGCTCAAGCCAAAGCTTCATCACCTACAAAACAATGTTATGTTAGTGTACAAACATCAACAACATCAATTGCAATTGATTTGGATCATTCTCCATGTGCATTATGCTTTTGATCCTGAAAAATCAAGCAAATATTAGCAACAAGACCACTAGGCTAAGCCTAGGGTCCAAAGGCAAGAAAAATTCCTAAACAGCAAGGTATTCACCAACCAAACTCAAATTAATGTCAAACAAGAGCAAACACCATTGGTCTCATGTTTATATCATTCATCATGCTCATGCTATGCACAAAACAATTCAACTTATGTCAAATGGAGCACCAAACATGCAAACAGAACTATTGCATTCAAATCCACATCAAAACAAATCCAAAAAATCTCAAATAAATTACACCTAAACAGGGGGCATTCAAGGTCTACCATGTCAAATTTGAGCTTAAATGGGCAAATGGAACCATGTCAATGAAAATCAACAAAAACAGACACAATTATAGGCTCCAAATCACAACATCAATACATGCTTCCACTTCAAAAATTCATATCTCAATGAAAACAATAAAGAAATGGATGAGACCAAAACAGGGAGGTCCTAACATGTGTCTACTACAAGCATGCCAAATTTCATGATTATACAATACCACATGAGCATTTCCCAATCAATCTACCAACATGTATCATGTGAACTTGCAATTTCAACCACCAGAAATGAAAAATCATGATCAAATTGAAAATGCAATGTAAAATTCCACAAAAATTCATACAGCATATAAACATGTTAATCAAACATCATGCAAAGTTTCACATTAATTCAGCAAGCACAAGTCAATCAAATAAATTCAACAAGTTGACATCAAGAGGTGTGACACAAATTGTCACACCTAAGTTCTAAAATTCACATCTCAATGGCTAGGTATCAAAAATGCATGAAATTTACATATAAATGAACATCAACCAGTCAAGAATCATCACAAAAATTTTCAAGAATTTATTTAATGATATGAGCATTTCATGAATCAATTAGCAAAATGTAGCAAAAATGGACACATGTGAGAAAACCCTAAGTCAAATGGAATTTCTACCAAGCACAACTTTGACCAATAGGTCAAAAAAATTCTACACAAGTCAACAAAGTCAACATAAAAATTTCCACAATTTTCTGAATTTTCTACTATTTTTGGTGAATTTTTTTAGGTGTTAAAATATTTTTTTAGAATTTTTTGTGAATTAATTTAAATTAATTAAAATGCCAATGGCAGTTTTGTAATTAAATATGGCGCGGGAGGGAAACAGAGTTTTCAAAAATTTGAACGGGATTTTGGATCAAATGCTGTTTCGCGCAGAACTCGTCTTCTTCTACCTCCAGCACACGAAGAACACGAAATTTCAAAACCCTCACCAAAATGAACGAATAGATATCCGTTGGAACCGCACTAACGCGTAGATCACAAATATGAACTTATTTTAACCTAACAATTCTTCTATCATGCGAATCGACTCACTTAGGGTTTTGGCACAAAATTTCAAATCAAGATTGCGCAGCCTACGGTCTACCATTTGCAAATCCAAAGTCATCACCATACTCTACGTAACACGAACTACCAAACGCACATAAGCATGGATCAAATAGTGAGATTCGAATTTTCGAGTTACCTGTTATGGCAGTGTAGATCGAGCGGTTCTTTTCGCTTGATTCCTTCGAACAGGTGTTGTATAATGATGAGGAAGATGATTGGAAGCCTTTTCCTAGCTCGAACCTGCTCCAGTCATGTGGAATTGGAATTTGCCATTGAAGCTCTCACTTGCAACAGTCACGATCCAAGGCTTTGTTGATGATGAAAAGCAAAAACAGTCCTAGCACATGATGATACAAGATCACAGCAAAAAGAAACTCGAGTTTTGGTTGAAGGATGAAGAAGTTTGATGAATTTGAAGATTTGTGTTCTTGATGAAATTTTGAGAGAATGAGAGGTTTTTCAGATCCAATCTTGGAGTGTGTGATTTCTGTTAGGTTTAGCATGTGATTAGGCTTATGTATGACAGCTTAATCCAACTCTAATCAAGTTAATTAGCAAAAATGGATTTGTTAATGAAAGTGTAATTTGCAAAGAGAGGGTAAAAATGGAATTTCACTATGCCAGCTCAATGACACCTGTTGACAGCTCATACAAACTCTAAATACCATGTGTGAACCATTGCAACTTGTTTCAACTTCATTGGTTGCTTAAATCTCAAATTCACATGTGTGTGGTAATTGTCCATTTTTAACCATTGCACTTTCCAAGCCAAATCTCAATTTACAAGCCTTAGCCATGAAATGATTATTCCAACACACTCCAAATACCATTTATGAGGTGTAGAAAAAAGTCCCATTCAAAAATTCCAATTATTTTGAGAGTTGGACAATTTTGCCCCTGGTCCAATTCAGCTGTCCAGTTGAAAAGTGACTTTTTGCCTTGGCCATTTTTGGGAAAATCCAATGATGCACCCTCAAAGTACATGTCAAATGGAGTTTGTGCATATAAAGAACTTGCAATTTGGACAAAGTATGTGGAAATTATGGCCTCCTGATTACGGGTCATTTTTGAATTTCACTGAGCCATAATTTTCCAACCATACATGGGATTTTCAAGTTCTTGGACTTTTTGGAAAGGTGAGAACAAGATCTACAACTTTCATGTTGAACAATTTTTCATTTGAAGCTTCCTTGGACACGTGGCTTTGAGGTCAAAAACTTTCCATTTTTGGAAACTTCAACTACAAGTCACTTTCTATTTTTGGCAGTTTTTGTCCTGACTTGATTTTCTTCATTTTTAAGCTTTGAGATGTCATATAACACTTGTTCCAACATGAATGAAGTGTATCCAACTCATTTCCACCTCCAAATTCATCAGATCATGTACTGTTGACCACAGTTGACTTTTCATCAGATAGATAAATTTGGCAATGCATAGATCAAACTGAGCCCCAATCCTCAACTGAAATGGCTCAAGGGTGAAACCCTAGCCTCAATAAGCACAATATAATCACAAAATGAACCCCATAATCATCACAGACCTCATCTCCTGATCCAGCCCTGACTGGCCCAATGCAACTGATTAGGGTTGACCAGTGGTCAAAAACCCTAATCTCAAGGAATCAGCCTCAACACTTGATCCTTCTGATGATAACCAACCATGATGATGATGATGTATCATTGTAGTCAAGATGAAGACCAACATCCATTGAGAATCATGAAACCCTAATTCACAGCCCAATCCTCAGATGGCCATGACCAGTCAGTAAAACCCTAGGCTTGCACTTGACTTCCTCATCCTCTGATCAAGACTTGGGAAGATGGCTTGCACAATGTAACCACATGTTATGCAATATGAAATGCCTAATGCCCTAAAATGAAATGCAAATATGTTAATGCTAGTCCCCAGAGAGGAGGGCAAATTTTGAGGTGTTACAGCTGCCCCTATTCAATCCACTGTGAACCTGTCGATACGAAATAGCCTCGGCTTTCGGATGATCAGGATGAAGAGTGATTGAATACCAAGAACAGACGAACAATTTGCACTCTGATGGGATGAATAATTAACAGCGCCTGTCAGCATCGGCGAAGAAACAAACTCTGAACAACGTCGACCTGGATACCAAAATAAATGGTAACACAGGGACAACCATGGTCTGATCACCACTCATCCGCTCGGGATTATTATTCTTTCTTCTTTTTCTTTTGCTTTTCTTGAACCCCAAAATTTTCTCTGCCCTTTTTCATTTTCTTGAACCCCGAACGTTTCTCTGCTTCTTTTTCTTATTTTCTTGAACCCCGAACGTTTTTCCGCGCAAACGATCCTCGGACCTCTGCATTTGAACCCCGGAAAATGCCTCAGCACTCCTTCTTGCCAACATAATGAACCCCGATCTCCAGTTTGAACCCCAGTCGCCTGACAATAACTCTCGATCGCCAGAATGAACCCCGTTCTCCAGAAAATGTCGCAACACTTCCTTTTCTCCATTTGAACCCCAGAAAATACCTTAGTATTTCCTTTTCTCCATTTGAACCCCAGAAAATGCCTCAACATTTCCTTTTCTCCAATCTCTCGTGATAATTCCGCTGGCAACGTCGGAAATAACACCAAACCACTCTGAGGGCGACATGTCAAAGGGTAAACCTTCATAAAGAAGGCAGCATGTGTAACTCTTCCTCAGAAGACACCTATAACGACCTCCATTGGCCTCAGCCAGAGTCTAAGGTAACACATGAACAGAAGATAATCCTGCGGACCTCATCCTGGATATAATCTTCAACTCCATCTTCATTTGAACCCCAGAAAATGCCTCAGCATATACTCTTCTCTGATTGAACCCCGATCTCCAGAAAATGTCGCAACATCTCCTTTTCTCCATTTGAACCCCGGAATCGCGTTGCTCGCGTAACGTCTTCTGATATCATTCCCATCTCTGTCCGACGGAAACATTTCCTCCAATATCGCACTACTGGGGAACACTGCTGATCTGACGTCATGGTACCACACTCCTCAGAGTAACATTTTCAACCAGGCACTGACTGATGACTGTGAGAAAACTCGACATTTACTGGACATCGAACAATGATGTTGACAGGACATCGAACAATGATGTTTACAGGACATCGAACAATGATGTTGACAGGACATCGAACAATGATGTTGACAGGACATCGAACAATGATGTTGACAGGACATCGAACAATGATGTTGACAGGACATCGAACAATGATGTTTACAGGACATCGAATAATGATGTTGACAGGACATCGAACAATGATGTTGACAGGACATCGAACAATGATGTTGACAGGACATCGAACAATGATGTTGACAGGACATCAAACAAGGATGTTGACAGGACATCAAACAAGGATGTTGACAGGACATCAAACAATGACCGACCAGACATTAAACAAGGATGTTGACAGGACATCAAACAAGGATGTTGACAGGACATCAAACAATGATGTTGACAGGACATCAAACAATGACCGACCAGACATTAAAAAATGACTGGGAAATAACTCGACGTTTACTGGACATCAAACAAGGATGTTGACAGGACATCAAACAAGGATGTTGACAGGACATCAAACAAGGATGTTGACAGGACATCAAACAAGGATGTTGACAGGACATCAAACAATGATGTTGACAGGACATCAAACAATGATGTTGACAGGACATCAAACAAGGATGTTGACAGGACATCAAACAATGATGTTGACAGGACATCAAACAAGGATGTTGACAGGACATCTAACAATGATGTTGACAAGACATCAAACAATGACCGACCAGACATTAAACAATGACTGGGAAATAACTCGACGTTTACTGGACATCGAATGATGATGTTTACTGACACCAAAGAAAGCTCGACCAGACACTTACTGATTACTGGGAAATACTGCTGCTCACAATGCTGACCTCCTCGGAGTATCGTCTTCACTGTCCGGCAAAACCAATCCTCAAGCGGTAACCACGGCTTGAATCGCGTTGATCGCGTAACATTCTCCAATCTTCATTCCCATCTCGGCCCGACGGAAAAGCTTCCTCCAGTATCGCACTACTGGGGTACATCTCTGATCCAATCATGAGGCTAAACTCTTCGGAGTAACACCTTCACTGTCTGACACAACCACTTCTCAAACGGTAACCACGGCTTGAGACTAGCTCTATGCTTGCAACAATGATGCATGATCTTTTTCTGCGTAATGCTCCATAATTATGGAAATGCTACGCGATTTATTATTTTTCTATGCAACATGCTATGCTTATTCTACATGATGAATGCATAAAAAGTATCCCCTCAAGGGACTCCTCTGGGGAGCACGAGACACTCTGCTGAGGAACTCGTCACTGCTCTGATTCCACCCTGCTGGGGAATAGCACTGCTGCTGGGAAAAGGTAACCCTTGCTGGGGAAGAACCTCCTTTGCACCCAATCCGCTTGGGAAACTGCTGGGGATAAGAACCACCAACACTCTGTGGGGATACATCGGTCTTTGACTTGCTGGGAATATCAATCCCGACTCTGCTTTGAGAACCCTCACAGATACCTGACGACTTCACTGGGGAAGCGCTCACAGATACTCCGCTGGGGAAATAGCAATCTCCAGGCCTGTCGACTGGGGAAGCATCAATCTATCACCTGCTGGGGATAACCATCCTGACCTTGCTAGGGAAGCGAATACCACTCCGCTTGGGACAACCCATGCAATCCATAGGTAGAATCAACTCAGCTGGGGATGCAAAAATCCGTCCGCTACGGGAACTTGTCCAATCCACTGGTAGGATGAACACTGCTGGAGATATATTTCATTGAAACCCGCTCCACTCGGGGAACTGCTGGAGATATATTTCTTTGAACCCGCTCCACTCGGGGAGTAGCAACCTTCAGGCTTGGCTGCTGAGGAAACACCATCATAAACCTGTCGGGGATAATCATCACGACTCGGCTGGGGAAGTCACAGACCTTGGATCCGCTGGGGAGTTAGCCCTCCGATTCTGCTCGGGGACCTAGCTGGAAAAATGAGAAAAGTTGGTACAACACCCGTTGACTCGTCGAACCACGACATCTACCTCCCAATCTCGCATCAGCCTTCCACTTTTGAGAACTCCCAGGCTCGTCTGGACCTTTTCTGCTCCATCATCTTGTATTCCAAATCGCTCCGCGCTCGACGGAAAGCGTATTCCGTTCCTTATTCGTGCACTCGTCCCGGACCGGACTCTGCGGGGAATTACATACTTTCAAACCTTCCGATTTTGAAGAGTCTTCTTGATTACCATCAAGGATCGTCGCACGTCTCAACGTTTCTTCGCCGTTTTTTCACACATTCGTTCCTGATCGAACTCTCTGGGGAATTTCTCTTGTCAAAGCGTCCACATCACAACCTGCAAGTGAGTGAAAATATCTAACAATTCCTGCAAAACAGATCGTTAGATAAAACCGTGCCCCAGGCGTGTCAAGATTTCAACACTTGGGTCACTCAACCTTCCAAATAAGATTTCAAGCTTTCAATCTTATAAACATGCATTGGAAGGAACCTGTATGTATAAAAATGCAAAATTCTTTATCAAAATAATCGGATGTTTTTGCAATCAAAGCGGTAATGAAAAACAAAAACAGAATTATTTGACCGAATGTGCATTTTGTTGATTGGAAAATGTGGCTCAAATGAGCAATACAAAAGGAAGCAATTCCTGAAAAGAGGTAATTGCGCTCAAAAGGAAAAATCTATCCTAATGGCAATGTGAAACCCGTGATCTCATCGAGTTCCAACTCAGTTACACCCCATATGTCCTCAGACTCTCCATGCTTTCCGCCTTCTGAACAAGACGATTCCAACCGATCCCTACCGGGTATTATCCATGATGCTTTAACCAAAGCGCAAACGATCATGCTAGACGCAGTTGTTCGTTTCAATCCCTCTTTTGCCTGGACCGCCCTTTCGGGTTTTCAGTCCACCGGGATACCCATTTTTGCCCAAGTCGCCTTCTCAGGTTTTCGACTTGCCGGGTGTACATTTTTCATTCATATCCCTAATTTTTGCCCGAACCTTTCTTTCTGTTTTTGGTTCGTCGGGATGCCCATTTTTGCCTGGACTATTTTGTTCTTTTCGTCCAGCGAGTCAATTATACGAAGTATTTTTTAACTGCGTCCGCATTCACAGGGGATGGGAAATCTTCGCCATCCATGGTCGTTAACAACAAGGCTCCACCCGAGAAAACCTTCTTGACCACGAATGGACCTTCATAATTTGGTGTCCATTTGCCCCTTCGATCGTTTTGAGGAGGAAGGATCCTTTTCAGCACCATATCACCCACGTGATATACCCGAGGTCGCACCTTCTTGTCCAAAGCACGCTTCATCCGCTGCTGGTACAACTGCCCATGACAGATGGCTGCTAGCCTCTTTTCCTCAATCAGGCTCAACTCTTCGTACCGGGTCCTTACCCATTCAGCCTCTTGCAACTTCACATCCATCAGGACTCTCAAAGAGGGAATCTGAACCTCAACAGGTAATACCGCTTCCATCCCATATACCAATGAGAAAGGCGTTGCCCCAGTAGACGCACCGAAGATCAATACCCAGGGTACCAGTTTCCTACTCAATCACACCGTCGGTGCATTCAAATGTTATCCGGGTAACAAAAGCTCATTCACCTTAACCTCCCCATCAGACATCAGAATCCGTGCGGATTCAGGGTCAGGCCCCTCCTCCGGGATCGGTCACTCTCAATCTTTCGATTGGAGCACCTCGAGATGTCCTCATCAGGGAATTCAAACTTCATTGGTTGATAATCCTCCACGGGTTGTTGAGCGATGTAATCAGGCAATACACCCCTCGATTGCTTCCTGAGAGTATCACAAATTAGTCAACATTATTTTGCACTCTCACAACCCGTCCGGTCGATGCTGGCTTCTCAAACACATACTCGATCAGATCCATCTCGGAAATCCACAAAGTGGTATGAATCAGCATATACTGTCTCGGTCGGCGAGCAGCCTATGCCAAAGTACATCAAGTTTTCTCGAACAGTGAATGTATTGTTTCACAGTCGACAAACTTTTTGCTAAGGTAAATTGCATGCTCTTTTCGACAAAACGCGTCATGCTGACCCAATACACCTCGTAGACCCCTCGAAGGCCGTCAAGTACAGAATTGATAATTGCTCCTTCCATAGGAAGTATCAGAATCAGAGGTTCCTGCAACTTTTCTTTTTATTTTCCACTGCCCCTTGGCAATCATTATTTCACCTGACCGTTTGATCTTTTTTTTTTTTCAACAACTTGAATATAGGTTCGCCCGTGGCCGTTAGATGAGATGTGAACCATGACAGGTAGTTCAATCTTTCTAAGAAACCACGAACCTCTCTTTTCCTTTCTCGGTTCAGGCGTTTCTCTTATTGTTCTTTTTTTTTTTTTTTTTTTTTTTTTTTTAGCAGGATCAACCTCGATTCCTCCCTTACAATGAACCCCAACATCTTACCGGACCGCACTCTGATAGTGCACTCACTTGAATTCAACCTCAGTTTGAATTGTCTCCACCAGATGCCCCACTCCTGTTTCGGGACTTTGCTATCATGTCATAGCATAACATTCAACTTCATGATGAATCATATCATGAAACAAAGTCACCATGGCTCTCTGATACAGGCACTGGCGTTTGCTTCTCTGGAGGACAGTCTCCTTTCCATGGTAACTTGTACACAACGACATTGGTATCCTCCCTGGCATATCCTGACACGACCAGGTGAAGGCATCCACATGCTCTTTCAACAAGGCTACCATTCTGCTCTCGATTCGCCTCTGAAGCGGCTCTAATTTTCATCTCCTTCCTGACCTCGGCGGTGCGTGGAATAACAATCTCAACCCGCTCCTCGGGCGGCTGAATCACCTTCTCCTCTTGTCTCAACAACCTGGTTAATTCCAGTAGATCACAATCTTCTTTGCCTTCTTCTTCAGCCTGATTGCTCGGATTGTCGAAGTCATATGAGGGGTAACCAAATTGTTATCAACGAGATCCGGAGAATTATTTTTCGACTTTGGGACGAGACAAATCAAAAAGGAAAAATGAAAATAAACATTGCCATTTTTATTTGTTTTTAAACTGCAAAAATAAATGAAAGACAGGGAACACCGTTTTTTGACTGAAAAACATCCATTTATTAATGATGCAGAAATGCAAATTAAAACATGAGGTGGCCCTTACAATGGACCATTACGTGTCGGGCAACACGTATGGCTTTCATGCAAATAAAACTGAAAACAAGAAATATTACTCTTCCGGACGAGCGACAGTGATGATCTTGTTAGGCCTTCCAGCTTCCTGGTACGCACGATCTTATCCATTGATCAATCTCCCAGTCACTGTCAGTTTCTTCACCCACTGTATAGGCGTGATCTGAATCTAGCATTCCGGCACTGACAAAGGTGAACGACGGACGACGTCCTCTGTTCTGCTCAGACGAGTCTTGACCTGGACGATAACCAATCCCAAACATATCCGCCTTTACCACAATGCCTATGATTTTTCCCCAGCCTGGGATCCCTCCATTTCTCAACATTTCCAGTGCCTGTTTGTAAGAAGACACAGACGGTTTTTTCTCTTTTCCAACACCAATGTCATTTTCCACCTTGATGGTTTCAACTGCCAGACTGGGTGCTTTACACCTTACATCGTCCATTTCTACTTTCATCTTTCTCTGGACAGATTCCCCAATTAATACACACCCCTTTGTAGCGATGGCTGCGCAACAATCACCAACACGAGGGAAAGCTCCGTTTTCCGTCGGGCGTTTTGGGACCACAGACATGGGCATTCTTAACTGATCCTTCTCAGTCACCTCTACCCCTTTCTTGTCCTTCGACATCAGTTTCACTTTTACAGGACCAGGCCTTGTCGCGGGGTTAGCACTATCATCTGTCGTCGGTGCAAAGCTGATTGCCTTAGAATCCACCAAGTCCTGGACCACATGCTTAAAAGCTTTGCAATCCTCAACATGATGTCCGGGTGCCCCAGCATGGAACTCACACCCGACATTCTCATCATAACTGGCAACCCTCTGATCCGGTTTCCCTGGAACCAATATCCTCGGCTGCACCAACCCAAAATCCTTCAACTTTTTAAACAGAAAGGCATAAGTCACGGGCGGCTTATTGAAATGACGATCTGTCGTCCTCCTTCTCACTTGGCCCACTGCTCTTTGGGTCCTCTGTTGAGGTGGTGGTTGCCGCTGTTGTGCAGATGAATCACCAACAGGAATGGTTACGGTGACAGCATAAGGGTGGTAACGATCCTTATCACGTTCTCTTTTGGTCTGCGCACCACCTGATTCAACCTTCTTCTTGGGCTGACCACTGCCAAGGGATTTCTTCACTACAGAGCCAGAGGGATTTGTTACTTCGGATGACGGAGCCTTTCCCTGAACTTTCTCCTTAATCATCCAGCCCTCAATCCTTTCTAATCTCTCGGCCATGGCTTTCTGCCCCAAGGCAAGCCCTTGCACAGCGCTGAACAAATCCCCCACCATCTCTTTCAGTTCGAGGATGTCGGCGTTGGTAGGATCCATCAGTCGAGGAGTATTGCGTCTGGTGAAGTATCTGTGAGGACGAGTTGAGTGCAAAAGTACAGTTCTGCGAGCACGAGCAATGATTCCTGCAAAACAGCAAACAGGTTAATATGCATGAATGCAACGTCTATCCATATGAGGAAGCTTCTGTCTTTTGATCTTGGTTTCATCGAGACAGATAATATTTTGACATCCACATTCTGACATTCAAGATGTCTCTCAACCAGATTCTCAATCAATGATACTCCCCATATGGTTAGACGTAGGTTTGGTGCAGATGAATGCAAAATGAGAATGATGCAGATGTATGCAATGCATTGTGCCATCCTCCAAGTCATCTGATCCTCTGCACTGAATCTGGTCTCTGAACAGATCATAACCATCTGAGGGAACATGTAACCACAAATCCAACTCAAGGGTTTCGAAATAAACGGAAGACAGATACATCATCATCATCATCATCACCAATCTCTGAGCAGATACCCAAAACCATCTGAATCGGCCCGGGGAATCCTGAAATAAACGGATCCCCACTGATAAATAACTCGGCCCGGGGAATCCTGAAATAAACGGATCCCCACTGATAAATCACGGACAGCACTCCGGCGTCTCGGCAATAAATGACCATAAATCCGACTTATAAATAGGACTCTGATCCACGGAACAAAAAGTCACCATCTGAACATGCATCTGAAAGAATCACCCTCCCCTCACAGGTAAATTCTAATCAGGTCATCCTAAGGCGGATAATAGTCTCGACAATCGGGCAGAGATACTCAATGGGTTTGCCCTTTCGGGTGTGCCATTGTAGCTCTCCTGAGATCGTCTAAACCAAAGATCCGGGAAATGATCGGTCACCAGAGTCAACAGCCCAAAAGAGATAACCCAACCAAAGTGGAAAATCCCACTGGAAGAGCATTTCTCAGATGAACCTCGTCCGGCTTGTGGTATGTCACGTCGCAACATCATGCCCAACCGACATGTGAGCGACGCGAGACCACGCTAATCCTAGGTGTATACTCGGGCCTGGGTTTTAGCCCCACTCAGAACACCCACCCCACACAGAGGAACCACCTGCACAGAGGACGGCAACAGCATGATAGTATGATGCATGCAAATATTTATGCAAATATATACAGGTTAGAATAATAAATGCAATAAATCAAGCATCACAAAACAAGCAACCTAAACTATCCTAAAACGCTAGGAAGGACTCGCTTAGGGACGATGGACCAGCACAGGTCTACATATGATCCCCAGCAGAGTCGCCAGCTGTCGCATCCTGCGAAAAATCAACCGGCGAGACTCAAAATAAAAACACACAGAGCCGCCACTAAACGTTATTTATCCCAAGATAGGGAAAGGAAACGCTCAGAGAAACCTGGAAAGACATGGTCTCGCGACCAGAGAGAAAAGGTTCGGGAGTCGGTTACGCAAGGGGAAGGTATTAGCACCCCTCACGTCCTAGGTACTCCTAGGGATCCACGTTCTAGAATAAAGAAAAGGTTGCTAAACATCACACACACACGGGGAACGCAGGTGGGGTTAGGAGAAACGGGCTCGATAAGGTATCGCACCTTATGCCTACATATCTTGTCTGGAACAAGAATCAGAGCCTCTGTAGTTCGGCTTACGCACGCCAAACAACACAAAACATACAAACAAGCAAGGGTGGCAAACATGGAGCCCGACAACCACTGGATGGAATTACGTCGGCATCCGAACCAAAACACGCTCAAAAGGGCAAACGTGGAGCCCGACTGCCAATCACTGGGCTTACGTCGGCATCCGAACCCAAAACACACAGTCAGATAACAAGTAAACACACGCAAAAAAGAAAAAGGTTGCCCGGAGTGGTCTCGCACGACCACCTGCCTACATACCTCGTCTGGCACGAGGATCAGGGCGATGTAGTTCCCCTGAAAGGGACTAAATTGCTAACCAGAAACCGAGGGGAAAACACGACACTAGGGAGCTGAGACTCGAGCCTAATGTTGTCATGCATCGCTTACCCTAAGTTCGGTTTTCTATCCTACTTGCATAAGCAAACTAACCTAACCAGGAAAGAAGCTAGCACACAAGCATACAACATATATCAAATGAGAACAGGCATCTCAAACAAGCATGTCAATCAGAGATTCACAGAGCACGCACTATAGCCAAAACAAGGGGCTCACACAATAGGTTTGACTGCCTCAGCAAGTCGTCTGTACGGGCTGTGTTTGCTCTTAACCTTGCCATTACGAGGCTAAGGTGAAGCAGATGAGAGGTGAAGTGAGGATCAGACCTCACAGCTCTTATCCCTAACCAGGGAGAGCGGACAAATGAGCATGGGTCCAGAATAGGGGAACCCTTTTATACTCGATGACTCAGACACAATGTGCACTGCACAGGATCTTGGGCTTTTGATCTCAATGCTACAACCATGTAATGGGAGCAAGGAGAAGACTCAACTGAATAGTGGGGGGTAGGCTGCATACCCCTACCTTCCACCAATTGCCTTATTTAAAGGACTTTCACCTGCTTGGGCTTAAAAATAAACAACCACAATCATTGCCTCTTAAGGAGGACTTCAGACATTTTGCCCGGCCCGGTAACAGCCGGGTCTCCAGACTACATGAAGTTAGAAAGCTATACCTCAATGCAAGTTGCTTAAGCAAAGCAAAGCAAAAGTTCACAAGGAACTGAGCAACTAAAGGTACCTGGAAACAATCAAACACAGTTAGTAATCAGACAGACAAAACCAAACAGCAAGTGTTCAATCAATCAAACTATACAAAGCAATGCACAATAAAGCAAGCTCAAAGCTCAAGCCAAAGCTTCATCACCTACAAAACAATGTTATGTTAGTGTACAAACATCAACAACATCAATTGCAATTGATTTGGATCATTCTCCATGTGCATTATGCTTTTGATCCTGAAAAATCAAGCAAATATTAGCAACAAGACCACTAGGCTAAGCCTAGGGTCCAAAGGCAAGAAAAATTCCTAAACAGCAAGGTATTCACCAACCAAACTCAAATTAATGTCAAACAAGAGCAAACACCATTGGTCTCATGTTTATATCATTCATCATGCTCATGATATGCACAAAACAATTCAACTTATGTCAAATGGAGCACCAAACATGCAAACAGAACTATTGCATTCAAATCCACATCAAAACAAATCCAAAAAATCTCAAATAAATTACACCTAAACAGGGGGCATTCAAGGTCTACCATGTCAAATTTGAGCTTAAATGGGCAAATGGAACCATGTCAATGAAAATCAACAAAAACAGACACAATTATAGGCTCCAAATCACAACATCAATACATGCTTCCACTTCAAAAATTCATATCTCAATGAAAACAATAAAGAAATGGATGAGACCAAAACAGGGAGGTCCTAACATGTGTCTACTACAAGCATGCCAAATTTCATGATTATACAATACCACATGAGCATTTCCCAATCAATCTACCAACATGTATCATGTGAACTTGCAATTTCAACCACCAGAAATGAAAAATCATGATCAAATTGAAAATGCAATGTAAAATTCCACAAAAATTCATACAGCATATAAACATGTTAATCAAACATCATGCAAAGTTTCACATTAATTCAGCAAGCACAAGTCAATCAAATAAATTCAACAAGTTGACATCAAGAGGTGTGACACAAATTGTCACACCTAAGTTCTAAAATTCACATCTCAATGGCTAGGTATCAAAAATGCATGAAATTTACATATAAATGAACATCAACCAGTCAAGAATCATCACAAAAATTTTCAAGAATTTATTTAATGATATGAGCATTTCATGAATCAATTAGCAAAATGTAGCAAAAATGGACACATGTGAGAAAACCCTAAGTCAAATGGAATTTCTACCAAGCACAACTTTGACCAATAGGTCAAAAAAATTCTACACAAGTCAACAAAGTCAACATAAAAATTTCCACAATTTTCTGAATTTTCTACTATTTTTGGTGAATTTTTTTAGGTGTTAAAATATTTTTTTAGAATTTTTTGTGAATTAATTTAAATTAATTAAAATGCCAATGGCAGTTTTGTAATTAAATATGGCGCGGGAGGGAAACAGAGTTTTCAAAAATTTGAACGGGATTTTGGATCAAATGCTGTTTCGCGCAGAACTCGTCTTCTTCTACCTCCAGCACACGAAGAACACGAAATTTCAAAACCCTCACCAAAATGAACGAATAGATATCCTTTGGAACCGCACTAACGCGTAGATCACAAATATGAACTTATTTTAACCTAACAATTCTTCTATCATGCGAATCGACTCACTTAGGGTTTTGGCACAAAATTTCAAATCAAGATTGCGCAGCCTACGGTCTACCATTTGCAAATCCAAAGTCATCACCATACTCTACGTAACACGAACTACCAAACGCACATAAGCATGGATCAAATAGTGAGATTCGAATTTTCGAGTTACCTGTTATGGCAATGTAGATCGAGCGGTTCTTTTCGCTTGATTCCTTCGAACAGGTGTTGTATAATGATGAGGAAGATGATTGGAAGCCTTTGCCTAGCTCGAACCTGCTCCAGTCATGTGGAATTGGAATTTGCCATTGAAGCTCTCACTTGCAACAGTCACGATCCAAGGCTTTGTTGATGATGAAAAGCAAAAACAGTCCTAGCACATGATGATACAAGATCACAGCAAAAAGAAACTCGAGTTTTGGTTGAAGGATGAAGAAGTTTGATGAATTTGAAGATTTGTGTTCTTGATGAAATTTTGAGAGAATGAGAGGTTTTTCAGATCCAATCTTGGAGTGTGTGATTTCTGTTAGGTTTAGCATGTGATTAGGCTTATGTATGACAGCTTAATCCAACTCTAATCAAGTTAATTAGCAAAAATGGATTTGTTAATGAAAGTGTAATTTGCAAAGAGAGGGTAAAAATGGAATTTCACTATGCCAGCTCAATGACACCTGTTGACAGCTCATACAAACTCTAAATACCATGTGTGAACCATTGCAACTTGTTTCAACTTCATTGGTTGCTTAAATCTCAAATTCACATGTGTGTGGTAATTGTCCATTTTTAACCATTGCACTTTCCAAGCCAAATCTCAATTTACAAGCCTTAGCCATGAAATGATTATTCCAACACACTCCAAATACCATTTATGAGGTGTAGAAAAAAGTCCCATTCAAAAATTCCAATTATTTTGAGAGTTGGACAATTTTGCCCCTGGTCCAATTCAGCTGTCCAGTTGAAAAGTGACTTTTTGCCTTGGCCATTTTTGGGAAAATCCAATGATGCACCCTCAAAGTACATGTCAAATGGAGTTTGTGCATATAAAGAACTTGCAATTTGGACAAAGTATGTGGAAATTATGGCCTCATGATTACGGGTCATTTTTGAATTTCACTGAGCCATAATTTTCCAACCATACATGGGATTTTCAAGTTCTTGGACTTTTTGGAAAGGTGAGAACAAGATCTACAACTTTCATGTTGAACAATTTTTTATTTGAAGCTTCCTTGGACACGTGGCTTTGAGGTCAAAAACTTTCCATTTTTGGAAACTTCAACTACAAGTCACTTTCTATTTTTGGCAGTTTTTGTCCTGACTTGATTTTCTTCATTTTTAAGCTTTGAGATGTCATATAACACTTGTTCCAACATGAATGAAGTGTATCCAACTCATTTCCACCTCCAAATTCATCAGATCATGTACTGTTGACCACAGTTGACTTTTCATCAGATAGATAAATTTGGCAATGCATAGATCAAACTGAGCCCCAATCCTCAACTGAAATGGCTCAAGGGTGAAACCCTAGCCTCAATAAGCACAATATAATCACAAAATGAACCCCATAATCATCACAGACCTCATCTCCTGATCCAGCCCTGACTGGCCCAATGCAACTGATTAGGGTTGACCAGTGGTCAAAAACCCTAATCTCAAGGAATCAGCCTCAACACTTGATCCTTCTGATGATAACCAACCATGATGATGATGATGTATCATTGTAGTCAAGATGAAGACCAACATCCATTGAGAATCATGAAACCCTAATTCACAGCCCAATCCTCAGATGGCCATGACCAGTCAGTAAAACCCTAGGCTTGCACTTGACTTCCTCATCCTCTGATCAAGACTTGGGAAGATGGCTTGCACAATGTAACCACATGTTATGCAATATGAAATGCCTAATGCCCTAAAATGAAATGCAAATATGTTAATGCTAGTCCCCAGAGAGGAGGGCAAATTTTGAGGTGTTACAGCTTCGCATGGGATTATGACGAAATGCCTGGTCTTGACAGAAGTCTGGTCGAAATGCAGTTGCCAATAATGGAAGGGAAGAAGCCAGTAAAGCAGACTCCGAGACGCTTCGCACCAGAAATCCTGTCGAAAATAAAAGAAGAGGTCGAAAGACTTCTAAGATGCAAGTTCATCCGCACAACCAGGTATGTCGAATGGATTGCAAATATTGTTCCAGTAATTAAGAAAAATGGCAAACTTAGGGTATGTATTGATTTTCGATACTTAAACTCGGCTACCCCAAAGGATGAATATCCTATGCCAGTGGCAGAAATGCTCATAGATTCTGCAGCCGGCCATGAGTACTTAAGTATGCTAGACGGATACTCTGGCTATAACCAAATTTTTATCGCTGAAGAAGACGTTCCTAAAACGGCTTTCCGTTGTCCTGGAGCCATAGGAACGTACGAATGGGTAGTAATGCCTTTTGGTTTAAAGAACGCTGGAGCGACTTACCAACGTGCCATGAATTCCATCTTTCATGATTTCATCGAAACTTTCATGCAAGTGTATATTGACGACATTGTGATTAAGTCTGTTTCAGGAAAAAATCATATAGATCATCTTCGACAATCCTTTGAAAGGATGAGGAAGTTTGGTTTGAAAATGAACCCACTTAAATGTGCTTTTGGTGTGCAGGCGGGTGATTTCTTAGGCTTTGTGGTCCATAAGAAGGGGATCGAAATAAACGAAAATAAAGCCAAGGCCATAATGGAAGCGAAAGCGCCATCAACCAAAAAGGGGTTGCAGTCTCTGCTAGGGAAAATCAACTTTCTCAGAAGATTCATCTCCAACCTCAGTGGGAAGACACAAGCTTTCTCTCCTCTACTTCGACTAAAGAAAGAAGACTTCGCATGGGGGCAAGAACAGCAAGCGGCTTTCGACAAAATCAAGGAGTACCTGGCTAATCCCCCAATCCTGATGTCTCCTTGCAGAAAAAGAAATATGAGATTGTACATTTCGGCATCAGACAAAACATTAGGAAGTATGTTGTGTCAAGAAGATGAGAATGGCGTCGAAAGGGCCATTTATTATCTCAGTAGAGTCCTGAACGATGCCGAAACTAGATATAGCATTATAGAAAAGTTATGTCTGTGTGTATATTTCTCTTGTATCAAACTAAAGCATTATATAAAACCTGTCGATGTATATATTTCTTCCCATTTCGACGTAATAAAGTATATGTTATCTAAATCTATTTTACATAGTCGAATTGGAAAGTGGGCTTTAGCTTTAACAGAATACTCCTTGAAATATCTGCCTTTAAAAGCAGTGAAAGGACAAGTGGTCGCTGATTTCATAGCGGACCACTCTATAAACGAAGACGTGGAATACGTCGAACTGGAGCCTTGGAAACTGTACTTCGACGGTTCCAGTCATAAAAACGGAACGGGCGTTGGGATGTTGATTATTTCTCCTGAAAAAATTCCAACAAAATTCAAGTACAAAGTTGAAAGTCTGTGTTCAAATAATGAAGCAGAATACGAAGCTTTGATCGCTGGACTTGAAATCTTGTTGAAATTGGGGGCAACGAGAGTCGAAATAATGGGTGATTCCGAACTGGTAATAAAGCAGTTGACGAAAGAGTATAAGTGCGTGAAAGAAAATTTAATCATGTACTTTGTAATAGCCAATAGACTTCTCAAAGCATTCGACAACGTCGTCTTCAGGCACATTCCCAGGTTGAAGAATCAAGAAGCGAATGATCTTGCTCAACTAGCGTCCGGATACAAAGTGTCGAAGGAAAAGTTGAAAAGAAACCATGATGTGAGGAAATGATGGAAGTAGATTGTGAACGTGGGCTAGACGTGACATTGTGGAGAAAGTGTAATGATGAACCTGCATTGGGAATTGAGATTATCAGACTTGCATTTAATGAAGATTAAATGACATGGCATCAAAACACTGATTGACAACAAATGACTGTTTCTCCAGAACAACGGTCGAAACGTCTTTGCTGGGGGGCAATTTGTATACGTGCGTTTTCGACGCCATGAGATTTGGTGTAAGAAATGCTTTTTTTCGACAAATGATGACATGGGTTGAAACGATTTGATTAATAAGTATGGTTCGACACTTCGACAAAATGGAAGTTTCGTCATTTCGACAAAGATGTTTGCACCTAGGAAAAGCACTTTTGACAGATAGGGAGAACATTGCAGTATGTTGATAATTCGACAAAAATCCTGAAGGAAAACGTCATTTCGACTTAAAAGTAAATTTGAATTTAAAAGGTTGTGACGTTTGGCAGAAGACGCGTGGAAGCATCTGGCGAAAGGAGGAGAGCCATGTGTCATAGTTTTAGGATTTAGTCGTTAATAACAGTTATGTTATTTGTGTATATATAGGGTAGTTATTATCTAAAAAAGGGTGTGAAGAATTACTTATACAAAATTCCTGAAAACACTCAAAGTACCCGTGTGAGAGAAAAGAGTCATATTTGGAAAATGTATGTGTAAACAAACACCAATTCCTTCAAAGTTTATTTTATAAAGTTCAAAGTTCTTTACAAATCTCTTTTATGTTTTCCAGTCATTTATCTTTCTGCACTTTATCCTTTTCGACACTTTACATTTCGTCAGTTATTTTCCGCCATTTACTTTATCTTGTTAAATTTACATCCACTTAACATTGTAATCAACATATTTCGACGTAAAACACTTAGAGAACAGAAATGAAAGATATGAAAGTGATTTTAGACATCTTCAAGACCATCTAGATTTTGCACATGTCCTAGGATTTGTGTGGTTGATCCTGCAAGTGACCCAATTCTACAAGTTTTGGTAAACCAGAGGTTGTTCGCCAAAATTCACAGCGAACAGTGTATCAGGTAGAATTAGGGGATTCCATTAACATATTCGAATTCAGCGCGTAGAATTTAGAGGTGTCTTCGCCGTCGGAGAGGACCTCAGACACGACGGAGGGAGAACTGAGAAGAGGGAGGAGTGAATGCGTTCTTATTTGTGTTTTGAACTGATTTTCTTCATGACATGTGTAACACACGCGCTTTTTGCTTCACCTCATTAATCCATCACGGCGCTGACTCATGGCCATATCATCTTTGGACACAGTGTGTTTCGTATGGGCCAGTGTGTTTGGGCCTTAGGCCAACTTTGCTGAACATTGCCTTGTTTCTACTAGCATACCCCAGGTTGTGAGTGTATATGGATATGGGCCTTTGTTTGGGCCCATACGCCCTTTTTGTTTACACCAAGCCTTGCTGCATGTACCCCCTTCCTCACATCTATTCATGGATTATTTATTTGTTTTTTTTATTATTTTTAATTGCTAATTTTTTCTATAATTTTTGTGTATGATCCAATGTTAGTTTAGGTTAATTATAGAATAACCTAATTATATATCTTATAATAGGTTTAGATTCAGTTAGAATTAATTAGGTTTAATTGATTATAAATAAGTTTTAATTGTTAATTCAATATTAACCAAATTATGCATAATTAGATGTTAAATTTAGGTTAATTTTTAGACATTATTAGATTTAGTTTAGTTTATTTTAATTAAATGTTAATTTTTAGAAGTTAATTCAATATTAACCAAATTGTTGATAATGACCATTTTACCCACAGGGTTTAGAAGGTTCATGTTATACATGTTCCTGTAGCTTAGGGTTTGTTTAGGTTTAATTGATCATTTTAATCATTTGTTTCCCATGTGAATTTTGATGATTGAGATTTTTAATGCTTGCACCTTAACTCTTGCATTCTCCCTTAGTTTATGACTTGTGTAGATCCAATTAGTATAATTGACTGATTAACCTTTAGGGTGTATACATTAATTCAATTGATCTCTGATTCATTCCCACTGATGTGTTGATCAAATGTTACTTTGATCAACCAAATCCTTTTCATTGTGCTCAGTTCCCCAAGCTTATTCAAGTGATCAAAAAACCCATGGTCACTTGATAGGGCAAGTCCCTTGTGTTCAAGTTGTACTGGATTCCAGGAGTTCAAGACTTCAAATCAGTACAAGGCCTTCACATTGTAGACAAAGTGGACTATTGCTTAAGCACAACAAAGGTATCAACACTTGTCAATCATGACTCAAGTTGTGTGCCATGAGCCTTAAGCAATAGAGAAGGGGTGAGAGTGGAGCATTCATATCCTTATTCTTAATATCTTTGGGTATGGGACGAATGACCCATTTGCTCATCGTATTCACCTCTATTCATAGACTTTAGAACAATTCAAATCAAATGATTGTCAAGTCTTCTTCTTCAAAGAAATAATTCATCATAAGGAGCAACAAAAAGAGTCTTCTTCAGCAACTTTCCAGTTACGATGAGTATCACATGCCATGAGCTTTAAGTAGTAAAGAAGTGGTGAGAGGGAGCATTCCTATCCTCATTCTGAATGTCTTAAGGTACAGGACAAATGACCCAATTTCTCAGAGTATTCACCTTTAGTCATAGAATTTAGTGTGGTTCAAATCCAATGACTTCCAAGTCTTGTGCATCTATCATTACCATCACTCAGCAGTATTGTGTTGTCTTCTATTTGGAATCAAAGCCCATATCCCTTTGGATTCCATGAATACTTTCTTGGGCAAATAACCAGTGTTCATCATGTGAACTGAGAGTTGTTTGTCTTGATGCCAAACATTTCATTCCTTTCTTTTTTGGCCAATATACTTGTTTTACTCTTTGGTTCAGAGCTTATTCCTTCATGGATTCATAATACCATTATCTTTTGGTTTCAGATTGCCTGTTCCCCTACAGTGATATACTATTTCTTTGGATCCTAATATCATTTTCCTTAGGGTCTCATATATACCCTTTTAGGGAAAATAGCCAGTGCCTACCTTGTGAACTAAGATATGTTTATCTTTATGCCAAACACTTAATTCATTTGTTTTCTAGCTTGATGCCTGTTCCCTCTTTGGTTCAAAGTTTATTTTCCTTTATGGGTTCCTGCAATACCATTGTCTTTTGGTGCCAAGTTATACTTCACATCACTTCAGTCATACTTTATCACTCTTCTTGTTTATATTGATAATACCTGATGCTTATCTCTTTTCTTTGTTCCGTCTTAGTTCCACGAACGATAGAGCTCTGACTTTCTCATTGCACGATAAGAATACATAGGCACAAGGCTTCGAACCCTTGGTAAGCCCATTCATATTTATTCCTCCTTCTGCCTTAGGGCATCATCGATATCTTTCATGATCCATCATCTATCTTCAATTATAACCAGTCATCTCAGTGACATACTGCCTTTCTTTGGAACCAAATACCATTTTTCTTTGGTATCCTATATATACCCTTTTAGGACAAATAACCAGTGTCCACCTTTGAATCAAGAGTTATTTGTCTTGATGCCAAATATTTAATTCTCTTTGTTTTAGGTCATACCATATAGTGGTCCATGCTTAGGCTATACCATGTATTGCTTCATACCACCTTTACTCTTGAGTTCAAATTTCATTCCTTTATACAATACCACTATCTTTTGGTTCCAAATTATACATTTCATCACTTTTGCCAAACCTTTCAGTTTCTTTCCAATTAATTATCTCTCTCTATCCTACCACTCCACTTTCCATTATTCACTATTCACTACCTCCATTCACTACCTTTTACCAATCATTCACCATGTGATACACTTTCTTTTTGATCCAAATACACTATTTCTTTAAGATACATCCATTGTATGTCTTTGAACCGAGAGTTGTTTGTCTTGATGCCAAACATTTAATTCCCTTTATTTTCGGCCCACCATATATTGGTTCATGCTTCGACCATACCATATATTGGTTCATGCTTCGACCATACCATATATTGGTTCATGACACCTTTAATCTTGAATTCATATATACCTACCTTTATGGGTTCAAACAATATTATCTTTTAGTTCAAACCATACCTTTATCCCTCTTCTTTCATCTCCCACTATTAGTTCAATGAAATACGGAGCTCTGGATTCCTTATTGCACCATAAAGATACGTAGGCATGAGGGTCCTAACCCTCACCGACCAAGCATAGAACAACCATCCAAGCATAGAATAATCAAAACGGTTCCCGTTGAGTACAACAAATGTGAGGGATGCTAATGCATTTCCCTTGCATAATCGACTTCCTTACACTTTTTCTCTCCCCCCGGGTTTTATTAATGTTTTTCCTTTCCTTCGGGAATAAATAAAGTTTGATGGAGACTCTGTTGTATCTTTGAGCGTGCGATGCGCTCGGGTATATTTCCGCTAGCTTCAATAACCAAATACCTGATATTTATTTCTTTGTCCTGGTCTTACTCTCCAAAAATGGTCTTCAACATTATGTATCCTTTTAATTGTACCTACTCCCTAGAGAATCCAGCCAACGAACCTTTGAAGGGTTTTAAGTCCTCTAGGTCGAGGATAAGTCTTTCAAACTCCTCCCAATATAGAATGTCTAAATAAATTCTTTGGTCCATAAGAACTCTTTTGATGTCCCATTTGTCGCATCTGAAGGTAATAATTGTGGGGTCATCATTTTGAGGGAGGATACCAACTGCATCTTTCTCAGAGAAGGCGACCGTGGCTTCTGGTGCTTGGGTTTTGCCTTCTCCTTCGATGTTAGGGAGGTCTTCTATATTCAGGATTTGTCAAGCATACCTTCTACAAGCAGATCTAGTCTTCCCGCTCCCGACGAATCCTCTTGCTATGGTGTTGAGCGTGTGGTGTATAACTTTACTGCCCTCACCCTGAGATGCCTCTTTTTCTTTGTTGGACCTGGGGCTTCTAATGTCATTTCTCACTCGTGCGTTGGACTTATCTGACCCATGGGAAGAGTCTCCCTTCACATATTTCTTGAGGTGTACATCCGGTATTAGTCACTCAATTTATTTCTTTAGTTGGTAACAATCCTCAGTGTGATTCCCCTTGACTATATGGAACTTGAACCATCTTCATGGTTTAGGACCCATTACATATGTCTTCAGAGCGGGAGGCATGGGGATCTTGTACAGGTGAATAACTTTGTGCCAAATATACTCACGACGGGTGTTCAGGGGCATGGAGCTCTTTGTCGTCTTGCCTACTCTCTTAAATGTAATCTTGTATTTTATGGGAGATGTATAATTGCTCTTCCTCAGGTGGTGTGAACCTTCAGAGTTGGGAACACGTTCCTTGACTCGCCCTTTATATAACCTTCTACTCTAATGACCACTACTACCAACAAAAATGATGGTTTTTGGGTGAGAGACTCATTGAAGTGTCCCTCATTGAGTCCATTTTAGAAAACCCTACAAACATTTCTTGGTTTGGTGGGACGGTCCTGATGGTGGCTTCGTTAAAGTGGGAAAGGTAGTCCCTCAGTGACTCTGACGGACCATGTCGTATGTTGAACTATCTGGTGGTGGACATCTTTCTATTGCGGTTGGAGGAGAACTGTTGTACAAGTTTATTTACAAGCTCTTGATAGCTAGAGATGGAGGTACCCAGGTACAATTGCAGGGCGGCGTCCCTGAGAGTGCCAGACAACGTATTAAACTTAAAGGATTCATGCGCTCCTATGATAGTCATATGTGTGTTGAAGAAGGCGACGTTCTCATAGGGATCACTATGCCTATAAAACTTGGCCAAAGAGAGAGGTTTGAATCCCTTAGGGACAAATTCTCCTCATATATCGTCTAAGAGGTGATAGGGATCAAACTCTTTCATCTCCTCTGAGGGATCAGACTCATGTTGGCCTTGTCTAATGCCATGGACATAGTCTTCTTGTGTCTGGTTATGGCGGTGTAATTCGTCCATGGCAAAACAAATCTTTACTAGGGCGTTGGCATCACGACTATTGATGGTACCTTCCCGTGTTGGGGATGAAACTCTCATCTTAAACATGGCCGAAGGTAGCTACGCGTAAGAGTGAAGGGTAATAGTTAGTAAGGTGATTGTGATGAAGAAGGTGTGAGTCAGGTTATTTTTATCGGGGGGCCACCTTAGGCGCCACTTACTGGTCAAAAAGTACAAGTGTGCATGTTATAATTTGTGGTGGTTATGGCTTAGTGAGTAAGGGCAGGGGTACTCAGAGGCCTTACTAGGTTTATAACAGTTTATGATGGTCAGGGTTTGCCCACGGCGGAGAGAAGCCCTGTAAGATGGTGTTTATGATGGTTTAGAGGACCTGCTCACGTGAGATGAGAGGCTCCGGATATGTGTTGGGTGTTTAGATATAAGTGTATGAATTAAGATTTGTCCTCTCTCCCTTTAAGGGGAAAGTATTTATAGAGGCTTTTTGGATCTAGGATTTAGGAAACTTTAGGGGCGGCAACCGCTCCCTCTTGACTAAGGGAGATTGTTGACCACTTATTCTTCAGGGAATCGTTGTGTACTTTATTTCTCTGACTAACAGAAGGAAACAATATTGTACACGTCATCGGTTCCAAGGGTGAGCCCCATATTCTATATTGATGTCTCCAGAAGACATCAGTCTTAGGGGGGACATCAGAGCCGCCCTTGTTTAGGACTCTCATAAATATAACACTACAAGTCTCATTTTGTTTTAAGATGAGTATTATATATGTTGTTAACTATCTAATTTGGTTTTGAGATGAATATTTTAAAGTTAGTTGTCTCATTCGGTTTTGAGATAAATATGAGGGAAATTGTAATTATTACAAAGTCAAATTGACTAAGTATATATGCCTAATATATTATGTCAATTTTATTGCAATAAATGAACAATGATATAAATTTATTGTGAGAAATCAAGAAATCTCTAGTGAAAATTGAGATGAAAATTTAGCAATGAAAGATCTTGAGGACACATATTTTGTATTAAGTTATTTTGATATTTAGAGATTATTCTCAATATATCCTTTTAATATCAAAAATAGTTTTATCAATAAGGTATAAAGTAAATTCGACATGAAATAAAATAAAATTTGAGATATTTAAATCACTAAATGATATTATTAGGTCTTAATTATAACTACCTTATAGAAAATTTGAAAATTTTAGTATTTTCTTAAGTTTTGGTTAGGACATATGTTGACAAACATAATGTTAGTTGATCAACAAACCAACGATTTGACACATAACAATTTTTGTGGGCGTGTCTGCTCACATGATTCTTGATTTTGAGATTGCATTATGTTAGTGAGAGTTTTCTTCTTATTTTTATATGATATCGACTTTGGTTTTGTTTTAGTAAACTTTAAAGTTATGTTTATTTTGTGCCGAAATAAAACTTACGAGAGGAGTTATGTTTATAACAATATTAAGTTTTTGTTATGTGTAAATATTGTAATAGTAAATTATCCTTAAATAAGTTCAGTTGGATCCCAATAAAAATTTCAATTGAACCGATTAAAAATAAGTACTCCCTACGTTTTTTTTAAGTGTCACTTTTTAGGAAGAAAAAAATTATTTCTTTTTAAGTGTAATTTCAAAGTTCAATGTAGTATTGATTGTAGTATTGTCAAAATTATCCATAGTCATTTATTATATAGATAGAAGAAAGTTAAATAATTTACTAAAAAGTTAAAGGTATTGTAGGAAAATAATCCTTATTTAAAAAATAACAACAATTATTAGTTGTTTTGATATGTGTAAAAAGTAAAAAAAAACGACATTTACAAAGGAGCGGAGGGAGTATAATTTAGAGATATCATTATATGAAATTTTCATGTCACTCATTCATGTCAATCTATATCATGAAGTACATATTATACGTCAATAACAACAATTACAGTGGTCTATCATTGATGTATTATACGAGCTAAGTTATAAATTTAAAATCCAACGATAAATAACATTTTGATGCATGCCAAATTAACTATGATATAATTATTAAGATATATTGATCAAATGGGAGATCATCAAAATATTTTATATTTAAATATTATTTTATTATTATATTTATCAAATTAAGATTTTTAATCGATTAAATGATCAAATAAAGTTAAAATTATAATTAGATTTCTATTTAAAAATTAATTAGTTGGATATGAGTTCAAATATGACTTGATGTCAAGATGTGTCATTTCAGAATAATGAGAACCTTAATTGATAAATGATATATATATATATATATATATATATATATATATATATATATATATATATATTATATATATATATATATATATATATATATATATATATATATATATATATATATATATATATCAATGTTTTAAAAACTGAATCGGAGATTGAATCGGTGAAACTTGTGGTTTAAAATTTAATTGGTTAAACCGGTTAAACCTACGATCGAACTGTTTATTAAATAAACTAATAATATGAAACTAAATTTCATAGATATGTCACACATAATCATACGTTCACAACTTAATAAAATAAATATTTCAAAAATCTATTACAAAGTTAATACAACAATATCGATAATACATATAATAACATAACATAGTTCTACACTTTATTTCAACCTTCAATTAACAATAATTTGACCAAATTAAAAAATTACAATAAAAATAGTTAAGCTAATTCAAATCAAAATTAAAATAATAGAATATAATAATTAAAATAAAGTTCAAATAATTAAGAATACCTAAATTAAATAAGATAGAATACCAAAAATAAATAATACAATATACTTTATTAAACAAAAAAAAACGAATTTGAGTTGAACAACGACAAACAAATCTTAATTGACAATAAATAGTATTGACTTGAACGACAATCAATATTGAGTTGCATATCGTGACTATGTTTAAAAGAGACGGTGTGATGATGACGGAGTTTGGTTGAAAGAAACACTATAATGGAGTGACAAAATTTAGAAGTTTGTATGGTTGTAAAAAAAATATGATTTTTTTTTGTGATTGAGGAATGTATGTTATGTTTTAATATTGACATATTAGAATTTTAAAAATAATTTTAAAAAATGGTTAATTTTATGCATTTTTTTAACCAGACGGTTTTACAAAACCGGCTCCGGCTCTTTGGTTCAAATGGTCTTGGACGGGTCAATCCAATTTTTCTGGTTTTAACACACTAACGGTTTTGAAAGATTGACTCAACCGAATTCATCTCCGGTTCCCGATTAAACCGATTGGTTCGGTCAGGTTTTAAAAACAGTGATATATATATATATATATATATATATATATATATATATATATATATATATATATATATATATATATATATATATATATATATATATATATATATATATCGTACAAAAACAAATTGAGAAACATTTACGAGACAACATGTGCAACTAATTGTCTTTATACATTTGAGGTTTAGATCAGTACCGAAAGATTTATGATCATGTATATAATGTTAAGTGAAAATTGATAATTCAAGTGCGGTAACCAATTACCACGGAAGTGTAATCGGTTATAGCTATGCGAAATTCACTTATGGGAGGAAAAATAGAAAGTTAATCATGGGCGTAACCAGTTACTGTGATCGGTTATCAGTGTATTGAATTTAATTTTGTAACAGCTGTAACCGGTTACAAGTTTAGTGTAACCGATTGCAGGTACTTGATTTTTTGTTTTATGTTATTTTGGCTTGATTGCTTGTATCCTAACCTGCTTGTAAACATATAAGTACCTAAGAGGTATTGTTGGCAATGTTAATGAAAATATTCTCACCTTCAATTAACCCCTTTCTCTAAATCTCTATCTCTCTTTCTCCCACTTTCTCCATCTCCACATTCAAACCATCTATTTTCACAAACTGAGTGATTCCAAATTCTTGCATTTGGCATCAATAATATGGTTTGATTGACCAAACACCTAGTGTGCAACATGAATTATGTCTCCAATGAAAGAACTCCTACAAACCTACCAATACTTGATGCGAAGAATTATAATAAATGGTATAAATAAATGAAGGTATTTTTTGGCTACCAAGATGTTCTTGAAGTAATCAAGAATGGAGCGAGTCCTCTTATCAAAGGTGCAACAGATGCACAACGAGTAACACATAAGGAAGAAGAGAAGAAAGATTTCAAGGAGTTATTTTTTTATCCATCAATGTGTGGATGGTAAAAAATTTAAGAAAGTTGGTGATTACGAATCTTCAAAGCAAGAGTGAGAAATCTTAGAGAAGGCGTATGCAGGGGCTAACAATGCGAAGGTAGTGAGGTTACAATCTTACAGACGTTAAGTTGAATTAATTCAAATGGAGGAAAATGAGACAATCAACAATTACGCAACGAGAATTCTTCGATTGGTGAATCAAGTAAAAGCATACGGATAAACTGTTACAGAGAAGTATGTTATTATGAAAATATTGCGTTCTTTGACGATAATATTTGATACCATAGTTGTAGAGATTGAGGAATTGAATAATCTTACGACGATGAGCAAAGAGGAGCTACAAAGCTCTCTTAAGGCTCATGAGTAAAGGATGAAAGAGAGAAATAGTTAAAAGTAAATGTGGAGATCGCTTTGCAAGCTTATTTCAACGAGAAGGACAAGAGATCGAAAGGAAAATGGCCCATGGAAAGTAAAGGAAATTTTCATAATTTTGATGGAAGAGAGTCCCAAAGTTCCAAGAATTCAACTTGCCAAAGGGGTGAGAGCAAATACAACAAAAATGGCAGTCAAGGAAACTTTACAGTTGAAAGGAATAGGATTGGAAAAAGCAAGGTGCAGTGCTTTAATTGTCAAAAGTTAGGTCATTTTGCAAGAGAGTGCAATGCGAACAAGAAGGAACCTTAAGTGAATGAAGCCAAGGTTGAAAAACATGAGTTTGATGAAGAGAACACACTCTTGGTCATGATCACATAATGGGAATTCATCAGCAGTAGGTTGTGGGACATCAACAACAATAATTAACGTTGCTGAAACATGTTGTAACTGGTTACGTAAAAGCTATAACCAGTTAGAGGAAGAAGAAAATGTAATTATGAGTGTGAGAGAAGCTGCTTAATGCAGCGAGGAATGGTATTTAACCTCTGGATGTGCTACTCATATGGCGGGGAAGAAGGATTGGTTTGTTAAAATTAATCGTGCCATGAAGAACAAAGTGAAGTTCATGGATGACACCACTTTAGTGGAAGAAGGGATCGGTTATGTATTGATCGAGATGAGGGATGACAAATGTTCTTTGATAAATGATGTGTTATATATTCCCGAAATCAAGCGTAACCTTCTAAGAATTGGTCAATTGCTTGAGAAAGATTACAAGATTCGTAAGGAGAACAAGGCGCTATACGTTATGGATGCAAATGGGGTTTTGATCCTTAAAGCTCCTATGGTTGCCAATAGAACTTTCAAGGTTGAGTTGAAGGTTATGGAGCATAGATGTTCTGCTATGGAGGATAGTCGAGAATAGTGGATATGGAACTATCGTCTTGGGCATCTCAACTTTAGGGATCTCAATGCATTGCAAAAGAAAGGAATGGTAACAGGGTTTCCATTGATCAACACACCGGCTAAAATTTGTGAAGAATGTGTGCAAGCCAAGAAACATAAGAGTAAAATCACCAAGGATGCAGGTTGTAAAACCAAGCATCACCTTGAGGTGGTGTATTCTGATATGTGTGAACTGATGCAAGTTGAAACGATTGGTGGCAATAGATATTTTGTCACATTAATCGACGATTATAGTAGAAAGTTATGGATATACCTAATTAAGAGAAAGGATGAGGTATTCAAAGTGTTTAAGAATTTCAAGTCCATGGTTTAGCGGAAAAGCGGTCACAAGCTCAAAGTTCTCAAAACGGGTGGTGGAGGCGAATACGTCTCAAATGGTTTTAGGAGGTTTTATGATCAAAAAAGGATAGTATATGAGGTAGTACCACCATATACACTGCAAAAAATAGTGTTGCCAAAAGGAAGAATCAATTGATTATGAACATGGTGAAAAACATGTTAAATGGGAAGAACTTGCCGAAAGAGTTATGGGGAGAAACGGTATCCACAACTGCCTATTTGTTGAACATGTTTCCAATAAATAAGCTTGAGAAGATAACACTGGAAGAGGCTTGGTCCGGATTCAAACCCAATCTGAACCTTTTGAGAGTTTTCAGTTTTGTAGCGTATCGACATGTTTTGGGGCAGCTTAGAAAGAAGCTGGATGATAAGGTAAAATTGATGATACTTGTTAGGTATCACTCCATCGGTGGTTACAAGTTGTACGATACAACAAACATGAGGATTTTAATCAACCGAGACGTCATTGTTGATGAAATTAAGGAGTTGTAGTAGCCTGTAATCGATTATGTAAAAGACGTATCTGGTTACAACATTGAAAATCCAGTTTCTACAAAATTTGAGAGTGCATAACCAGCCCCTGTCGAAGCCCGAATGGAAGAGAATGTAAGAAGATCAACAAGGCAAAAAGGTTTTCCTCAAAGACTCCAAGATTGTGAGATGTTCCGAGACAACAAAGTCAATGATGATGGTGAATTCGTCCATTTTGCACTTATGGCAGAATCCAAATCCGCTAAGAGGAAAGAGACCTTGAGTGATCCAAAATAGATTTGTGCTTCAAAGGAGGAGCTGGAATCTATTGAGAAGAACAAAACTTGGAAGTTAGTTGATCTACCAGAAGGAAAGAAGCTGATTGGTGTAAGATGGGTCTATAAGGTAAAGGCAAATCTCAAGGGTGAAATAATGAAGCATAAGGCACAATTAGTTGCAAAGGGATATTGCAAAGAGAAGGCATAGACTTTTAAGAGGTATTTGCACCGGTTGTTATGATTGAAATCATAGGGCTAGTTGTTGGTATTGCGAATAACAACAATTGACCCATCTATCAAATAGATGTGAAATCTGCATTTTTGAACGGACCATTTGAAGAAGAGGTATATGTAGAATAATCGCTTGGTTTTGTTGTGAAAACCTAAGAGTCAAAGTTCTACAAGTTGAAGAAAGCGTTGTACCGTTTGAAACAAGCTCCAAGAGCTTGGAACAAGAGGATATATGGTTTCTTAAAGGAGATTGGCTTCAAGAAGTGTGTATCCAAACATGGTGTGTATGTGAAGAATGATACAAATGAATGAGTGATAATCCTTTGTCTATATGTAGCCTATTTGTTGATTATGAGAAGCAGGGAAAAGAGAATTTCTAAGTTCAAGAGTGAGCTTATGAAAGAGTTCGAGATGATCAACCTTGGCCCCATGGTATACTTCCTTGGCATTGAGTTTCACAAGTCCAGGAAGGGACTGCTCATGCACCAAATAAGGTATACGCTTGAGATTTTGAAAAAGTTTGAAATAGAGCATTGTAATGCTGCAATTACTCCGGCTGAACCGAAGCCGCAGTTGTCGAAGAATGAGGATTAACAAGATGTTAATCCAATTCAGTATAGGAGGCTAATTGGGTCCTTGCGTTACTTGTGCTATATGCGACCGAATTTGCGTTTAGTGGCAGTATTGTGAGTAGATTCATGGAGAGGCCGAAGGTGTCTCACTTGGTAGCAATCAAGAGGATTCTAAGATACGTCAAAGGATCTATTGGCCGCAGAATTTTCTTTCCTGCAGCGGATACGAGCAAAAAGATGCAATTTGCTCGGTTTTACCGATTCCAATTGGTGCGGAGGTAAATATTATTGAAAGTCTACAACTGGATACATCTTTATTTTTGATGGAACACCAATCTCATGGTGTTTGAAGAAGGAACTAATAGAGGCACTCTCGTCTTGTCAGACCGAGTACATTGTCGCTTCGTTATGTGTATGTTAAGCCATGTGGCTAATGAATCTATTAAAGGAGTTGGGCAGCGGTGAGGACGACGTTGTAACGCACATAGTTGATAACGTTTTCGCGATAAGTCTTGCTAAGAAACCAATTGCACATAGAAGGAGCAAGCACATTGAGATGATGTTTCACTACTTGAGAGAGTTTGTTAGTGAAGGATGGTTGAGATTGTAATATTATAGAAGTGAGTATCAAGTGTGTGATTTGTTGATCAAGGGAGTCACAATTAAAGTGTTCAAAAGGTTGAAGATGAACATGAGCATGTAAGACTTTGAACTCTTGAATTAAGATGGTGTGTTAAGTGAAAATTGATAATTCAAGTATTGTAACTAGTTACCACGGGGAGTGTAATCGGTTAAAGGGGGCGAAATTCACTTATGGATTGAAATATAGAAAGCTCATCGTGAGCGTAATTGATTACCGGTAATTGTAACCGATTACCATTATACTTAATTTAATTTTATAACGGCTGTAACCGATCACAAGTTTAGTGTAATGATTACAAATACATGATTTTCTATTTTCTGTTATTTTAACTTGATTGCCTGTATTCTAATCTACCTGAAAACATATCTTCGAGGGTTGCCAATACTAATACAAATATTCTCACCTTGAACTACTATTTCAATAATTCTCTCTCTTACTCTCTCCCTCTTCATATTTAAATAGTCAATTTTCATCTTTATAGTGATTCCAAATTCTAACATATATATTCTTGTAATTTCATCTTCCATATACTTATATTATAGATCAATCATTTGTTCATGAATTAAAAAATGACTGATATTATGTATTGAATATGTTTTGCATAACTAATCGTTATTGAATTAATTTCAATAAATAAATATTTAATTTTTAATAAAATTAAATATATGATGTTTTTATTCGAAAATAGAAATGAAAGTATTACATTCAACCATTAATCACTAATATTTTTTGGTAAGTAATCACTAATATTTAGCTTTTAAAAACTTGTGCACCGACTATTAATTATTTAAAACTATAATACATAGATTAATATAGTAATCCATTACAAACAACCTGTGTAAGTAGAAAAGTCTTTCAATCATATAATTTCATTATTTCATAAAACGCGTGGAAACATTTTACGACGAAGTTACCTAGAAAGTGCAAATGTAAATCCTATGTATTTGTCTCTATAGATTTTGTTCATATGTTACTTATATTATGTTATGTTCTTGACCGGCTTTGAATTAAGCCATCAATCTTATCTAATAAAGTATATCCATGGAATCATATTAATGATGATACGCGGTTCTTGGTTTGAAATTTATACTATTAATCATTAATTAGTTTTTTGAACAGAAAACTGATTTGATTCAAAGACTAAAAAAAGCACAAAGATATAGCCAAGTTGAAATATACTTAGGGAATTTAGTCAATCTTATCTCTAAATCCTAATACTTAAAATACAAGATTTCAGACATGGTCTATGGCTAAAGACAAAAGAGGGTCAATAATAGTCTTTAGTATATCCAAAATACGAATCATATTTTTTATTTCTAAACAGATTTTAAAATGGTTACAAATTAAGCACAGAGGAGACTATGTTAACATTGGTGGACCCTAAATACAAAACTATAAGTAGACTTAAAATTTCTCACAATTAAATTTTAAGTTATAAGACCTTATAAAAAATTGATCATGATTAAATTATAGTTAAAAAATATTTTAAAAATATTTTTATTTATTCCATCATAATTAAATTATAATAAATTTCTATAAAACCTTCAAAAACTTAACACGGTTTTAAATCTAACTATATTATATAAATAAAATATAAACATATTAAATTAACTTATAAACTATATTAATCAAGTTATTATATTTAATTAATCTATTTTATTTTCTCATTTAAGATTACCTTTTAATATTAAGACACATATTAACTAAATTAAAAATTGTATTAATCAAATTTTTATACACACCATTAATCAAAGTTGTTGTTTTTAGAGAGAGAACAAAAAAGACATAGAAAAATCAAAATTATGAATGTCATTGTTCACCGCATTTAAATTTTAGTGTCAAAATAGTATTTTATATATATATATATATATATATATATATATATATATATATATATCCTAAATCTCAAGTGATGAAGAGAAATAAAATATATTTCGAGACATTTATAAATCAGAACCTGATAGGCATTAGAAAAGTCGGTAGAGGCGCCAAAGTCACAGAGTAGCGGGATGTGGTCGAATACGACGTCGAAGCAACAAGACGGAGAGTCGGTTGGAAGTTGGCAGCAATAATGAATATTGTGGCGGAGGTGTCGTAGTGGCGATGGAATGCAGCAGTCCGCAGTGGTGGTGAAACGCCTATTAACATTGGCTGGGCGTTGGTGACTGTCGTGATGAAACATGTCAACAGTTGTATTGGTGGATCACGGGTTTCAGGATGAGTTGGTTTGGCTCACGAATTTTTTTTCTTTTATAAGTTATGTTTCAGGTCTATTTGAATATGTTGGGTTTCACCCGTTTTGTATCTCTATCACTTTTTTTAGGAAAAACACTAAGATATAAGGAATATGTGATAATCCTAATTAAATATGCAAGGGTAGAAAATATTTGGAGTACTTGTAATTTGAAAAATCTTTGGAGGTATCTAAAGGGGTAGAAAAATACTTATAAATATCCTGGGTTTATGTGATTTATATAGAGAGAGTTGGAGAGAATGAGAAACACAAACACAATTTTGGATTATGAAAATGAATATGCAAGCAATCTTAATTCAAAATTAAGTGTGTAAAAGCATTGAAGCGTGAGGCGCCAATTCCTGCATGCCTAACACAAATATAAAAGTCCTAGATGGTTGATAAGGCCAGAAGTGAAATTATCGTGTTTCACTGCGATACAAATTTAAGGGAAATCTTTAGGGAGAATACTACGACTTTGATGTGGAAAAAACTTAAATCATTATATATGACCAAGTCTTTGGCTCACATGTTGTATTTGAGACAATAACTATGCTCATGAATGATTTGGAGAATATTGAGGTGAAGATTGATGATGTGGACAAGACTATACTCTTGTTAAGCTCATTACCCAAATTCTTTTAGCACTTCAAGTATTTTCTTCATTAAGAGAATAATCATGATAATTTTGGTGCACTACATAGTGGTGTCACTTTTGGAAACAAAAAATAGTTAGTTCTTGGACTCAGAACTCTCTTATAACATGTGTCAAAGGAAAAAATACTTTGATACTTTGAATCTAAAAGATGGTGGATACGTTCGACTCAATAACAATATGACTTGCAAGATTTATAATCTTGATACAGTCAAAGTAAAAATGTTAGATTACCGTGTGTGTTCCTTCTATACAATGTGAGACATGTTCTTAAGCTCGTGTAATTTTTTTGTCCATAGGAATGGTTGATGATCTAAGGGTATTGCCCTAGATTTAACACTTAGTATTAAAATTTTCACATGATGGAACAATAATGGCTAAAGGGTCTAAAATATATGGATTATATTTTTTTGATGATTTAAATGTTATTTGTCATTCATCACTAGTTAATGAAGACTTTCATGACAAGAGTAAGATATAAGATTTAAGTTCAAGGCATGGTAGATTCCTTGAGATTGTTTTAGAGCACTTTAATGAGTTTTGCAGAAAACAATGAATTAAAATGCATTCAACCGCTTATGGGATGGTGCTAGGAGTTGAGTTGCCATAGATTTTTTGGGGGTTAGGCCAATGTCAAAGTAACTTACTTGATACGAATATGTTCATTCACATTAATAGGCTTCTAGACACCTATTGAGGTTTTGAGTAATAAATTTGTAGACTACACAAATTTAATGGTCTTTAAGCTTTTCCACTTACGTAAATCAATCTAGCCCATTTTAATGGTAAGGTTATGAAATGTCTCTTCAATGGTTATTGATCAGTGCATTTTGATACACGTTCTTTCATGTTTGTACTTAAGCATTTCTTCGGTTTGCTTTGATTATTTTTATGTTTTAATGTGTTTTCATAATTTATGTTATTTTTGCACTTATTTAATTTTCGTATTTAATTTTCAGCATTAGCAGCTTTCGCGAGAAAAATCATATCTTGAGCTAGGAGTATCGGATTGAGACGTGCTACCAGTTGATGGAAAGCTAAGAAAAAGATATACAACTTTTATTCAGAAGTCGAGAGCTGAATCAGAGTGTAACAGGGCCAGAAAATTCGTTGAAGTTGCAACATTAGTTTTATTTAAGTTTTGGGTCATTAGTTTTGGGCTTGAGTTATGTTTTCGATCCAGTTGGGTTGTAAACCAAATTCCTTGTTTTCCATATACCTAGTAGCTGCATAACATTAGGATGATCACGATTCACAAAATACTTGAAAGCTTTGGAAGAATTCTCATGAAGAACTAATCGTTGTCGGGGATTCTTGTTTCTTTTAATCGTTTTTAGAGTCATATGTTTAGTGTCTAAGCGTATAGGTCCTAGTTTCCTCGCAGTTTCGTCCAGCTCGCGTTTTAGGATAAAAAAAACATCTGTTTTTAAACAAATTGTCTCAGATTATTCCGATTTTTTGTCTATTCATTAGAAAAAAACCAGTAATCAAAAGCCTCTATTTATGGAATAAATAGTGGATGCCGCCCTAAAAAACCGAAATTCCTTATTTTTCTATTTTTTATGATTTATTTTCGGTTTTGGTAGTTTTAAAAAAATCTGAAAACAATCTTAAAATTCTTAATTGACTTCATTAGATTAATTTCGGTGTTAGTTTATTTTTCTAAATTTATTTTAATCGTTTTCCTTCATTGTGTTTGTTTTTTACTATGGCTGACCAAAGAACTTTAAGGCAGTTAGCTGTCCCTGATGTGAATTATAATGACATGTGTATTGAATATCCTGAAGCTGACACTCCTTTTGAATTGAAATCTGGTTTAATATACTTGTTTCCAAGGTTTAGTGGTCTTGCAGGTGAGGATCCGCATGAGCATCTGAAAGAATTTGAGGTTGTGTGCTCTGCACCTTCTGGATCTTCACTAGAAGATATTGTCAAACAAATGGCTGCAAATAATCTCCAGTTTCAACAACAAGTAGATTCTACTTTAAAGACTTTGCAAACACAGATTGGCCAGCTTGCCACTTTGGTGAATGCCATGCAGCAAGCTCAAGGATCAAACCAACAATCCTTGGAAGAACATTCTATTTTTCAAATAGATTTGATTTCTGAAATTGTTGATGATACTTGTAGTGATTTGTTTGCATCTGATTTTCCATCATTGTCTGGTTTTGATGATGTTTATTCTTGTAATATTTGTACTGAAACTGAAATTTGCTCTGTTTGTGCTGAAATTGAGGTTGCCTTGCAAGTTGATATTCTTACTACAGATGAGGTTGCAAATAAAGTTGTTCATGTAGATAAAGCTCTTGACATCCCGGCTGCCCCAAACACTCCTCCTATTGAGCAGCCACCTTCCCTCGAGCTGAAGCAACTTCCTGAAAATATGAAATATGCTTATTTAGAGATGAATGAAAAACTACCAGCTATAATTTTTTCTAACCTTGATTTCGATCAAGAAAATAAGCTTTTGCAGGTTTTAAGGAAGCATAAAAAGGCAATTGGTTGGACATTGGCTGACATTCCAGATCAGAACACCTTCACGTGTCGATTTGACATTTTTACTTTTAGAAGATTCTTTGATCCTGGAATAAAAGGCGAAGATACTAATAAAAATTTCAAGTTCAATGGACATTACCCAAAGCTATTCCATGACAGCCCCACTTTGGAAGAAAAAAATGTAGAATATATCTCTTTGGGAAAGGCTGCTTATGTGATCACCTATCCTCCTTGACTACTTGGGTGTGTTCTTTCCTCTCTCTTCTCTCTCTTATTTTATGTTTGTTTCTTTCATTGAGGACAATGCATATTTTAAGTGTGGGGGAAGGAATACTTTATTTTCTTTGTTTTTGTTCTTTGTTTTGTTTTGTTTTTGTTTTCTTTCTAAAAAAATTGCATTTTTGTTGAAAGTTTTAGGCTATAGAATAATTTGAGGTTGGTTTGTAGAGACTTGGGAAAAGTTCACAAGATTGATATTGTTTTAACACCGTAAGTCTCCTGCATATGAAAATTGAGTTGAATTTTTATTATGTTTTAGCCTTACATTCTCATCCTCTGATAGCTCTTGAGTAGTTTATTTCAGCAGTCAGCACCATCTCACACACACTCTACGCAGGGAAGCCGATGAATATAAGTGAGTGTTCCGAAAAGAAAAAAAAAAGAGAAAGAAAAGGGAATGCACCTTCTAAGTTTGGTGACCTTCACCCGGTCACTTAACCCAACGGATATAGAACCTTCAAAAAAAATGAAAATAAGACTTTTTTGTAGTTGGTTCAGCGGGTTCTGGTGCTGAACTTGGTAGGGCGGATTACGGTCCGATCCCCCGCAACTACAATTGAGTAAGCAAAGGGTTATGCCAATTAAGTACCAGAACCCCGTGCAGAAAAGGATCAGAGTCACTAACCGTTCGCCTTGCTATGAGTGTGTGGAGATAACGGACTTAATGTGATTGCGCCTGAATGAAAAAGAGCAAAAGAAGGATGAGTAAGTTAGGCTTTAGTATAATAATATGATTCAAGTTGATTTGTGTATTCAGGAGGTTTATGTCTGCATAACTGTGGATTAGTGTTCTTACAATATCCTTAGTGTGCAAGATTAGTACCTATCAATGCAAAGTTAACCAAAGATGACTTGTAGTCTAGAATGAGTAACCGTTGATGTGTCTGTGTTTTGTTTTATTTTTCATTTTGCTCGGAGTGCAAAAGTTCAAGTGTGGGTGAATTTGATCAGTGTATTTTGATGCACGTTCTTTCATGTTTGTACTTAAGCATTTCTTCGGTTTGCTTTGATTATTTTTATGTTTTAATGTGTCTTCATAATTTATGTTATTTTTGCACTTATTTAATTTTCGTATTTAATTTTCAGCATTAGCAGCTTTCGCGAGAAAAATCATATCTTGAGCTAGGAGTATCGGATTGAGACGTGCTACCAGTTGATGGAAAGCTAAGAAAAAGATATACAACTTTTGTTCAGAAGTCGAGAGCTGAATCAGAGTGTAACAGGGCCAGAAAATTCGTTGAAGTTGCAGCATTAGTTTTATTTAAGTTTTGGGCTTGAGTTATGTTTTCGATCCAGTTGGGTTGTAAACCAAATTCCTTGTTTTCCATATACCTAGTAGCTGCATAACATTAGGATGATCACGATTCACAAAATACTTGAAAGCTTTGGAAGAATTCTCATGAAGAACTAATCGATCCAAACAATTTGCTGTATTCGGGTTCCGATACCTTGAGATTTTAGTAATTCTTATTCAGGTTTTTTATTCCTTTCAATATTAATATATGTATTTTGTTTGCTTAGTCCGATTTACATATGCTATATTGATTTAATCCGATTGATTGTGTGATCCTAACTATAGTCACGATTTCGTTTGCTTAATTCGTTATCGAGTCTGTTTAATTCATGTTTGCTTAATTCATGAAACTTAATCCCGTTTGCTTAATTCGAATAATAGGAACATACAACTTATACTATCAATTGCGCTTGCCAGTTGATATTATAATCGAATAGGAATGGTTAATCTGCGGTTGGAATCACGATAGTCGATGATAGGCAAAGACCGAATCAGTAAATTGTTGCTACAGCTTATTTCAATAATCACTTATTTTAATCTATTTTTTTTTATTGAATCCTAAACCAACCAAAACCCCATTAATTGTTACTATCATTGGTTAATTCATTCAAGAATCCTTGTGAGAACGATAATCCGAGTCAATTTGTCGCTAACTACATTTTTACAAAATTACTCGTTTTGATCCGCGCGCGACAGCGGATCAATTATTCAAAAGGTGAGAAATGTTATAAGTTGTGGTAAGTGGAACCAGAAGGATCAAAGTTTATCGCAAACAAATGTATTACCTTCAATCAACCCCGTAAGGGGAGGAAAAGTAAAGATTTGAATATGAAGATATTAGAAACCATGAAGGATAAGAATAAGTTTGAAATGGAAGTTCTTGCTAGAGATATTAGTTCCTCTGAGGGAATTTATACAGTGGCGTCTTATTATAAACCTAACTCGTTATAAGGTAAAGATGGAGATTATACCATCTTAGAGATACGATTATGCTGGTGTTGGTTATTAGTATTTAAATGTTGCTGAATTTTTACAACTCGGAAACAAAAACCTTCATAGAGGCATTTGAAAGAAATTTGAGTCAAAGATATTTGAAAAAGATACTTGTGAGATGGCTATATTTCATAAGCACGAAAAAAAGGTTGGATGCAAGTGGAAAGATCAAAGTTCAAGTGTGGCTTAGACTTGACCAAGCTTATTGAGTAATGATTTCAACTTTGGAGAGACAAATAAAGTGGTTATGGTTAAACTAACATCACCATTGATTTAAAGTCAAGGAGGAAAGTTGTAGAAGTATGCCTTTAAACCTCGAGTGAAAAAGAGAACGAAATATGTTTCAAAGCTATCAAAAATATGTTTACTAGTGTTTTTGACAAACAAATCACGATTTTTAGTTCTCTTGCTTGATCAAACAAAAAAATCATATTGGACACTTTATGTGAAATGTTTGAGAAAATATATTAGTGCTAAAATGTTTTATGTTTGAATTTAGAGGAATTGGATAGAAGTTCAAAGAAGTAAGCGTAGAAGTGCTTAAAGGGATAAAGTAAATAAAGAAAAGTAATAAAATAATTGGATACATGTTGAAAAGTATATTTTCGGCAAATATTTTAATATCGTATCCACAAAGATTGGTTGTTATTACCGCCATTCTATAATCCAAATTGTTATAAGTTTAGAAAGTAACCAAGTTATTTTGTTTGAAAAGTTATCTTTTGAGTAAAATGTCACTACAACAATAAAATAGTTTTAATCAAATGTAAAAGGCTTGGCAAGATTGGAGTTCACTATTCAAATTGCTTATGATTCCTTATGACAACTATATAGATTCAAGATTATTGATGATGTTCAAGTATCCTCTCAATATCATTTATGTCTAAATGATATTGTGATAATCACTATATTAACCCTTAGACGATTTCTCCACCTAACTATCAATATAGCAATCTTTAATGGTTGATACAAAAGAATAGTAGTGAATAAATCTATTTCTACAACTTATTCACTACTTGAAAATATATTTTATGTCAAGACTTAAATAATCTCTTTCAACAACTACTCAAATCTAATATTAGACTTAGGGCAAAAATATCATTCAATACATCAACAATCTTTTATCATATATAAGAGTCAAATGAAATACATAAACAAATAAGAATAGCTACTATCTCCAATCTTGACAAAATGGAGTTTAGCTCCTCATCATCATTTTGGAAAGCAAAAGGCAATGGAAGAATAAACTTTGTTTTTCTCTTACAAAATATCAAAACTATCAATGAATGAATGAACAATTTCCATTCTGTTTTCTAAAAGGGTTGACCTTTTCTAAAATGCTTATTTTCATCTAAAGCTGAAAAGCCCCCTAAAACAGGTACAGATTTGGCAAAACACAGCTGACCTTGAAAGCAACACCCTTGGCAAAACAGCTTGCTGGATTCGCAAGGTTCGCGGCGCGAAGGGAGATCGCAGCGCGAACTGAAGCCACTTCAGCTTCCTTGCCTTGCAAGTTTCATCCAAATATTCTTCCAAATGTTAATCTTCAAAATTAGGCCTCCAAATTGCATTCAACACTTCTTCCAAATTATGATTAAGCATTCTGAAGCTCTCTTGCCCAAAAATTCTACAAAACTAACAAATACGTGAAATAATCACTCAAAACAACATAAATTAAACCTAATTGCATTTATACAAAATAGTGAGAATAAAAGTGTGTAATTTACATCAAAAATTGGTAAAAGGGACCAATAAAATTATATAAAAAGTAGTACTAATTGGTCCCTAACAACTCTCCCCAACTTAGCATTTTGTTTGTCCCTAAACAAAAGTTTCCACCATCACAACCAAAGCAATGACACAAAAGATTGAAACAAGGATTAACCAAGGACATTCAAATGGTTCAAAAGTGTTTGGCACTTTCTCAATCCCCTATCTCAATTCTAGACAAAACATGAATAAGAGAAATGGTTGAGTGCAAAAATCATATCAAGGAATTCAAAGCCATGTATGTCAAAATTGAATCAAATTTACACACACATCATAACAATGATGAATAACATGAAAGGTTACTTTCACTCATCCAAGCAATTAAATCAACAACAACTCAAATCATGCGTTCATCAAAACAAATACCAAATAATGTGAAAAATGAGAATCAAGAGGTCTTTCAAGGGTTGTAATGTGATTTGGGTTACAAGAAAGGATATGATTAAGAGAATTTAACAAAATTGCCTATCTTAAGGGAGCATTCCCAAACATTCAACTCTACACAATTTCCATTTCTTTGATCCCCGTCTTTTTTCTTTTCTTTTTCTTTTCACATCCACACAACTATGAGCCTTTTCTTTGTTTTTTCTTTCTTTTCTTTTTCTTTGCTCTATGGTTTCAAGGGTGATTTCTTTTTCTTGTTTCTTTTCATATTTTCACCCTTTCATAAAAACTCACTTCTCCAAGTTTCTAATTAATTCTTTTTACTTTACTCTCCCCAACTTTAGATTCCAAAACCAAATTTATTCAATAATGCTCCCTACTTAGACATAAGCAAAAGGCAAAATTTGCAAACAACTCGGTTTGAGGGTTTAATTGACACGAAAGAAATTAGGATTCACTTATTCACAAATTTTTTAATTCATTTTACACTTATCAATCAAATGAATCCTAAAGTAAGCTCAAAGGGGGTTAGCTAAGGATTATTCCTCACAAGGTTCGTTGATTCAAAACTTTTTGGTCAAGTAGTTTTTCTCAACAAACAATGCCTCTATCATTTTCAAAATTTTCACATAAAAATAGATCGATGCATGATTTAGCATGATAAGAATGAGTTGAAATAATGCTCGGTTTCCCGCATTTTAGTGTACAATGGAAAGCCTCCTCACAATTGGTTAAGTCCTATTTTGATTCAAAAATGACATGTATTTCAATGAATTTATGATATGGAATTTGCACACACCATCAAACTACTCATGTTAAGTCTAGAAAGTGATAAAGTGTACCTTGAAATGCCGACACTAATTCTTATCATCACCACTCGAAGTGTCCTATGCTTCTTTCTTTGCGAACATTTCTTGGTTGCTTTAAGCTTGACTTAAGAGTAAGAACAATTAAACAAAAACTGTTGGTAAACCAAATTCATTGTAACACACTTAAATCTCACAGAGTATTCTGCAATTAACAAAACAAACTAACAAACCAAAGTTTTGGTGAACTAGAGCCACCCAAAAGTACAATCAAAATTTTACAAAAGCAATAATAATACAAAGAAAACTCAAAATAAAAACAAACTCTAAAATTCAAAAAACTCTCAATCTTCCTCCTCTTGGCCACCATCAACGGATCCAAGGACGTCCTCCATCTCATCGCCATGGGTTGCACCACCTCCTGCACCCCCCATAAAAGTTGGCCTGCCCTCAGGCCAATTAGCATAAGCAACATATTCCGCCTGGGAAGGAAATGTGCGGGCTTCAGGTGCAAGGAAGGTGTTCTGAAATTGTTGCTGCATAGCATCAAAGATGAATGATTGAGACCTCCTAGAGGCCTCAAATCTCTCACAACAATAATTAGCAAATGCCATCTGATCGAAAGCTGGAGTAGTGCGGGCTCGGGGTCTAGAGGACGAAGTCCCAGCTCCTTCGGCTCTGTCCATTTGGCTTTGGCAAAACCTGTTCAGATAAGCATCATTAATAACACTAGTAATAGAGAAATGTACTTCATCCGGAATGGGAACATGGGCCCTTCGGCAAAGTCCCATAATCAGCCTCAGGTATGCAAGAACACCTGCTTTACCACAAAACTTTGTTCCACTTATAGCCATCTTGCGCATTTCGCCCGCAATAATGGATGCTACATCAACAGATTTGCTTATCATGATGTAATACAATAAACACCCTACATCCAAAGGGATAGTGGTGTTGTGGCTCCTTGGCCAGATATTGTTCAACAGCAGCACCAAAAATGCCCTTGCTTCCAAATTCAGATTTTCTCTTTTCCATGACTTTGGGAGTCCTAGATCATTTAAGTCAAATGTCTTTCCTTCAAGGCATAAGGTAGCGCTCACCGCTGGAAGATCCCAAACGTTGGCAAATTCCTTGGCACGATACTCGCACCGCTCATTCTCTCCCAAGGTGAGAGGATTACCAAGATAAGTGTTAATTGCATCTCTGCCGAAAGAAATAATCTTGCCTCTTACTCTTGTTTGGTAATTGAAAGCTACTCCCTCTTCAAGATGCAGAGCATTGGCATAAAACTCTCGCACAATGTCGTAATTGATTGCCGACTCTGGTTCACAAAGTTTGCTCCATCTTCTTCTCTCAAAATTTGATACCAAATTCCGATAAGTCCCACCCGGTGATAAGCGGATGAACCTTTCTGGTTGGATGGTTCTCTTGATTAATTTTTCAAATCTTTCTTCATGTTCATCACTTGTGAACCGTCTCAATGAACGAGAAAGACCAGAAGACATGGTTTTTGTTCTCTTAGGCATCTGCAATAAAAATGAGAACAACGACACAACAAACCATAAAGGGAGTTAGCAATCACAAGCATAAAACATGAGACTGGAATTTCCCAGTTTGCGGCGCGAAGGCCCGTTCGCGGCACGAACCCTGCGAACCAGGAAAATTCTAGGAGCCTTCTAGGTTTCCTAAGGTTTGCACCACCACAGTCATAATCACAATCCCTATCCTAATCCTAATCTGCATTCACTTTAGACATGCAAGGTTATTTTAAGTATCACATTCCAATCTTTGCAAAACCCTATTCATACCTAAGTGAGAAACCCAAAAGGAATGGAGAGGAAATGAAGAGAATAAATATACCTTGTTGAAGTTAACTTGATTCTTTGTTAACAAATTAGGATTTGGGAGATGGAGAGAAAAAATTTGAGTTTTGGAAGTGGGGCAGTGGGAGTGTTAAAGAGAAGTTGTTGTTTTGAAAATAAGAGAGTGAACAGAAAAATAACCTAATAGAACTTAAGTGGTTCTGCCACACTCAGTTCGTTGGGCGAACTTTGTTCGCGGCGCGAACTGAAGCTTTCCATTCAGTTCGCGGGGCGAAAGATGGTCGCGGGGCGAACTGAAGGAATTTCTGAAAAAATTAATTTGCAGTGGACAAAACTCAAGTTTCACAAAAATTAACACAACAGAATATCATAACAATTAGAATTGACAAAATATAAAATGCAGACTTACAATGTTGGGTTGCCTCCCAACAAGCGCTTTGTTTAACGTCGTTTTGAGCTCGACGGTTCAATGATTAGCTCGGTCCGGCTAGGGAGATGACACAAACATCCTGATTCACTTCGCCACTATGGTAGACTTTGAGTCTTTGACCATTTACAGTCCAGCTCTCCTGTGAATTGGGATCCTCGACCACAATGGCCCCATAGTTGCGCACCTCTTTGACAACAAAGGGTCCTGACCACTTTGACTTCAGCTTACCAGGGAATAACTTCAACCTTGAGTTGAAAAGCAATACCATTTATCCAACTTGAAACTCTTTATGACGGACCTTTCCATCATGATATGCTTTTACCTTTTCCTTGTAAAGTTTATTCGAATGGTAAGCGTTGTTCCTTGATTCCTCCAATTCATGGAGTTGTCCTTTTCTTCTTTCTCCAGCTAAAGTGGAGTCGAAGTTCAAGAATTTGAGAGCCCATAATGCCCTATGCTCCATTTCCACCGGAAGATGACAAGTCTTCCCATACACCATTTGAAATGGAGTTAGTCCAATAGGTGCTTTGTAGGCGGTACGATACGCCCACAAAGCTTCATCCAGTTTTAAAGACCAATCTTTTCTTGAATTCGAAACTGTTTTCTCAAGGATCCGCTTGACTTCCCGATTAGAAACCTCCGTTTGACCATTCGCTTGTGGATGGTATGGAGTGGTCACCTTGTGCTTTATACCATAATGTTGCAAAACTTTTTCTAAAGGTGTATTGCAAAAGTGTGATCCTCCATCACTTATCAACACCCTAGGCACACCAAAACGTGAGAATATGTTTTTCTTTAAAAATTTAATCATTGTTTTGGCATCGGCCTTAGGTGAAGCAATTACTTCCACCCACTTCGAAACATAGTCAACGACCACTAGTATATACTCATTTGAGAAGGAAGAGGGGAATGGGCCAACGAAATCAATACCCCAACAATAAAAAACTTCTACTTCTAGCATGTTGGTTAGAGGCATTTCATCCTGTTTGCCTATTCCTCCACTCCATTGGCATGTATCACAGCTCTTCGCGTGTTCATATGCAGCTTTAAATAAAGATGGCCAATAAAAGCCCGATTGGAGCACTTTAGTGACTGTTCTCAAACCGCTATAGTGACCTCCATACGGAGAGTTGTGACAATGCCAAAGGATGTATTTTGACTCCTGAATTGTTACACACCTTCTCAAAATGTTGTCTACACCCACTTTAAACAAATAAGGATCATCCCACACATAATATTTTTCATCCGCCAAGAATTTCCTTCTTTGATTACTAGTGAGGTCTTCCGGTGTTAAACTGATTTCCTTGTAATTAGCAAAATCGGCAAACCAAGGCCTCACTTGAATCGCATACAGTTTTTCATCCGGAAATTCTTCTCTTACTTTCTCTTATTTGTTTGTAATGTCCACATTGACCAAACGAGACAAATGATCCGCCACCAAGTTTTCGGAACCTTTTTTATCCCGGATTTCCAAATCAAACTCTTGCAACAAGAGAATCCAACGAATTAATCTTTGTTTGGAATCCGGCTTGGTTAACAAATATTTGATCGCCGAATGGTCCGTGTAGACTACAACTTTAGACCCTATCAAGTAAGCTCTAAACTTTTCCAATGCGTACACTATAGCTAGTAATTCTTTTTCAGTTGTCGCATAATTGACTTGCGCCTCATTTAACACTTTACTAGCATAGTGGATAGCATGAAATTTTTTATCTCTTCTTTGACCCAACACCGCACCTACCACATAATCGCTTGCATCACACATAAGTTTAAAATCAAGTTTCCAATTTGGTGCAACGATTATGGGTGCGGTGACTAACTTTTCTTTTAAATCAAGGAAAGCTTTGAGACATGACTCATCGAAAAGAAAGTGCGTACCTTTGTTGAGCAAGTTACTCAATGGCTTTGCTATCTTTGAAAAATCTTTGATGAATCTCCGGTAGAAACCGGCATGTCCGAGAAAGCTCCTTATTCCTTTTATATTTGTTGGAGGTGGTAATTTCTCAATGACTTCCACCTTAGCTTTGTCAACCTCTAATCCTTCGGAGGAGATCTTGTAACCGAGTACAACACCTTCGGTGACCATAAAGTTGCATTTTTCCCAATTGAGCACTAAGTTGGTCTCCACACATCTTCCCAAAACCACATCAAGGTGTTTTAAGCACAAATCAAAAGACGATCCATAAACGGAGAAATCATCCATGAACACCTCAATGCATTCTTCTATTAAGTCCGAGAATATCGCTTGCATACACCGTTGAAATGTTGTCGGTGCATTACATAACCCAAAAGGCATTCTTCGGTAAGCAAAGATGCCAAAAGGACATGTAAAAGTCGTCTTCTCATGATCCGTCGGATTGACCGAAATTTGGTTGTACCCCGAATACCCGTCCAAGAAACAATAGAAATTTTTGTCGGCTAACCTTTCCAACATTTGGTCCATGAAAGGTAGTGGGAAGTGATCTTTCCTTGTAGCTTGGTTTAGCCTTCTATAGTCAATACACATCCTCCACCCGGTTACCGTTCTTGTTGGAATCAACTCATTTATATCATTTTTGATAACCGTCATGCCACCTTTTTTGGGAACTACTTGCACCGGACTCACCCATTCACTGTCGGAGATAGGATAAATCATTCCGGCTTCCAAGATTTTGACAACTTCTTTCCGAACTACTTCTTTCATTGATGGATTTAGACGCCTTTGAGGTTGTGCAACGGGTTTGAAATTCTCTTCCATCATGATCTTATGCATACAATAGGCCGGACTAATACCCTTCAAGTCGGATAACACCCACCCTATTGCACCCTCGTTCTTTTTCAGCACTTGTATCAATTTGTATTCCTCTTTTGTGGATAAGGTGTTGCTGATGATCACCAGTTTAGTACACTCGTCGCCAAGGAACACATACTTCAAATGTGAAGGTAGCATTTTCAACTCTAGTTTTGGTTCTTCCGTTTTCTTTGTCGCATCCAAGTCTTCATTTGTTTCTTCATGATAAGCAAGCTCCCCACAAGACTCTAATTCATACAACATTGCTTCAATCTCTTTTTCTTCATTTTCGGTCAACACATTGTAAGCTCCGATAAGAGATCTTTCTAGAGAATTAGAAATATGAACTTGGTTTGCGACCTCCACTATTTCCTCTTCGGTTGCATCGATTCGGAAAGAATCATGCTTGTCATTTGGATGCTTCATGGCTTCAAAAAGATTTAAGGTCACCTCTTCATCTTGCACTCTCACTTTCATCAATCCATCATCAATGTCAATCATCATCCGGGCTGTTTTCATGAATGGTCTTCCAAGAATGAGAGGAACATCACGATCCTCATCCATCTCTACTATCACGAAATCCACCGGAAACAAGAATTTGTCTACCTTCACTAGCATATCTTGAGCAACTCCATATGGTGAAGTGGTAGATTTGTCGGCTAGTTGTAAAGTCATCCTTGTAGATTTGATCTCAACATTTCCCAATCTTTTAACAATGGATAGGGGGATTAAATTGATGCTAGATCCCAAATCAATCAAACCATTACCAATGTAGGTGCTTCCAATGGTTACCGGTAAAACGACTCGGCCCGGATCAGATTCCTTTCTTGGAAGAGTCTTTTGAATGATGGCACTACAACGTGCATCAAGCAAGATGGTTTCGTCTTCCACATGTCTCCTTTTATTTGTAAGAATATCCTTCATGAACTTTTCATACCGTGGCATTTGCTCTAATGCGTCGGTGAATGGAATATTGATTTGAAGTTGTTTGAATATGTCCATGAACTGTGCATAATGTCTAGCATTGTCCTTCTTCGATGGTGCATGCGGATAAGGTAGATGTTGGGTTGGAATGACACTCACACCTTTCTCTCCTTTCTTCTTCTTTCTTGGTTCGACATCCTTTTTCCCTTCCACTTCATTCTGTATCTCTGTTGGCAATTCCTGCTCTTTTCGCGGCGCGAAGGCAGATCGCGGTGCGAACTGAAGAGTTCCTGCCACTTTCTCCTTTCCACAAACCACATCCTCATTTTCCAGTACAACATCCATATCATTCTCTACTGTAATTTCTTCATTTTTTTCACTTGTTAACTCTTTACCGCTTCGCGTGACAATTGCTTTACAATGCTCATTTGGATTGGTTTGAGTGTTAGCGGAAAATGAAGATCCCGCGTTTTGTTCCGACAATTGTTTCGCAAGTTGGCCCACTTGATTTTCCAAATTCTTAATTGCTGCCTCGTTGCTCTTCTGATTTTCCATGGAGGCTTGCATGAATTGTTGAAGAGTGTCCTCTAGCTTTGAACTTCCTCCTTGCGATTGTTGTCCTTGAGCGTTTGGGTGTTGATAAGGACTTTGTTGCTGAAAATTTTGGTTGTTGAACCTTGATGGTTGATAACCTTGGTTGTTTCTTGGATATGAGTTGTTGGGAGGTTGTCTTTGATAGCCTTGATTTTGATTGTTCACATAGCTCACTTCTTCTAGTGGAGGGCAAAAACCGGTTGGATGATCTCCTTGACATAATTCGCAACATGCTACTTGATGTCGAACTTGAGACCCTTGAATTTCCTTCATTTGTTGTGGAAGCTTGGCCATTTGTTGAGTAAGCAACTCCACTTGTTGAGAAAGTAGCTTGTTTTGAGCAAGGATGGCATCATTGGTATTTAACTCAAGAACTCCCGGTTTGCATTGTGAAGGACTACGGTCATGTTGACTTTGACGATCATTGAGTGCCATCCGGTCAATAATGACTTTAGCTTCTTCCGCATTCTTTGACATAAGAGAGCCACCCACGGTAGCATCCAAAAGTGTCTTGTGACTTGATTGGAGCCCATTTAGAAAAATATGGATCTGAGTGAGCTCATCAAAACCATGACCCTTGCATTTTCTCAACATTGACTTGAATCTTTCCCAAGCCTCATTTAGAGACTCGTTGCTTCCATGAGTGAATACCGCAATAGCCGTTTTGGCTTCCATGAATCGGGATTGAGGGATATCTTTCTAAGAACTTTTCTTCTAGCAAATTCCAATCTGTCATCACTCTCGGTGCTTGATCAAGGTACCACTCTTTTGCCTTTCCCACTAAGGAGTGTGGGAACATCCTCTTGAACAATGCTTCTTCACCCGTTTCATCGATTCCCGTAGAACCCGCAATCTCATAGAATTTGATGAGATGTGTATACGGATCTTCATGGTCCATTCCGGTGAATGGATTTGCATAGAGAAGTTGGAGGATTCCGGTATTCATCTCCGTATTCCTTCCTCCACGAGCAAATTGAGCATTCCTTCTTGGACTATTAGCAGACATTTCGGTAGGAGTGTCATCCGTCATGTTTCCGTCACAAGCCTCTACAACCACTTCTTTGATTTGAACAAATGCGGAAGTAGATGCTTCTTCTCACCGGTTCCTCTCTTCGGCTAGTTTCCTTCTTCTTCGTGATTTGCTATTGAGCTTTCGAAGTGTTCTTTCAATTTCGGGATCGAATTGAAATTGCTCCTCGGTAGATTTTCCTCGCATGCACTAGAATCTGCAAAACTAACAAACCAAGTGAAACACAAGAAGGATAGTAATAAAAGTAACAAAACTTAGAACAATGAATTATTGCAATGCTTGTAATATCGAACACCAATCCCCGGCAACGGCGCCAATTTGTTGAAAAGTATATTTTCAGCAAATATTTTAATATCGTATCCACAAAGATTGGTTGTTATTACCGCCGTTCTATAATCCAAATTGTTATAAGTTTAGAAAGTAACCAAGTTGTTTTATTTGAAAAGTTATCTTTTGAGTAAAATATCACTACAACAATAAAATAGTTTTAATCAAATGTAAAAGGCTTGGCAAGATTGGAGTTCACTATTCAAATTGCTTATGATTCCTTATGACAACTATATAAATTCAAGATTATTTATGATGTTAAAGTATCCTCTCAATATCATTTATGTCTAAATGATATTGTGATAATCACTATATTAACCCTTAGACGATTTCTCCACCTAACTATCAATATAGCAATCTTTAATGGTTGATACAAAAGAATAGTAGTGAATAAATCTATTTCTACAACTTATTCACTACTTGAAAATATATTTTATGCCAAGACTTAAATAATCTCTTTCAACAACTACTCAAATCTAATATTCAACTTAGGGCAAAAATATCATTCAATACATCAACAATCTTTTATCATATATAAGAGTCAAATGAAATACATAAACAAATAAGAATAGCTACTACCTCCAATCTTGACAAAATGGGGTTTAACTCCTCATCATCATTTTGGAAAGCAAAAGGTAATGGAAGAATAAACTTTATTTTTCTCTTACAAAATATCAAAACTATCAATGAATGAATGAACAATTTCCATTCTGTTTTCTAAAAGGGTTGACCTTTCCTAAAATGCTCATTTTCATCTAAAGCTGAAATGCCCCCTAAAACAGATACAGATTTGGCAAAACACAGCTGGCCTTGAAAGCAGCACCCTTGGCAAAACAGCTTGCTGGATTCCCAAGGTTCGCGGCGTGAAGGGAGATCGCGACGCGAACTGAAGCCACTTCAGCTTCCTTGCCTTGCAAGCTTCATCCAAATATTCTTCCAAATGTTAATCTTCAAAATTAGGCCTCCAAATTGCATTCAACACTTCTTCCAAATTATGATTAAGCATTCTGAAGCTCTCTTGCCCAAAAATTCTACAAAACTAACAAATACGTGAAATAACCACTCAAAACAACATAAATTAAACCTAATTGCATTTATACAAAATAGTGAGAATAAAAGTGTGTAATTTACATCAAAAATTGGTAAAAGGGACCAATAAAATTATATAAAAAGTAGTACTAATTGGTCCCTAACAATATAAAGTGCTTGAATTAAAAATGGGATACAAATTCATACATTTCTCACAAATTATTTATCTATGTGACTTGAATGTGTGAATTTTGCAAACAAAAATAATGAAAATGTGAACCCCTATTACATAAACGAAATCTACTTATATACTATGTATATCAATAATTGTCTACAACTGATATCTCTCCAGGTTTTGACACGTATATTGCTATGTGAACTTTTGTCTTCTGATGTGCTTCCACGTATGTTTGGTTCTTCAACTATTTTAAACTATTACTGTTGTTGAAAACATCTTCAAGTTACCTAATCATATCTCTTGAAAACTTTAATTGTCGAATTTGCACTTTGGTGATGACAACATGACTTACATGACTTAGCTTCCTAAACTTAGTATTTATATCCACCTCGTATCTCACATCCATGTAGAAAAGGCTAAGTCAAAAGTCTCAGGCTAATGGATTCCCCCTAAAAATTCCATTTTGACCATATTTACAATTTGGAAGAGAGAGGGAATATTTTAGTAAACTCTAAACATTGTTCAAATCATTATGTGTACGTCATCATCATTATGACTATCCTACCTAGTTGTCACATTTGCAATCGTACAAGTCTCATCCATCATGGCTCCGATTTCTCAGGTCATTATGGATTACAATCATTAACCACATTAAATAAAAGAAAAATTAGTAATTAGTAATGATTTAAGTCAAATAAAATTAAAAAAACGTCAGTAATTTAGTTTTTAGAGGTAAAAACTAAAAAGTTTCACTCTAACAACTATATAATGTCTCCTTCATTTCTTTCTTCCGCTTCCCCACACTTCACTCTATTTTGAACCTTAAGAACTCTTATTTTCTGTAACCTCCATTTTCATCTTCCTCTTCAGTTCTATAAAACAAATGGCTTCCTATTTTGGCACAGAAAAACAACTTCTTATCCCTTATGTTATTGGTATTCATGGTCCTATCTATTATAACAATCATACCTACATTCCGAAACCACCAATGAAGAATGAAAAATCCATCATTTGGGCTTCCCAGAATCCCTTTCTCTATTTCAGGAAATACCCATGCATTTTTGGGTCCTTTGCCCATAAATTATGTGAAACCTAATAAATTGGCTTTTTTTGCCTTGTTTACCTTATTGTAAATCACATGCCTTTAAGGATAGAAGCTTTTGAGTTGGGGTTCATGGAACAACCCCAACGTGTGTTATGTTATTCTTCTTACATTAAAAATGTACCATATCTCAATTGAATGAAAAAAGTGGAAAAGGAGAAAAGAAAAATCTTGCAAGATCGAGGCATCTTCAACCTAATCCACCTATCAAGAATTGGGCCAAGGTACAATACCAATATGCTCATATATGCCCTTTATTTTTGGGAAGGTTTGACTAATACATTCCATCTTCGTTGTGGGGTGATAACCCCCATGTTTTTCTATGTTGTTGCTATTACTGTTCTTCGACCAGTAGGGGAAACTTTCTACCCCAATCTTAACACTAAGATCAAACCTAGTTTTTACTTCACGCGTCCTAGTTTTAACGCCTACATTAAGACCATCATGACCAAACTGAGGAAGTCTCTGACTATGAGCATATTTATTTTCTCACCCTCTGGTTATCTCACTTGATTTTTTGTTCTAGTTCTCTCTAAGTATCTAAGAAGTTCATACCCCTAGCCACCTAGATTCATGAAGGAAAAAATGTTTGTCTCAACAGATTAACCCTGGGTAGTCTTTATGAATCCTTAGGACATGTATCCCTTGAACTAAAAAACATTCCATTTATGACGAAAATCTCCTGATTTCTGGCCCTATATGACTCTTTCAACTTTGGCTTAATACCACTTTTGAATCTTCCTTAAATGATGTTATTTCATCTGATTTAGCTAGCCAAGTTGAAGGAAGATAATTTGAAGGTTCTAGACTCGCTTTTCTGACCCTAAAAGACATTGGGTTATCGATTTCATAAGCCTTCAAAATATATTCTTTATGTATCTGGATTGTGCCACATTCGTTTCTTCTATGGCACCATTTGTCGATCGAAGCCATGAACCAAATTGGTTCAGAAGAGAGTTTCCAACTTCTTCACCTGAAAACCAATCAGAAGCTCTCGACATCTAGGTAGAATTCATTAAATCTATTTTCATATTGACTAGAATTTGGATGGGGAAAGATGGACCGGGGATCATTGGATACCAGCCAAATTTGGTGGCGACAATTTGGTTTTAGCCCGTTTTTACCAATATCATTTTTTACCATGAAAGAGGAAATTTGTTTGGATAACACCACCATGATATAAATAGATTACAAGGCGTGTTTATACTTTAATGCCCAAAAAGTGATTAATCTGATCTCATTCGAATTTGAAGCTTCTTACCTTTGTACCAAAGAATTCGAAGAGTGATGGACAACATATCATAATGATGGTGATGTGGATCACTCAATTCTTCCGCAACGTCTGAGTGATGTGTATTCTTCTCTGCAGAAACAAACAAACAAAAATCGAGGTACGAACATCAAATAGATTCGAGCTTTTCAAAATTACTTTGAAACTATGTATAATCCTTCTCAACTTAATTGAACTATTTATGAGGAAACTTTTTCTTTAAAAAAACAAATTTCTAAAAATATTCCAAAACTTAATTTTCCCTCTAACGTAAAAGATATGTATGATTTTTCTTTGGAATTTCATCTTCCCAAATTTTCGCCATTACCAACTTGTGAACTTTGCTTAACTTTCCATTTTCCACTTCCAAAATGGTCTCCTTGTGGGTTTTTGTTAGTCCAAAAAGATGAGTTGAAAAAGCTTTCCCATAGAGTAGTTTCGACTAAGTACAATATACACAATTTTCCATTGCCTTTAAGAATTCATTCTGGCAGGGCAAAGCTGAAAAACTCAGAAAGCCAAAAAAACTAAAAAATCAAGTTCAAAAAGCTTTCATACAAGAGAGGTCCAAATGAAAATTTCCTCTTAATATTGATGATGAAGAAGAGGAAGAAGAAGAAAGTCCTCAGCTAACTAGAAAGAAAACAAATCTACAAAAGCAACCTATTCCTGATGAATGTTCAAAGAGTGGGGATTCAAGTCCCAACCATATGACGCACAATGAACTTTGAGTTTTATCCATATCTTCTTTCCATTGTTCATCAAATAAATTATAATGTTGGTCTACTGCTATCTTCTTTATTAGAGATTCATATTCATGTTATTGCTTCTCCAATAAACAATGCCTCAAAGTTTATGAGGTCCTAACATCCAACCATCCTTTAGAAAACTTACCATCATAAAAACCAACAATTGAAAATCTAATCGGGGAGATAAATGTTGATCCATTTAAGGACATAGCCGAAGATTAAAATCTTGAACAACAATCAATTGGTCTAGAAGATCAAGACCCTGAACAACAGTCGGTTGGTCCAAATGACAATGCTCCATCACTGGAAGGCCAAAAGTATGTGATCAACCACAAGAGGACCAATATGTTGATAGAACACAAGAGGATCAATATCAAAGAGAGTCTAAAACTTTTACTACTGGAAAAGAACAACCACAAGTTCTTCAAACTTCACAAAGTTTACCAGCAACTATTGAGATGCCTTTTTTGACCACAACTACCATTTTTCATCCTCAAACTAGAGATTCTTCATCCAAAACCTCTAACACTTATCTCAGTCATGAGGAACTAAACTCTATCAAGGAGAGAAATCTTGTACAAGCTTTAAGGAAACTTATAAGCAGTCGAGGTATTTGCTTTATTGAAAATCCCCCAGTTCTTTAACTGTGTCAATTAATGAGACATCTGTTAACTCTGCCTCTTTGCTGATTCAACATTTGAAAGCAAAGGATTTTGAAGAAGATCTATTCAAAACCATAAAAGGAAATCCTCCTGTTGAGTCTAACATTAGGAATTCATTGAAATAACTTGGTGATCAATATCTGTCTATACCCATTGTTAATTTTATGTTAGAGTTTGAATAGTTTCTCGACCAACTCAATCATAACATAAAGATGAAGCAAGAGTCTGCAAGCAAGCTCAAGCAAAAGCCAAACGGTGGCGGAAGGACGAACACACGAAGAACACATGAGTGTTCTTTTCCCCTTTTCCAGAAACCGACCAAACAAAGCCAAAACCTAAAACAAATCAAACAAATATAACCTAAATTATTAACCTAATCACAAATCCAAAGCTAAAAAATAGAAACAGACACGTAATCACAAAGAATCGACCAATCTAAACCAAGAACCCTAATCCCTAATTTTCCCAAAATCAATCATTAACCATTCAATTCAAGCTATATTACATGAATATTATGTGATTAATCATAGATTATATATGGATTACAAGCAAGAAAAATTCAAAGAAGGTACCAATCTGGTTGTTCCTGGATGTGAAAATCCTAGGTACTTTCTGAAATTCTGGTATCAGATATAAGATGTCGAAGGTAATGTCACAACACTAATATCTGAACAACAAATAATATATAAACAGGATAAAAACAAAGAAACAATTGAACAAGCGACACAAGCAATTGTTAACCCAGATCGGTGCAAACTCACCTACGTCTGGGGGCTACCAAGCCAGGAAGGAAATCCACTAAACATAATTAGTTTAAAGACTCTCATTAAACAACTTCAAGTTACAGTCTTTTCACCTAATCTCTACCCGTGTGACTTCTATCTAAGAACTCTTAGATATGAGACCCAACTCACTCCCCCTCAATCACAACAGTGATATAAAAAAAATACAAAAGAAAGAAGACACACTTCAAGGACACATACTTGATCTTGCTTAAAAGCTTCAACCAAGTAAACAAACACTCGTGCTTCAAAGCTTAGAATGGACAAATTACAACACAAAAGTCAGTCCAATTCATACATCAATAAGATGAATGAATGGCTCACAATACACAAGCTCACACAAGATTAAAACCGTAAAAACTCTCTCACTTTATCGTTCGTTTCTTATGTATCTAAACCAGGTTTTACATGGCCTTTAAATAGAAGCTTTTTGAATGGGCCTGGGCAGCATAAAACCCTAATTCTATTTACCTTACGTATCTCCTAAGAAACAACAGCTAATCATCCCTTATTGGAAAATAGAACAATCTAGTTTTAAATCAAATTACTCCTTGAATAGCGCATTCAATCTCCACATAAGAACACACATATTTGCATGAAAAGTGCAATCTCAAGATACATAACATTCAGACTGAATGTTCTATATACACATGTCTTAACATCGGGTCTGACATCTTAGCTAAATCCTGCACCACCATATTTAAACATCCTGCAGGAAGCTGATATTACATGTCAAGACAACATGCGTGACAACTTGTGATAACTCTAAGTTTTACCAAAATTGATGCCAACACATAGAACCAACAAACTCCCGCTTTGTCATATTTTGGCTAAAACATACATCAGATCATACGTTCACAAGAAATCAAATAAAGTATTAGTTCAACAGCAGAAGTAAACATACACACATTACTAGAAAAAATAGCAACTAGTAAACACACATGCGCTTGTGCTCAGAACACAACACACCACCCCTTCAGCTAGTCAACACCGAGCATCAATCTGCTTCACACAGACAAAACACTTCCCCTTCTTCTCCCTCTTTGTATCAAAAACATCATCTATAATCTATAGCTATTTCTCCCCATTTTTAGCCAAAAGAGACCAAAGAGACAAAATAAATGTCTATTCAGTCATAAACCAAAATGTCAAAAGTTAAGGGTTACAAAACCAAATACATATTCAGCTGTAAGCAAGCTGAGATGCAAACCAACAAAACAACAAAACAGAATTGCCAAAAACAAGAAAATCCATCACATCAATAAAAACCATCACATTAATGAACACCATCACATCACTAGGGACCAAAGTCAAAGGAGCTAATCAGAGGAGCTTGAGCTTGCAGCTTCATCAACACTAGAAACAGAATTGCCACTTGTCTCATCATTAGTTGCAGACCTCTCACTAGAGCTGTGGGCTTCAGCTTCCTTAGCATGATCAATATTTTCACCTTCCGCTTTCTCCAAGCTTGCAATCAATGCTTCCAACGATTGTTTCCTAGCTGTTGCTACCCTTATCCCTTCACCCAGCTCTTTACAAGTCTCCTTCAGCTCAGCAATAGTTCCAACTTTTGAGGCTGGCTTTTTCATGGCAAATGTCATGACAATGTCTTCGACATGACTGCCTTCAAATAGTTTATAGTGCACAAATAGAGCAAGTTTTCTTTTACTAGGTAAGTCATTAGAACTCAGAATACCAGGGTGTTGATTCAGGATAGTCCCACAAATCATAGAGGGAAAGGCAATAGGAATCTTAACTACGTTAGTAGATGCATGCTTGATAATTTGTTCAAACATAAATCTACCATATTCAAAATTCATTTTGGTTCCAACAACAAAGATAAATCTTCCAAGGGTATTAGCAATTGTGGAAATATGGTTGGTAGGCACCCAATTTGCAGCTCCTATTTTATGCAATATAGCATACCTGACAATTAACTTCCCAGCAGGAAGATGCTTCTTAATAGGCCACCCTTTCACCTGCCTAGCTGTAATTTCTCTACAGACCTCATTGTCTGTAGCTTCCAATTCACCTGCACCCTCAACTTTTCTGCCCAAAAATTGTTAATAACAGTGGAAGAGAAAGTGATGCACTTACCTCTCACAAACACTTTGCAAAATTCCTTGTTGTTCTTATCAGCAATATCCTCAGGAATGTTGACAATGAATTCCTTAACTAAACCTTCATAGCACTGAGAGAACCCAACCATAGTCTTTATCAACCCAACAGTCTTTATCAGGTCCATGACCTCCTTGACTGAAACAACATCCTTTCCTAACTCCCTTTCCACAGCCACCCTTCTTTGAATCACAAATTTCCATTTGGCAGCTCCATCCTCAAGATGGAAAGAAATATTATCCAAATGCACAACAACAACTTTACCAGGAGACTTCCTCACAGTGGTTTTATTCACATGAGAGATGTCAGGGACATCTTCCTCAACATCCTCTTCAGACTCAGAAACTTCTCTAACCTTCCTCTTCTTCACTTCAACCTTGCTCCAAGATTTGGAAGGACCAACACCAGCAGTCTTCTTAGCTGTTTTAGCTAACATCAGTTCAGCCACATATCTTCCTTTTCGAGTCTTCATACGCTTAGCCACACTTGGCTTTAAGTGATGAAGTAAGTTATCCTCTTGATCATCAGACCTATCATCCTCTAGGTCAATTACATCTTTTGCAACATCATGCTTCTCAGAATGGGAAGCATTGGCAGTTTTAGATGCCACAAATTTTCCTTTACCAGACACAGTTTGCCCTAGAGAGCACAAACCTTCAGCATCCATGTCCTTCTCAGAACTGGAGGAATCGTCATCCTTCTCACTATGTTGTGCAACCTCAAGAGAGGGGTACATTTTAGACAGGGGAGTAGAGACTCCCTTCACAGAATATCCTTCATTAAGGATTCTAGTGACTAGGTTTCTTACGACACGATCAATGTGGTGTATAGCTTCCTTAGAGTTATTGGCATGAGATGAGCCATAAGGGATACTAGAGATGTTACCTTGATTGGGGCATGCAGAAGCTGAGGCATCCATGGGATGGTTCAAATCAAGGGCCTCGCAGGGAATAACTGATAGAGGAACCACATCCAGAATCTCATCATCATGAAAGTCCATGGAATGAGCGCTAACCTTTTGAGTAGACTTAGTAGTTTTTGAAGCAGAAGTAGTTTGATGTTGTGACATTTTGAAGTTTCTGTGGAAAAATTGCAGTTGCCCTAACAGAGGAGTGTGAGGAAGAAGCAGGAAGTTGGAAGAGTTGGAGTAGGTAGTGAGGTTGTGGGGGTAGCGTGTGAAAAGGTAATAGATGGTATTTCTAAAACTAGGTGATGATTTACCATAATGGGGGTGCTTTATTTTAGCCACATAGACACTACTTTGCTTACTTTTCCCACTCCATATTAATTGCTACAAGTCTTCATAAATGCTAAGCCCTAATTTTCCTCTCAGGACTTCAAACTGATTTACATCCAATGCCTTTGTAAAAATATCAGCTAACTGCATCTCAGTAGCAACATGCTCTAAGGCTACAATCTTATCCTCCACGAGTTCTCTAATAAAATGGTGACGGATATCAATATATTTTGTCCTGCTGTGCTGAATAGGATTCTTAGAAATGTTTATAGCACTCAGGTTGTCACAGTATAATGTCATGACATCTTGCGTGACATTGTATTCAGTCAGCATTTGTTTCATCCACACCAATTGAGAATAACTACTTCCAGCTGCTATGTATTCAACTTCAGCAGTAGACAGAGACACACAACTTTGCTTCTTACTAAACCATGATATTAAATTGTTCCCCAAGAAAAAACATCCTCTTGATATGCTTTTCCTATCATCAGCACTTCCAGCCCAATCAACATCACAATATCCAGACAACACAAATTCAGATCCATGAGTGTATAGCATCCCATAGTCACTAGTGCCATTGACATATTTCAGGATCCTTTTCACTTGGTTTATGTGGCTCACCTTTGGTTCAACTTGATATCTAGCACATACACCTACAGCAAAAGCAATGTTAGGTCTGCTTGCTGTGAGATATAGCAGACTCCCTATCATGTTTCTGTAGAGACTTTGATCGACACTGACACCATTTTCATCTTTAGACACTTTCAGATGAGTAGGAGCAGGTGTCCTTTTGTGGCTTTCATTCTCCATGCCAAACTTAACAATATTTTTGGCATATTTACTTTGAGATAGAAAGATAGAATCTTCCATCTGCTTGACTTGCAGGCCAAGAAAATAGGTTAGTGCTCCAACAAGGCTCATTTCAAATTCAGACTGCATTTACTCAACAAAATGTTGAACCATCTTACTTGACATCCCACCAAACACAATATCATCCATATATATCTAAGCCACCATGAGCTTTCCTCCTTCATCTTTGACAAATAAAGTCTTATCAATGCCTCCCTTCCGGTATCCATTGTCAATGAGAAACACCGTGAGTCTCTCATACCAAGCTCTAGGAGCTTGTTTCAACCCATAGAGAGCTTTCCTCAACTTATACACATGTTTTGGAAGGTTTGGGTATGTGAACCCCTTAGGTTGTTCAACATACACTTCCTCATTTAAGTAGCCATTTAGGTAGGCATTTTTTATATCCATTTGGAACAGTTTAAACTTCAGAATACATGCCACTCCTAGCAATAATCTAATGGACTCCAGGCGAGCTACAGGAGTAAATAAGTCAACTCCTTCAACTTGAGTGTATCCTTGTGCTACCAATCTTGATTTATTTTTAGTAACCACACCTTTTTCATCATATTTATTCTTATAAACCCACTTTGTTCCAATGACATTTATTCCTTCAGGTCTTGGAACCAATTCCCACACTTCATTTCTCTTGAATTGGCCTAACTCTTCCTGCATGGCATTGGTCCAGAATTCATCAATTAAGGCTTATTTGACATTCTTAGGCTCAATCTTGGACACAAAACAGGCATATGAGATCACTTCCCTTGATCTAGTGGTGACCCCTTTATTTGGGTCTCCTATAATGAGATCTTTAGGATGATCCTTCTGAATTCTGATAGAGGGTCCCTTATTAACTTTATCAGCTTCAGGTTCAGCTTTCCAATCCCCTTGATTTCACCCTTTGCTCCATCACCAAAAGTTACATAGTTGGTGGCATGATGTTGGAGGTCAATTAGTAGGTTTTTGCTTCCAGTCATGTGTCTAGAGCATCCACTGTCAAAGTACCAATCTTCTTTGGCTGAGACTCTGAAGGAGGTGTGAGCTATCAAGTTAGTAGCACCAGCCCTAGGAACCCATTGTTTTCTGTTAACAGGGATGTGTTGTTTGGGTCTAGGTTGATTATGAGTAGGACTATGATAACCATACATCCTAAAGCATAATGGTTTTATGTGGCCAAATTTCCCACAGTAATGACATCTCCATCTTTGGTGTTTTCCTTTATGTTGTCTTTCCTTGTGATGTTGAGACACCTGAAGTGACATCTTTAGTTTGCTACCAGTGGGACTACAATCAGGAGAGGATTCATTGAAACCAAGGCCAGTCGTGTCTCCTGCCATCTTTCCAGTATGGAGGATTTTGTCTAAGGTGTCAGATCCACTATTTAGCATTCTGACATGCTTCATCATCTCATCCAGTTTGGAGTTCAGGAACACGGCTTCGATCTTCAACTTAAAAATGGTTTCTAAGTGTTCTGTCTTCTCATCCTCTAGTTGGGTAATCAGTTTCTTCTGATTCTCCACTTGTTGACACACTTCTTCACTTCTGAATCACAACTTTTTGTAGGAAGTAGCTAATTCATCAAAGGTTAATTCATCGTCACTGGAGTCTTCATAAGAATCTCATCTTCCAGTCAAGGCAGTTACAAGATTGGCAGACTCTCCTTCTGTTTCACTTTCAGAATTGTCATCAGACCAAGTAGCAGCAAGACCCTTCTTTTGTTTCTTGAGATAGGTCCCACATTCAGCTCTAATGTATCCATACCCTTCACATTCATGGCACTGAATTCCTTTGTCCTGTTTGGATTTTTCCTCAGATTTTGTTCATCTTCCAGAATCATTGGGCCTACAGATGTTAAATGAGTTGTTCTTGACATTAGGCGTTGACCTCACATCCATCCTCTTCAGGAGTTTGTTGAATTGTCTCCTAAGTAATGCTACATCGTTTTCCAGACCTTCATCAGTATCCTGACTATTGTCTTCCTCTTTCTCTTCAGTGTTTGACATAAAGGTTATACTTTTGACTTTCTTTTCATATCCATCACTCATTCCTAACTCGAATGTTTGAAGGGATCCAATTAGTTCATCCACTCTCATCTTGCAGATATCTTGAGATTCTTCTTTGGCTGTCACTTTCATGGCAAATCTCTTGGGAAGTGACCTGAGAATTTTCCTCACAAGCTTTTCATCTGACATCTTCTTACCCATGGCTCCTTAGGCATTAGCAATTTCAAGGATATTCATATGGAAGTCATGAATACTTTCATCTTCTTTCATTCTTAAATTCTCAAACTTAGTAGTAAGCAACTGCAACTTAGACATCTTCACTCTAGAGGTACCTTCATGAGTGGTTTTGAGAATATTCCAAGCATCTTTAGCCACTTCACAGTTGTTCACCAGTCTGAAGATGTTCTTATCAACCCCATTAAATATAACATTTAATGCTTTAGAGTTTCCAAGAGCTAGTTCATCCTCCTCCTTGGTTCATTCTTCCTCAGGCTTCTTATCGGTTGTAACTTCTCCTTCCTTCATAATGAAAGGGTGTTCCCAGCCTCTTAGAACAACCTTCTAAGCCTTATTATCCAAAGATTTCAAGAAGGCTAACATTCGAGGTTTCCAGTAGTCATAGTTAGATCCATCCAGAATTGGTGGTCTGTGTACAGATCCTCCGTCTCTATCCATAGTACCATAAAGTAACGTCCCAGGATCTCACCTAGAATCATAGCAGGATGCCTACTCTGATACCAATTGAAATTCTGGTATTAGATATAAGATGTCGAAGGTAATGTCAAGACACTAATATCTGAACAACAAATAATATATAAATAGGATAAAAACAAAGAAACAATTGAACAAACGACACAAGCAATTGTTAACCCAGTTCGGTGCAAACTCACCTACATCTGGGGGATACCAAGCCAGGAAGGAAATCCACTAAACAGAATTAGTTCAAAGACTCTCAGTAAACAACTTCAAGTTACAACCTTTTCACCTAATCTCTACCTGTGTGACTTCTATCTAAGAACTCTTAGATATGAGACCCAACTCACTCCCCATCAATCACATCAGTGATATAAAAACAAATACAAAAGAAAGAAGACACACTTCAAGGACACATACTTGATCTTGCTTAAAAGCTTCAACCAAGTATACAAACACTCGTGCTTTAAAGCTTAGAGTGGACAAATTACAACACAAAAGTCAGTCCAATTCATACATCAATAAGATGAATGAATGGCTCACAATACACAAGCTCACACAAGATTAAAACCGTAAAAACACTTTCACTTTATCGTTCGTTTCTTGTGTATCTAAACCAGGTTTTACATGGCCTTTAAATAAAAGCTTTTTGAATGGGCCTGGGAAACATAAAACCCTAATTCTATTTTCCTTGCGTATCTCCTAAGAAACAGCAGCTAATCATCCCTTAGCTAAATCCACATAAGCACACACAAATTTGCATGAAAAGCGCAATCTCAAGATACATAACATTCAGACTGAATGTTCTGTATACATATGTCTTAACATCGGGTATGACATCTTAGCTAAATCCTGCACAACCATATTTAAACATCCTACAGGAAACTGATATCACATGTCAAGACAACATGCGTGATAACTTGTGATAACTCTAAGTTTTACCAAAATTGATGCCAACACATAGAACCAACACTTTCTTGTTTTTCCTTTGCTCTTCTCTTTGCTTCTCGTTCTTCTTCTTCTTTTACTTAGTCTTTTTTCTTTTGATTCACTATGTGCCTCTTTTGTATGTCCTACGTTGTTCCTAAGGTTAGTGAAGGCTTAACTTAAGCCTTTTTAGAGGTTCAGTGTGAAGCTCTAACAAGCTATGGAAGAATAGCTTTTTAGTGAAGTTTTTTGAAAGGAAGTTGTTACGAATTTTGAAGTTTTTAAAAGGGACTTCTTGGTCTAAATTTGCAGTTTTTTTATGGATCTGAATATGTTTGTTCAATATGGAATTGATGGCTGGAAGGTAGTGCAGTGAAGGTAAAGCATTAAAGGCGGTGGATATGGCTTGGTTGAATATGGAGAGGATGAATTTTTGTATGCTTTTTCTTGCTGAGTTTTGTTGTTCAGTTCTGGTTGTTGTATGATGAAATGCGGGTCTAACATTATAGTGAGAATTAAGGTAAATTGGTGTGAGTGTGTGAAATCAAGAAGTGTGTGAAAGTTTGGTGATTTGTGCGTGAGTGATGCTGGTTTTGTGGGAGTGCTTGAGGTATTGTATTAAAGGTGTGAGCTGTTACAAGTGGATAAGATCAAAATGCACAAAGAGTGAAATGATCATGTGCTAGAGAGCAAGAGAATGGAGGGACCTGAGTTTGGTATTTTGATGGGCTTCTCTTCCTTTTTTTTAAAAACTTTCAACTTTGTAACATTGTAATTGTCATGTAATAAATATTTGAATGATAATTGAATTTCAATTTCAATTTACTTCTCATCTCTTAACTATTTTTGGTCTCCTTCTTTTTTGGATTTTGATGTATGGTTGACTAATGAACAATGAAATGGATTTGAAATGATATGAAATGTTGAACAAGGATTGAATTATAAATGATGGTGAATAATATTGGTGAATATGAAATTATGAATGTATAATGCAAATGAATAAATGAATGTAACTTGTAATTGGATGATTAACATGTCTCTTTCAACGCCATCATCATCCTCTTGAGGTAACATACTTCCTATGGTTAATTCATATGCATAAATATACAGTTTCATATACCTATTTCTCATGGGAGGTAACAAGACAAGAGGATTCGTCATATAACTTTTAATTTCATTAAAGGCTCATTGATGCGCTGGTTCCCTTTGGAATCCTTCTTCTTTCTTTAAATGCGCTAGTGGAAAAAATAAGTTTATTTTGCCACTTAGATTCAAAATAAATCTCCTCAGGAAATTGATTTTACCCAACAATGATTGAAGTTTCTTCTTATACGACTGATGGATTAAATTGAGTATAACCTTTGTCTTGCTTTGGTTTATTTTTATGCTTTTTTTGTGAACTATAAATCCTAGAAAGTCGCCTGCATGGACACCAAAATCACCTTTTAATGGATTCATTTTTAGTCCATACTCATTCTTCGAAAGACTGTTGAAGGTGGTCTGAATGACCATATTTTGAAGAGGAATTAACAATTATATCATCAAGATAAACTTGCATAAAGGCTTCAATGAAAAAATGAAACATAATATTCATTACCCTTTGGTATTTTGCACCAGCATTCTTTGGACCAAAAGGCATCACTAACCATTCATAATTTCCTAAGGCCCCAAGAAATTAAAATTCCGTTTCGACACTTCTTCCTCTACGATGAAGATTTGGTTATACCCTGAGTAACCATCTCAAAGACTTAAATACTCAAAATCTGTTACTGAATCTACCAACATTTCTTCTACAGACATTGGGTATTCGTTCTTTGGAGTAGCAGCATTCAAGTATCTAAAAACAATACAAACAATAAGAGTTCCATTTTTCTTAATAATATGGACCATATTTTCTAACCATTCAACATACTTGTAAGTTCTTATGAATGTATTCCTTAAAATCCTTTCAATTTCTTCTTTGATCTTTGACATCATCTCTGGTGCAAACCTCATTGGCATTTGTTTCACTGGCCTCTTATCAAGTCAAATTGGAAGCTTTAACTCCATCAAATCTCGATTGAGTCCTGACATTTTGTTATAATCCCAAGAAAAGCATTCCTTGAATTCTTTAAGCAACTCAATCATATGGACCTTTAGGCTTGGATCAATCTTTGCACTTATGTATTTTGGCTTTTTTATTGTTCCATCTTCTAAATCCACTTCCTCTATAGGGTCTTAAGCTTGGATCGTCTTGGCTGAAATTGATGGATCTTTTTCAAATCCCAAAGGCTCACCATCATGAATGAAACCGAGCCTCTAGCTTTCTATTTTTCCTCCCTCAGGTGACTGTTGAATGCTCTTTACATACTAACTTAGAAACTGGGTTTTCAGCAATCTCCTTTTCTTTATTAAGTTCAATTAGATTGGCTTCGATAACCATTTTTTTTGTTGGAAACCGACCTCTAAGGTCGTCTTTATTCTATTTTCGGCTATATAGGTCGTAATTCGAGTTAGTGTGCTCGACTTAATCATTAGTATCATTTGTCACTACCTACCTAGTACTTGTGGTGGTATACCTTCGTCAGGTCCATATCATATGACCTCGTGTTCCCACATGAACCCATGAGTGGGATGTGGCCTCATTGAATAAAAAACATCTTTTTGTAAAGAGAGTCCTATTCCAGTAGGAAAATAGAGTGAAATATTAGTTATCCTTTTGTCAAATGTTTTCTTATCTATATTATTAACTTCAGTAAGGAAGTAAATTTGACCAAGTTCGATATTTTCTACAATTCCATCAGGTCTCCAGATTGAAATTTTGAGTGCATGGTTGAAGGGATTGTCCCTATGCCATGGATCCATTCTCGACCTAGCAATAGATTATCATTTACTTTGGATGAAATGACCACAAATAATGTTGGTATTACAATTGTACCCACAACACTGTCAACTTGAATAACTCCCAAAGCCTTGCTCGTTTTTCCTTCATAATCAGATAAAATCATATAATGAGGCCTCAAATCCGTATCTTTCTTGCCAATTCTCCTTAATAGAAAGTTTGGCATTAAATTAATCACAACTCCTTTGTCCACCAGGACCTTATTAACACCTACTCCATCAAACTTAGCCTGCATAAAAATGGGCTTAAGGTGTTCTTTAGTTCCTTTATCAGGTCTGTCGAAGATGGTATTTTCTTCTTTTACACAACCATTGTTCATGGAATAATAGCAGATAGGCTTATAACTTTCTATCTCTTCAACAAAACAATCATCTTCTTCCTTATTCACGTAAGTAATCTATTCGAATTCTATAGGGAGTACATAATTTTTTTTTGAATATTATGTCATGCTCATCCTCTGACCCAGATTCAAAATTATCAGTAAGCATACCATCGTCTTTCGTTGGCATGGAATCCTTGCCCTTGGGCTTAACCACTGCTGGCAGAGGGGAAAAAGTCTTTCCTTCATGGAACTCTTCGCCACTTGATCATTTGTCAATGTTGGAGATTTACCATTGTTACTTAACTTTTCAGCCTCGAAAACAAATTTATTTTTCCATTGGTTCCTCCTCCGTTGTGTTGTGGTCATGGGTGTTTTACCCAGGCAATTCCTATAAGCATATGAGTAATTTTTCGACACTTAGGAGTTATTGTGGTAGAATGAACTTGCACCAATTTTTATCATCGTCCATTTTTGTTGATCAATATTTGGTTTGCTTGTAGGTTGGATTCATTCACCAAGAGGAACATTAGCAGGTGGAACATAAGTATTTTCATAGCTTCTCCAATGGTGTGAAAGATCTTGGTACTTCTTGTAAGGGACCCCCATTTTGTCAAAGGAAAATTAGGGTCTTCTATATTCCCGAATGTTCTTCTTTGGTTGTTAAGGCTTGATATATTCAAGGCTTTTGGTTTCCTATTTGTCCAACACAGCACTGTAGCGAGGGCATAACGTTATCTTAGAACCTTTGATGTTGCACTGCTTCAAGAAGTTAATTAACTCCTCCTCAGCTTTTGGGTATACCACTTTGACTTTATCAGTGTAATCCAGCATACTCACATCTTTGACCTCAACGTTGAGACCTTAAATAGTCTCAACCATCATGATCGCTACAGGCTCAACGAGATGTGCCTCCTAGAATTGTATAGGGTCTTAGTCGATTTGCATTGTAGGCTTAGGTTTGTCATCAAGCTTCATCCTGTCATCCTTTAAAGTGTCTTGCACCAAATTCCTGAAAAGAACACATTGAGAAGTTTTATGACCAAAGAAATTATGATATTTACAAAACATTTCTTCTCTGTTTGTTCTAATAATTATGATAATTTTCGATTATCCCAAATAAAAATTCTCATGGAACACTATCTCTAGTTAATTCCAATTATGTATGAAGTTTAGGGGAAGAGTAGTGAACCATGTAAAATCATTCTTGATCAAAGAATTATAGAAGTATTTCATCTTTAGATTTTCATTATTATCCATATCACTGGCTTATGTCTAGTATCGAGCAATATGCTCGACAATAGACTCATTAGTGTCACATGCAAATTTAGTAAACTTTGAGATTTTCCAACCCCTTAGAGTTAAGTTTGCAAGACATACATAGATAAATCAAAAACGAAATTTGGCCTATGAAGACCCACATTAAGACCATTTTGAGTCATGATTTGTTCAACCATATTGGTTATGTTATTTTTCCCCAAAGTTGTTTTGTTGGACTCTCCCAAATGCATGATCTACATCTTCGTTTCTGGTTACCAACACCACATCTTCGACTACCCTGGGTCTAGTTTGTTCGACTGGTTGAGGCATAACTTCCCTTTTCACTTAGTTATTAGGGACTAATTGAATTGGTGTTGGAGGAGCACTAAATGAATTAACAATTTGACTCATTTGATGTGCTAATTGTTGATAACTATGATTGTTATTTTAGATTAAAGAATTGAACACCGTACCAACTTTCTGGTAATCATATTAACCATGTCAGAATTATTATTGTCATCCATATGTTTCCTTATAGCCAAAAGGGGGTTATTAGTTAAAAGTGGCAAATCCCAAGAGATGTATCCCAATCTTAACTGACTCATTCGACCATGGCTATTTATAGCATATCTTGTATGGATGAAAAGGAGAGACCACCGCCATTGTATCATCTGTATACATCAACACATTAGTCTATAAGCCTGCCATTATTGAAGTTGACATGCCATTTGGATACTCCCTACCACTAGGGGAAGTGTAAAACTTGGAAGAAATGGAGGCCTAGTACCTCCTATAATAGTTTGTGTAACCACGAGATTAGAAAAAAAAAGAAGTTAATGGTGATATCACCATTTCTGATATCATAGTCGAAACTGTCGTATGACTCACAATAGGAGCAATTACTCCAACAATTCTTGAAGTGCCTGTACCACTATCCGTGATTTCGATTGGTTGTTCTTCTACATTTAAAGCGTTGTTATGGGGAGGAAGAATCCCTTAAGGGGATGAATTTCCTGATGGTATAGACATATTAACAAATTTTCCAATAAACAACAATTGACAACATTTAGATGAGAAAAACGAAACAATTATAAAAACACATACGCTTTTTGCAAAAAGTTTAAATTTCACACAAAAGAGTCCCAATGGGAATGTCAGTTTGTTTACTGGTGTTTTTGGTAAACAAATCACGAGTTTTAGTTCACTAGCATGATTAAACTCGAAAAATCCTATTGGACACTTTGTGTGAAATGTTTGAAAAAATGTATTAGTGCTAAAAGGTTTTATATTTGAATTTAAAGCATTTGGATAGAAGTTCAAAGAAGTAGAAGTGCTTACAGGGATAAAGTAGATAAATAAAATTAATAAAAGAATTGGATAAAAAAATGCTTGAATTAAAAATGGGACGCAAATTCATACATTTATCACAAATTAGATATCTTCGTGACTCGATTATGTGAATTTTACAGAAAATAGGATGAAAATGAAAACCCCTATTACATAAACGAAATCTATTTATATACTATGTATATCAATAATTATCGATGAATGTTATTTCTCCAGGCTTTGACATGTATATTTCTACGTGGGCATTTTTCTTCATATGTGTTTCCATGTGTCTTTGGTTCTTGAACAATTTTAAACTATTACTGCTGTTGAAAACGTCTTAAATTTTCTTAATCATAACTGTCGAAAACTTTAGTTGTCGAATTTTCACTTTGGTGTTGACAACATGACTTACCTTCATACACTTAGTATTTATATCCACCTCGTATATCAAATTCATGTAGAAAAGGCTAAGTCGGAAATCTCATGCTAACAAAATAATAACCGCGAAAAGCAACAAGGAATTCGACATCGGCGTTGGAGCCGCGGGGTATTCATTTGGTGAGACAATAAAAATTCGGTGATGGCGGCACAAATGTACGATAGTGGTGGAAAGCGGTAGTCTACAGTGGCAGTGGATGGTCACAAAGGTCGACAACACAAGGGTGTTGACGATGTCACTGGCGGTGGCAGCCGGGTGCTAGCGGGTCGATGGATGTTGGGCATATCACACACTTCAGATCGAGTTAGTTTGGTTTGGTTCATAGATATGTTGAGTGATAAGTCGTGTTTTAGGTCTATTGAAATCTATTAGGTTTCAGTAGTTGTAAATATGTATATCTGCCACTTTTATTATGAAAGACAAAATGATATAGGAGAGTGATGGTAATTCTATTTAGAGAGCCAATAATATAAATTATTTAGAGTTCTTGAAATTTAGGATACCTTTGGAGGTATCTAAGGGGATTTAGAAACACCTCTAAAATCATTGAATTTGGGTGATTTATATATAGAAGATTTAAGAGATTGAGAAACACATGGATAATGAATAAGGTTTGTTCTTAGTTAATCAAAAGACTATTCTATTTAACTCATTTGTAGTTTCAAATTTTTTTTGAAAGTATAATGAATCAGATAGTTACTCTCTTATGCAATAGATCGAATTAGATAAATAAACTATTTGTCCACTTATTTTTAATAGTTCGGGATGTTATTTTGTTATTAGAGACGATTTAATTTAATTATATTTGTTATACTTAATGTCGTTGATTTATTAATATATATATATATATATATATATATATATATATATATATATATATATATATATATATATATATATATATATATATATATATATATATATATATATATATATATATATATATATATATATATATTATTTTTAATAGTTCGAGATGTTATTTTGTTATTAGAGACGATTTAATTTAATTATATTTGTTATACTTAATGTCGTTGATTTATTACCATATATATATATATATATATATATATATATATATATATATATATATATATATATAGAGAGAGAGAGAGAGAGTAACTATTGTGTCAAAAGAATAAAAAGTATAGAAATTAAATAATTAGCATTAATGATTCAAATTTGTGTTTAATTTAATTATACTTAATGTCGTTGATTTATTACCACATATATATCTATATAGAGAGAGAGACTATTGTGTCAAAAGAATAAAAAGTATAGAAATTAAATAATTAGCATTAATGATTCAAATTTGTGTTTATATAAATCACTGACCAATATATATAGATCAACGAAAAGTGTTTTCACACATACATTTTATAAAAAAAAATATATTTTAAATTGAGTATTTCAATGTAATATCTAATATTTAATATTGTTTTTATGATCATTATCTTATTATAATATTTAATACTTAATATTTTATCTTTTTTTTTTTTAATTTATGATAGAACTAAGTATGTCAAATCTTACGAAATTGAATTTTGGGAAAAAACTATTTGACATGGACTCTAGACACTAAAATTCATTTAAACACAGAAGGTCACAGTGACAATGTTAAAGAAGGAAATACATCATCGGGCCAACAAAAGGAAAAAAGCCATGATATTCATTCGTCCTCACCTTCATGAGGACCTTAAAATTGAATATCTTACCGTAACTAACCCACATGTCCAGTGGAAAAATTTAAAAGATACATATGATCATCAAAAATGATTATCCTACCAAAAGCTCGATATTATTGGATGCACTTACATTTGCAGGATTTTAAAAGTGTAAGTGATTATAATTCTGCAATGTTTAGAATAACTTGTAAACTGAAACTATGTGGAGAAAAAATGACTGATGAATATGTGTTACAAAAAACATTTTCCACTTTTCATACCTCAAATGTGCTCCTGCAGCAACAATATTGAGAAAAATGATTTAATAAATATTCTGACCTAATATCTTGTCTTCTTGTGGCTGAGCAAAGTAATGAATTATTGATGAAAAATCAAAAGGCTCGTCTCACTGGTACAACTTCATTCCCAAAAGTGAATGTATTAAGGCACAATCACTATGGGAAAAACCATCGTCGGGTCATGCACGCGCACGTGGTCGTGGTCATAATTATGCTCGTGGTCTTGGTTTTGATCATGGTCGCAATGGTAATCATAAGAACATGTCTTTCCACCAGAAGTGGAAAAATGTTGAAAAGAATAAAAAAAGGGTTAGAGTAGCAAAATCAATGAAAATACTTGCTATGGTTGTGGAGGAAAAGGTCATTGGGGGCACACTTGTCGTACTCCAAAGCACCTTATTTATATTTATAAAAAATCATCGGGAAAAAAAAGACAAGAATTTAGACTCACTTTGCTAATGAAGATGACGATCCAGATTACGGTAATATGGGTGTTACCCATTTAAACATTGGTGATTTCTTTGCTGATCCAAATGGAAGAATTGACGACCTTATTGGATATGGAAGTGCCAAGAAACAAAATTTATGAAAATTTATTTTTAGCTATTGTAATCAGTTTTTATGGATGTTTTGAATGTTCCTTTTACGGGTGTTTCATATTTTGTTTTTATGTATGTTTTGAAATTTTCTTTTCTAATAATAATAACTAGATAGAGAACCCCACAATACACGGGACTGAGATGAATTTTTTAAGTAGTATTATAAAATGTAGATTTTGATTTTAAGTATAATGGAAATGAACCAAACCAACTCGAAAATAGTTCGAGACTCGATTCGATAATTAATTCGTTGGACTTGGTTCATGAACCAAATGAGTCGAACTTGAGCTCAAAACTAAGTTCGTAAAATAAATGAGCTGAACTTGAGCTATGTATAGTTTGACTCGTTAGGTTCATGAGTCGACTTGGTTATATATATATATATATATATATATATATATATATATATATATATATATATATATATATATATATATATATATATATATTTTTAAATCATATATCTCAATAGTATCATTTAAAAAAATAATGTATAGATTTTAACCTTTTAACTTATCAAATTAAATATTTTAAAAAATACTTGTGACATTTTTTCATACAAAGTAAAATACTTCTAACTCAAAAAAAAACATAATGCACCGTGACTTTTAATTTTAAAGTGCCATTTTAAACTACTTCTAAATTTGTTTTTTAAACTACCACCACTTTAAAAATAACGTTTTTTAAATATTGTACCATTTATATGATTTAATTTGTATCCTTTTATATTATTTTTGACTTTATTATTATTAACTATTTTTAAGATTTTAAATATGCCCATTTATTAGTATTGCATTTTCCAAAAGCAAAATATTTAGTATTCCTTTTTAGATTTTAGGTTTTAGAGAACTTCCTTCATCCTTCATATTACGTATTTTCAGTCTTTGTTCTCTATTCTGAAGAAAAAAAACTTTAACTCTTTCTTCTAGATTCAACAATTTTTTTCAATAGAGGTAAATATTATTATTCTCATCATCTAATTGTTTTAGTAGCTTTGTCATTTTTTACTGTGTTCTGAATATGTTGAATATGTTCTTCTTGTATATAATGAACTATAACTCTGTTATGAGGATTTTATTTATTTTCTTTGTTTTGTATATGTTCTTTCTGAATCTATTTTTCTTGGTTTGAACTAAATATATAACTTTGTTATGAGAATTTTTTTATTATGTTCTATTTAAAAATTTTAATGATTTTTTTAATGGAACTTGTGGTTTTATTTATTTTTCTATTGTAGATATGTCATACAGTACCTCACTTGAATCATTGGGAGATTCACAATCACCACCAAAAGACGGAGAAGAGTGTTTAAATGTATTGAATCCTATCATTGATTTAAATGCAAATACTAATGAAGAACCACTAGCAAATGAATCAACACTGGCAAATGAAGTTGTGAATGAAGAAAATGTTGAGAGAGGTGACATTGTTATTCAAAAGTCCAAGAGGAAGAAAACTTCTCTAGTTTGGGATCACTTCAAAAAAGTGGAATTAAAGAATGGAAAAAAATGGCAATGTATACACTGTAAAAACAAGTATTCTATTGTTGCTAGTGGATCAACCAGTCATTTGATGAGGCATTTAAAACAAACATGTCATGTTTACAAGAAGCTAGTAGCACAACAAAAAAAATTAAACTTTCAGCCAGCAAAAAGCAAGATTGATGAGAAGCTTTCTGGACCACTACTAATGAATTCAGGAGGTAAATATGACCATGAAAGACAACGAGAAGCCACCGCACATTGGATTATGATGCATGAACATGCATTTAGTATTGTTGAGGAAGAAGGTTTTCATTTATGATGAAGTGTTCTAATATTTCATATGAGAAAATTAGTCGGAAGACATTGAAGAATGATTATATTGCTGTTTATGAAGCTAAAAGAAAAAAGTTGAAGTCTACTTTAAGGACAGTAAATAAGATTTGTTTGACCACTGATTTATGGAAGTCACAAAATCAGAAGATAGAATACATGGTGTTAACTGGCCATTTCATTGATGCTGACTAGGTTTTGCAGAAACGCATTCTTAGTTTTGTTCATGTTCCTCCTCCTCGGCGTGGTGTTGATATTGTTGATGCTATCTTCAAATGTCTTAAAGATTGGGGTATTGAAAATAAAATATTTAGCGTGTCAGTGGATAATACACATTACAACGATAGATGTTTGAAAGAGTTAAAAGTTCTGATTTTAAGGCACCGGAAATTAGTGTTAGATGGAAAGTTATTTCATGTGCGTTGTTGTGCGCATATACTAAATTTGCTTATTCAAGATGGTATTGGGAAAATAGCAAAAATAGTTAAAGACGTGCGTGAAAGTGTGAAGTTCATCAATCAGTCTGAAGCAAGGTTGCAAACATTCTCACAAATAGTTCAACAACTAAAGCTTGGTGGTAAAAAAATAATTCTTGATTGCCCTACTCGTTGGAACTCCACCTATCAAATGTTTTCAGTTGCAATGCAGTTTAAAGAAGTCTTCCCTCGTTTTCAAGATCGAGAACCAAGCTATACAACTCTTCCAGATGATGATGATTGGGAAAAGGTTGAAAAAGTTTCCAAGTTGCTAGAGGTATTTAATGTTGTTACAAATATTATTTCAGGTAGTGAATATCCAACTGCTAACTTATAGCTTGCTGAGGTATTTCGAATCAAACTAGTTTTAGATCAAGCTATCCAAGATGAATATGATTTTATGAAAGAAATGGCAAAAGCGATGAAGGGAAAATTTGACAAATATTAGAGCCAATGTAATCTTGTTATGTCGCTTGCTTCTGTTTTGGACCCTAGGATCAAAATGATGGGTGTTAACATGTGTTTTCCCTTAATTTATCCGGAAGTTGAAGCTAGAAAAAATATAGAAAATGTGCGTATCACGCTTGATGATATGTACAAAGAGTATGCTGATATACTTAGTGAGCATAGTGAAGAAGGATCTAGTAGAAGTGGTGTTGATCAAAATGGGCTTATTTTGGAGTCACAAAAATCCTCAGGGTGGTCATTGTTAATGAATTATGTCGAAGAACAACAAGCAATTCTTGCTGTAAAATCTGAAATTGAAGAGTGTTTGAATGAGCCAACTTACAAACCTAAAGATAACGGCCATATGTCATTTTGTGCCTTGGAATGGTGGAAATTGAATTGTGGAAAATATAGAGTGTTGTCCCATATGGTAGCAGGTGTTCTTGCCATTCCAATATCTATTGTGGCTTCGAAGTCAACCTTTAGTGCCGAAGGGAGAGTTATCGATTCATTTCGAGCTTCTTTAAGTTCATCTACTGCCGAAGCTTTAATTTGTGGTGGTGATTGGCTTCGAATATTGCATGGAATTAGGAACAAACCTAAGGTAATATGCTCTCTTTTGATTATTAAGTATAATATAAACTTTTAAAAATACCATTGATAATTTTTAAAACTAAATTCTTCTTTTTATTAATAGGAGGAGCAAGTGCAAACAGAAATTACATTACTCCCTTGATGATAAATAGAGAGCTATCAGTGCAGGTGAGTGAGATTGTTGTATAATTAACTGTGTAATTAGTCTTTATTACTTGTTAGTTGTTAGCATCTCATACAATTAATAGGGTGTTTAAACCATACCAGTGTTGTAACATAAATCTAGAAATTTCATGAATTTAAAAAGAATTAATCATTTAAAGTACTGCTATTTGTTATATATGAGGAACTAGTATTGTGTTAATTGTGATATCACTACGCCAAAAACTGGAATAGACAGCGCCCCTTAGAGGGCGCTTTATTACAAAAGCGCACTCTAAAGTGAAGAGAAAAAATAAGGAGCGAACAACTGGAATAGACAGCGCACTTTAGAGGGCGCTTTTGTAATAAAGCGTCCTCTAAGGTGAAGCGAAAAAATAAGGAGGAGATAGAGGGACAACAATACAGGGCGCTTTTTAGAAAGCGCCCTCTAAGGTTACCCTTAGAGGGCGCTTTTAAAAAAGCGCTCTATAAGTCCATGTGCATTTCCAGTTTATAAAGCGCTTTTGGAAAGCCTTAGAGAGCGCTTTTAGAAGCGCCCTCTTAGGCCCCCTTTAGAGGGCGCTTTTGTCACAAAGCGCCCTCTAAAGTGAAGCCAAAAAAAAATGGAGGGACAACAATAGAGGGCGCTTTTGTGAAAGCGCCCTCTAAGGTTACCCTTAGAGGGCGCTTTTGAAAAAGCGCTCTCTAAGTCCATGTACATTTCCAGTTTATAAAGCGCTTCTGGAAAGCCTTAGAGAGCGCTTTCATAAGCGCCCTCTTAGGCCCCCTTTAGAGGGCGCTTTTTTTCCACAAGCGCCCTCTAATGTCCCCTTTAGTAAACATTAAAATTATAACATACTGCGCGTTTTGTTATTTCACTATCTGTTATTAGCGTTCTTTTTCATGTTAGGGTTCTGAGGCGTTTTCCTTCCACCTCTGTTAGATCTACATGCGCGTTTCCTCCTTCTACCAATCAAAGGTACACGCTTTTCCCAATTACTATTTTATGTTATTGCTTTGTTTTAGCTTTGCCCAATTTCTATTTTACCTTATTACTGCGTGTTTCCTCCTTCTACGTTTGTTTCGACCATGATAGCGGATGCACTAGGAAATTGACGGTTGGTTTTTAGTGACCATGATTGCGGATGCAATGGGTTATACGACCTATGAACATCTGATATAGCATACGGAAATCTATCAGGGTATAGCATAAAAGGTCAATGTGCGTGTCCTGTTTGTGAAGATAAAACAGATTGGAAGCGCTTGGAGTTTGGTCAGAAGAATGTCTTTCTCGGTCATCGGAGATTCTTAAATTCAAATCATCACTACCGTGGATGGAGAAAGGCGTTCAATGGAGAGACAGAACAAGGCAGAGCTCCACCTATATTGACGGGTGATCAAATTTTTGAAAAGGTGAAAGATTTGGATACTCAGTTTGGCAAGCCTTTTGCCCACACACTTGTCAAAAGTGGGTGGAAGAAGAGGTCAGTTTTTTTTGAATTGCCGTATTGGAAGTCCTTGTATGTGAGACATTTTCTTGATGTTATGCATATTGAAAAAAATGTATTTGAAAGTGTTATTGGCACGTTACTCAATATACAAGGAAAGTCTAAGGATGGCCTTAAGGCAAGAAAGGACTTGATAGCGATGGGAATAAGAACTGAATTAGGACCCTTGAAGAAAGGAAAACGAACATATCTACCGCCTGCTGCTTATACTCTATCTAGAAAGGAGAAAAAAAACATTGTGTAAGTTTCTAAGTGAAGTTAAAGTTCCAGAAGGGTACTCTTCAGATATTAGAAGACTTGTGTCTATGAAAGACCTCAAGTTAAAGAGTTTAAAGACCCATGATTGTCATGTTATAATGGAACATTTTCTCCCAATAGGTATACGTTCTATTCTTCCAGAAAAAGTAAGAAGCTCTATAACTAAGTTGTGTTCTTTCTTCAAGTCAATTTGCAGTAAGGTGATCAATCCTGCGATCTTACCAATGTTGCAAAAAGAAATCGTTATTACTTTGTGTGAGCTTGAAATGTTTTTTCCTCCATCATTTTTTGACATAATGGTACATCTAGTTGTTCATCTTGTGAAAGAGACACAATTGTGTGGACCAGCTTATATGAGATGGATGTACCCTGTTGAACGTTATATGAAAATATTAAAAGGGTACGTGAAGAACCGAAGTCGACCAGAAGGTTGTATGGTTGAAAGATACATTGTTGAAGAAGCGATTGAGTTTTGTACTGAATATTTGTCTAATGTTCAGTCAATCGGACTCCCCAAGTCTCAGCTTGTCGAAAAGAAAGAAGGAAAAAATCTAATTGGAAATAAAATCGTGGCAGTATCAAGGGTCGAACGGGATCAAGTGCATTTGTATGTTCTGCACAATGAGAATGAGGTTGAGCCGTATGTTGAAATTCACAAGGATGTTCTCCGAGGTTTAAATCCCAATAGAAATGAAAATTGGATAGTACGAGAGCACAATCGATGTTTTATACCTTGGTTTAAGGATCATATTTATTCAAAGTATTATTCAGATCCCGCTTCAATAACAGAAAGGTTGAGATGCTTAGCATATGGTCCAAGTTTCCATGTTTTTTCTTATAGCGCATACGCGATTAATGGATACACATTTTATACCAAAGAACAAGATGATAAAAGTACTATGCAGAATAGTGGTGTCACCGTGGTAGCTGAAGCAATGCACATATCAAGTGTGAAGGACTTAAACCCCAAATTTGCAAATCTGTCGTATTTTGGTGTTATCGAGCGCATTTGGGTGTTTGATTATGAGAAGTTTCAGATTCCTATATTTGGTTGCAAGTGGGTTGAAAATAATAACGGCATTCGAATGGATAAGTCAGGATTTTTGCAAGTGGATCTTAATAGGGTGGGATACAAAGATGAGTCTTTTATTCTAGCCTCTCAAGCTAGACAAGTGTTCTATGTCAATGATCCGAAAAGTACGAAATGGTCTATAGTTCTTTTTTCCAACAAAGTAATTGATGAAAACACTGGAGATCAAGGTGATATTGATGTTGAGATTGAATCGTTTACCAGAAATGATCAAGATGAGAATATTATATCAAATGATTCATATATTAGAAATGATCATAATGAGGGTATTTGGATCAATCCAACCGTCCGTGTTGTTAAGAGACATGTAGAACATATTCCAACCAAGAAAAGAAAGAGAACTTAGTGAAAAAGGTACAGGTCAAATGATTTTAATTGTTTTCTTTATTACAGGTAAAATGACTTTTATGATTTTAATTGTTTTTACATTTGTCATCTGATTTTAATTGTTTTCTTTTTTACAGGTAAAATGATGATGTTGGATATTTGTTTAGATGGAGATGCTCTATTGTCGTCAAGCCTCATTCGCGTAGATGATGATGCTGGATATTTGAAAGTATCCCTCTACGACAATGGAACATGTCCATCTAAACATATATCAATTCTATCTTCAAAAGATAAGGGTTCAATGTTGGCAAGTTACATTGGTTTCCTTGTTCGACAACATATTCCGATTACATGTGATAATTGGAGAAGTCCGGACTTGAAGGTTGGCAAAGAAAAAATATGGTCGGAGATACAGGTACTTACCATATATTGTTATATGTTTTTTGTTGCATCAACTTTGCAGCCCTGTATTGTAGGCAGAATTTAGGACTTCTCAAAGTTGATTTCTTGTTACTTTGTCGTTCATAAAATACACCACTAAATTCTCTGCGTTTAATTTTTAATTTTTTTTCATCAGGCTTGTGTCTCAATAGAGGATGGGTATCTACCTAAAGTTACTTTTGTAGTGGTCCAAAAGAGACATCACACCCGTCTCTTTCCTGTCAACCCCAAAGAGACCGATAGAAGTGGAAATATTATGCCAGGTTTTTTCAATATATTTCTCAACGCAGCTGGTATATATTATCATTTGAATTTATCACGTTTTGCTGATTTTGTTGTTCTAAATTGTCAAAGGAACCGTGGTAGACACCAGCGTTTGTCACCCTAGGGAATTTGATTTTTACCTTAACAGCCATGCAGGAATTCAGGTAATATTAGCTATGTCATTTAACTTTATGCCATTGTTTACTATTTGTTGCTCAATCGCCTTTTGACAGTTCTGTGTTATTTGCATTTGGACGTGTTCTTTTTGCAGGGGACTACTTATGCTGCCATTTGTTGTTTTGGTTGAGCCTTATTTTGTATGGATGTGCGATAGAACTACTAGACAGCTTTTGGATATACAGAACATGTTTGCCACCATGGGTGGATGGGCGTTTTTGTTTAGTATTGGTTAGAACTACTAGACAGCTTTTGGATACAGTGGTCACTGGGTATTGGTTGCTATGTTTTATTCTCTTAATTGTAGTACTTTGAGAATATGTTGTTGTATATTGTTGATCAAAGAATCATATATTAATGTTGTATATATGGAGGATTAATGTTGTATATAAATGGATTCATGTTGTATATGTCAATGGATTAATGGTGTATAACATTGGATTAAAGGATGAAATCAATATGAATTTTACACTTTTGCAGCATGCGAACAGGTTACCAATTAAATATATATCCACTGTTTTTCAAACAAATTTTTTTAAAATAACTAACACTTTAGAGGGCGCTTTGTCCAGAAAGCGCCCTCTAAACACTTTACATTGACAACTTTAGAGGGCGCTTTTTCCTGAAAGCGCCCTCTAAACACTTTACATTGACAACTTTAGAGGGCGCTTTTTCCTGAAAGCGCCCTCTAAACACTTTACAATGACAACTTTAGAGGGCGCTTCTTCCAGAAAGCGCCCTCTAAACACTTTACACTGACAACTTTAGAGGGCGCTTTTTCCAGAAAGCGCCCTCTAAGGTGTCCCTTTATGGACCACTCCAGAGGGCGCTTTTTTCTTAAAGCGCACTATAATGTGGCCACTTTAGACAGCGCTTTCTCCAGGAGAACAAAGCGCTGTCTTTACCTATGCCAGCGCCAGATTAGAGGGCGCTTAAAAGCGCTGTTATAGGCCAAAATAAGCGCCCTCTTTTTCCTTATTTGGCGTAGTGTATATTTAAAAGGTAGCTGCAATGTATATTAATTTGTGAGCTTTAATATGGTGTTCAAATCATACCAATGTTGTAACATAAATCTAGAAATTTCATGAATTTAAAAAGAATTGATTTAAGGTACTGCTATTTGTGATATATGAAGTACTGATATTTGTGATATATTTTAAAGGTACTGCTATTTGTGATATATTTAAAATGAATTTATTTATAGAAGTAATTGATTTAGCATAGTATACCATGATCATGTTGTGTTGGTATTCTGATATATGAATTTAATTGGCTTAAAAGTTATCCTCTTCCATCTTGCAGGTTGTCCTTTCCTTACTAGCTATGACAGTAAATCAGTTGACAGTTGGTGTAATGAAGATTGAAGTTGAATAATCATTTTGTGATGTGAATATATCAATTTCTAATAGTTTTTGTTGTACTATTTTATTATATTTGTAATAGTTTTTGAGACAAACTTAAACTCAAAAAGAATAGTTTTTGAATTAGACTTTAAATTTTATCTCTTGAAAGCTTTATTTTGTTTTAATATTGTCCCTTTAAAAAGAATAATTTAAAATGTCAAATATAATAAAAAAATTTAAACTTTGAAAAATGACTTTTTAGTCCGTGAAGTAAACAAACTGAACCTAACGAACTGAACCTAACGAGTTGAACCGAGTTGTTCAAGAACTTAAAACGAGTCAAGTCCGAGCTTAAAAAAAAGTTTGTGTCGAACTCGAGTCGAGTTTCGAGCTAAACCAATTCTTATCGAGTCGAGTCGAGCTGACAACGGGTTCGACTCGACTCGACTCATTTCCAGTCCTAATGTTACCCATTTAAACATTGGTGATTTCTTTGCTGATCCAAATGGAAGAATTGACGACCTTTTTGGATATGGAAGTGCCAAGAAACAAAATTTATGAAAATTTATTTTTAGCTATTGTAATCAGTTTTTATGGATGTTTTGAATGTTCCTTTTACGGGTGTTTCATATTTTGTTTTTATGTATGTTTTGAAATTTTATTTTCTAATAATAATAACTAGATAGAGAACCGCACAATACGCGGGACTGAGATGAATTTTTTAAGTAGTATTATAAAATGTAGATTTTGATTTTAAGTATAATGAAAAATTGTAGAATTTTTTTGAAAAAAAAACCACTATTTTCAAATTAAATACCAAAATAACCACCTTTTCAAATTTTTTACCAAACTAACCACTTTTCAAAAAAAAATTTGCACGACAAGAGCAGTAGCCCTACCAAATGGCGCATGAGTTGTAATACTGCACTAAGGCGTCAACCATAGTGGCGCATGCATCTACCAATCACCACTGCATGTGGCGCATTCATGCATCCACTTAGTGCATACGCCACTGCATGTGGCTACTCCTTTATTTGCAAACTCTACAAATACAACATCCCCTCCCATTATTTTTCACACATCTTCTTACTATCTTCTTCCATTTTTATTCAATCTCCTTCCATTTTTCTTAGAAATGTCTTCATATACGTGTCCTTATATTCACAAGATAAATCCTAATTTAATTTATTCGGAAGTAAAACCTTCAATGAAGATCCGACTCTGGAATACAGAGACATTCTAACATCTTAATAGGAGCTTGATCCGTTTGTTAGACGAAGACATTTTAGAGGGTGAAAAGATCATAAGAATTAAAAGGCTTAATATCACGTTCAACCAAAATGGAGAAGTCTGTTTATGGGTCAATGTTAAAACTGACAGAGATGTTCACATGATGATGTATAATTCCCAGGAAATTCCCCTGATGGTTGTAATCGCATAGTTATATTATTTATTGTTTATTTGTTTGTTTTGTTTAAATTATTGTTTAGTTGTTGTTTTAAATTATCGTAACCGAATATTATGATATCTATGAAATGAAAGTTATTTTTAATATAAAGCAAAACCATTACGTTTAAAATTATGCTGTTGTGTTTGGTCTATCATTGGGATAATTTGTAGGATTATGTCAGGGCTAGCGACATGAACTACATAATCTAACCATTTTGTTCTCCATATTCATTTCTGTTTGAATACGCGTGTTGTTAGGGCGACCCTTTTTCTTTCTTCTCATTTTTTTCATTGTGTCAGACTATGTCCCCTTGATATACATACGAATAATCCTCTTTTGCTACCACCAACAAGCTATTGTTGTAAACATTGCATAGGTTTATGACTTTGTAAATAGCGAATAGGAAGTTGAAAGGGTCCTGTCGAGCCGTTGAACATGACGCTATGACAAGGGAGCAAGGCATACGAAAGGCTTAGAACTTTCCACACTCGCACCAACCTCTATCTAGTTCCACTCGATAGTATCCCCTAAACTTCCCTTCATTGTGTTCCATTGACTCAACAACACTGAACCAACCTTTAGTACGGTCAAACACCGTGACCACATGTGTGTTAGCTTTGGAATCTTCCTCCTTAATAAATTTCATTGAAGCATCACTGAACAACTTCCCCAATTGTAACACTGAACTCCATTTGGAACGTATGATCTCAAACAGTGTCCCTAGCCTAAAATAGCTTGCTTTGACTAAAATGATTATTGGTAGGTTTCAGATGCCTTTGAAGACAAAGTTTATTGATTCCACGAGATTTGTTCTCATGTAGCCCCATCATTGACCATTGTCATATGCTTTAGTCCACTTCTCCAAAAGAATATTGTTGATCCACCTTATTGCATATGAATTTCTCAATCAAATGCCTTTGTGGTAGTGTTTGAAGGAAGGTTAAGTTAATGCATACCCTGTGTTCACAACCTTCTTCTGCAACGTCTTGTATTTGATCTCCCACATAAAATTTTGAGCGATGTGTCTAATGCAGTAGACATGCGTTGAAGAAGGATCATGCTGGCTATTATCAAGGTCTTTATAGCCACTTTCAATTTATAGACGTCGGTCTGAAATCAAACCTAAGTTAGCCTGAGGAGAAACGTTTAATCAGAGATTTTAAAAAAAAAATCTTCATCCAACAATAGTCTCCCCTTCAACCAGAGCGAAGGCGATTGGAAAAATGTTGATGTTGCCATCTTGTGCCACTGCCATGAGTAGTGTTTCTTTATATTTCCGCACTGAAGGAAAATTGCGATCCAAAATGCAGCGGAAATTAAATTTTTTCCTTTAGTGATCCTTACGAATGGTTATGATTAGTGATAGAAACTGTTACCTCTTGTGACGATTGAAACCTTTGATGTAGATCTAAGGAGTGATCACGAGCGTTGAATGGTGACAACACCTCTACTCATTCCACACGAACGAGTTCCTTCAGTCTCAGTGCTAGCTGCTAGGAATAAAGGCTTTGAGTGTGTGTGTGTGTGTGTGTGTGAGAGAGAGAGAGAGAGAGAGAGAGAGAGAGAGAAAACGAAATTTCATCAAGTGAAATGCTTCTGCTTAAGGGTTCTATTTATAGACCCACTTGTGTGGGATGCAAGCTAAAAAGCCCACTTAAGTGTATGTGGCCAATATCTTATGGTATACCGAAAATCACTTAAGTGTGTGGCACCTTACCACATTTCGTATTCTACTTAAGTGCACCGTACCTTATGATGTTCTACAATTCACTTAAGTGCACCATACCTTACAGTGTTCCTTATTTAGTCTATCTCTCATCAATCCATCCTTTTGTGTGTAACTCTATAGGTTTTTGTGACATTGGCCATTATATTAAATCACATGTTTAACATAATAAACAGTGAGCGGTATCTAGCAACACATCACTGCTACCCAAGACACGAAAATATCATGTGATTTGACAAATCCTTTTTTGTGATAATACTTGTGTGTATAATTACTCTTTTTGCCCTTATGTCTATATTGAACACAAGACATAGACCGTGTCATCCTTTTCCAGTTCAATATTGGGCCCTTAGACATTTATCCTATTACGCAGGATGGGCAAATTCCATCTAGGTCACTCATGTCCCTAAGCATGCTTCGTGGAGTACCCATCAATGGTCTTTATGGTCATCCAGTTACAGACAATGTTTGATCAGCAATAAAGCACTCGACTCTACATCTAGGGTCCATAGTGGTTTCAGGTCAAAAGGTGGTATACACCATTATCACCATGAGAATAACTTATGACATTTTGCATAACATTCTATGTAGTATTTTTATAGCGGACCAGTCCAGTATAAATATTACTCCTAATATTCATACCTATGTTTAAGACTTGATAACTCCTTATCCATGATCCATGAGATGTGATCATCAATCTATATACATAATAGTCTTAATGCTTTAATGTTATCCAACTTTACAACAAAGCTCGACTATAGATACTCTAAGAATAATATCCTTATGTTTAATGGGATCTCATGATTAAGTCACACTTGATACATTAAACGAACTAGCTATTCTAGGGACTTTATTAAACAAACATAATAAAGAAAAAGCCTTTTATTAACAAATAATTTGATACAAGTACCAAAAGTATTTGGCCTTTAGGGATTACACCAATAATCTCCCACCAGTACTAAAGCCAATCAGGCATACCCCTAATGCCCATAGATCTAACATGGCCATCATGCTCTGCTGCGTAATAGGCTTTATTAGTGGGTCAACAATATTGTCAAGAGTAGGTACTCTGCGTATTTTCACATCTCATTTATCTATTATCTCTCGAATGAGGTGATAATGCATAAGTATGTGTTTGGATTGTTGTTGAGATCTAGACTGCTTAGCTTGTGCGATAACACCATTGTTATCATAATAGATATCAATGGGATCCACAATGCTAGGACCTATGCCAAATTCACTAATGAAATTTTTGATCCAAATATCTTCATTTGCTGCACTTGAGGCATCAATATACTCGGCCTCGGTTGTAGAATCAGCAACTGTATCTTGATTTGAACTTTTCCAGCTCACAGTGCCACCGTTTAAGCATAACACATAACCAGATTGTGATCTAAAGTAATCCTTATCTGTCTGGAATCTAGCATCAATGTATCCAATTACAGCAAGCTCTTCCTGACCTCCATATATCAATAATGAGTCCTTAGTCATTCTCAAATACTTAAGGATATTCTTGACAACTATCCAATGAGCATCACCTGGATCAGATTGGTACCTACTCGTTGCACTTAAAGCATACGAAACATCTGGTCGAGTACATAACATGGCATACATGATAGATCCTATTTCAGATTCATATGGAATCTTATTCATGCGACCCCTTTCTTCATTAGTTGAAGGGGATTGTGTTTTTGATAGACACATGCCATGTTGCATAGGTATGAATCCTTTCTCGGAATCATGCATATTAAAGCGTCTAAGCACTTTGTCTATGTATGCACTCTGACTTAGGCCAAGCATTTTTTATGATCTATCTCTAATAGATCATGATTCCTAATATATAGGTTGCTTCACCTAGGTCCTTCATAGAAAAGCATTTCCCTAACCAAGTCTTTACTTGTTGTAGGGTAGGATATCGTTTCCAATGAGTAATATGTCATCTACATATAATACCAGGAAGACGATCATGCTCCCACTAACTTTCTTGTAGACACAAGGCTCATCTTCATTCTTGATGAATGCATATTATTTTACTGTTTCATCAAAACAAAGATTCCAACTTCTAGAAGCTTGCTTCAATCCATAGATTGATCTCTGTAACTTGCATATCTTTTGGGCTTCTTCTGGTATGTCAAATCCTTCAGGATATGTCATGTACACATTCTCAAGAAGATTCCCATTAAGGAAAGCAGTTTTGACATCCATATGCCATATTTCATAATCATGATATACAACGATAACAAGTACAATCCGAACAGATTTAAGCATTGCAACCGGTGAAAAGGTTTCATGATAGTCAACCCCATGAATTTGTTTATATCCTTTTGCAACCAGTCTTGCCTTATAGGTACGTGCCTTACCATCCATGCCAGTCTTCCTTTTGAAGACCCACTTGCATCCTATAGGGTTAACTCCTACATGAGGCTCTACCAAGGTCCAAACCTTTGTGTACATGGAATCCATTTCGGATTTCATGGCTTCTAGCCACTTCTCAGACTCAGGACTAGTTATGGCCTTTTGGTAGGTCACAGGCTCATCTTGATCCATGAGTAATACATCACCTTAATCAGTTATGAGATATCCATATCTCTCAGGTAGGGGATGTATCCTTCTTGAACTACGATGGTCTTATTCTACTTGAGCAAGTTTCTCTTCCACGACTACTTTTGTTTCCTACTCTAATTCCTCCATAGGTATATCAATGCTTTGTGATTCTTTAATTTCTTTAAGCTCTACTTTCCTCCCACTTATTCCTTTGGAAATAAAATTCGTTTTTAGGAAAACTACAGTTCGAGCGACAAACACTTTACCCTCAGAAGGATTGTAGAAGTAATACCCGCTTGTTTCTATAGGATACCCCACAAATAAGCATTTGTCAGATTTGGGCTCAAGCTTAGTTGAACTTTGTCGTTTAACATAAACTTCGCAATCCCAAATCTTCATGTAAGACATATGTGGTTTCTTACCACTCCATATCTCATATGATGTCTTCTCAACCTTTTGGATGGAATATGGTTAAGTGTGTAAGCCTCTATCAATAGTGCATGTCCCCAAAAGGAGTTTGGGAGATCAGCGTGACACATCATGGATCGGACCATGTCTAACAAGGTTCAATTTCTTCTCTCAGATACACCATTCGATTGGGGTGTTCCAAGAGGAGTAAGTTGGGATAGAATCCCACATTCTTTTAGATGGTCATCAAACTCTAGGCTTAAATATTCACCACCTCGATCTGATCAAGAGTTTTAATATTCTTACCTGGTTGGTTTTGTACTTCATTCTTGAATTCCTTGAACTTTTCAAAGGACTCTGATTTGTGTTTCGTTAAATATACATAACCATATCTACTGAAATCATCAGTAAATGTGATGAAATACTGAAAATCTCATATGTCTGGTATGTTCAGTGGTCCACATACATCAGTATGTATGAGGGCCAAAAGATCATTAGCTCTTTCACCCTTTCCTGTGAATGGAGACTTTGTCATCTTTCCAATTAAACAAGACCTGCATGTCTCATATGATTCATAATCAAAAGAGTCCAAGAGTCAATCTCTATGGAGTTTGGAAATGTGTTTCTCATTTATGTGGCCCAATCGATAATGCCAAAGGTAAGTTGCATTTAACTCATTAGATTTAATCTTTTTAGTATTAATGTTATAAATATGCATTTCAAGATCAAGTACATATAATCCATTGTTCATTTGTGCAGTAGCATAGAATATATCATTCAAATAAATGGAGCAATAATTATTCTTTATTATGAATAAAAAACCAAACTTGTCCAAACAAGAAACAAAAATAATATTTTTGCCAATTGCAGGTACATAATAACAGTTCTCTAACTGAATTATTAAACCACTAGGTAAATTCAATACATAAGTTCCTACGGCTAAAGCAACAACCTTTTCTCCATTGCCAACTCATAGGTCAACTTCACCTTTTGTCAAATCTCTACTCCTTTTTAGCCCCTGTACATTGGTACAAATGTGAACTGTGTCCAGTATCTAATACCCATGATGCAGAAGTAGATAGATTAATTTCAATAACAAAAGTACCTGAAGTTGAAGTCTCTACTCCATTCTTCTTATCTTCCAGGTACTTTGGGCAGTTTCTCTTTCAGTGTCCGGTCTTACCGCATTGGAAGCAAGTGTCATCCTTTGCTATGCCTCCACTAGGCTTCAAAGAAGGAGAAATGGGTTTGGGTTTGGAAACTTCCTTGCCTTTCCCTTTACCACCCTGCTTGGTGGGCCTTTTGTTCTATTTATTTCCATTTCCGATCATCATAATGGACTTCACTTTTGACTTCAGATTCTGTTCAACAGTTCTTAACATGCCTAGCAGTTTATGAAGAGTTTTGTCCATATCATTCATGTTGAAATTAAGTACAAATTGACCGAAGCTCTTTGGCGACGATTGCAACATCAAATTAGTCGCAAGTTCATTTCCGAGGGGAAAATCCAACCTCTCGAGGTTCTCCATATACCCAATAATCTTGAGCACATGGGGACCTACAGGGGCTCCCTCAACTAACTTTCCGTGAAAAGGGATTTTGAAACTTCAAACCTTTCATGCCTTGCCTACTCTTGATAGATCATCTTCAGGTATCCGATCATATCGAACGTTGCCATGTTCTCATGTTGCTTTTGCAACTCCGAGTTCATGGTAGATAGCATGAGCCAATCAACTTCATTGACATCATCGACATGCTTCTTATAAGCATCTCTTTATGCCTTAGGTGGAGAACTAGGTGATTCCTCTTCAGGAACAGGTTCCTCCAAGACATACAACTTTTTTTTTCCTTAGATTTCGGTGCCAATCTATAAAATTTCTCCCAATTTTTTTTCCTTATCAAGGATTGATCTTAAAATGTTGTTAAAGGTGTTTGTTGTCATGGTAATATACATGAAAAATATGAAAATATAAGTATCATTAAAATAACATATTCAATTAGGTCTTTAACTAAATATTCTCCCACTATTTTACTCAAAACAAATGACCCTCACCATTTGATTTAGAAAATCTCGTTGGAATATTTTCTAGAGGGTCAAGATCCATATTTCATTTTGTTTTAAGTCCGCATAGGCGGATTACACAAAACTAGCTATTTAGGTAGAAACTCCTTGTAATTGTATCTAATACAAATCTCGAATATTTTAGTTGGGTGAATAACTCCTTATTCCAATCCATCATATGGATCATTTCCAACTCTTGCTTCTAAACGTATATAATCTTATTATAATTTGTTTAGTTAAGTTTGACTCATTGTTTTAGCAATTGGATATTACAATTATCCCATCGCACCTTACTAATATAGAACATGCACCTCACGTAGGCGAAACCTACATTATTCAATACTAGTCTCGATGAGTGCTAAAACTCGTAAAGCATAAACTTAATATTTAATTTGAGGGAATTTATAATTATTTTGATCTCACCAATTTATTTATCATATAAATCGTCTCTCACATGCATCAACATACATTCACATGCATCAACATACATACAAAATGAAACAGTTATGGCCCCTAGCGCAATTGTTCTCCCAAGCCAATGAGAGAATCTAAGCTAACCTAATAACAATCTAAGCTTCTCTAAGCAAGATATTTAAGGTTTCCCTCCTTTTATATTGTATTCTTCTCTTTCTTCATAACATTATATTACATAAAAGAGACTCGCTTTACATACGAGGGAGTGAGATGAGAAAAGAAGTTACACTAAGAGATTAAAAGAGAGGCACGACACGCATGTCGTATTTTAAAATCTCAAAAACAAAATAAAGGAAAACTAAGGCCATAAACTGATCACCACAAGACAATAATAATAAACACATTATTATTATTAATTTAAATTTTGTTAATTAAATAAACCAAATTAAATTTCAGGGTCTGATCACACTACGCAGAGTTAGCCGGGGGTTCCGCTGACGGGGGTCAAGGGGGCAGTTCCCCCTACGCAGTTGTTAGGGGCATCGCACCGATGCAAAATTGTAATGAACAATTTATTTGAAACTGACGTTATTTTTTCGCATCAATACTTGATACTTTAAATCATAACTCTTGTACAGTCACAACCCTAATCGCATAACTCTTTGAAAGGACAACCCTTGTACCGTCATGAGCCCTAACACAATAATTTCATATCGTTAAACACACCTTGATTGATAATTCAGTATGATTAATCAATATGTCATTGCTTCACCATACTAATATCGGATTCTGAAGCAAATAATCATTGATCGCTCAAAGGAATAACAATCATTAAGTGTTTGAAAGAACAAAATAGAAATAGTATATCATGTATACCATATTTTGCATCATAATTACTTATATCATATATATAAATTGATCGATCTCATTTGTGTGACCAATGGACGATTGATGTATCTCTGCTTCACCATACTAACGTCGGATTTCGAAGCATAATCAACATCAATCATCCCAATCATACACACATGTTGCCAAATTTAATTAATCGTTTATTATTTAATTCATTATGTCTTTAAATCGTATTAATACATAAAATACAGAAAATAAACAGCTATTAGATGCATGTTTTCGTAATTGATTCTGATACCACTGAAGGAAAATTACGATCCAAAACGCATCGGAAATTAAAAAATTTCCTTTAGTGATCCTTACGAATGGGAATGATCAGTAATAGAAACCATTACCTCTTGTGGAGATTGAAACCTTTGATGCAGATCTAAGGAGTGATCACGAGCGTTGAATGGTGACAACGCCTCTACTCAGTCCATACAAGTGGATTCCTTCAGTCTCAGTGCTAGCTGCTACAAATGAAGGCTTTGAGTGTGTGTGTGTGTGTGTATGTGTGTGTGTGTGTGAGAGATAGAGAGAGAGAGAGAAATTAAATTTCATCAAGTGAAATGCTTATGCACAAGGGTTCTATTTATAGAACCACTTGTGTAGGCTACGAGCTAAAAAACCCACTTAAGTGTATGTGGTCCATATCTTATAGTATACCGAAAATCACTTAAGCGCGTGGTACCTTACCATATTTCGTATTCTACTTAAGTGCACCATACCTTACGATGCTCTACAATTCACTTAAGTGCACCGTATCTTAAGGTGTTCCTTATTTACTTTCTCTCTCATCAATCTGTCCTTTTGTGTGTGACCCTGTAGGTTTTCACGACATTGACAATTATATTAAATCACATATTTAACATAATAAACAGTGAGCGGTATCTAGCAACACATCATTTCTACCCAAGACACGAAAATGTCATGTGATCTAACAAATCCCTTTTTGTAATAATACTTGTATTTACAATTACCCTTTTTTCCCCTTATGTCTATATTGAACACAAGGAATAGACCGTGTCATCTTTTTCCAGTTCAATATTGGGCCCTTAGACAATTATCATGTTACGCAGGATGGGCAAATTCCATCTATGTCACTCATGTCCCTCAACATGCTTCATGGAGTACCCATCAACGGCCTTTATGGTCATCTAGTTATGGACAATGTTTGATCAGCAATAAAGCACTTGACTCGAAATCTAGGATCCATAGTGGTTTCAGGTTGAAGGGTGGCATACACCAGTATCACCATGAGAATAACTTATGATACTTTGCATAACATTCTATGTAGTATTCTCATAGCGGGTCAATCCAGTATAAATATTACTCCTAATATTCATACCTATGTTTAAGACTTGATAACTCCTTATCCATGATCCATGAGATGTGATCATCAGTCTATGTACATAATAATATTAATGCTTTAATGTTATCCCACTTCATAACAAAGCTCGACTATGGATACTTTAAGAATAATGTCCTTATGTTTAATGGGATCTCATGATTAAGTCACACTTGATACATTAAACGGACTGACTATTCTAGGGACTTTATTAAACAAACATAGTAAAGAAAAAACCTTTTATTATTAATAAATAAATCAATATAAGTACCAAAAGTATTGGCCTCTAGGGCTTACACCAAAACGTACCACTATGTTCCATCAATTTGTATAATAGGTTTATAGAAAGCAAAACCTTTAATGCATAGTTCATACGCCTAAAATTGCCGGTGGAACATACCATTTCCACTAACACATGTCTCGTCTGGTGTATATGCCAAGAAGGTTTCCAAAATGACAACCATACTTGGAGCATAATGCTTAAGTACCTCCAAGTATTTTGGAAGTTTTTTGTACGACTCCTCCCAATTTCATAACACTGTTTCAACTCCCTTAGTCCTAGCTATCCATGCCTTCCTGTACGACGGAGTATACTTATTGTATCTTGTAACAATATGCGAGATTATTATACTCACCTTCAATGAAGGATTTTTGTAATGACAGACAAAATTTCATCGCATATTAATTAAGAGATGAGTTTGTGATGATCCTACATCTGGTTGGTGATTATGCAAGTGTGAGTTGGCCCATTAAACCTATCTCCCAAGGATCACTCCTCTTTCGGTAAGATGCTGACAATCGGAATATGCAGAGCTCATTACAACACAAGATCTTGTACCCCATCACATTAGTTCGATCGACCTTATAATCAGTTGATAAATCCATGTGATACTTTTTAATGGCTATGACAAGGTCTTCTTTTGTGTGAAATTTGCCTCCCTCTTTTAATGATCCTTGAGTTTTCATATAAAGATTGTGAAATATAGCTAATGATGGTTCATCTGCACCCAAGTTCAAGCTTGTTATGCATTGAGGTGGACAATAAACATGACTAGCTGGTAATGGCTCTTGCTCGTGGTCTATAGTGTCATCGTTCACCATTATATCAACTAATATCGTGTCTTCTTCTTCTTCTTCCTCGTCAACAGTGATCTGCTGTCGCACACAGGTCAAAAATGAGTAAAATAAAATTGTAGTTAGGGAAGCGACACTCGAGTCGTATCGTAAGGAATCTTGGAAAAATTAACCAAATAAAGAAATGATAAAGGGGGGGGGGGTAGATTTTATTGAGAATAAGTTCTTATAAAAAGTGATTATGAAATAAGTGATTATGAAATAAGTTGATGTGTTGTTTGGTCTCCTAACTTATCATTGATCAAAATAATTTCCAACCCGTAAGAGGTCTATATTCCCTTTTTGATTACAGTATCAATCAAACAAGCGCAATTGACACCATAAGATATATATTCCTAATTTCCGAATTAAGCTGAAGGGTTAAAACAATCGTGAATTAAGAAAACGCGAATTAAGATAAAGGAACATACAATCATCGAAATAAATCAAACAACCCTAGAGAAATCTAATTAAGCATTTGATTATAAAAGAGAAGAATTGAAAGGAAAATATATTTAATTGGGAAATATGAAAACCTCAAAGTATGATGGAGGCGCAATTACAGTAGATTAATCGTAGATTATTAGTTCTCCATGAATTAGTCTAAAGCTTCTAATTTTTGTGAATGCAGAATAGGGTTACTGTAGCAGCGAGAAACCTAATATAACAAAAGGGAAATTCAGGGCCTTATGGAAACTGATCCAAAAATTACAAAAATCGGCCCAAACTAATTATTCCAATTAAGTCTGGAACATTCAAAGAATTAATCGACCATCATTCACTCTGAATCAGCCTTTGATTGTAACACAAAATTTGTAGTTCTTTCTCTTAGATTTCCAATGCATATCAGAACACATCAATCCGATTCCCGAAGCTAAATTTATGGTCTGCATAGTAACAAGGTATCAAATAATTATTTAGGCTAAAAATAAAGCACGAAAATAAAATAAAGTCAAAAATAAACTTAAATATAAAATCACACTAAAAGAGAAAAAAAAATAATAGAATAAACTATAGAGTTGCCTAAGTACAATAGTAGGAGAAGGCACATCAAAATGCATTTATCAACAACATCGACTTCAGCTTGTTCGTCGTCGGCAGTTTCACAAAACACTTGTGACGGATCAACGAACTGAGACAAATGATTTTGTTCTTGTAAAATATATAACTCAATATCGTTGAACTCAGAATGTTCATGACTGAGAAACATATTATGAACATATTCATCATCTCAGATCTTTAGCTTATAAAATTTAACTTTGTTGTCTGCAAAAAAACACTGCATTTTTGTAGATGATTTGTGTCACCTAACTACACTGCAATTTCATTTCTATTCACTATTTCAAATGTGAAAAATTTGCTTTTCTATTTATTGTAAACCGATTAACTTATGTATTACGAAAATTAAAACTGGATAACTCACATTCAAATATCTCACCATTGATGTGAGCATTGATTATGTATTATGGTGATGAAGCCATTTTTGTAAAATGCAATGTATATTAGTGTACTGGTTGTGACAATAGAGTGTGAGTTGCGTCTTAGTTGTATCAACGTGCCCTTAAATAGGGATGAGGCTAGACTGAAAAAAAGCAACATCTGCGTCATATGGTATATCACATGCTATATTTTTTTCACTCATGCACCATTTGCATTGGCTTGTACCTTTGCATGCATGGGTCTATTGTTTAGACTACCAAGAATCTTGCATGCATGACCCTATAACACATCCTACAAGGAATATATTCCTTGCATGATTCCCTGCCATAGTTCGCTGCATGATTCTCTTCCCTATCTGGGTCTTGACCATCAGGTTAACCCTGATGATGATGCAGTTTGGACAACAAAAACACCAATTATCGAGTTCACTAATGTGGAGTTGCACTATAGTGACCGTGTGAAATTGCAATTCGGCATGCAACAACAAATTCCAGACCCTCCAACGTGTTTGAAAGACTGACATCAACAACGAGTCGATACCCAATGGGGTTATTTTGATTGGAAAGACTTTGCTAAAGAGACATGTCGTCATTGAAAGAATCGACGTCGATACATCTTAAACGAACCAATCATACAAGGTGCTAGACCAACTCAACATTATATGAATTGGTTTAGGTCGATTACAATGACACTGTTTGTGTCTAAGCTGAGGTATTTTATTTATCCATGCCAACGAGCTTCGTCATCATACGTCCAAAAACAAACCCCCTCCCAACAACCAACCCCATACCGTTACCAACCCCATGAACAATGTCAACCCATCCAAACCCAACGACCAACCTAACAATGTCACCATTCCATATACACCCAACCACCAAACACCCAACCACCAAACACCCAACCTCGCAACCAATACATGTCACACACCTAAACACAACACTAAGAGCATGACCCTGACCAACAACAACCACATATCCCCATCACATCTTACTATAGTCCCGGTGATTCATACGATTCCATACCATCCCCCCATAGCTCCCGACCAGTAACCATCCAAACATCCCACTGCCAAAACATCCAACCAGAGTATGATTTTCTTGCACCATAAGAACCATTGCTTCGTTTCTAAAACGATTCAATATCCCAATTCAACCAACCATATTGTCCCTTCATATCCCAATCACAACGACCTAACTACGACAACATGGGCACCAAACTCAATTACAGTTGCGCCGTTGGCGGCAACCCTCCAGCTATTGGGGAGAAATGATGGAAAATTTGTTAAATACCCAAGGACCTTCGCAAGAACCACATTTTCCTCAGGCCAAATACTCAAAGACCCCAAACACCTCAAGAAAATCGTGGAAGGCCTCGAAGGCAGGCTAATGCACCGGGATGTAGAACAGTGAGACGTTTCGATCGGTCAGGTCATTGATTTTCTTGTCAATTGTTATGTATTTGAATTTTATAAGATAATATTATGAATTATTTTTAATTTTCTTTTTTATTTCAATTTTTTTTAATTATAATTGAGAAAATAAAAATAAAGGAGTAGCCACAAGCAGTGGTGCATGCTCCTAATGGATGCATGCATGCGCCACCTGCAGTGGCATGTTCTTAATGTTGTCGCCACCACCATTGGCACCTTAGTGCAATAGGACAATGTATGCGCTATTTGTCCTCTATACTCCTTTTAAAAAGTTGTTAGTTTGATAAATAATTTAAAAAGGTGGTTATTTTGGTATTTAATTTGAAAATAATGGTTATTTTAAATAAAAAATTTAAACTTGTAATTGAGACGGTAAGATAAAGGTGATAAAAAGATAGAGTAAAAGTTTAAGTAAAAAGAAGTATGTTTGAATCATAGATATGCAAATAAGACATCACAATTTAATTTTAAAACGTATAATAAGTGTAAATAATTTTAATAATTTTTTTAGTATTTCCTTTCCTTTTTCTTCAACGTCTCTAAGAATGTATATTCTTCATTATTTTGTGGATGAAAAACATTCAACATTCAAACTATTTACACTTTATGTAAACATTCATGAAGGTCAACATTAAAATCCTAGATAAAACTATCTATTTTATATTGAATTTGTAGTCTAAAAAGGAAGTGAGTATGAATGTTGAATGAGTCTCTATCGGTTGGATAATAATTTTGGTATTTAATTACGTCAAATGTTTGTATTTTTTACTATAGCATTCATTTGCAACAATTACAGTAGATCTAATTCAATTGAATTAGCACATCAATTTTAGTTATTTACAATTTAATAATACATTATTGGACATTTTTATGTAATAAATTATAAATGATTGTTAAAAATTTATGATTTAATTTTGTAATATGTATCTATAATTGTAATATTTTATAAACAATTTGAGCCATTTATTTGTCTATTTGAAAATTATATGATAAATTTGAAAGAATTGTTAGATACTTTATTAACATTGATATGATATTTAATATTTGAAGTTAAAATTTTGACACACAAAAGATTATAATGAAAAATTATCTTTTAAAAAGACTATTATTTTTTAAAATATATTGACACACAAAAAAAAATATAGATATGAAAAAAAATAAAAATAATGATTAGAATATAGAAAATATAATAAATTGTATTTTTAAAATTGTGTCTACATAATCGATTATCTCTTTTTTTTAACGATTTAAATAGTGATAATGTCATAACTTCTATTAAGAGACTAAAAAGTATTTTCATTTTTATAGGAATTAAATTAGTTTTTATAATTTTTTTATTAAATTATTTAAAAATTGATTAATTTTTATTTTTTTAGGAATTGAGTAAGCGCTCATAGTTTTTTTTTAATCAAATTATTTAAAAATTGATTAATTTAATTTTTTATTTAAACAAGTGTAGAATATTTAGATTCACAATTTTCTTTTAGAAATTGAACTTGGGACTTCCAATAGAGAATATTTTCATTTTCGTGAGGAGTTGAACTTATGACTTCCAACAGAGAGTAAATATTGCATATTTTTTTGTCTTTACCAGAGTTGAATTTGTGACCTTTAATAGAGAATATTTATTGCATTTGACCTTTTGAAAATGAGTTTAGGGAGGTGACACATAGGAGAATGACATGATGTGACACAAATGAATTTAAAAAATTAGCATGTGTCATCATATAATATGTCTGACTTCCAATAGAGAATAAATATTGCATTTTTTTTTGTCTTTGCAAGAGTTGAATTTGTGATATTTAATAGAGAACAATTATAGCATTTGACTTTTTGAAAATGAGTTTAGGGAGGTGCCACATAGGATAATAAGATGATGTGACACAAATGAATTTAAAAAGTTACCATGTGTTGTCATATAAAATGTCATTTCCGATTTAATATATTATATAGAAGTGTATTTTCTACTTGTTTGTTTACATAATTTATTTTTTAAATGACCTGTGTCTTTAAAGTGTGCTTATAACTTACCATTAAAAATTATTATTATTTTTAGAATGAATATTGACACTAGCACCCGTAATGAAGATATATGTCTTGTTGATAGTGTAATAACTCACACAATTCTCAAGAATAAAAGATATTTCTCCAATTTAGTTAATCGAAGTACTGATGTTAGTATTATATCTGACACCTCGAAAATAATTGAAGGCTCCGGAAGAGCAAATATGTTATTACATGGAGTAACAATATTGCAGATTAACTATGCATTATATTCCCCAAAGTCTCATAGAAATTTATTAAGTTTCAAAGATATTCGGCTAAATGGATACCATATTGAAACAGGAGATGATGGAGGTATTGAACATCTTTGTATTACAAAATACAATTCGGACACAAAATGTATAATGGAAAAGCTATCGGCGTTATCCTCTGGCTTGTACTACACTTATATCAGTACAATTGAAGCACATACAAATGTATACCAGAAGTTTATAAATAATGATAAATTTCTAATTTGGCATGACCGGTTGGGTCATCCCAGTTATATAATGATGCAAAAAATAATTGAAAATTCATCCGGTCATCAATTAATGAGTCGGGAAATTATTCAATCAAATAAACTCTCATGTAACTCTTGCATGCAAGGGAAGTTGATAATTCAATAATCACCAACAAAAACTAGAAATGAATTTATCAGTTGATGCATCAACTAGATGGTCACATGTTTGTTTGTTGTCAACTCGCAACCATGCGTTTGCGAGATTTCTAGATCAACTAATTCGAATAAGAGCTCATTCCTCTGATTATCCTGTCAACAAAATACGTCTTGATAATGCTACAAAATTTTCATCTCAAGCATTTTATGAGTATTGTATGTTTATTGGAATTGACATTGAACACCCACTAGAACATGTTCATACATAAAATGGACTTGCAGAATCATTTATTAAATGTATAAAATTAATTGCAAGACCACTTATTATGAGATGCAAATTCCCAGTTTCTGCTTGGGGACATGCAATTTTGCATGCTGCAACATTGATTCGCATCAGGCCAACGAGTTACCACACCTCTTCCCCTTTACAATTAGTTTTTAGTAAAGAACCTAATATTTCCCATCTAAGAATTTTTGGAAGTGAATTGTATGTTCCAATTTCTCTACCACAACGCACTAAGATGGATCCTCAAAGGAGGATGGGAATATATGTTGGATATGAATTTCCATCTATTGTAAAGTACCTTGAACCAACAACAAGAGATTTATTCATTGCTCGTTTTACTGATTGCCATTTTGATGAATCAAACTTTCCAGTATTAGGGGAGAGAATAAGAAGCTAGAAAAATAGATCAATTGGAATGAATTATCATTATCTCATCTTGATTCTCGAATAAAACAATGTGAACTAGAAGTTTAAAAGATAATTCACCTGTAAATTTTAGCAAACCAATTACCAAATGCATTGACTGATTCAAAAGGTGTGACTAAATCATATATACCAGTTGCAAATGCTCCAATAAAAATGTATATCCTTGTTGGATAATCCAGTGAGTCTCAACCACGCCTGAAGCGCGACAGACCAATCGGTTCCAAAGATAAATATCCTCGAACAAGAAAGGGAGCTAGAAATAAAAATGATCCAAGTGAGGATATAGAAAATCTAAAATAATCTTCAGACATAATAAACATTTCATCTCTAGAAGAGATTGATCAGGTACCTGAAACTCATGAAAATAAAAAGATCTCGATAAATTATGTCCAAAATGGAATACAATGGAACCGACACGAAGTCGACATTGATGATATTTTTTCATACAATATAGCATAAAATGAGATAAATGACAAAGAGGACCAGGAGCCAAAGTCTATTAAAGATTGTAGACAAAGTGAGGATTGACCAAAATAAAAAGATGCAATTAAAGCATAATTAAACTCATTCTACAAAAGATAAGTTTTTATACATGTAGTCCGTGTTGGTGTAAGCCCTAAAGGCCAATACTTTTGGTACTTGTGTCGAATTATTTATTAATAATAAAAGGCATTTTCTTTATTATGGTTGATTAATAAAGTCCCTGGAATAGATAGTCCGTTTAATGTATTAAGTGTGACTTAATCATGAGAATACATTAAACATAAGGACACTATTCTTAAAGTATCCGTAGTCGAGCTTTAGTGTGAAGTGGGATAACATTAAAGCATTAAGACTATTATGTTTGTAGACTGATGATCACATCTCATGGATCATGGATAAGGAGTTATCAAGTCTTAAACATAGGTATGAATATTAAGAGTAATATTTATACCGGATTGACCCGCTATGAGAATACTATATAGAAAGTTATGCAAAGTGTCATAAGTTATTCTCATGGTGATAATAGTGTATACCACTCTTCGACCTAAAACCACTATGGATCCTAGATGTAGAGTCGAGTGCTTTATTGCTGATCCAACGTTGTCCGTAACTGGATAACCATAAAGACAGTTGATGGGTACTCCACAAAGCATGCTAAGGGACATGAGTGTCCTAGATGGAATTTGCCAATCCTGCGTAACAGGATAAATGTCTATGGGCCCAATATTGAACTGGACAAGGATGACACGGTCTATACCTTGTGTTCAATATAGACATAAGGGTAAAGGGGTAATTATGCACATAATTATTATCACAGGAGGTTTTGTCAGATCACATGACATTTTCGTGACTTGGGTAGCAGTGATGTGTTGCTAGATACCGCTCACTGTTTATTATGTTAAATGGGTGATTTAATATAATTGCCAACATCGCGAAAACCTACAGGGTCACACACAAAGGACGGATTGATGAGAGATAGAATAATTAAGGAATACCGTAATGTATGGTGCCCTTAAGTAGAATACGAAATATGATAAGGTACCAAATACTTAAGTGATTTTGGCATATTATGAGATATGGGCAAAATGCACTTAAGTGGGCTTTTTAGCTTGAAGCCCACACAAGTGGTTCTATAAATAGAACCCTTGGGTAGAAGCATTGTAACATGGGAATACAACACAACTGAAGAGTTGGAATTTCGCATCTCTCTTTCTCTCACTCAAAGCCTTCATTCATAACAGCTAGCACTGCGATTGAAGGAATCCGTTCGTGTGGACTGAGTAGAGACGTTGCCATCGTTCAACGTTCGTGATCGCCCCGTGGATCTGTATCCAAGGTTTTGATCGTTACAAGAGATCCGCACCAAAGGTTTGAATCGCCACAAGAGGTAACGATTCTATCACTGATCATGCCCATTCGTAAGGATCACTAAATGGAGAAAATTTTAAATTCCGCTGCGCCTTGGATGGCAATTCTCCTTCAGTCCGAACACCTCAAGGTGTGAAGCCAATTGGATAGAAATGGGTTTTCGTGCGAAAACAAAATGAAATTGATTTTTATGAGACATATTCACCTATAATGGATGCAAGCACTTTTCGGTATCTAATAAGCCTTGTAGCACATGCAGGGCTTAATTTTTACATGATGGATGTTGTAACAGCTTATATGTATGGTTCACTTGATAGTGAAATTTACATGAAACTCCCTAAAGGGTTCAATATACCATATGCACATAATTTCAAATCTCGAGAAAGCTAGTCCATAAAATTGAACAAGTCTCTCTATGGGCTGCAACAATTTGGACGCATGTGGTATAACCGTCTAAGTAAATATCGGTTTTGAGAGGGATATACAAATAAATCCATTTTTCCTTGTATTTTTATAAAAAGATCAGGAAAATAATTTGCAATAATAGCTGTCTATTTGGATGACATAAATATTATTGGAACTTCTGAAGAGCTTTCAAAAGCTATGAATTATTTAAAGAAAGAGTTTGAGATGAACGACCTAGGAAAGAAAAAATTATGTCTAGGTTTAAAAATTGAGCATTTGGACAAAAGAATATTTGTACATCAAGAAGACTATATAAAAGAAGTGTTAAAATGCTTCTATATTGACAAATGTCATCCGTTGACTACTCCAATAGTTGTTAGATTGTTAGATGTGAAGCAAGATCCTTTTAGGCCTCGAGAAAATGATGAAGAATTGCTTGGTCATGAAGTACCATATCTTAGTGCAATTAGAGCACTAATGTACCTTGTTAATTATACACGTCTTGATATATTCACTGATGTCAATCTATTAGCAATATACAGTTCTTCACCTACACGAAGATATTGGAACGAAGTCAAACATATACTTCGTTACCTTAGAGGTACAATAGACATGAGTTTGTTTTATACCAAAGTATCCATATTCAAATTAACAGGTTATGCAGGTTACTTGTCAGATCCTCATAATGGTAGATCACAAACAGGTTATTTGTTTACATGTGGTGGTACAACTATTTCATGGAGATCGGTGAAACAAACCATAGCAGCAACTTCACTAATCATTTAGAACTTTTAGCATTATTTGAGACAAGTCAAGAATGTGTTTGGTTGAGATTCTTAATTTAACACTTACAAAATACTTGTGGTTTGTCTTCTGAAAAATTAAATACAACGACCATATATGAAGATAATACTGCATGCATCGCTCGGTTGAGAAATGGTTACATTAAAGGAGACCTAACAAAACACATTTCTTCAAAATTCTTTTTCACTCATGATCTTCAAAAGAATGGTGAAATAAACATCCAACAAATTCGTTCATGTAATAATCTTGCAGACCTTTTCACAAAGTCACTCCCAAGTAGAACTTTTAACCAACTAGTACAAAAGATTGATTTTCAACGTCAAAGAAACAATCGTTCAGATGAGGAGGATAAATAAATTAAAGTTAAAAGGATATTGTATTCTTTTTCCTTCACTAGATTTTTTTTCCACTGAATTTTTTCTAACAAGGTTTTAACGAGGCATATCCAAAACAAATATCCAAGGGAGAATGTTATGAATAATGGATGATTTGCCTCCCAAATAACTTCATTCCTTATTTATAAAAAATTTATATTTACTACCTTGTCTATATGATATTCTATAAATATGATCAATCTCATTGTATACAATTACACAAATAAAATAAGAAAATGAATCATTCTCCTCTTTCACTCTAGACGTTTATCTTCTTTCTCTTTATTTTATTTTATATATATATATATATATATATATATATATATATATATATATATATATATATATATATATATATATATATATATATATATATATATATATATATATATATATATATATATATATATATATATATATATATATTGAAAGTGACCGCGATTTTTCTAAATTGCATATAAATTTGAATGCAATTGCCTATTCCCTTTGATCACACAACAATATTTAGTGTTTTGAATTTTTATCTCTTTTCCAATGTCAACAAGCGCTGATACTACTGCAATTGAGGCTGTTGTAGTGATAGGTAGGATTTTCTAATTAACATACCATGGCCTTTTTTGTTTATCATGTTTTGTTCTATTTATGTTTTTCATTGGTTTAGTGAAATAGTTTCTAATTAAACACTATCTATTTTGCAGTGATAGTTGTTGTTAAGGTAGCTATTGTGATTTGTGTGTGTAGAAAAAGACATCAAGTAAGTGGTGGATCCGTTAGTCCAGATTCACAATTTATAACTCTCACTATGGATAAATTTCTAAATGACATGGAAAGGGAGAAGCCAATAAGATTCACTGGCCAACAGCTAAGAATTGCAACAGACAACTATTCCAACTTGTTGGGATCAGGTGGATTTGGAACTGTTTACAAAGGAATTTTCAGTAACGGAACTATGGTAGCTGTGAAGGTTCTACGCGGTAGTTCTAACAAGAAAATCGACGAACAGTTCATGGCAGAAGTTGGAACAATAGGTAGAATTCATCACTTCAATCTCGTTAGGCTATATGGATTTTGCTTTGAACGAAACTTGATCGCGCTTGTTTACGAGTACATGGGAAATGGATCACTTGACAGGTATTTGTTTCACGAAAAAAAGGCGTTAGAATACGAAAAACTTCATGAGATTGCAATCGGTACGGCAAGAGGAATTGCTTACTTGCATGAAGAGTGTCAACATAGAATAATCCACTACGATATAAAACCAGGAAATATTCTCTTGGATAAGAACTTCTATCCAAAAGTTGCTGATTTTGGTTTGGCGAAACTTTGCAACAGGGAAAATACTCATATAACGATGACCGGAGGAAGAGGGACGCCTGGATACGCTGCACCTGAGCTTTGGATGCCGTTTCCTATAACTCATAAATGTGATGTTTATAGTTTTGGTATGTTATTGTTTGAGATTATAGGTAGGAGAAGAAACCTTGACATTAAAAATAGTGAAAGCCAAGAATGGTTTCCAATTTGGGTATGGAAAAAATTTGATGATGGACTATTAGGGGAAGCAATGATAATATGTGGAATAGAAGAGAAAAATAAAGAGATTGCAGAGAGAATGGTTAAGGTAGCTTTATGGTGTGTTCAATATAGGCCAGACTTAAGGCCTATAATGAGTGTTGTGGTGAAAATGTTGGAAGGTTCATTAGAAATTCCAACGAGTTTGAACCCTTTTCAACATTTGTTTGATGGAACTAACTTTGCTACTCAATCAGTGCAACTGTCAAATACTTACACAACTACTGCTACTTCTTCTACCTCTTCTGTTATGGTTAGTGATTCAAGCATTGTGTGTGCTACTCCAATTATGAGGAAGTATGAGATTGAGTTGGCATCTAGCATAGTGTGATGGAATGATTTCATGTTGTAATTAAGTTGAAAAATATTTTCCTTTCTATATGAGTGTAATACATTGAACATTCAAACTTTTCAATCTTTTTCTCAATGTTATTTTACATGTATTCTCGAAGTTATCAAACACTATAGACAAATAGGTCGAAACAAAATTTTGCATTGGAAAAACACTAAACTGTTTCTTTATTAGTCCTTTTCATCTCTTCATTTTATAGTCATTTAGTCCCTTCTCCGTATGAACAAAGTTTTCATGATGTTACATTATATTATATGCTTGGCGTGTTGAAAAATATATATCCTATGAGGATGGTACTAAGTAGGGTTCTTCAAATCATCGATTAGATCAAATAGTATATATTTTGAATTACACTCTAATATTAGATACGATCTATTTCTAATATTAGATAGATCTGACCATCCAGTAAAATTTGATGAGATATAGTTTTAATTTTCGTAAAAATACATTAATGATAACTTTATTAGTGAAGATTAGTAAAGTCATACTCGAGTAATCTATGAATTGTCAATGAATATTATTCATGTGCTCTTCTCTTTATATATTAGTTTTGATCTGTCTCACACGAAAGCTTGTCAGAGACAATTTAATGTGATTGATCCTGATTTATATGACCTCTTAATGGCGATTGGAAATAAGACTTGATTGTCCTAATTTTCTGATTATGGTATCCCTTCATTAGTCATAAACGTGCTCTCAGTCAGATACTATTTTGCACCAGACTTGGGCAGGTATAGCCAATCTAATCCAATAGCTATTTCATCTCAACCACACTCTTCTAGGTGGATCATTAATTAGGGCAGGCTTCATTGAGTCAGTTTAACTCATGTCCACTTTAGGACCCAGCCCACGAAACCAGACATGTACACAACTCCTCAAACATTAGTCGTGTAAGAGTGAAATGTTTTCCTAAGCCCTACCATGAAAGCAGACATGTAAACAAACCCTCAAGCATGTGCAATGTAAAGGTGAAATATTTTCTTAAGTGCTACCAAGAAACCAGACATGTACACAACTCCTCAAACATGAGTCATGTGGGAGTGAAATGTTTTCCTAAGTCCAAACCAAGAAACTTGACATGTTCATAGCCCCTCAAACATGAGTCGTGTATGGGCGAAGTGCTTTCCTCGGTCTGGTCAACCATTAACTGATGTGTCTTTATAGAATCCATCTTTCGGGCGAGTTTTCTCTTATTTGAAAAATGTGGTGGTTTTGGATTGTGGTTGACCAATATTTTTCGCTCGTTTGACTATTTCACTTCTCCTATCTATGATAATGGACAAACGTCTTAGAAATATGAGCCATTTATGACCTACCTAGACCTTATATCATATGTGTCTTTCCATTCTTCTTTAATGGTGTTTATTCGAGAAAGTGACTCATTTGGGAGGATCATAGAGGCTCAGAATTATGTCAAGTTGTGTGAGTTGTAGAATAGATGTTTGTGAAGCTCGAAATGGAGTACAAGGAAATTTTATTGGTCGTTCGTTGAGATAAATCTCTTTGGTAGTTACAAGAACTCGTCTAGTGATAGTAACACATACTTAGTTTATTCTTCCTTAGTTTTACCTAATCTCCAATGCCGTTCTCAATTTCTAATTGGGGATCCTGTTATGAAAAGGCTATGAACATTGACTCGATCTGCCTCAAAAAAGATTGGATCCAAGATTTTCGGATACATCTAGAGCTATCCAACATAAATTGAGGCTGACATGATTACTGAACCTTGTTTTCCATGTGAAAATATTTTCATGCGGGAACCTAGGGGAGTGGAGGTCGTGTACTTATAGTTTTACATTGGCGCGATCAATGACTTTGGGTTTGTTATCCCTTTTACCATCTTGTAGTCGAATTCTCGAAGATCATTAACGTCACATGTACTTGTTAAAAGTACAATATATAACAACCTCTTGTGATTAAGGGTTATCAGGTGCTTTAAGGATTGTTGTAGGATTGATAGCTATCTCATGTACGGAGGTGAGAAGCTTTTTGTATCTAGTATTTGTGTGATATGGGATTGTCCTTCTCAACTTCAGGGTTGAGATATTTATAGTTGCATTGGGTCTAGATCCTTGGTCCCTTTGGAATAGCATTTACTTTTGAGGCTAAGTTTAGGGGGAGACCTAAGGGTGATACTTAGATACCATCCATCATTTGTAACTTTTCTCTTGTTGTTTGCTTCAATTTTGAGAATTTGGTTTTGCTTACACTTGTAATCATTCAGAAACTTTGGTATAACATTTCTTGCGTCTTTATTTTAAGCTTACTTCAATATTAGTTTTATTGCATTACATTATTTTATTTTAATTTCTTTGTATGCCTTATTAAAAAAATTTATTGTTGTTTGCCTCACCATGTGTGAGTAGTTCTATAAGGACAATGGGTTGTCATAGCATATCTTATGACAACCCCAATTGATTTATCCAATATGAATTACAACGTTGTTAAGTCCTTTTTCATTTTAGAGTCTGAGTTCCATAAACACGTCTATGTCGGTTGCGAAAGAAAAGGCAACATAGACACAATCATAGTCATAAAGAATATGCACCGATATCTGAGTAGCGAGGTGCCCGCTTTGACGTGGCAACTTGCTTTCTATCAGAAATTTGTTTATCCGTACCGAGAAACACGTCTATTTGCGCACGCCATGAATGTGGGTGACATGCAATTTTATCTATTTTTCTATATAAGTGCTTATATATTCTCGTAATCAAATATGGATAATCATTGGGGTGAGTCTAGATAGACAATCATAAACCTCGTGTCCTATTGTGGATTTCAATCGTAGATTGCATTTCCTTAGGCGCTCAAACAACTTCTACAAGTGGTCCATATGGTCCTCTTTTCTCTAAGATTTGGCAATCATGTCATTGACATATACTTCAATCTCTTTGTGCATCATATCATGGAAGACGGAGACCATCGATCTTTGATAGGTTGCCCTAGTGTTCTTTAGACCGAAGGGCATTACCTTATAGAAAAATGTTCCCCATGGGGTGATGAATATGGTCATTTCCATATCTTTTGGCTCCATCTTAATTTGATTATACCCAGAGAAACCATCCATGAAGGAGAAAACAGAGAATTTGGTAGTGTTGTCCACCAATACATAAATATGTGGTAAATCGTCCTTTGAACTAGCTTTGTTTAAATCCATATAGTCAACACACATTCTCACTTTTACATCCTTTTTAGGCACATGGACTATATTAGTAACCCATTGAGTGTATTTAGCCACTTCTAGGAACCCTGTATAAAACTACCTTTGACTTCTTTGCGGATCTTGATGGACATATCAGACATCGTTCTCCCCAACTTTTGTTTTACAGGCGGACATTATGGAAATATGTGCTCAACAATGTCTATGTCTAATCCAAGCATATCCTGATATGACCAGGAAAATACATCCACGTACTCGTGCAAGAGTTTGAACAACCTCTCTCTAACACTTGCTTCTAGCGTGCTCCCAACCTTTACTTTTTTCTTCTTTTCTTTTGTGCCCAAGTTGATCACCTCGACTGGATCTTGATGTGGCTGAATGACTTTGGACTCGTGCTCGAGTAGCCTTGTCAGTTCTCCAGGAATATCAATCCTCCTCACACTCTTATTCAACTTGATTAATGGGGAGCTCAAATTTATGAGGGATTGTAGCGTTACTGGGTTCAACTGGTTCATTTTTTATTCTGCATGATTTTGATGATGAATCTTTTTAGAAAACAAACGTAAAAATAAAAAATGCAAAAATAAAATGTGTTTTGTTATTTTTGAAAAGGTTGTCATTTTCATAAAAGACGAAAAACTAAAAAGATGATTGAATAACAAAATGCCTTTATTAATGATGATATTAAATTAAAACAAAGGGGCCCTACATGTAATCCTTAAACCTGGGGTAGAGCAAAAGGATTTAAGAAAAACAAATTACTTTGACGAAGGAAATATCTTAGGTAGATCAGTGGCTTCCCAATTGTGCAAAGTGGTGTCAGGATCACAACGGTACACCAGACGTGGTGTTTCTGAATCTTTTGTGTCATATTCTATAACGGCCACCTGGTTGTCATGAATGAAACCAACTCTATAGAATACTACTTGGAAACCTAGGTTGTCGGTCTTTGCGAGACCGTGAACGTCTCTTTCCATGGGAAGTTTGTACCCTAATCCAAAGTGATTCTTCTTCTCTGAAATGTTGATCAGCTGACCCCAACCTTCAGTGTTACCTCTTTCTAGAATCTTCTTCGCACTCTTCATTGAGACAAACAATGAGCTTGTACCTGTGTTAGAATGAAGCTTCCAATGTTTCCTCGTCGTCCTCTATGTACCAGAATGATTAAAGATGGTTGATCAATATATCCTCTTCACCAAATACTATGATCAACTTGTCCTTGATCACGAACTTCATTTTCCGGTAAAGGGTGGATGTAACCGCACCAGCGGTGTGGATCCACGGTCTTTCCAATAGGTAGCTATAAGTTGGGTTGATATCCATAACCTGAAAGGTTATTTGGAAGAAATGTAGGCCTATATATACGGGTAGGTCCACCTCACCGATGACAGTCCTTCTTGACCCATCGAACGCCTTTACCACAATGACATTGGGCCTCATCATCTTCTATTTGTAGGAAAGCTTCGTCAAAGTATACTTTGGCATAACATTTAATGATGAGCCCTTATCTACTAAAACTCAGGCTAGGACATATTCCTTACACTTCATGGAGATATGCATCACCCAATTATGATTTCTTCCTTCTTCAAGGAGTTTTTCATCATTGGAGCTCAGGTTGCAGCAAGTTGTGATGTTGGATACAACTCTTTCAAATTAATCCATTATGATACTTTGTGCTACATGAGCCTGAGTCAGCACTTTCAGCAAGGTTTCCTTGTGAGGCACTAAGTTTAATAGTAGTAACAATATATATATATATATATATATATATATATATATATATATATATATATATATATATATATATATATATATATATATATATATATATATATATATATATATATATATATATATATATCTTTAAAGGAGTTTGGTGGAGCTATTTCAACCACTTTATAGTCACTTCTTTTAATCAACTTTAAAAACTCGATTGTTCCTTGGTTATACTCAGTTCTTTGTTTGGATTCGACACTTCAACCATTAGTCCTCTAAATTCTTCTTCAACTACCTTTTACGGTTGTGCAAGTGCAAAAATGAGACCACCGCGGGTCATTCTGCTAGCTCCTGCGATGTTAGAAACATCTTACCTGACAACCTATGTGGGCTTATCCTCGATACGCTCCCTTCAACCATTTACAAAGGCAATCATATCATAACTCCAAGGCATACCCTTGGTACTCTCAAATGAGAAAGGGGAAGGTTTACAAATGATCACTAGAGATATCTCATCAGCCATCGACTGAGCATTATATACCCTCAGATATTCGATGTCCATGGGAGTTGCCAACGCGAAATGAGGTTCTATCACAACAACCTCTCCGGTATTTTCCCCATAATTAATCTAGAAGACTCCTTGTTCCATCAAACATTATATGTTTCTTTGCACTATTTGGCACCCTCTAAGATGAGTTGAACACTCACTGTCTTCATTGTGCCTCTATTTTATTAGTCTATATTCCGCTAGTAGTGCGTGGAATTCTGTCAATAGGGTACTTGCTTCCTTTACATCTTTGATCCATTAGCTTCCAGAAGCCTCTTCAATGGCGTTAATAGTAGGTCCTCCATGGGCCGATAAAGGGCTATTTTTGACATTTGGTCATGTCTCTTTGAAAGACATGATCTTGTTGTTTATTAGAATTTAGACCTTAGCCTTCAGTGCCATACAACTATCGAGCGAGTGCCCAAGTGCACCTTCATGGTATTCGTAGAGGTCATTGGGGTCTTACCAATGAGGATACAACTCTAGCAATGGAGGAAATGATCTGGGGACCATTAAACCCTTCTGGATCAATGAGGGGTACATCTGACTATAGGTCATGGGAATAGGATCGAATTGAAAAATATTCATCTGATTCTGGTTTTGATTTGCTGATGCATTGTGATTTTGGGAAGCCTGGGGTCTGGGCTATTGATAAGCACGATCGGCAGACGCTTGCTGATATATAGGAGCTATTGGGTTCTATTGGGACCCTAGAGGAAAGGACTATTGATAAGCAGGAGGAGCTGCTTAATGGTAGGTGGATGTAACATTACCTATATAGGGTTGTGCATAGTATGGGATTGGCACGACTGACTGTTGCTATATCAAAGGTTGTTGTGGCCTCCTTTGGTGAAATCTTCCTATTTCAGCAAAGATAACGTTTGTCTCCCCTTCTTTCTTATTCTAGAAATTTCCAAAGATTTTTCTTGTAGTGTTGGGTGCCCAAATAGTTTCGAGAATCTTGTCATCTCTCATCCCTTGCTCTATTATATCCTCAATTGCAACTAGATCAGCAAACCCCAATGTCCATTGTTAACCAACCTATCAAAGTAAGGGGATTAAAAAGTATCTACGAACATGCCAATTAATTCCTTCTCGAACAAAGCAGGCTCCACCTGAGCTGCCAGCTCTCTCCAGCGTTGGGCATACTCCTTGAAGGATTATCTTTCCTACATCGTTATACTTTGTAGTTGTCTCCTATCAGGAGCCATGTGCATGTTTTACTTATATTGCAAAAGGAATGCGTCAGCCAAGTCTTGTAAGTTTTATATGTGGATTTTCTCTAAGCCTGTGTACCATTTCAAAGATGGCCCACTTAAACTATCCTGGAAATAGTGGATTAACAACTTATCATTTTTAGTGTGGGTGATGACTTCTCGGCAAGTGTACCAATAGTTTCGTAGTAATAAAAGACCGAATCCACGTGGAATATGTTCGAACAAGTCAACAATTGTGCAATATAAAGGAAAACAGTAAATGGGGGGTTTCCAAGTTTCAGAACGAAAAACAAACTACGAGTTTAAAACAGAAATATTAAGACGGTAAGGTTGTATATGTAATCCCCTTATCCTCTCTTTTTTATGTATGATGCCTTGTATAAATGATCTTATCCTTACAATCTCATGGTGAATTAACAAAACTGTTATAACTGATCCCTCACAAAATAACTCATTAATCACTACTCGGAGCTTCCTATTCCTAGTCCACCAGCGTAAGCAAGATTAGGCAATGTACAAAACATTAATTCCCTATGTCACTACTCGGGGTATCCTATCCCTATTCAAACAATGTAAGTAGAACAATTCCCTTAGGTCCAACACATAGGCTAACAGTCAGTAATCCCTATGTGTTCAATATCAGATTAACAGAGTATCTCAAATAAAAAGCATTAAGATTAAGAAACAACTGAATAACATTATAATCAAAGAATTCATACAAATTCAAACTAACATATAATTCCAACAAGATTGAATAAGGTTCATCATAACACAACCTAACCTAGAGGAGCTTAGCTACTCATTATTTAGAAAATAATACCACAATTGATAGATGAAAATAACATAAGAAGTCATTTGAAGAGATGTCCTCCAATGGCTTCAAATGCTCTAAAAATCACCATTTGTGCTCTTCTAATCCTGCCTCAGTCTCCGAAATTTGTAACCCTTGTCGATTGCTGAAAATCCCCTTAAAAAGAGCTCAGAACGGGTCATAAAAAGCCTAGAAAAATTCCCATCGTGGGAATTATAGATGCATCATACGCGTGATGTAACACAAACATCTCTATCGCGCACGTGATGCTATGCGATGGTGCACGTGATTATTCCATTAGTTGCGTTAAAAAATAGTCCTTTTCACTAAGTCTCATTCTTCCATACTTGGCTATTTTTCACTCATTCTTTGGTCTTTCTTCTTCCTTTTGGCTCATCTTTCTCTTATTTTTTACCGATTCTTTGCCTAATTATATACAATGACGAACTGTCATCAGTGGGCATTTATCTTCCGATAATACGTCACTAGATGACTCATCGGGCATGTATGACCTTTATATTTCTCAAAGTTCAGCGTCTTGAATTTAGTCGAGATAGTCAAATCTGAGACTAAGCACATATCCATGGTAGCTGCTCCAAAGACATTCTTGCCTTCCATAAACCTTACCCTCTTCTCCAAGATCTAGCATTTTCCTTCACTTCATTAACGGGTGAAGCCCAATACAACAAAAAAACAAAAAAGGGATATCAAATAAGTAAACGGGGGTGCTGGAAGCTGACCCAGGGTGCCAAAAACCCAAGAACGTTGGCCTATCAGCCTTGGAGCCAGGAGAGTCAACTAACGTGACTGAATCCTAGGCATCCAACCAGCTAACTAAAAAATCTAAGGGTGATGACTAGAGAGCATATAGAGTTGATGGGAGTCCCCACATGGGACCCCAAGTCAAAGCAAAAAGTAAATGAATCCAATAGTTACGAGGTCATCCATGTGTGGCTTTTTGAGAGAGATAGAGATCCGTGTTTAAAAAAATAAGGCAAGCATGTGAATCATTAGTCATTTTCCTCTCTCTCTCTCTCTCTACAAAAAAAATGTAATCGTGTTTTTCAAATTCTTGGATCAAACACTAAAAAATGGATGGACATGTTGATGAACACATGAAGGTTTATCAAGTTATTTTCCAGTTTTTCAAAAAATGCACTCAAAACGCAAAATGGCCAACATCAAACCTCACTAAAATCCCATCTTCATCCCAAATCAACAATCAAATTCAACAAAAAAACAAGTTATCAGCATATTGAGCAAAACCCTAGTCCCCACAATCCTTACCCCAATCCATTAATTCTTCTAGAATACACAAAATTACAATTAAATCGTCAAAGGGGAAGCATAAATCATGACATAAAAGCAATAAAAACAACAAAAAGGAACTCCGACAACAACTTTTTTCTCCGGCACAGTGGTCTCCGGCAAGCTCGAGATTTAGGTATGTGTTTTCTCCTTCTGTCTCTGTCCTTTTGCCACTCATCTTCCTTCTCCACAAATTCTTCTTTTGAACTTTGTTTGTATGGTTATGACATAGGGATTTTGCAGGGAATTGGAGGTGGGAGACACATCAAGTTTTTTAGTAGGGTTTTTAAGTTGGTGAGGAAGTGTTTATGCAAGGTTTTAGTAGGATTCTTGGTATCAATGAATGGGATAAAGGTTTCTCTTTATAGGGAGGAATATAACTCTTGTGAGAGATTTGAGACGGAAAACGTGAATGTGTGGGGAGATTAGTGATTTTGTGAGTGATTCTATTGGCAAGGAAGTTTAATGACTTCATTCGCGAGTGATTATGTACTACGTGCTCAAGTTTATGTAATACAAATAGTTTTTTCAATTTATTTAAATTCCCCTAATTTCATCTTATTTCATGTTATGTATGGAAATTTATGTGTATGTCGTGCGTGCAAGGAAAAATACTTGTGACTTTGGAGTGAACAAAATTTTATCTTTTATTTCAAATTTGAGTTTTGTTGTTTCTTTTCATTTTATTTTTTATTTCAAAGGTGATTTCCATCTATGGCTTGATGTGTGGTGATATTAAGTTGAGGCCATGTAACCTTTGTACTTACGAATGGAATGAAAATAAAACTTCCCTTTAGTTCAAATCTTTATTTCAATTCATTTTACTTTAAGTCATGTTTATGTATGATTATGGATGCAATGTGTGTAATCTCAACCTTGCAAATGACTACGTCCAAATTGGATTTGAAGCTTGCTATTTTATTTTTCAATTCAAATTCAAATGCTTGTGGTATTAATGTATGTATGTAAAGATGATGTCATGGCCATATAATATTTACATATAATTCGAGCCTAGGATTTAAATATGAAATAAGAATAACAATTGTGTCAAATGAACCTCACTTCCTAAATTCAAGAATCAAATGTATTTAAAATGGATGCAAGACTAATGTATTATGCCAAGTTAATGATTTAATGAAAAAAGGATCCATGACATCACCTTATTTTCAAATCATTTGATGACGCCATGATGCAGTTGATGATATGGTGAAAAGAAAAGTGAATCTATTTATATTAAAAAAGAAGTTATTTAAAAATGCAAATGATGATCATAAGATGATAAACCAAAGACCTTAGTATTTTATGGTGGAATGCAAAACAAATGTACAAAAAAAAGAACACTTCCTTTTATATTCTAAAATGAACATTCAACTGGTCACCAAACCACCAGTGCAAATGGATATTTAATGACCAAATGAAGTTGTCATAATAGGATGCTGATGCATATGGACTAGATGCAGTTAACAAGTGAAGAACCTTAAGGGAAACATTTAGGGTGTGACATGAATCAAGTGTAAACTGTGAGTCGAATCATGTGTAAATTGTGAGTCAAATCATGTGTAAACCGTGAGTCAAATCATGAAAGTCTCAAAATTTATTGAAAGCATCTATTTCATTTGATTCGAATCATATGATGTGTGATTCGAATCACATACCTAAAATATTGAATTTTTGCAGTTATAAAGGTGCTTTGAGATTCTAATAATGTCATAACTTTGACCAATATCAAATATGGTTCTTGATCAAAAAATGGACTAATTGACTTAAAACATATTGCTCATACTAAAAAACAAACATTTTGATTTATGCAAGAAAATCATGATTTTATGCAAGACACCTATTTAAAAATAAGTACACTCAATTCTAAGATATTTGCAAAGATCTAACTTAAAGGATACTAAATTATGAAAGCGATAAATGATAAATGATAATAAACGAGATAAGCAACAAAACTAAATCCCTATAGGGCATAACAACTTCACTCTCCCCCTTTTTGATGCTTGGCAAACTTGTATTATAATTGAGTTGACATGGGCATTAAGTAAAGCATAATCAAGGTTTTCCTTCGTGCTCCCCCTGAAATATTGCACCATATCAAATTTGCACAAAAACTCATAATTCAAATCTAGACTCACATTACAATTTCTCCCCCCTTTGACAAGATCAAAAAGAGATAAATGCTAATGAGTCTAAATGAAAAATAACCAACAATGAAATAGATAATCTGGAGAAAATAAATCTAAATGTAGCTCAATAATAATATGCAAGAAGTAAAATGATATATCACAGATTCACAAAAGATAGAATATGTCAATGCAATAAATATGCTCAACAACGACATGAAAAATTCAGCAACAAACCACAATGGTTAATTTACTTACAAAAATATATTGGAAGAGGGATAAATAAATGTATGAAATATGAACATACAAGGTTAAGCCTAGTTGCTATGTTTATGCACATAATCAAATGGTGCACTTACAGATATTTTAAATGTAAAAATATATAGTCAAAATTATAAAAATAAGATGAAGAAAATAATTTTGATGTAGATGAAAAGAAGTAATGAATAATCAAAATATAAATAGTATGATATGAACATGTAACAGTACAACTAAATGATATGAATGAACGAAAATGAGAGACGTTTCGGAAGAAAAAAAGGTTTAATGTTGAAATAAAATGATTGAATGAAAACTGAAGAGACACTGACTAAAATTCAAAATTGAAAAAAAATGATAACTAATATTTTTAAATGTCAGAGTATTTTAATGAATATGCTAAAAGGGTTAATTTCAGATGAAAAACATTTAATGATGCATGGATGAATGAAGAATTCTATGCAAAGATAATAATAATAACTAAATGCAAGAAATTAATAAAATGTTTGTTTCAAGATATTTTAATGCAAAAAAAAAAAATTAATGTCAATGAATGTCATGATGTAGATGAATGATATGTATCACACACAAATAGAAAACATATACTACATATACAAAATACATCAAACAAACAAATAAACGAATAATTAAAGGTACACTTATTGAAGTTGAAGGAGAGTAGAACAATCATACCAATTTGATGATCTAGGCTCTAACTTGTTTCACAAGTAATGGTTAGTACACAAAACTTAAGTAAAAACACAATACGATAAAAATAAAATACACTTGGATACATCTTCCTTTTTACGTCTGGAGATAAACTCTCAAACACTCCTTAACAAGATATCAAATAAAGTAGAATGACACATGTTCTGATTATCTTTGCTTGTGTCTTCCCGTCCATCAATGATTAACTACTTAGTGGCTTGAACTTATGCATCGACAACCTTGGATAACTTATTCAAAATTTGGCAATAATTTAGCTCACTTAAAAAACTTATTACTTTGAGTCTTCTGATATGTTTGTTGAATAATTAACGAACACACGAGCATCATCATTAAAACTATCTTCATATTCCTTCATGTTGACCTTAGAAGAGTAGGTCTTCAAGGAGATGCTTCTAATTTCTTTTAGTAATCCTTTTCTATTTCCTTTTAATTAGATTCAGATACTTTAAGATTCATGATAAATCATCTTTCTAAACATAATTGAAATATTTAAAGTCTTCAAGTCATGTGGCTAGGTGGCCATTCCTACAAATATACCTTAACACTTTGTTAGCCCAATCCTGGTTAGATAAAGTCACGTTGAAATTCTAACTAATAATTATATAAACTATTAACATAATAATATTAGATTGCTTCACATAACTCAAAGCCATTAAATCACTTGATATCAAGTAAGAAACATGATATCTATTTAATCGTATATATTCTGCTATTTGAATATGGAAGCTCTATTGAACACACCCTTCGGATTGTTCCAGCTTGTATCCTTAACTTTTGTGTCAGTTAGACCTGATTAAAAGATCAACTATGATACCATTTTTTAGGGAAAGATATGGGGACCGAGACGGTCTAAAGGGGGGTGAATAGACCATTCCCTTTAAAACCATTTTCAAAATTAGTTCCTTTTATACAATCATATTTTTACCAACAAATATGCATATTACACGCTCTGAGGCCAATTGTTGATATCATGAAAAGAGATTATAAACGGAAGCGAAAGATAGCGGTGGTTTTATAAAACATATGATTAAATGGATATTATTGTTAACTCAGATTATCGGAAATCAAAATAACTGAGAATAATGAATTTTCTTAAACAAGCAATTCAACAATTATCATACTTCAATTTTCACACAAAGCTCAAATTGAATTTGATTAATCGAATGATCAATCTATTAACAAGATTTCATACAACAATAATCATAAGAGAGAATGTTCAAATCACTAGATCTATCATAGACCTAAACTTTAATCACAAAATTGCTAAAAGAAGATAAACACTAACAACATGTTCTACGAAAGCAATACAAACATGAGCATTTCAAAACTATATAAAAATTTAAAGAGGTAGAGGGAAGAAGAAGAGTACACCAGATATATAGTGGTTCCTCTCTATCATCCTCGCACAACCTTAATCCACTCTTCAATGGTTTCCCATTGAAAATTGTTAGTTTTACAATAATAATAATAATAATAATAATAATAATAATAATAATAATAATAATAATAATAATAATAATAACAATAATATGATAATTTTTTTACAGAAATTATACCACCGCTTGATACAAGATACTCTTGAAAATAACTAGTATTCTTATCTTGATTCTCTCTTGTTGTATATGGAGTTTCGCCGATCTTGCAATATCCACCTGATCTCAACATAACTCTTCCATATGCAAGCCCATATCAAGTCTCTCTTATACAATAACCTTTACTCGGTCCTACCGATCCCATGAACCTTGATATGTCTGAAGAACACAAACTCTGACTTCATCTGTAGGATTCCACACATTCTATCGAAGTAACCTGGAGAAAAGACTTTCTTTTTCTTTTTCTTTCTAGATTTCCACACTCCAACAACATCACACAAACTGAATCTTGACTTGCAACTCAAGAACTTCACAAAAATCAATAAATAATGAACCTCACCTAAAATAGATCTCACATTCTCTAAGAATTAAGAAGTAATTGATGTTAATCTTGCTAGAGGTTGAAGATGAGTTCATATGTAAAAGATATATGTCAAAAGATATTCTTCGAAAGTGGGTTTCCAAGTTTTAAGAAAGACTTTCAAAGTTATGATTATCATCATAATAATCATTGAATCTTAATGGTGATGGGGAGAGTAAATGATTCATATAGGTTCTTGAGATTATGCACAAAAATAGGTGAAAATGATATTTGATTCGAGTCATAAGCACGTGTCTGTTTTGAGTCAAGTGGCAAAGTAACTTGGATCAAGATCTAAAACATATGAGAACCCCATTTTTGTTATTTGACTTATGAACATTTTGATTTGAGTCAAGGAAAAAGTATGATTCGAGTAATGAAAACTTTGATTCGAATCAAACAAGTTAGAAGGAAAAACACGGGACTGCATTACTTCTTGATTTGAGTCATTAAATATGTGATTCGAATGACAAAGTTCTATGAGTCGAATCAAGTGTAAACTGTGAGTCAAATCATGTGTAAACTGTGAGTAAATTATGTTAGCATCCAAATTTCTTGAAAGCCTTTGTTTCATTTTATTCGAATCATAGTATGTGTGATTTGAATCACACACCTAAAATCTCAATTTTTTTGAAGTTTTAAAGGTGCTTTGAGATTCTAATAATATCATAAATTGAACCAATATCAAATATGGTTCTTGATACAAAAACTCGACTAATTGACTTAAAGCATATTGCTTACACTCAAAAACAAACATTTTGATTTACGCATGCAAAACACAATTTTATGCCAAACACTTATTTAAAAAGCATTACACTTAATTATAAGATATTTTCAAAGATATAGGTTAGAGGATACTCAATTATGAAAGTGATAAATGATAAATGATAATAAACGAGACAAGAGACAAAACCAAAGCCTTGGAGGACAGAGCAACTTAATTAGAAACAACCTCGCAGACCATCAAACTCGAGGAGCTAGATGGACGACTCATTCCCAGATATTGGAATTTAGTTAAGCTAAGATATTACTATAGTTAATTGTGTTTCGATTGTGTAGTTTAAAAGGCAGTTTTCCTTGTAGTTTATGAATCTCTTTGAAAAAACTTGATTGTTATTTATAGCAGGTTACTCCGCTCTACAATCAATATAAATGTTGGATTTTCATAAGAAAATTCTTGTCTCCCTAAAAAGGCAATATAAATGCTGAATTTCCACAAGAAGATCCTAGGCGCCCTAAAAAGGCAATATAAATGTTTGATTTCCACAAAAAGACCCTTTCCATATTAAAAATACAATATAAATATTAGACTTCCATTGGAAGATCCTTGTCGTCCTTAAGGGGCAATAGAAATGTTGTATTTCTCTAAAATATCCTTACCGCCCCTAGGAGAAATATAAAGGCTAAATTTCCATGGGGCATCTCCTACATAGACCACTCGACTTAAACTCTCGCAAATGTGACTTAATTTAAAGTCTCGTATGGGGAACATAATTTAAAGTCCCGCTTGAGGGACTCAACTTAGAGTCTTGCCTAGGAAATTTATTTAAAGTCTCGCCTGAGGAACTCAACTTAAAGTATCTCTTGAGGAACTCAGCTTAGAGTCTCTCCTAGGGGACTCAATTTAAAGTCTCTCCCCGGAGACTCAATTTATAGTCTCGCCTGGGGGACTCAGTTAAAATTATTTCTTGGGGGACTCAAATTAAAGTCCCATCTGAGGGACTAAACTTAATGTCTTACCTGAGGGACTGGACCTAAAGTCCCGCCTAAGGGACTACACTCATAGTATCTCCCCAGGGATGCCTAAAGTTTTTTAGAATATGTGAGGTGGTATGTCTCCAACATAAGAGACTCTCTGGCTTCCTATTTTTCATAATGGGTGCCTATTTCTCAAATACTTCGCCCATTCCCTGAATGATTTTCCAAGTTCGTGAGAATTTGGAAAGTGACATGGCCCAGTCTACAACGGTGTGAATAGGGAGTCTAGGGGAAAATTATCACGTTCTCTCGAATAATAGGGGATTCACTATCTCATTCCCCCCGCTCCTAGAGGAGGTATTTAGTTTTTAGGAGTATGAGATTCAGGCCTAGAGACTTCTATAAATAACTCAACCCAAAGATTGAGGGGGATCCAATCTCATTACACAGATACCACATACTGAGTTTCCCATCTTCCTGTTTAAGCTAGCTCCCAACCTTACATCAAACCGTAAAAACTTATGACATCTTTTAATCACTATGTGTTATCACATATTATACTTTTAGCAAGTACAATCTTATATTATTTATAAGTACATAAACAAAACACTTTTGTAGTTTCCCCTAGTCATCAAATGTGAGGCAAGCAAGTCCTAAAGTGCGAGGCAAGGAGTCCCTTAAAGGTTTAAGGAAAATAACTACTGATAGGTTGTAAGGCAAGTAAGTCCTATAGTGTGAGACAAGTAAATATATGATTAGGTTATTTTATTGTTGTCTATAATCAGGTGTGTTATAATTCAAATATCTCAAGTATGAGGGGACTGGACTAACCTCTTTGTTAATGGGTGAAGTGATATAAGTATTATGTATGTGAATCACTATCACAATTTTCTTTTCTTTCCTCCATCATACACATTGTTATTGAGAATATCTAAAATATTTTTAAATAAACACAATTAAAACCCCATTTCTTTTGTTTTTTCACCTTCACATCAAGATTTTTTTTTCAAAATTAGAATCAACTGCAACAATTATTTCTTGTCTTTGTACTTTAAATGTTTTCATGTGTCCATCTATGGCCTCTAATTAAACATTGATTTCATTCTCGACCTTGAAGACCACACTTAATTCGAAATTAAATCAATAAAGATAGATATATCCATTTTAAGACTTGATTGGTGGCCAATTTCATGCCATATTCATCCTCTTCTTTGATGACCTATACTCTAAGACCATCCTGAGGCTTCAAGGTAATATTTACAGTTTTTTATCTATCGTGCAACATTTCTCTCAGCATCTTACCCGTGTTTAAAATTCTTTTGTTTTATATTATGAAGGTCACATCATGAGCTTCTAAGTATTCTATGTTCCCCAGTTCATCCAAAATTATCAACATTTGTGAACAATGGAAGGAATAATACATGCAATATGAATCCACTTTCTACTTAGAAACAACTTGTAGAACTATCTTTCAAGGATTAGTAAGATCAATTAAGTTATTGCTGGTTAGAATTTGAATTACTTCATTTCAAGGTTTAGTTTCTCGATCTATCTAGAACTATCTTCCATTTATGAAATGTTTCTCAAATGGTAGCAAACCATCCTCCTTGGAACATCATAGATCTAGCCACCGGCAACCATTGGTACTAAGTCATATTTTGGGAAGGTTAAACATCTAGCTTTTCAAAATATAGCTAAAGAACAAGAAAGATACTCCATTTTTCGAAAAAATTGTCAACAACGGTACCTCCACATTAAATTTGATATATGACTATATTTTACCGATGATTCCTATGCTTCACCGACGAACTTATAGAATTTTGAAACCTTAGTCCCTCAAAGAAACTCGGTTTGTAGTACATTATTTGGGAACACAAATTGCATAACCCACATTGAAGTTGTGTGTGTTTGAAACTTTCTCTACAATATTTTCAATGTTTTATGCCCCAATGTTACTATTATTATCATCAATATCATATTATTATCAATCAATTTTGAGGATCCCAAGATATCAACAATTCAACCCATGTGGGTGGCTAACGTTTGATTTATAGTGGAGTTTTCTATAATCGGATTGAATACTATAGACATCTATTGGGCTATCATATTTTCTTCATTTCATAATGGCTCCCTTTCATTTGTTGTCTCGGGAATTACAAAGTGGTGTTGATAATTGATTGCGGCGTGTTGATTAGAAATTTTTACAAAAATAACCCACTTTTTTAAGGAAATTCCCAAAATATCTCTGGTTTCAAAAAAATTCTCAAACTACCCCACTTTTAGGAGGAGTCACCAATTGAATTGGAGGCTCCTCTTAAAAATTGAATAGAGGCGCCAATTGGATTGGCTAGGGCAGGTGCCCTAGCCAATTGGATTGGTGCCCCTGCGTAGGACTTAAGAGGAGGCGCCAATTCAATTGGAGCCTCAGTGTAAAATGCTATTTTTTTTGTAAATGGTATGCGTGATAGATAAATTTGATATAGGACCAATTGATATTAATAAAATTTGTCGTTTACACAAAGAAACCTAATGGTGATGACCGAGATCACCTAACCGACCTCCGATCCCACATCCTCTAACTACCCTAACCCGTGGCCCTAACCCACATTAATGATTCGGTACCTGTGTTTGAGCATCTGAGGGGCCAGGAGCGTCACTACCAACTACAGGAGAAGGTCTGTTGAGGTAGTCAGACAAGTCGGCATAGTCTTCAGTATGCATCGATGGTGTACCGCCGTAGCTGAGCTCATGACCCATGCCAGAGAACTTGGGATGTGGTTGACTCATTGATGGGCGACCGGGACGGTTGAAGGGAGACATGGGTGTGAACGATGCGTCGAGGAAAGGTTGGAAAGGTTGTTGGGGTGTTTGGTAGAGATAGGGTTGTTGGATGTTTTGGTTTTGTGAGGTTTGGGCTTCTTGGCTACGGTAGGAGGAGGGGCGGTTGGTGTTGAATGATCGTTGGATGTTCTGGCTTAGGAGGCTTTGGTAGGGTGATGGGGTGGGTGCGAAGCGATGTTGAGTCTCGGGTTGATGGTCAATTTGTTGGTGGTGGTATGGGGTATGCTCTTGGTATTGGGGTTGAGTGTATGGAATATTTTGGTTGTATGTTTGTGTGTTGGTTGAACGGAACGTTTGACGGACAGGGGGTTGTGTGTATCCGGTCTAACACTGTTGTTAGGGGTTTGATGTTGAGGTGTCAGGTGTGTAAGTCATCTGGCGTGGGTCGTACAAGTACATATCCTCGGCGATGAACTGAAAACTAACCGATCTGTACCAAGCCATATAAGTACGACTTGGTTTTTCTTCAGTTGGCATGACTGCGTCAGTTAACACATGGTCATGACGGTGCTTCCATTTGCGACACTCCGATCTTGCGAAGCTTTGCCATGGATTGAAGTTCCATTGATCGTTAACTTTGCGTAGATGCCATTCTCCTAGGCTAGCTGGGGGATCTGGGATATTTTGGGGCATACTGAACTGCAGCTTCACACGATCACTGTTGTGCATCTCCACAGTTGTGAACCGTATTATCGGTGTGCATGCAGTCCATACGACCGTGTCTTCAGCGTTGACTTGATGGTCATGATCCAAATTAAGGTATGGATGCCAAATGAACTGAAATGTAAAAGAAGATTGGATTATAGTCAAGGTAGAAGAAGTTAACAAAATATAACGAAATAATTAAGTTATTTTTCTTACGTCTGTCGGTCGAAGGTGATCAAACAGGTTGTGATACTGAGTAATACAGTGTCTTGGACATCTGTTGTAACTCATACCACGTGCAGACCATCTACACGAAAAAGTCAAAAAATATTAGTTAGAGATAATAATCTTTAAAGAAGTAAGTAAAGATATAGAAATTTAAACAACTTACTTTTGTGCATACGGAAATGTTAAAGGGTTGTTGTTGACGGGTGCTAGGGACGATAGTCTTGACCAACCCCATGCTTGTAGCAAAACAGCACATCCAGAAAATGTAGATGTGTCTTTGTGTGAGTTTTTGCACAAGGAGCTATAGAGATAGGCTAGACAAGCAGATCCCCAACTGTAACTTCCTATTCTATCTACATGTCTAAGTAAAGGTAAATACATAATATGCATGCTAAAACCACTACCTTCGGGAAATAAAAAGGAGCCAATTAACAGCATAATGTAATACCTAGTTTTTATTATTCGAGCATCTTCGGTAGAATGCTCATCTAAGTATAAACTATTATAGTACGACTTAAGGCGTGAAAGTAGTATACCTTGACCTCTTGTGTTATCATCTAACAAATCAGTCTCCCAGAGATCCATGCAAATTGAATTCACATAGTTGGTTTTACTATTAACAGCCTTACCTTCAATGGGTAGTCCCAAAAGCATGTAGACGTCTTCTAACGTCACGGTACACTCACCGGTTTGGAACCAAAATGTGTGTGTCTCTGGTCTCCATCTTTCGCATAAAGCTAGAATGAAATTGTTATCTACGGACCAAGATAAAATCTTGCTTATATGACCAAAACCGGCGAGTTCAACATAAGGTTGAATCATCGGGTCCATATGGACATATTCGTGGACCCGAGTTCGGAACCTTGATACATCCTTAAAAGAAAGAACAAAAAACTTGACTAAGTTGGTATGTTAAAATAAAAGGGGGTTGGTGAAGATGAAAGATAAAAAGTTAACAAAAGAAAAAACTTACATATGTTGCGATGTTTGCAACCGTTCCTCTATGTGATTCGCCCATTGTGAGGATAGACATTTTGTTAGGGGGTTGGTGTAGATGAAACTACAAGAAGTTATTGCAGATGAAATTGTAGAAGAAGTATTGTAGAAGAAGTAGTGAAAGTGATGGTGTGGAAGAAGTGTTGATGAAGTGGATGTATTTATAGGAAAATGGATGGGAGCATGAAAAGTTGTGCTTGCATGGTGTCTCCACTTGAATTGGCGACCATGTACAACCTTTAAGAGGGGTCTCCATTCAAATTGGTGCCTCCATAGGGACATGCATGCAAGACCTAGGTCTGATTGCTTGGTTTCGAGGTCTGAATGCATGCTTTGACAAGGTGTCTCCGCTTGAATTGGCGCTCATGTGCAAGGAATGAGTGGAGGCGCCAATTCATTTGGAGTGTGTGTCTTCATGTCTAACACGTGGTTGTCCTCTCTCTTGCATGCTGAACATGTCACTTCTTAGTAGCTTGCATGGTTGACACATCATTTCGAAGTAGCTTGCATGTGCGACACGTCACTTCAGAGTAGCTTGCATGCGCGACACGTCACTTCGAACTAGCTAGCATGTGAGACACTTCACTCCTCTATTTAAGTGTCTTACTATCAACATCCAAGACACTTCACTCATATTCATCTGCAGTAAGAAAATAGTTTTCATCTGCACAATGTCATCTTCATCATTATACAGTGTTAACGTTCACTGGAACGGTGAAACATACGAGTCTGAGCTATATGGTTTTTGTTTTCGAAACACCGATACCATTAGACTCATGATCAAGAGAAATGGAACCTTCTTGCATTTGAAAAAAAGAATACAATCCTGTATAGGATCGGGTATTGTGTCAAAGATCACATATCAAAATCCAATATTTTTTGAGAATAGTCAATACAAGTATTTCCCCCTTAAGGTACGAAACGTTGAAGATGTTGAATACATGTTTGTTAGTCATGAACATTCAGGCTGCAACTGTATTGAGTTGTACATTACTCTTCAACCATGTATACCATCTCAACAGTCTCAACTAACCAGTCAGGATGAATCTGGTGAATTTGATCCACAATGGTCAGATGAATCTGCTGAATGGCCAGAAGCAGAAGCAGAAGTGGAGGTCGTTGATGAAGAAGAAGAGGAGACCGAGATACAGGTTGATCACATGCTGAACAACGATGATGAAGATGATGATCAACCACCACCAATACCTCTTAGTCATGTTTACAACCCGCCTCAACATATGACAAATATGGATATGCACGACGATGAAACATCCAACAGTGTTTTCTATAATCTGTATCCGAGATCAGAAGGCAAATTAAAGGTGGGAGACATGTTTCGTACCAAAGAAGAATGTGTTCTGGCTATCAAAAAATTCCACATGAACAACTCTGCTGATTTTACAGTGAAACACACTGATTCTAGAAGGTATATTATCGAATGTCGTAACATGCTTTGTAAGTTTCGTTTGGATGCGTCTTACAAGAAGAAAAATGACTCTTGGGAGATCGCTTCAATAGACCCACCTCACAGTTGCATTGCAACTAACGTTGAACAAGATCACCGTAAACTAAGCGTAGGGTTGATATGTCAAGACATTTTGCCGTTGGTTAATAAAGACCCATCAGTGAAGGTGAGTATAATTATATCCCATATCATAACAACATATAATTATACTTCATCTTACAAGAAAGCCTGGATTGCGAGGACAAAGACTGTTGAACAAGTTTTCGACAATTAGGAGGATTCATACAAGGAATTGCCACGGTTTTTATAGGCACTAAAAACATATGTCCTAGGAACTGTGGCAATTATGAATACATTGCCAGCGATGATGCCAGACGGAACCTGTGCTACAGGTAATAGAATCTTTCACCGTCTCTTTTGGGCATTTGACCCGTGCATCAAGGGTTTCGCATTCTGCAAACCTATTATTCAAATTGATGGCACTTGGTTATACGGCAAATACAAGGGTACTTTGCTCATGGCGGTTGCACAAGACGGAAACAACAATGTCTTTCCCATTGCCTTTGCTCTTGTTGAAGGTGAAACGGCTGGTGGATGGGGTTTCTTTCTTCGACATCTCATAACGCATGTGGCTCCACAAGCCAATCTCTGTTTGGTTTCTGATAGACATGCTGCCATTGAGAGTGCCTACAACAACCATGACAACGGATGACATGATCCTCCTTCTACCCATGTCTATTGCATTAAACACATTGCACAAAACTTCATGTGTGCTTTAAAAGATAAGAATCTTTGCAAGAAGGTGGTGAATGCTGGGTATGCTCTAACTCAGCCGTCATTTCAATATTATCGTGATGAAATTAGACTGTCTAATGAAGACGCAGGGAGATGGCTAAATAACATACCAGTAGAGCAGTGGACAAGGGCATTTGACAGAGGTTGTCGATGGGGCCACATGACAACAAACCTTGTGGAATGCATGAATGGGGTATTCGAAGGAATTCGAAATCTGCCAATAACCGCCTTGGTAAGATCGATCTATTATAGGTTGGCTTCTACGTTTGCAACCAGAGGTGAAAGATGGAGTGCGGTGTTAATGTCCGGGCAAGTATTCAGTGAGTGTTGCATGAAGGTCATGAAAGAGGAGAGCATCAAAGCTAGCACACACGCTGTAACAGTCTTTGACCGTCATAGGAAAAATTTCAGCGTCCAGGAAACAATGGACCATAACGAGGGGAGACCAAATTTAGCCTACGCTGTTAGACTAAATAGAAGTTGGTGCGATTGTGGAAAATTCCAGGCCTTCCGCATACCTTGCTCCCATGTCATTGCAGCATGCGCTTATACTCGTCAAGATGCTTACAACCATTTATCTGATGTGTACAAGACCGACATCGTCATGAATGTATATAATCAAAGCTTCTCGGTACTACCAATAGAGGATTACTGGCCTCCATATGAAGGTGATATTGTTTGGCACAATGACGAGATGCGTAGAAAGAAAAAAGGAAGGCCAAACAGCACAGTATCAGAACATAGATGGATTCCACAAATAAAATGATAAGATTATGTAGTATCTGTCGTCAACCAGGACACAACAAGAACAATTGTCCCAATCGAAGAGCATCATCTAGGTCTTAAGCTTTTTGTAACATTGTATTTCTGTAACCTTCAATCATTATATATCATTAAGTTTTTGTTACAACGAGGTTCACAACAAACATCAGTACAAAATAAGCTATCTAAAAACAGAAATATTTCTAACTGATTACAACAATCAAATTGATGTCATCTCGACCGAACATCATTTCCCTAGCATCCTTATCAGTCTTCATTTTCACCCAACCAAAGATATTGTCAAGTCTCTCAATACTTCTAATTTTTTCCCCTTCTGGTATTTTCCCATCTAACCAACGAACCATCTCCCTCTTCAGTTGATCGAACGTAGTGATGTTCCAGAACAGCATCAACATCTGAGGTTTGTCTCTCGCATAAATCACCTTTCCGTATCGGTGACGAACACAAAACATGATTGCCAAATGATTATTTGAGGAGTCTTCAATTCAATTGCCCTAGCCAATCCAATTGGCTCCTCCATTCAATTTTTAAGAGGAGTCTCCAATTCAATTGGCGACTCCTCCTAAAAGTGGGGTAGTTTGGGAATTTTTTGAAACCGGGGGTATTTTGGGAATTTCCTTGAAAAAGTGGGTTATTTTTGTAAAAATGTTCGGTTGATTACCAATTACATAATTGTTTTAAAGTTTAGATTCCAAGTTACCAAAACTTTGACACAAACTATTGGAATAAGATGATGAATAATGGTGGAGAAATTTTAGAGAGAGAGAAAATCGAGAGTGAGAGATTGTTATTACATTAATTATGATGACTGTACATCCTAAACACTTTATATATATATATATATATATATATATATATATATATATATATATATATATATATGAGATACAATACAATTGGAAATTGAGTTGACCAAGTAAAATAATAGAAAAAACAATATATCGCGTTTGTAATCAGTTAACCAAAGTGGTTAACCGATTACACCTGACACTAAATTAAATAGAAGTTAAATAATTTTCAGTGGTAAGCAGTTACACTTGCGAAAATATAACATTTCTGCTACATGATTGAACATCGGGCCTTGTTGTAATAGGTTACCTACCAGCGTTAACCGGTTACAACACTTGAATTACTTGAAAAACATCAACACACCAACTTAATTCAAGTTTTGCAAGTCTACCATGCTCATGCTCATCTTCAACCTCTTGAGCACATCATTTGTGACTCCCTTAGTCAACAAACAACAATTTGGTCCTCACTTCTGCAATATCCCAATCGTAATATTCCTTCACTAATAAGTTCTCTCAAATAGTGAAACCCCATCTCAATATGCTTGCTCCTCTCATGTGAAGTTGGGTTCTTATCAAGATTAATCGCAAAAACATTGTCAATTAAGAGTGTGACAGCATCACTCTCACTGCTGCCCAGCTCCTCCAATAGATTCATAAGCCACGCGGCTTGGCACGCACATAACGAAGCGAAAATGTACTCGGTCTCACAAGATGAGAATGCAACTACTGGTTCCTTC